>NC_069380.1:27132500-28332500 GCF_027475565.1 Acinonyx jubatus | reverse complement strand
ATCCAGCTCCCTGAAAATACAAAATACAAAAGGTATGAAATGAGAGGAATGTTTAAAACTTACCTCCCTAGACACTCAATTAAACTATTCACGGGGCTAGAGGAATTCAAGGATGTCTACCCTAGAAGCATAAATAGCTGTGTATAATCAAGTGCATTTTTTAATAACTTACACAGAAGCAGTAAGGAATTTAATATTTCCTCTCTATAAAAACTTCCAAGAAAATTTTTGAACAAAATTCTCCTTAAAACATAAACACAATAAGAAACACGCTTAATTATCATTTGTAAAATTTTAACGTTTTCAATATGTCAGCAAGCCCTTTGTGGGGAGGGGAAGCTTTAATTAAATAAGATTCGATTAAGTCACTACATATTTGCCAAGGTAGCAATCTCTACTTATGTCAAAATATCCATGGAAATGGAATGAGACAGAAAACTTATATTTGCCAAACCTCCTCTAAACGAAAGTGGTGTGTAGTTGGAGGAAATATTTTGAAATTTTTCAAACACACAGAAAATTTGAAAGAATAGAATATGAACACCCATACATCCTTTACCTAGGTTTCACCACTTATTAAGATTTTACCACTTTGTGTTCTTATTCCCACTTGTTCTTTCTCTGTGTGTGTGTTGTGTTCGTGTACACACACGTTCATGTCTTTTTCCCCCTGAAACGTCGGGAAGTAAGTCACTGACATTTTTTTACATTATCCCTTCAATATCTCAGTGTGCATCTCCTAAGAACAGGAATATTCTCCTTCATAGCCAGAATACCATTATGATATCTAAGAAAATTCATATTAATTCAATATGATATAGTATATATTTCAAATTTAACTTTCCCAATTGTCCCGAAGTATCTTTTATAGCTGTTTCCATTTTATTTCCTGATTCAGGATCCGAGCAAGCCTCCCACATAGCATTTGGTTGTGACATTTCTAGGAGGGAATATATAAATAAGCCACAAAGGGCACACCTGTATCAGGTGGCTTACCTCAGTAATAACCCATCACTTCCTGGGAGGGAGGACCCAGTAAATTACAGAGTTTTTGGTGTTGTTTTTGTTTTGTTTTTGTCTTGCTGAAGGGAAACAAAGTACGGGACAAAAACTGAGTCATCAGGACAATGAATAGGGGTTACCTTCTGAGCACTAAGGATCTTATGAAGTGTTCAAACACTTAGGTGAAAGTTCGGCTGAGAGGGCAGAACATACCTTGGGTCGTAAACCCAAGTTTTAAGAAATGCCAGATTATGAGCATGCCCAGGACAACAAACTATTAAATTCTTCGAAGTTAGCCTGGCTTGGCCCTCGGTTTAGAAGGATAATAAAAAGAAGGCACACTTGACCACAAGAACGAGGGCAGTGCACCCAACATTACCTCTTCCGCAGCTGCTTGTCAGACAGTTGTAGCTCCTCCTTTAAGCGCATATACCTGTCTTCTCTCAGCAGCCTGGAGCCATCGTACAGGCTTAGCTCCCGGTCGTGGATCAACCTAATGGGAGAGGCGAAAGTCAGGGAACAAATTCATCTGTTTTGAATGCTGAAGTTACAGGAGGTAGAATCGGCTAACATTTTAATCACGTCTATTCTTATGGGCAATGGAGTCTAACAATTTTGTTAGCAGCGCCTTTTGAAACTTCAAGTTGGCTAGTACTGCTGTACTTGGCAAAACTATTGGTTTCTGTGCTGGAGAGCGGTCGTCATGGTTACGAGATGTGGACAGTGGGGAGGAGAAGGACGAGGAGAAGCTGGAAAGGGGAAGGAGGAAGGAGGTGCAAGGAAACAGCCGAATGAGCGACTCAGGACCATCAGGAGGTGCATATTAATGACCAAGGCAAGTGGTACATGCTCTGAGTCTAATGTAAGTCTTTAGGGGATAGTATTTCCAAAAAATTTCTATCTTTGGAACTATAGGATTTTAAAATATCAAAGATCTTTATAATGAAATAACTGGTG
Organism: Acinonyx jubatus; assembly: GCF_027475565.1. Lineage (NCBI taxonomy): Eukaryota > Metazoa > Chordata > Mammalia > Carnivora > Felidae > Acinonyx > Acinonyx jubatus. Next base: position 28,330,541 of record NC_069380.1, on the reverse strand, counting down.
CTGCTTTATCTACAAACTACGATGGTGACCTGACCATCCATAGCACCAAGAGCACTCCCTTCCAGATGTTGCAGAGGGTGAAAAGCACCAACTGCTGAAGTCTCCTGAAGCCTGCATTACACTTGCCCCACAAGGACCTCCACTCGGTGAACAACAAGGAGAGGGGAGACTGCACAATGCAGGGGTCAGGAGCATGGACAGCAGACTCAGTCAGATCTGTGTTCAAATCTAGCTCGGCACCTTATAAGCTGCCTGGGGAGGGGGGGAACTGCTACTCCATCTCTCTAAATTTTTCTCTTTTATAAAATTAGGGCGATAATACCAACCTCCTAGTATCACTGTGAAAAGTAAACACCTAATGTAAGGCAGATGCTATGACAGTTGCTGTCAATCTTGGCAGCACATTAGAATCCCCTGGGAAGGATTTGAAAATGCCCACTTCCAGGCCTCACCCTGGATCAATTACATATGAATTTGAGGAGGCAGAGCTCAGGCCTCAGTAGTTTTAAAGCCGCATCCCTGGAAGGTGATTGTGGCTGAGAACCTGAGAAGCACTGGCCTGGCACAATGCCCAGTACAGAGTAAGCACTCATAGCCACTCCTCTTAAGTGCTCGGCCTAAGGGCAAGGGATAACCAATAAAAGGAGAGGGCTATTATTTTGTGTCTGTATTTATCCGTTCAGAAGAAAAAAAATACTGTAAATCTATGGAATATTTATGGCAAATCACTGAAAGGTTGTGATTATTATTTTCAAATGCTCTCAAACTTAATTAGGACTAACAATGTCTTTGGAAAATTTTGTAAAATTTATTTATTTTGAGAGAGAGTGAGAGTGCAAGTGGGGACAGAGAATCTGCAGTGTCAGTGCAGAGCCTGATGTGGGGCTTGAATTCGTGATCCAGGAGATGATGACCTGAGCCGAAATCAAGAGTCGGACACTCAACCAACTGAGCCACCCAGGCACCCCTATTTTTGGAATTTTTAATTATACTCAGGATGTGACAAAAAATTTTGAATATTTAGTTGGGGAAATGGCTTATGCCATAGTTTAAAAAAAATCTACAAATGACAGAATCAAGACAGAATAAACAAAAAGTTGGTATCATTCATCTTCTTAAATAATGGGATAGACATATTTCCCATGAAAGTTACACATGAAGTTTTCTCTTAACATTACACTCTAAAGAAGTTAATTAGAAATGTTTTCCCCACCTAAAGGGAAATAAGGAAACAATAGTTACATAAATGTTCAAGTTTATAACCACAAAGTGAGTTTTCTAGTCTATATAAAATATCATCAAACACCTATTACACATTTTATATAAGGAACTACCCTTTCTCTCTCAAAAAAAATTCCAACATGACCAACGAATAATTTAGATCTATGATTCATAAGGAGTTTATAAACAGTGAAGCAGTGACTGACAAATCGTAGAAACTTCAGCTGTGTAACTTATTGCATGTATCAACCAGCATATACGAAGTCTTTCAAAATTAATACCTGACAGCTTTTTTTTCCCACTCTTATACAGAGACTGCTGCTCTGACAGTGGTTTTTCCCAAAATGTTCATTATTTGAAGTTTCGCTACTGTTTACAACGACAGAAACATCTTCTGTTCTGGTTGGTTACAGAATTAAGTTTCTCAGTCTCTACATAACCCAGTTTAAAAAGACTGATAGAGTCCCCACCCACTGTTTCCATGGTGTGTTTTTCTGCGTGTGTGTGACTCACGCAAACCTTTGCAACACAGCGAGTGTGCCGGCGTTGACGCGGTGAATGCCATCCAAGAGGACAAGCTTTCCTTCCAGAGCGGCATTCACAAGGGGTGAGGACCGCCAAGCAGTGTCTCCATTGGGAAGAGTGTATCTCTGCTGTAGCAGATCACGTGCTGTCATATCCTGGAACCAAGTGCCACCACCCACCAAAGAAAATGCAGAATTAGTTTTGAAACTAAGGTTGGTGGCTTACTTAGCTTTAGAGTTAGGTACCTCTCTGAACATAACATTCCACACTCTAACTGGGAAGTCGTCTTCTCCAATTCAGTAAAGAGCGAGATATCCAAAAGCTTCTCCTGGTTATTTGAGGTTGGTCCTGTTACTCATCCACATAACATAGTAAGAGTGAGGGCCTCTTCCCCCTCTCCTTCTTATTAAGCATTTTCCCCCTCCCTTGAAATGTTCATTTGGTTCATTTAGATGGCATTCATTTCCACTTGACTATAATGAAATTCAATTCAATCAGCTTTATTTTTGCAGGGATCAAAATGTGTGGATTCCTTTTTAAGAAGTAGAGGCCATACAAACTCAATGGGAGGCGATGCTTATCAATAATGTGCATTGTCTTATAGTTAAAGTCTCCTGAAAAACCATGCTAGGAACCCATCACAATGACTCAGTGTATTTAAAGAGGTCTGAAAATGGAGGAAGCCGAGGAGGACAGTCGTCAGATGAGGTACAGGAATTGACAAACAAGAGCATGGCACTCACAAGCAAGTCTTTAAAGCACACACGCAATGTGCTTGTGTTAAAGCAGTGTAACAGATCTAAGCAAACTATAATAGCAGTGGCATATAAATGTCTGCTTACTTTAAAAAATTCGAGGTGCCATGTAACATGAATAATTTTTTCTTACATGTATTAATGATGAAGATAATAGTTTGCTTTCTGTTATCACCTTCAGATAACTTTTGTGCAACTTATAGCAAACAAAATTTCAACTTTTACAATCGATTTTATCCTGAAACTTAAAGTCTTTTGTAAATTCTTTGATATCCGACTCCAGTTTCAAGAAGACAGAAAACTAATACATTTGCTTATATTCACAATGGCAACAGATCTACACTGAAGCCAAGATGAAAATGTAAGTATTCATCATTTCAGTTTTCTCACTATCAAAAAAGTACTGACTTAGGAAGTGTGAATAGGCCTATACTGAATCATAAAAGCACTTGAGAACGGTAACATTCATACTCACCAAGTCCCCATAGCCCTGAAGGTCTGACTTTGACACCTTATCAAAATTTGGCTTAGCTCATTAATTTCATTTAATTCTTCAACTATGAATTTTAAGTTCTATGCAAATTATATGAGCATGGCATTCTATGCAGCCAGTGATAGTTGCAATAGTCAATACTAAATTGATCACCATCGTCAGCATTTACTGAGACGGTTCAGAGTGAGAATGAGATCACTCCTACCCATGGGTATGCCATGTAAGAACAAAAAATGGATAAAAATAGGACAAATCAAAATAAATCGTTGTGGGTCATTTTCATAATCAATTCTGAAAAACAACCAAATACACAAATAAATCTTTCTAAAATTAATATAAAATAGGTAAATTAAAAAAATTCTTGGCAATAATTATTTCAGAAAAATATTCACTATAGAGTTACATCATGTATTGTTCTAGAGAATAAAACAAATAGAAAACATGTCTTAGCACAGTACTTCTAAGTCAAAGATATATATCAGAAATAGCTGGGGGAAATTTTGGAAAATACATAAGCATAAGCATAAGCCCCTCTCACCCTGAAGATCTGGATTCAGCAGATCCAAGGTGGGGCTCACCACCTTGTAACATTACCTTATAATGTTTAATTAAACATTAATTACATGGTAACTTAAATGCCCCCTCAAGTGGGAAACTGCTTTAAAATAGAAACATTGACTCAATGTGAAAGTCTGTCTCATCCTATTTATTTATACCCCTTTCTTATTCTAGTAGGAATTATGAGATTATACAAGGATGTACAAAATGTGTAACAAAAGAGTATAAATTAAGAGGTGAAAAAAATGAAGGAAAAAAAAAAGGAAGGAGTAGGCCTTGTTTCCTTCAGGTGTTCCTATTGGTATTCAGAGGGGATGAAGAGAGCATCCCATTGATACTATATTTTTAAAGGAATGGATGGGTGTTAATTTTGAAAATGCCAGCTTCATATTGCAAATAGATGGTATCCTGACCCATTTGAGCTCTTGAGTCTTTTTGCGTGGGCCCAGGAAAAGGAGGTGAGGAATGGGACGGTGCCATGGGACGTTCAGACTCCTAAGTGGCTGAGGCTGGCAACTGGTAACTTTTTTTTTTTTTTTTAATTTCAGTAGAGAAAATTCCTTACTCTCATACCAAGATACCCTCAATCACCATTCTGTGAACGCTACAAAAAAGCACCGCTTCATTTGATGAGGATTCCAAAATACTTTCACATCTTGTTAATTCATTCAATGCCTACCAAAACTTGCCTCATTCAAATGAGTAAATATTTACCAGTAAGACAGCTATCGCTGACTGAAGTAAAACAAGATTATTTGCTGCTACATAAGGAGCAGTCATAGATCAACAGAGCTCGGTGCTGCTAATGCCAGCCAGCCACAACTATAGATCAGAAATACTCTCCCTTTCTTCAATCCTTAAAGGAGTAAAAAAATGGAAAACACTTGGCATTTCTTGGAAGACTAGCTCACTTCAGTTTTACCACCTAAACTCTCTTACACTATTATGCAAAAAAAGAGTCATTCTTCACTTCTAGTATGACTTCGCATTAAAATAAAAATCCTCCTGAGAAAGAGAAGAAAACATTCCTTTTAATACAAGCTTCTAGTTTTCATAATTAAAAGCCTGTACTGGGAGAAAAGAGGGAGATTCCAGCTTTTCCTTAAAGAGATAATTGTCCCCACTTTCCATAATATGAGTTAAAATCAGAAATTATTTTTGATTGTGCAAGAGTGCAAGAACACCAAAATAAAGCTGAACTTTCATCCAACTCAACCTAATCAAACCTAATTATATTGATAGGCTTTTTTTCAGCATAGTCTGAATTGCTCAGTGATATGAATTAATTTCAACAACAGGCTAATCTCTAAAATAGAGTAACAGCATTTTCAAGTGTTCCGGTCCATAGAATATTTGTATTTTAGTACTGTGAAATTGTTATAATATCTGTATTTATTTTAACATACACTGGGTCATGAAATTGTTGAAAATATATCATTTCTTTATTCTTCCCGCCTACTCACACATCCCCAAAGCAAGTGGAAGGCCAAAATTAAAAAAAGAAAATGTGCTTGCTCCATATGATTATTTTGAAGGTACACTAATAAAATAAAAAAAAGATGCATATCCCAGTTTTTGCATATATTTTTCTTATCCCTGAAACTTTTGAACTTAACAGAATAAAAATAGTACTAATGATATCATAGAGCCCGGACCATTTCCTCTTTCTGCATTTCCTTAAAAATTTTAAAACAACAGGACATGAAATCCAGTTCCTTTAGAGCTACCATTGTCTAACCTTCAACACTTCACCTTCTCATTCAGATTCCTGGAAAACATCCGTATATCTCTTAAGATTCTGGGTCACTTGAAATTTTGCTTTTTTTTATTAATAATTTTGCTCTTTTCATTTTTCAGTAGGGAAAAACCCTACTGAAAAAAAAGTTTTATTACAATGAGAAGCATAACTGCATGAAATGTATCATCAAAACATAGATCTGAACCCTAAGGCAATCATATGCCTTAAGGTTTTTTGCACCTTTGAATGATATATGCTAATTTTCTGACATTTCCTTGAGAGACCTGGATGTAAGTCATTAGTTAGATGGAATAAGTTCCAAAAGCATCTGTGTGTCAAGGAGCTAGAATAAGACTAGAATTACTTGTCCAAGGCATAATATCATTCAGAAAGATATATAAAAATATTATAGTAAATTTTTAGCATATAAAGGAATTTGAGCTGTCTTTCTTCCTTTTTCTCTTTCTTTCTCCCTTCTTTCCTTCCTTCCTCTTTCTTTCTTTCTTTCTTTCTTTCTTTCTTTCTTTCTTTCTCTTTCTTTCTTTCTCTCTCTCTCTCTCTCTCTCTCTTTCTCTCTTTCTCTCTTTCTCTCTTTCTTTCTTTCTTTCTTTCTTTCTTGAGGGAGACACAGTGTGAGCAGGGAAGGGGCAGAGAGAGAGGGAGACACAGAATCTGAAGCAGGCTCCAGGCTCTGAGCTGTCAGCACAGAGCCCAATGCAGGGCTTGAACTCAAAAACCGTGAGATCATGACCTGAGCCAAAGTCAGATGCTCAACGAGCTAAGCCACCCAGGAGCCTAAAGCTACCTGTCTTGAAATGCAAATATTGATAATCAAGTAAAATTTTACAGTAAAAAGCATATGTAATTTTTCTGATGGAAAATTTAAATTATTGCAAATGTAGTATTCAAAGTATATATAGAATATGGCTTTAATTAGATTAAAAATACACGTTTCCACCACATATATGAACCCAGAATTTCAGAAAGTGTTTAAAAGTTGGCTTGCAAAAATATGTATGATGTATGTTATAAAATCTGAAATAAGTGGATACAGAAAACTAAACAAGGGAAAATGAAATGAAGAAAGGTAAAGATAATACACAAAGCATGCATTGTAAGAAGAATCTAAAATGCGGATCTAATTTTTTTAATATCTAACACACACACAAAACAAGTGATATAAAAAAAAGTTATGTAAGTCCTAATAACCATAGCATTGACACCAAAAAGAAGCAGTACTATAATTCTTGGTGATGAGACAGAGGAAAATTTCTTCCATGGGTCAGGTCATCATATAAAGAACAACATGTTAAGAACTTAAAAATAGAAATAACAATAATTATAGCCACCAATACTTATGGAGAGCTTACTAGGTGCCAAGTACTGTACATAAATTAACTTGTGTAATCTTATAACCCTAAGAGATAAGAACAATTATTGCCTTTATCGTACAGATGAAGTAACTGAGGTATGAAGAGGTTAGCCCACCCAATCAAGGACACGCAGCTAATAAGCAGAGGAGCTGGGTTGTCCTCAAAAATATTACAATAAATATCAGTGAAAGAAGTTCCACAGAGAAGGGGCTAGTTTGGATTGATCAGTACATGGATATATTGCAGAGATAATATAAGAACGTAGCAATTGTACACCTCTCAGGCTACCTACCCTCCACAAATGCTGCTTCTCAATCAAGTTCTTTGAGAAGAGTCAGAAATTGGTGACTGTGATGTTTCGACACTCCAAGATGTCCCTAAACACAGCTAGTCTACACTGTTGTTTAAAAATATCTTTGAATACATGTATAAAAGATTATAATAAAGATGTTTTAGTTAACAGTAATTACATAATTCTTCACTTTCTTATTTCTGAATCAAAAATATAAACTGTGAGGGGCACCTGGGTGGCTCAGTCGATTAAGCGTCCGACTTCGGCTCAGGACGTGATCTCGCAGTTCGTGGGTCCGAACCCCGCATCAGGCTCTGTGCTGACAGCTCAGAGCCTGGAACCTGCTTGGGATTCTGTGTCTCCTCTCTCTGTTCCTCCCCTGCTCACGCTCTGTCTCTCTCTCTCTCTCAAAATTAAATAAAGATATATATATATTTATTTATATATATATTTATATATATTCATTTATATTTATAAACTATGGGCATTTAATTTTTTTTGATTGGGGTAAGTAGTATTAATGATTTTTCTCCCCAAAAGAAACTAGCTGAAATTCTGTGGGCTTTCCAGCTCTATCTCAAATAAGTTTTTCTCAAGTAAGTAAAAATACCCTGCCAAAAAATACCTGTCAGTAGAGTATAAATACCAAGAAAATCTGGGATTTAACTGCATAAAAGAATACACCAAGACTAGCTGATGTAAGCCATCAATTTTGCAATAAGGGATTAATTATGTCCATACCTATTAGTGGCAGCATAGTGCATAAATACTGTATAAACACAGAATGTTAATAATTTTTAGGTCCTAGAATAGAAATGAAGCCATTATTTACAGTCTAAGCATGCTCACTGAACAGAATGCAAGGCATGTTGCCAACATTCTTTAGTGTCATTTATGTTTGATCTCAAAGAAGCCTCTCGTTTTACATATTGTAAAATTATTTATAAACCCTTTCATGCTTCTTCCCCAAGTTCTTCTCTTAAAGAGCTATTTTTAACCCATCACACATATAATAAATACCTCCTTTATGTACACAATGATGGCCTTACAAGCCTACCATGATTATTTTAAGTTACTCTGCTAGCATTGGGAAAAAGTTGATTTGAATAATTTATAGCTCTCTTCATTGTAACCAGTGGGATCTATGCAAGATGATCTCTTCTGGTCAAAGACTTATTCTATGAACACAGAACAAAATTCTTCTCACTAAAGCTAACCAGAGGTCAAACCCACTGTCTCACTAACAACTGACCCAACAAAAAAACATCTTAATAAAGTTGCAAAATAAAACATAAGTCAAGGTCACTGTAGGTATAAAAGATATCATATGTATTCAGTCAAGATACCCAATCAAATACCCTTCTATCCTTCTTGTACTACAGAGGCTAGAAAACTGGAAACGTTACTTCTTAGATGCTTTGCAACTAAAGTTCTAACTATGCAACTAAAGCATTCTCGCACAGGCACAACTAGGAACTGCAGTGAACATGAGATTAGGTGACAGCCAGCTAGAGGGGACCAGGGTAGCTACGGCTGCAGTTCTCCTGGCTCCGTCATCTCCATCTGGGTAAAATCTAAACACTGCTCCCTGTCTCTCCCAGAAATTCTGTACGCTACCTGATACCCAGTGAGAAACCCCTCTCCATTTTAGACAGCTAGAATGGATGCCATGGTCCGCAGCAAAAACCACAACCTAAAGATAACAATATTTTCAGAACGAGCAACGTATTAAAGCTTGTGCAGAAATGCTCATGGACAACTAAGTATATAAAAGAGAATGAGAAGACTTTCAAAAAAGAAAGGTAAAAAGCAGAGATGTTCCCGAGTAGAACCCCGACACACACAAACTGGAGAACCACATTTTATCCAAATGGTAGGGCAAACTTTCCTGCATTTTATCACAGGGGTATGACCCCGTTAGAAGAACATGTGAGAAAGGTTCAATCAATTCTAGCTTAAATATTTGCAATAATATTTGCCTTTTACTAAATTAGTTTTTAAAAGCAAGTCACAAGATCATAAAATCTTGTTGTTTTAAGTACTAACAAGCAGTTCAGTATTCAGTAAAGACACCTGGAACAGGTTTGGCCTCATTCAACACTCAAATCCCTTCCGATCAGCCAACATGGAAACAGCAGGGACAGAATGAGAAAGGCTGGGTTTCAATTCCAAATTTGCCACTTCCTTGCGATAAATGGATGACGTGAGTAAAATATCTTTGGAATTAAATGAGATGTCTGGCATTTGGTGGGTATTTAATACATAACAGCTGAATTAGAACCAAGTAGAGAAAAAACAATACAAATACATTAAAATTTAATCTAAGTTAACAGTTCAGGATACTAATAGGAGTCATAAAACAATGCTATATGACAGAAGATATTCTTATTTTAGGATTTAAAGAAAACGTAACAGGAAAACGAGTAGGAATTAGTAAAGAAAAGTTGACAGAGGTCATATTTGAGCTGGTCTCTTAAAAGTGATGTGAATTACCCCAAATTTATTTATCTTTTCCGTCATATATTGACTGCTGACTACATGCAAGGCACAGTTCCAGGTGCTGAGGATACAACAGTGGAACAATAAACAGTCCTTACATTCCAGGGGGAAGAGAACAAAAATAGACAAAGGAAAAGGGACAGAGGACGAGAAGGAAGGAAGGGAGGGAGGAGACACAACTAAAAAAAAAGATCACATAGTGGGTCAGGGCTATACAGAAAATATCATGTAATGTGATAGCAAATGACTTGTTGGGTCAAGGATGCTTTCTCAAAGCATATTTAAGTTGCCAGTTTGAATGACAAGAGTCCATGTGAAATCAGGGGTTAGAGGCCTGGGCAACAACCTGTGCAAAGGCCCTAAAACAGAAGCTAGACAGATATAAGGGACTGAAAGTAGCAAGAAGGTGAAACATAATCAGCAGGGGGTCCAGCAGGGAGCCAGGAGGCTGGAGAGGCAGACATGGGCAGTGGTTCTCAACCTTGACTGTCTGTTAGAATTACCAGCTAGCTTCTGTAAAAATACTGAAGTCTGGATTCCATTCAGACCAAATACATCAGACTGTCTGATGATAGGGCCTGGACACTGGAAGACTTTCTCTTTTTTTTTTTTTTTTTTTAATTGTTTTTAATGTTTACTTTTGAGAGACAGAGAGAGAAAGAAAGAGAGACAGAGTGCGAGCAGGGGAGGGGCAGAGAGAGAGGGAAACATAGAATCTGAAGCAGGCTCCAGGCTCTGAGCTGTCAGCACAGAGCCTGACGTGGGGCTCGAACCCACGAACTGTGAGATCATGACCTAAGCCGAAGTTGGATACTTTACTGACTGAGCCACCCAGGCGCCCCTGGAAGGATTTCAAAGTTCCTTGGGTGATTCTAGCAGGCAGCCAAAGCTGAAAAGCAGTGATGGAGGGCTCATAAGTGAGGGTAAGGCATTCTTGTTTTATTCTAAGTATGACAGGAAGCTATTGACAGATTCTAAGCAGGGAAATGACATGATCTGATTTACTTCTCCCATTCCTTACAGAATAGATTATGGGATGCAATATATTCTAATTAAATACCTACACATGTTTAATATCTACAAAAAGAGTATAATTTAAATGTTTTCACCAAAAGAGATAAATTTTAAGATAAATAAATTGCAATCTGTAAAATATTAATGAAAGAAAGTGAAGAAGGCAAATAAATGGAAAGATCTTCTGTGCTCATGGATTGAAAGAATTAGTATTGTTAAAATGTTCCAAACCCTAAAGCAATCTAAAGGTTCAATGTAATCCCTACCAAAATTCCAATGGCATTTTTCACAGAAATAAAACAAACAATCCTAAAATGTGTATGGAACCAACACAAAAGGCACTGATTAGCCAAAACGTCTTGAGAAAGAACAAAGTTGGAGACATCACACTTACTCATTTCAAGCTAAAGTAATAAAAACTATATGATACTGGCATAAAAAAACACAAAGATCAATGGAACAGAATAGGGAGCTCAGAAATAAACCCACACATACATGGTAAACAAATTTATAACAAAGGGGTCAAAAAAAAAAAACCAAAGGAATCAAGAACATACATTCGGGAAAGGATATTCTCTTCAATAAATGGTATGAGGGAAACTGTAGAGCCATACGCAAAATGAAACTGGACCTCTATCTTAGACTATACATAAAAAATCAACTCAAAATGGCCTGAAGACTTGAATGTTAAGACCTGAAACCACAAAATTCCTAGAAGAAAATATAGATAGTAAGCTCCTTGACATCAGTCTTGGATTTTTTTTAATGTTTATTTATTTATTTTGAAAGAGTATGAGCAAGCATGAGCGGGGAGGGGCAGAGAGTGAGAAGGAGAGAGAGAATCCCACGCAGGCTCTGTGCCGACAGGCAACATGAGGCTCAGTCCTATGAACTGTGAGATTATGACCTGAGCTGAAACCAAGACTCAGACACTTAACTGAATGAACCACCCAGATGCCCCAGTATTGGATTTTTTGAATGTGACTTCAAAAGCAAAGGCAACAAACCCCCAAATAAACAAGTGGGACTGCATCAAACTAAGAAGAAAAAGCTTCTGCACATCAAAGAAAACCAACAAAATGAAAATGCAACTTACTGAATTAAGAAAATATTTGTAAGTCATATATCTGATAAGAGGTTAATATCCAAAATATATGAACAACTCATACAACTCAATGGGGAAAAAAACACAATTTGATTTTAAAATGGGGAGAAGACCTGAACAGACATTTTTCTAAATGGCCAACAGGTACAAGAAAAGGTGCTCAGCATCACTAATCATCTGGAAATGCAAATAAAACCACAATGAGATCACCTCATACCTGCTATTATCAAAAAGACAAGAGATAACAAATGCTGGTAAAGATGTGGAGAAAAGGCAACACTTGTGCACTGTTGGTGGGAATGTAAATTGAATGTACAACCACTATGGAAAGAGTATGGAGGTTCCTCAAAACATTCAAAATATAACTACCATGTGATCCAGCAATCCCACTCCTAGTGCAGGAGATACCTGCACTCCTGTGTTCACTGTGACATTATTCACGAGAGCCAAGATAAACAACTTAAGTGTCCATCCTCAGATGAATGGGTAAAGAAAATATGTTTTTACACATAATGGACTATTATTCAGCCATAAGAAAGCAGGAAGTCCTGCCATTTGTGACAACATGGACGGACCCCGAGGGCATTATGTTAAGTAAAATAAATCAGACATAGACAAATACATACTCTATGGTATCACTTACACGTAGAATCTTTTAAAAAGAGTCAAACTCTTAGAAAAAGAGGGTAGAAAAGTAGTTTGGTTGTCAGGGGCTGAGAGGAAATATGGAGAGGCTGGTAAAAGGGTACAAACTTTCAGGTATAAAATAAATACGATCTGAGGATACAATGTAAAATGAGATGACTATAGCATTATATAATTGATACTTGTGAAAAGAGTAGAACTTCAATGTTTTTATCAAAAGAGAGAGACAGAGACAGAGAGAGAAAGAAATACCTACAAATATTCAACCAACATAACGGATGTGTTCTTAAAAATCCAATGAAGTAAAATTCCATATGTCAAATACGCTTTCCACCAAATTCTCAACAATGGGTCTACAGATAGTGGGCTGGAGCTACTGGAGATGTTCATCACTATAGTAGATCCTGGCAAAAGCAAATGATGCTAGACTGCTACCTGGCTGTGGGGGTTAGGGTGGATGAGGAGAAGGCTAAGAAGTGGGCCATGGCTGCATTACTTGACAACTCTTGATCAGCTTAATGTGTACCCTGTGGCACTTTCCCAGCAAAACCAGAGCTGCTCTCTCTAAACTTATCCCCATGGGAGAGACACTGTGCAGCAGGGAAACAAGCACTTCTTCACGAGGTGGGAGACAGGGAAGAGTTGATGGATTCAGGGAGGGTCATTAGGGATAAATGTGGAGTCTCCTGCCCGAAGCAGCACAGAAGGAGGCTTGCCAAGAGGAAAGAGACAGACTGATGGAAATAGCGGTCAACCTCACTTGGCTCACCTTCTCACCTGGGTGAGGGCGTTAATGGACATCACTCCTCTCCTGTGTAGAGCGTGTCTGCCTGCAGCGACCTAATTCTGAAAGAGTTTAAGGGAACCACAGGAAGCATCACAGGATCTGGGAACTACCAAAGGCCCCCTTCAGATTGTTAATCTCTTAACAGGAGTCCACAGAACATAAAATCAGGAATGTGGCAACTTTTACCATCTTAAATCCCCGGCTACTTCAAGTCTAAGGCCCCAATGGCACTAAATGAGCTCTGGTAAAGAATACCTTTCCCTTTGCTGTCCGTTTTCACTATCTCTCTAGTTTTGTCAAGTGGCTTTTATTTCAAATACCTCAGAAAGCCCTGTTTCTACGATGAGACTGGCTTGTAAATCAGCAATAAAGTTCTACATATTCAGAAAGTGGTTTGGATCCTAAGTACATGTATTTTTTGAACAGAGGAAAAACAGAAAAACAAAGCATTTAGGAATCAAAAAAGGCAACTAGACAAAAAAGATTAGAAGGATATATTTCCTTTTTATTTCCAGGTATAAAATGTTTACAAAATACACTGGCACATATAAAAATTGTGAATTTCAAAACCAAATCAAAGTTATATCCTTCTTTCTTTTTTTTTGACATATTCCTTATAAAAAGAATATAGATATATAACATCATCATTAAATTCACTAACTTCTAGCAAACTCCTCATTCTTACCGTAATCTTTGATGACTATAAATGCCTCAGGACCCTTATAAGATTGCCCTAAGGATTGCCCTAACTTCTTTAAGTGGAAAATAAATGGCCATGATTAGATATAAGAAAATTAGGAACAAAAACATATAAAAAATAACAGCATATACATGAGACATGGAGGAGGGAATAAAAAAGTTTTTGTTTTTTCTTTTAGAATGTGTTTGAACTTAAATGACCATCAACTTAACATAGACTGCTATAGAGTGTTATAAGTTAACTTCCATGGACACCACAAACCCAAAACTTATCATAGATACACAAAAAATAAAGAAAAAGAAAGCCAAATACCACACTACAGAAACTCATTGATCACAAAGAGTGCAAGAGGAGAAAGGAACAGAGAAGAACTACAAAAATGACCAGAAAACAATGAACACAGTGGCAATAACTACATACCTATCAATAATTACTTTAAATATAAATGGTCGAGGGGTGTCTGGGTGGCTCAGTAGGTGAAGCGTCTGACTTTGGCTCAGGTCATGATCTCACGGTTCGTGAGTTCGAGCCCAGCGTCGGACTCTGTGCTGACAACTCAAAGCCTAGAGCCTGCTTCTAATTCTGTGTCTCCCTCTCTGCCTCTCTCCCACTCGCGCTGTGTGTGTGTGTGTGTGTGTGTGTGTCTCCCAAAGATTAACATTAAAAAAAATTTTTTAACATAAATGGCCAAAATGCTCTAATAAAAAAAAAGACCCATCTATATACTGCCTACAGGAGACTCATCTCAGACCTGAAGATACATACAAAATGAAAGCTAAGGGATGGAAAAACCTTTAACATGCAAATGGACATGGAAAAAAAAAAGGCCAGGGTAGCAATAGGTATAGTATAGTATCAGGTATCCCAGACAAAATAGTTTTTAAAACAGACTGTAACAAGAGATAAAAAAAGGGTATTACAAAATGATATAGGAATCACTCCAACAAGAGGATATAACAATTGTAAATACCTATGCACCCAACACTGGAGCACCTAAACACATCAAGCAAATATTACTGAATACAAAGGAAGAAATTAATGGTAATACTATAATAGTAGGGGACTCTAACACCCCGCTTACATCAATAGATGGATCATCCAGGCAGAAAATCAGTGAGGAAACTATGTTTGAATGACACATTAGACCAAATGAATTTAACAGAGACAACAGAACATTCCATCCAAAAACAACAGATGACATATTCTTTTCAACACATGTTGACATTTTCCAGAACAGATCACATGTTAGGCCACAAAACAAGTCTTAATAAATGTAAGAAGACTGAAATCTCTTCTGACCACAATGGTATAAAACCAGAAATCAATCACAAGAAAAAAACTGGAAAAAACACAAACACATGGAGGATAAATGATACTAAAACAATGAATAGACCAATGAAGAAATTTAAAAAAATACATGGAGACAAATAAAGATTGGAAAACATAATGGTCCAAAATTGTTGGGATACTGCCAAAACAGTTCTAAAAAATATACAGCAATATAGACTTACCTCAAGAAACAAGAAAAAACTCAATCTAATTTTACACCTAAATGAACTAGAAACAGAAGAACAAATAAACCTATAGTGAGTGGAAGGAAAGAAATAATCAGAGCAGAAATAAATGGCATAGGGACCAAAAATAATTAAATAAAAATTGAAAAAAAAAATCAAATCAATGAAACCAAGAGATGGTTCTTTGAAAAGATAAAACTGATAAACCCTCAGCCAGACTCATTCAGAAAAAGAGAAAGGACCCAAATAAATAAAATCAGAAACCAAAGAGGAGATATAACAACTGACACAACAGAAATACAAAAGTTTATAGGAAAATACTATGAAAAATTATATGCCAACAAATTGGACAACATGGAAGAAATGGATTAATTCCTAGAGACATATAATCTTCCAAAAATGAATGAGGAAGAAACAGAAAATCTGAACAGACCAATTACTAGTAACAAAATAGAAATGGTAATCAAAGAACTACCAAAAAATAAAAGCCAGGACCATAAGGATTGACAGAAGTGAATTCTACCAAACATTTAAAGAAGAGTTAGTACCCATTCTTCCATTCTTCTCAAACTATTCAAAAAAAAAAAAAAAAAAAGGAAGAGGAAGGAAAGTTTCTAAATACATTCTATGACATCAAATTACCCTGATACCAAAACCAGACAAAGATACCACAAAAAAGAATACTACAGGCCAATATCCAACAAAACATTAAATGGATCACTCACCATGATCAAGTAGAATTTATCCCAGGGATGTAAGAATGGTTTAATATTTGCAAATCAATTCACATGATACATATTAACAAAATAAAGGATAAAAATAATGATCTCATTAGATGCAGAAAAAGCATTTGACAAAGTACAACATCCATTCATGATAAAGACTCTTAAAAAAGTAGGTTTAGAGGGAACATACCTCAACATAATAAAGACCATATATGAAAAACCCACAGCTAACATACTCAATGGTGAAAAACTGAGAACTTTTCCTCTAACATCCGGAACAAGATAAGGAAGTCCACTCTTGCTACTTTTATTTAACATAGTTCTGGAAGTTGAAGCCATCATACTCAGACAAGTAAAATAAATAAGAGGCATCCATATTAGTAAAGAAGCAATTAAACTGTCACTATTTGCAGATGAAATGATACTATACATAGAAAATCCTAAGGACTCCACCGAAAGACTATTAGAAGTGATCAGTGAATTCAGTAAAGTTGTAGGATACAAAATTAATACCCAGAAATTGGTAGTGTTTCTATACACTAATAACAATTTAGCAGAAAGAGAAATTAAGGGAAAAAAACCTATTTACAATTGCACCAAAAAGAATAAAATACCTAGGAATAAACCTAACCAGGAAGTGAAAGACCTGTTCCCTGAAAACTGGTGAAAGAAATTGAAGATAACACAAATGGAAAAAGACATTCCATGCTGTTCACGGATTGAAAGAATTAATATTGCTAAAATGTCCATGCTACCCACAGCAATCTACAGGTTTAATGCAAACCCTACCAAAATACCAACAGCATTTTTCACAGAACTAGAACAAATAATACTAAAAGTTGTATTTTGGAACCACAAAAGACTCCAAATAGCAAAAGCTATTTTTTTTTCAATATATGAAGTTTATTGTCAAATTGGTTTCCATACAACACCCAGTGCTCATCTCAAAAGATGCCCTCTTCAGTACCCATCACCTACCCTACCCTCCCTCCCACCCCCCATCAACCCTCAGTTTGTTCTCAGTTTTTAAGGGTCTTATGCTTTGGCTCTTTCCCACTCTAACCTTTTTTTTTTTTTTTCCTTCCCCCCCATGGGTTCCTGTTAAGTTTCTCAGGATCCACATAAGAGTGAAAACGTATGGTATCTGTCTTTCTCTGTATGGCTTATTTCACTTAGCATCACACTCTCCAGTTCCATCCACGTTGCTACAAAGGGCCATATTTCATTCTTTCTCATTGCCACGTAGTACTCCATTGTGTATACAAACCACAATTTCTTTATCTATTCATCAGTTGATGGACATTTAGGCTCTTTGCATAATTTGCTTATTGTTGAGAGTGCTGCTATAAACATTGGGGTACAAGTGCCCCTATGCATCAGTACTCCTGTATCCCTTGGGTAAATGCCTAGCAGTGCTATTGCTGGGTCATAGGGTAGGTCAGCAAAAGCTATTTTAAGAAAGAAGAGCAAAGCTGGAAATATCACAATTCCAGGTTTTACGACATACTACAAAGCTGTAGTAATCAAAACCGTGTGGTACTGGCACAAAAACAACACACAGATCAGTGTAACAGAATAAGAGCTCAGAAATAAACCACATCTATAGGTTCAATTAATCTATGACAAAGGAGGCAAGAATACACAGTAGGGAAAAGTCTCTTCAATAAATGTGGACAATTACATGCAAAGAATGAAAATGGACCATTTTCTTATACTGTACACAAAAATAAACTCAAAATGGATTAAAGACCTAAATGTGAGACCTGAAATCATTAAAATTCTAGAAGAGAAACAAGCAATAATTTCTCTAACACCGGCCCTAGCAACATTTTTCCTAGATATGTCTCCTAAGGCAAGAAAAACAAAAGCAAAAATAAAATATTGGGATTAGATCAAAATAAAAAGCTTTTTTTTTTTAATTTAAGTCTTTTAATGTTTATTTTTGAGAGAGAGAGAGAGAGAGAAAGAGAGAGACAGAGAGAAACAGAGAGTGAATGGGGAAGGGGCAGAGAGGGAGGGAGACCCATAATCTGAAGCAGGCTCCAGGCTCTGAGCTGTCAGCACAGAGCCTGACACGAAGTCTGAACCCATGAACCATGAGATCATGACCTGAGCCACAGTCCAATGCTTAACAGACTGAGCCACCCAGACACCCCAAGATAAAAAGCTTTTGCATAGCAAAGGGGACAGTCAAAAAAATGCAATGAATGGTTAAAGATATTTGCAAACGATATATCTGATAAAGGGTTAATAACCAAAACACATAAAGAACTGATATAATTCCACACCAAAAAACCCTCAAATAATCTGAGTAAAAAATGGGCAGAGGACCCAAACAGATATTTTTTCAAGAAGACACACAGATGGCAGACACATGAAAAGATACTCAACATTACTCATCAGGGAAATGCAAATCAAAACCACAAGGAGATATCACCTTATAACTGTCAGAAGGGCTAAAATAAAAAAGACAAGAAATAACAAGCATTGGTGAGGATATGGAGAATAAGAAACCCTCATGCACTATTGGCAGAAATGTGGGAAATTGGTACAGCAGCCACTGTAGGAAACAGTAGAGAGGTGCCTCAAAAAATTAAAAAATAGAAATACCATACAATCCAATAATTCCACTACTGGGTATTTACCCACAGAAAATGAAAACACCAATTCAAAAAGATGTATGTGGGGCACCTGAGTGGCTCAGTCGATTGAGCATCCAACTCTTGGTTTTGACTCAGGGCATGATCTCATAGCTTGTGAGTTTGAGTCCTGTGTTGGGCTCTGTGCTGGCAGCACGGAGCCTCTTGAGATCTTCTCTCTCCCTCTCTCTCTGCCCCTCCACTGCTTGCACTCTCTCTCTCTAAATAACCTTATTTTAGAAAGATCTATGCACCCCTACGTTTACTGTGGTATTTACAATTGCCAATAATTTACAGTTGCCAAGAAATCGAAGCAAACTGTATCCATCGGTAAAGAGATGTATGGATAAAGAAGATGTGGTGTGCATGCACACACACATACACGCTCACAATAGACTATTACACAGCCATAAAGAAGGATGAGATTTTTGCCACCTGCTATTACATGAATGGACCTAGATGGTATTATGCTAAGTGAAATAAGTCAGACTGATAAAGATAAATACCTTATAATCTCATTCATATGTCAAACAAAACAAACCCACAAAATGCAGAATTAGACCTATGTATACAGAGAACAAACTGATGCTTGTCAGGCGGGTAGGGGGGATAGGCAAAATGCATAAATGAGAGTAGGAAATACAGGCTTCCAGTTATGGAAAGTATAAGTGACAAGAATAAAAGGCATAGCACAGGGAATATAGCCAATGATATTGTACTAGAGTTGTATGGTGATAGAGGTTGCTACACGTTGTGTTGAACACCGCATAACACATAGAGAAGTTGAGTTACTATGTTGTACACCTGAAACTAATATAACATTGTGTGTCAATTATACTCAAATAAAAAAAAAAAGAAAAAAACAAGATTACCTCAAGACCCTAGTCAAAATTACTGTAAAGTACATTTAAAACCAAAGTACTGGCTAACACAGAGGGTCAAGTATAACAATGTGTTCTTACCAATAGTACTGGATTTTATTACACAGTGTCCTTAAATTTGGTGCCATTCCACAGAGAATCCCCAAATTTGAGATTCCTTCCCTGTTCAAGTTTACGGATCTCATGTTTTTGGATCACCAATGATGGTAAATGAAATACCTTTCAGACTAAAGTTCCTTATTTGGTAGGATTCCTTGGTCACTTGTTTTCTTCCTTGGGCTAATGGATTTGGTTTTATTGTAATGTTTATTTTTATGCACATGCCCAAAGGCCTCCTTACTGCGTTTTTAGAAATCTAATAAATACCTCATGATAACTAAATTTGTTAAGATAACACAAAAGATTTTGTCCATTATTTAAGAAGTACATGGTTTCAATTAAAAAAAGGAGTCCAGTGCAGAGTTTTAAAAAATTATAAAAGATCTGAATATCAAATTTGGATACTTAAAAAAATATATATATAAAATCTATTGTCTTTTAAATGGAAAATGTGTGTAACAAAAGCAGTTTTTCAAGATGAACCATTATAATTGCCCAGTTAAACATTAAGGCACACTTTGCCTTTTTGCAGTATACAAGTTTAAAAGATTATGAGTTAAACCAGCAAATATCCAGCCTTTTCAACACATTAACTTTGTGCTGCATCCTGTCATCTACACAGTCCAAGTAGTTCTAGTTGCGAGCTTAAGGTAAAACACTGTAAGCGTCACTGCCCTCAACTTTTGACTCTGTCTCTGTCAAAATGAGAGCCTAAGGTACATTTTATAAGGTTTCTGTTATAAAAATAACACACTCTTGAGATGGACTTCTATCAGTTGAAGACAACCATTAATTTTTTGAAATTCCTCCATTCCATTATGTTGTTTTTAAAAAGCTGGCAAGTGGAAAAACAGACCAATACTGAAAACCAAACTGATGTGACAAGAATCCTAGCATGCTAAAACAAATGAGGCTAATGTGAAAGAAAGCATTCCAAATAAAAACAGATGGTCGTGCAGGGCCTCAGCCCAGTTCCCTGTTATCTCAGAGTGAGCCTCATTGTCTGCTGCTTATTGTTTTTAAAGATGTACAATCTAGCAGGCAAAAAAAAAAAAAAAAAAAAAAAAAAAAATGGCTTGAAAATTAATAAGCTAGAAACCATTGTACAAGCTTTGGCTAATTTGAGGTATAAACTCTGGCACTTAACCTTTCTCATCCTTAATTTTGAAAGTCAGGAAATTCCACTTCACTGGCATATTTTAGAGTAACTAGTCAGTTAACTTTTGGTAAATAACTTTGACCACTTCAAAGAGGCTGCAAAAAGAGATTATTAAATTATCACAAAACTTTATCTTGGAAAAACATTGAAAATACATAGAAAATTATAACTCTAGAACCAAAATGAGTTTGTCTCAGAATAGAGTCTCCTGCTTTATCCTATAAGAACTTATTCTCAGAAATCAGAAGTCGATCTAAATAATCTCCCTTTTTCTATATTACAGAATGCTATAAATAGAGAAGCTCTGAAATGTTTTTATGAGAATGAGAACAATGTCTGAAGAATCACACCTATCCCTGACATGCATAAAAATAAAAGTCATTCTACTTAAAATATTTTTAGATTTCCCAAGCCTCAAAGATGGTGCATATTTAACTGAGTATCTTCTTCATGCCAAACACTGTGCTGTGGTCTAGCCCACCGGTTCTCAGTTCTGCTGGGCTCAATACCCCTATTTTATAAACAATACTTTGTAACATTTGCTTTATAAGACTGAAAAAATCATAGGTAATACAATGTACTTACACACCTAATTTCAAATAAAAACATTGGATAATGCCTAAACTTCAGTATGGAGAAAGTGACTTGTTATAAAGTAGTACATAACTTCAACAGATATATGGGCACAACTACACCAAAACACATAATGATGAAGTCAGATGTCTATAGCTACAGATATAGAACCACTATGGATATGAAAACAATATAGGCTGATGCAGGTGTGCTATATTTGTAACTCAAATACCATGAATGGCAATGCTTTCAGTGACGTGATCTTCTAAAATGGTCAGTGTGGTAGGCAGAATAATGCCCCCAAACAAAGATGTCCAGGAGCCTGTGAATACATTACTTTGCATGACAAAAGGAACTTTGCAGATTTGACTACATTAAGGACCTTGAGAAGGGGAGATTATCTTGGATTACCCATGTGGGCCCAATTTTATAACATGAGTTATAAAGCTGCAGGACCTTTCCCAGCTGTGGTCAGAGAGAGGGCAGCATGATCACTCAGTGCTCCCTTGCTGGTTCTGAAACATAAGGGCTCTGGGCAAGGACTGGAGAGAGTTCAATCTAGAAGCTGAAAAAGGAAAGGCACAGGCGAATTCCTCCATAACCTGGGTATAAGGAAAGACTTTCTAACCATGACTCAAAATCTACACATAATAAGACAAAATATTAATAAATCTAACTACAAAACAATCTTTTTTTTAATTTTATGGGGCACAAAATAATTTATTCATACATACAGCCAAAGGACAACTGACAAACTGAGAGAAAATACGTGCAGCATATATCAGAGACAAAAGCAAAATGGCTAATACATCATAAACTCAAAAACTGATGGGGAAAAAAGGCCAAAAACTCAACAGGAAAGCAGGCAAAAAAAGTGAGTAGATAATTCAGTAAGAAAAGACATGATATAATGATATAATGACCCTTCAAAATAGAAAAAATTTTCAATTCTCTCACAATATAAGAAATGCAAATTAAAACTACTCTTTAGATACCATTTCTAAGTAACAAATTGGAAAACATTAAAAAGCTTGGTAGCCCTGTCTGTTGACATTGTTGATAGGAATGCAAAATAATATAATCTTTATAGAAGAAAATTTGGCAATTTCTAACAAAACTACATATGCATTTACCTAGTAACCTCACAGTCCCACTTCTAGGAATTAATCCTGAAGATCTACTTCTAACAATATAAAAACATGTGCACACAAGGTTATTCATTGCAACTTCGTGTGTAATTATAAAATGTCAGGGATAAAACTAATATTTAGGAGACTGGTTAGATAAACTCTGGTATGTCCATATGAGGGCAAATACAAATGAAGTATGAGGACAATCACTATGAAAAGGAAAGAGCAACTTCCCTCAGTTTATAATTTGTTACAAAATTCATAGAGGACATAGAATTTGCAAGCTTCACTTTTTCATCCCGACATCTACTATGTGCCCATTAAGGGAACAGAGAGTTAAACAGCACATTGTCCCTGCCTCCAGGGAGTTTACAAAGGATGGGAGAGACAAACAGCTAAATTCCATCAATTCCAAAATACATTTTACATCTCTGAAATCAGGATGCACCTTCAGTAGACAGAATCTTACAACTGCTGGCCAGCTAATTATTCTCTGACCATGTCTGAACCTGGCTTTGTATATCTCTCTGTAGCAAAAAGGGATAACTATAACCCATTTATGGTTTAGTCAACAAATTAAAGACCACTTGGGAAAATGAATTGCAGCTATTGCCTTAAAACATTTCTGTCAACACCTTCTGTTAAAATCAAGAAAGTACCAGTATTGAAACCTAAATGGCTATCAGTAGCTTGGAAGAATATCCTGGAAATGTCTGTTGTTGACAAAGCACACAGGATGCAGACAATAGTATGTGAAATGACATGAACATCTACAGCTGAACCAAAAAAAGTCATACTCTGAAGGTAAAGAAGTTTTAGAAATGCTTCAACCATTCATCCCAGTTGTAATTTCTTTTTTCTGCATGCACAAGAGATAGATAATCTAAATTATATCTGAAAGAGATCTTTCATTAAGAATAAAATAAAACTGCTAACTGATAGTCTTATGTGATAACTTAATTTGCTGCACTACTTTCTTATTGGAACACAAAATAATGGCATGTCTTATAATTGATGGCACATTGGACTTAATGAAATACAGTCATTATCACAGGACAGAGCCATAAGTGTTATCCAAAAGGACATTTAAGGGCCAGTGAAACAAAGGAGTACATATAAATCAAACTGGGGACTTAACAGAAAACACAGAGATGGTGGCAGTGGAGCTAAGGCTTTTTTTTCTTTTGGTTTTTTTTTTTAAATGTTTGTTTTTGAGAGAGAGAGTGAGAGAGAGAGAAAACGAGCAAGCAGGGGAGGGGCAAAAAAAAAGGGAGACACAGAATCCAAAGCAGGCTCTAAGCTCTGAACTGTCAGCACCGTGCCTGGCCTGGCACAGGGCTCAAATTCACAAACCATGAGGTCATGACCTGAGCCAAAGTTGGACCCTTAACCGACTAAGCCACCCAGGCACCCCAGGAGCTAAGTTTTGAAGAGCAAGCCAACTGGTCCTCAGGAGAAGGAGGTTCATAGAGCATGAATAGTGCAAGAAAGCATGGCTGCCTAACACATCAAGTCATGCTGAGGAGACTACAAATCATTCTTTATGACTGGAGTTCAAAGGTGAATGTTAGCTGTATGGGTTGAAGCCTCAAACCTGGCTAAGAGAGGCCTGGGGGGACACCAAACAAAAAAAAAGCACTGTGCTAAGCAACAGAATTTGAATATTATCTACAAACTACAGAAAGTGATTCAAAGGCTAAAAGCAGGGGGAAAATAGAAAAAACAAAATTCAGAGCTGGAAGGATGGATTGGGAAAAACCCAGGCTGGAAACAGGTGGAAAGCCTAGGAGGCTTGATAAGTGAGGTGAAAAGGGCTGAGCACCAGAAGTAAAGCTACTGTAGAAGGAACATAGAGAAGTACTCACATAAACACCAATAAAAATGTGTTAAGGTTCTCAGCAATTAAAAAGAACAAACTACTGATACATACAACAATGTGGATGAATCTCAAATGCATTATGTAAGTGAAACAAACCAGACTCAAAAGGCTATTTAAATCCATTTATACACAATTCAGGAAAAGGCAAAATAGGGATAGAAAACAGATCAGTGGTTGCCAGGTGGCAGGGAGGGGGTGACTACAAAGAGGCACAAGGGAATTTTCTGAGCTGATGGAAATGTCCTATTATCTCAGTTGGGATAGTCGTTATACAACCGAATGTATCCGTCAAAATGGACTGAATTTTACTACACGTGAATTATACCTCAAAAGAAAGAAAGAAAGAAAGAAAGAAAGAAAGAAAGAAAGAAAGAAAGAAAGAAAGAAAGAAAGAAAGAAAGAAAGAAAGAAAGAAAGAAGGAAGGAAGGAAGGAAGGAAGGAAGGAAGGAAGGAAGGAAGGAAGGAAGGAAGGAAAGAAAAAGAAAGAAAGGAAGGAAGGAAGGAAGGAAGGAAGGAAGGAAGGAAGGAAGGAAGGAAGGAAGGAAGGAAGAACAGGCACCTGGGTGGCTCAGTTGGTTGAGTGTCAGACTCCTGATTTAGGCTCAGCTCATGATCTCAGGGTTCATGGGATTGAGCTCCACATTGGGCTCACTGATGTTAAGGGCCTGCTTGGGATTCTCTTTCTCCTTCTCTCTCTGTCCCTCCCCAGCTTGCACACATTTGTGCAAGCGCTCTCTCTCTCTCTCTCTCAAAATAGATAAATAAACACAAAAAAATGTGATAAGGTGGATCACAGCCACACTCATTCATTCACATATTGCTAACGTCTGCTATTCCACTACAATAATAGAATCATATTGTTTCAACAAGGTCCACATGGTCCACAAAGACCAAAATATTTATGATCCAGCCCTTTAAAAAAAGTTTATCAACGCTGTTATAGAGTATTGTCAGCCATTTGTATGGTTCTCATTCAAAACAAAACAAAACAAAACTTAATTGTCCATAAAAGGAAAAGGAAGACAATAACAGAATGTGCATCAATACTCTATTCAAACTAACTGGAGGAAAGAAATTAGTTGTTTTCTTTCTTTCTTTTTTTTTAAATTTATTTTTAAGTTTATTCATTTTTGAGAGAGACAGAGCATGAGCATGAGCAGGGGAGGGGCAGAGAGAGAGAAGGAGACACAGAATCCAAAGCAGGCTCCAGGCTCTGTGCTGACAGCTCAGATGCGGGGCTCGAACGCATGAACCGTGAGATTACGACCTGAGCCCAAGTTGGACGCTTAACCAACTGAACCGCCCAGGCGCCCAAGAAATGAGTTGTTTTCTAAATAGATCCTGAATTAAATCTCCCAAAAGGAAAGAGTATATATTCAGTTCTAAATAATAGCCACAGATTTCTTTTTATAAATGTTCACAAAATCCTCATGTTATAATCCCCGCATCTTCCAATTCAACCTATTGTTTAAATTATATATTTGTTGGATATTTTTTCCTATTTTTTCCTTTTTAAGTTTATTTATTTTTGAGAGAGAGACAATGAGAGTGAGTAGGGGAGGGGCAGAGAGAGAGGGAGACAGAATCCCAGGACAGAAGCTGCCCTGTCAAGACACAGCCCGATGCAGGGCTCGATTTCATCAACTGTGAGATCATGATCTGAGCTGAAGTCAAGAGTTGGACACTTAACTGACTGAGCCACCCAGGAGCCCCGATATTTTTTCTTGTTGAAGTGACATGACACTGGCTTTTATTTAAGTAATTAGCTACACTCTATAAAACTGCTTCTTTATATAACTTCTACATGAAACAACTAGCTTTCCCATGTATTTGAAGTGTGAAGCGTGCATCCAAATAATTAGAGATGATATCACTTCTCATTTTAAGCTGCAAAATACGCGCTTGTGGCATTTTTACATAAAAATCAAGCACAGGCACTATGTGAAAAATTTAAAAATGTGGTAAGGAAAAAAATTATGCCAGATGCCTACAAATGATTTTGATATATATGAGTTGCACTCATTTCATTATTAATATTTAAAATGAAGAAATGTAATAGTGTTAGTATGCATAGGCAATAATCACAATGATTTTAAAATTAGTTGAGTATAAACTTGAATAAACTTTTCCAATAATGGTGATACATTACAGAGAGTTATCTATACTCTCTTGGTTCTAATAAAGTATATTTGTGAAGCAACTTGGAATAAGGTTGTAGTTTGTGGCTTTACAATTTAATTTGCAAAATTCCCTATGTGTGCAATTGTCACATGCTTAGTAACACCCTGATGAAATTTACTGAGGTAACTATTCCATACAATTATACAATGTATAAAATTTATAATCTTATAATTATGAATAACATTATGCACTATAACTTATCTATGAAATTACAACAAAGAACATTATGGTTATTGGTCCTCCTAGCATGACTCTGAGATTATAGGCAAGAAATATGAAATCATATTTAATAAAAATGTCCCTTCAAATTAGAAGGGACGTTTTATTCTGCTAACTTTTAAAATTTTATAATTGCATTGGGGCGCCTGGGTCGCTCAGTCGGTTAAGCGTCAGACTTCGGCTCAGGTCATGATCTTATGGTTTGTGGGTTCGGGCCTGGTGTTGGGCTCTGTGCTGACAGCTCGGATCCTGGAGCCTGCTTCGGATACTGTGTCTTGCTGTCTCTCTGCCCCTCCCCTGCTCATCCTCTGTCTCTCTCTGTCTCAAAAATAAATAAAACATTTAAAAAAATTAAAATTTTATAATTGCACTAAATTTTAAACTTTGATGAACTACAATAAATTTTAAAGCACATTCTACACAAAGGAGGTAGGAGACAAGACAACCTCATTATCAAGGAGAAACTGAAGAACACATGAGACAGGAGCCTTGGTGAGCCTGGGACTTGAAAAGGATTGCTCAAGTCAACAACTTTGATGATGATGACATACATTGTTCTTTGAAAATAACTTTTATAATGTAAGAAATTTAAAGGAGCCGAGGTAAGTAAATTCTTAGAGTGTAGCAAACTACTTAAATTCTTAGCTTTATGAAGGTTAGCTTTATGAAGGTGAGTCTATGTGGAGAAAGAAAAAAATATAAAGAAGACAGGAAGGATCACAGATTGTAGCAAAATAAGAAATCAAGAAAACAAGATGAGTTACACAGAATCATGCAGAAAGGCAGCCTCCAAGGTTGAACATTAACCATTTAAATAAATACAGCTATCTTCCAATCTTGATGAGAGAAAAGTACAAAGTCAAGGCAAAGACAAGAAGCAAGCAAATAAATCCAAGACACACAGCAATGAAAACAAAGGAGAGAGAATGAAAGAAATAAAGATACTTCTACTGTATCTGGATGAACAGGAAGAAGTAGAAATTGTAGATTAAAGATAGAGAAGAGAATTTGGTTTGAGTTTAGCTCTAGGAAGAAAAACTTAACTGAAAAATCAAAATGATTCTAAGACCTCAATCTGTTTTAGATAGTGATTATTTTCATTACAGGTCCCATGAACTTATTTGTGCTTAAATTTCTTATTGGAGCTGACTTGGCTTTTATACAAATAGTACTTTAACAAAAGAAAGATATCTCAGATCTGATGATGTTTATGATGATGTGGAAAGAAATCTGGAAACATGCCCTTATCTGGTTGTGAAGGAAAAGAATAATAACTTGGATTTCTTTGACACTACGAAATCACTGGCTTCAACACTAAAAAAAGAATAACCATTTAAAAGAATCTGACCTAACACTTGAGCCAAGTGATTTAAGATTTTTATAACCTATTATAAAACTTACTTTATGTACTGCCACAAATCTGTGTTAAGGCTCTGTTTTTCTTTTTCTTCATATGAAATCCAGTTCTAAAAATAGTCAAGTCTAAAAATAAAGCAAAACCCACAGATTAAGTGTAGCTTTATACATGTACAAATAACAGGGAAATCTCCACATCTTCTAGGAAAACAGATGTTGGGTTACTTATTCCCACTAAATTCTCTATGTTGGGTCAAACTTCCAGAATTTTTTCCATATTTTTCATTAATATGGACTGTATTATTATAGAACCCAAACCTGTCTTGAATTCTATTAAATTAGTTCCTTTGTCCCAGAGAGCTCAATGAGCTCTACTAATAAATATGAAAGTACGAACAAAGAGTCTTATATTTGATCTCAGGAGCTTGGTTTCTATCATGAAAACCAACTGATTAACAGTTTAAAAAATCTGCAAATGTCAATACAGTACCTATTGATTCTTTGATCCAGTGCATGGAGACAGACAGAAACAAACTCACCTACATCCCTTTCTGAAGTCTATGCTTTCAGAAATCACTTTTCTTCTAGATATTCCTATAAAGACTAATGAGCAGAAAAGCAAAATTGGAAAAGGAGTTTTAGAATATGTGGTTTATTTGCTTAACTCTGTGCCAGTTTTCCCAATCCTCAATGGTAGCATCTTCCTACCTTTGTTTATCCATAAATCAACAAACTTAACAACAGAGTAAAAAAACCACATTAAAATAGTATTTTTGTTAATTTGCTGTCATTCTCCAATAATATATAAGAAGTCTGTTCTCAGCCTCTTAAACTAATGCTTTCAAATGTACAGATAACATTCTCAATGGCAGGATACTTTGGGTACTTTTCCTGTGGAGCTGAGATCTGATGATGGATACATACATACTCTCGTTTGGTTCTTCTTTTAATGAAGGGCAGAATGAGGTGACCATAATTTTCACACAGCTCAAACATAATTTTAGGATGATTTACCACTACCAAATCACCATAAAGTGACTACAAAAACCTGAAACCGTATTGTGTGGAAAAATTGATGAGGCATAAATTATTTCCAGCTTTCATTACAATGAGTGTTTTTATTTTAACATGAAGAAAATAATCATGTGTATAATTCTAGAAATAATACTATTAACAAATTAAGTTAGAGTCACAAAGAAAAGAAATATTGTCCTCAAAAGTTCTTCTCCATATGATTCGAAGTAGTGGCACTTGGGAAATACATTGTGCTTGTATTTATCCTTAATCTATAAATGGAAAATAAGATATTTATAGTACAATTTAACTTATTTTACAAATATATCGATGATTTGGGTGTTTCCCCCCCTCCCAATTACTTGGTAGAAAAGTATTTTCATTGGAAATTAAAAAGTTGATAATTAACAGGTTGGTGAGATGATAAAATATCATCCTCAGATCACTTCTAACGAGCTAACGAAAGGATATAGACAGATGAAGTAGCATACTGAGTTAACCATCTGCCTTCTGATCTCTGACAAAGACACCAAGAGGAGTGATTCATAAAAGGGGAGGGTGTTCTTCATGGTGTCTGCCATAAATTAAGTTTAAGATATACTCTCTCTCAATTTCCTTAATTGTCTTTAAAAAACCAGTAGACCTAGAATCAAATCATAAAAACTCATTTCAAAATATATTTTCAGTGAGTTCCAAGACTTGCCACCTTCTATAGAGTGTAGAAATTCATTCTTTTCCCTACATGTGTATATCTAAAGACCAAGGATATCACTACTAGTTTAATCTCTTCACCTGAATTTTTCTTAGTGATTTCAGAAATCATATGCTTCTTCACAGATTTTATGTAAACTCTGGCCAATTCAACCAATAGACACAAAGTACCTTAAAGCAGCATTGAAAGGAATCTTCTCAACAGAATCATTTAAAGTATGAGCTGTTAACATTTTCTATAATCCAAAGCCATAATAAGTAACTAGTTTAAACATCATTTTTCAAAAATAAAAACATTTTAACATAAGTATATTTAGTGTCAGTAATAATAACAAAGTTAACTAAAAAATAAACTAAAAAGGCAAACTACAATCTAAAATGTAAGTAAATAATATCACGTCCACTCCCCAAACTGTTCAAAAATAAAAATGGAAACTCTGCCGTAAGTGAAAAGATACTATAATCAAAGACTAACATATAGAATCGATAAATTACGCAGTATGAAAATGTCTTAGGAGTGATCAATACAAACAAATACACGAGAGAAAAATTTACTGTGTAAAAACACCAGCTGTAAGTTTGATTTTTAATCATACCATATGCAACATGGACATTCACAAAAACAATCTATTCAAAAATACTTAGGAATAAATTTAACCAAGAAGATAAAAGACTTGTACACTGAAAACTATAAAAGAAATTATTGCTGAAAGAAATTATTGAAGACAAATATATGAGAAGACATTCATGTTCACAGATTGAAAGACTTAAATATTAAGATGACAATATTACCCAAAGTGATCTATATATTCTGTGAAATTCCTATAAAAATCTCAATAGCATTCTTTTTTCATAAATAGAAAAACCTATCCTAAGATTCATATAGAAACCCAAGGAATGCTGAATATCCAAAACAACCCTGGAAAAGAAAACAAAGTTGGAGGTCTCACACTTCCTTATTTCAAAACTTACTATAAAGCTATAGAAATCCAAACAGTGTGAGAATGACATAAGGACAGACAGAGCAATGAAATAGAAGAGAGAGCTCAGAATAAACCCTCACATATATAGTGAATTGGTTTTTGACAAGGATGCTAAGACCATCCTATGAGGAAAAGACTGTCTTTTCAACAAATGGTGCTGGGAAAACTGGATATCCACATGCAAATGATTTGAAGTTGGACCCTTACTTTTCACTGTATACAAAGATTAATTCAAAACAGATCAAAGACCTAAATGTGAGATCTAAAACTATTAACACTCTTAGAATAAAACAGAGAAAGTTCATGATATTGGACCTAGCAATGATTTACTGTATATAACACCAAAAGCATAGGCAACAATAACAAAAAGATAAATTAGACTTCGTCAAAATTTAAAATTTTTGTGCATCAACAGATAGTATAAAGAGAGTGAAAAGACAACCTACAGAATGGGGAAAAAAACATGTGTAAATCATAACAGAAAATGGGTTAATATCCAGAATATATGAAAAACTCCTACAACTCAACAACAAAAAGACAACCCAAATTGAAACACAAGCAAGGAACTTGAATAGGCTTTTCTCCAAATAAGACATACAAATGGTCAATAAGTACATGAGAAGATGCTCAATTTCATTAGTCATTAGGGAAATGCAGATCAAAACTACAATGAGTTACGACTTCACACACTGCTGGTGGGAATGTAAATTGGTGTCACTGCTACAGAAAGCAGTATAGCAGCTCCTCAAAAAGTTAAACATAGAAATACAATATGGTTCAGTAACATCACGTTAACATCTAGGTATATATATAATAAGAGTTGAAAGTAGGGACTCAAACAAATACTTATATACCAATGTTTATAGTCACATTATTCACAAAAATCAAAAGGTAGAAACAACCGTGTGTTCACCAATATTTGGATAGAAAAACAAAAGCTAGTATATCCATACAACAGAATATTATTGAGCCATAAAAAGAAATGAAATTCTGATATATGCTATAACATGAATGAACCTTGAAAACATCATGCCAGGTAAAATAGAGACAAAATGACAAAAAAGTGCTTGGTTCTACTTAAATGATGTACCTAGAATAGGCAAATTCATAAGGACAGAAAGTACCATAGAGGTTACCAGAGTCTGGGGTGGGGGATGGGAAGTTATCATTTAATGAATATAGAGTTTCCATCTGGAATACAAAATGTTCTAAAAATAAGTCAGACAAAGAAAGACAAATACCATATGAACTCATTTATATGTGGAATCTAAAAAACAAAACAAAAAAAAGCCAAGACAGACCTATAAATACAGAGAGCAAACTGGTGGTTGCCAGAGGGGAGGAGGGAGGGCAATGGACAAAATGGGTCAAAGGGAACAAGAGATGCAGGAAGGAAACAAAAAAGTTCTGGAAATAGATAGTAGTGATGGCTATATAACATTGTGAATATACTTAAAGCCAGTGAGTTGTACACTTAGAAACAGTAAAAATGGCAAATTTCATGTTGTGTGTATTTTTCCACAATAAGAAAATACTCTATTCAGTGAATACCTAATTATCTCCCATTGCTGCTAAAACCCATTTTATTTCGATTTCCAAATTACTACTAAATGCAGTCTGTGTATGTGCGCACATGCAGGTAAATTGAATCTCTCTTGAAAAACAGACACAGGTGCTGATATGGTGTGCACATTCAACACTCTAAAATGCACTTTCAAAAGTTGCAAGTAATTACAATTGTACTCCAATTTGATTTTTATTTCAGTTATTTATGTAGACCAAAATTAACAGGTCATACATAACTCAAGGAAGAATATCCATAACTTCTACTGATGGTCTAAATATATATGTTTATAGTCCAAGTACTAAAAATGAACATCATACCTGATAGAGCATGATGGGTTCTATGTTGTATCCTAAGTTATCTGCAAAGTTCTTAGCAATGACCGTTTTTCCACAACCCTACAAATGGAAACACAATCATTCAAGGGAGAAGTCAAAACAACCAAAAGTTGGGAAACAGAAATCCGCAGTGAGACTGCTGCTATTCTTACTTTTCCTCCAATTAAACATATGTCCTTAACCATGTGTGACTGCATCATCTCAGCCAGTAGTTGTTTATGGCTTAAAGTCTGTACAAAATGCTCTGATGCACAAGGTTGACTTATTGGCCTGGTCCCAGCTGGCACCTATAATTAAAGAGAAGTAAATATAATATGCATATGTGTTTCTCAAAACATTAGTAAATGAAAGAACATAACTGCCATTTAGAAGCCCCTAATAATCCCTTGCTCAATTCAATTCTGTACTGTTTTTGATATTTCAATAGAGCAGCAACTATTTTCTTATTCACAGATCTGATTATCATTATCATCAACCCTCCAAATCAATCATCCCTCTAAAATTAAAGCCCTGTGCTGTCAGACATTTTCATAATAATCATGTCATTTGGGGGTTATTTATAACTTATAATAACAATGTCACTACTTGAGAATGAAGTTTTTTGTCCAAATTCCAGTGCTAAGTACAGAATTTCAAGTCAGTCTACTGGGACTCTCCAAAGTCACCAATGATGTCCTGATTTCTAAAATCCATGTCCACAAATCCTTTTCCACTCTTAGTTTACAACTCGGAAGTATCTGGTCTTAAAATCTCCCCTCTCATCCTTCACACCTGCTTCTTTTATTTTCTATCTCCTCCTCATTTGTCTCCTGGGGACTCCACTAGGAGATTTCCATGTTCTGCAGAGGACTTGGGGCCCATCATAACAGGAATCCTACAGAATTATAAGTTTGGAAGTGACAAGATTAGATTTGCATTTAAGAAAGATCATCGTGGTGGTAACATAGAAGGCTGACCGGAGGGACTGGAGGCAATGAAGTCAGAAAGCCATCACCAAAAAGAAGCAAACAATGAAAGCTTGCTCCCATTTCATGCCTTTGGACATGTCTGAAGTGTCCTGAAGTGTCCTATCACCTTTCCACTCCTGAGCTACTGGAAAAGTCCTATGTCATACTTGAAGACAGCTTACTCTATATCCCCACAGCCATTCCAATGTAGTCCTTACTTATCTGCCTCTATTTAGACCATCAGCTTAATGAGGTCATTCATCTGAAGTAGACAGAAGAGTGTAGTGGAAAGTGATCCTGTCTAGAAGTCTCATCTGTGACATTTCTTGGCTAGTAACCATGAATGAATTGATTATCCTCTTTACATCTGTTTTCCAATCTATAAAATGCAGATTATAAAACTTGCCTCCAGGATTATTGGGGGATTTAATGGCATAATGTATTTATGGTATTATATATTTGTCAAGAGACAAATATAGTGACTAATACACAGTAGACACTAATAATTTTTTTTTCAACATTTTTATTTTATTTTTGGGACAGAGAGAGACAGAGCATGAACGGGGGAGGGGCAGAGAGAGAGGGAGACACAGAATCGGAAGCAGGCTCCAGGCTCTGAGCCATCAGCCCAGAGCCTGACACGGGGCTCGAACTCACGGACCGCGAGATCGTGACCTGGCTGAAGTCGGACGCTTAACCGACTGCGCCACCCAGGCACCCCGACACTAATAATTTTTAATACAGAGCCTGGCTCAGAGTAGACATTAATCAATGTTCAGCTTGATAAATGAATAAATGCAGCAACATTAATAAGTATTAATAATATCACATTAGAGCACATAAAAAGTCTATATAATTAAAGTGCGCTGTGGCACATAAGAAGGCAAGCCTTCTTCTTCCCCACATTCGCTTACAATTCATTTAAGTCTGTGTTTTTCAAGCTGTGTTTCCTTGTGATAGTTTCCCATCCCTCTTGGGGTTCTCAGGGCTCTCAAAGGGTTGGAAGAAAGGGAGGCAGAGCAAGCATATAGAGCCCTGTGACCAAATATCCTTCCCTTTTCTAAAACCTCTCCAACCAGAACAGCTCCTCTTTTAACTGTTGCATATAGTTAAGAAAGATTTTATTTGAAAAGAGTGTTCCACAGCCGCTAAAATATGTTTGAAAACACTATTTCTTATCAAGGACTCAGAATACAAAATACTTTATTCGGTACTTCATTTGATTTTCCCAGAGATCAACTTTAGTTTTTTATGAGAAACTACGCTTATGTTTCTCCTGAACTTTTCCAGTTTACAAACATACATGACTGTGGATACATGGATAAATACAGATACAGATATACAGATGTGACACTAGAGAGCCAAAGAAGATTTAAAAGGGGATCATAAATGGGCAGAACTTAGCACATCTCAGAAAGTATAAACTTTATCCATTACCTGAATGGTCACTTCTTTTTCTGCAATCCGGACAGTCACAGAAGCTTGGGGGGAATGGCTTTCAGTCAGCCTCTCCACTCTCACAACCTCTTTAGGAAGCACAGAGCTTCCTGAATCTTGGAGTTCAAAGCGCTGCAAAATTACAAGAAAATCATGTAATTTACTTTTCATTTTAGTATTAATTTTTTTTAATGTTTATTTATTTTTGAGACAGAGAGAGACAGAGCACGAACAGAGGAGGGGTAGAGAGAGAGAGAGAGAGACAGAATCCGAAGCAGGTTCCAGGCCCTTAGCTGTCAGCACAGAGCCCAACGCAGGGCGTGAACCCACGAGCATGAGATCATGACCTGAGCCCTAAGTTGGACGCTCAACCGACTGAGCCACCCAGGCGCCCCTTTACTTTTTATTTTAGTATTAATGTTGGATATCTGGAAGATTCATCTTAATTAGAACTGAAACTCTATATTATAAAAGTAGAGGTAAAAAATTAATGAGAATTTTTCCTATTTTTACAAAAGTCATTCTACTTAAGCCAATTACTAAAGGTGATATGCAAATCGCTCCTAAGATTTACTCAATGACAAGTAATGAAGTCACTTAATTCCTGAACTGCTAGAAGTTCACAGCCTCCATTTCTTGCTGATCAAAAGTTCCAGTTTCCAGGAAAGGATGATGAGACTCTCGACAGCATGTTAAAGTTAAATAAGACTTATTTTGGTTGATTTCTTAAATCAGCTGATGTTGATGTTGCCTGAAATTCATGAAACCAAACTTCCTGGACACCATTCTGCTGTTGGCTTGTGTGATTAGCCTAACTGATTACAATATATGACAACAATCACAGATATTTCCACAGTCTCTGGCACAGTGCCTTCTATGGTGTAGGTTCTCAGCACTTGTCAAACTGAGTATAAAGACTAAGACCATTGATTCTTTCTCCATAGAGAACAATTATCAATGTTCTAACACTTGTTTACACACCTCATACCAGCTGGTTATATAAAAATGCAAAGAACACAACAAGTAAATGGAAAATGAGAATACTAATAGAAAATTAATTAAATCCTCTGCCCTAGACTAGCAGCATGTTCAATATGAAAAGCTTAATTCATTTTCAGTATAAACAGGCAGAAACTAACCCCTCAAAATCCTACCACAGTTTTAGAACATTATCACTATTGTGAAAGAGTTGAACCTCAATGCAAGGGCAGATCGCTGCTTATTCAACAGAATGCCACAACTCCAGAAAATAGATTTGGGGGAAGAAAATAATTTTCAACCTCAATGTTCTAAGCATAGGAACCCAATTCAAGTCTTTTTAGTGTCCTAAGTACTTAAGACACTCACTTACTCCATTCCTCAAACCTAAGAAAAACTGTCTCTTTGTGCTATCATTTAAAAATATGTTTTATGTTTTATGCATTTTATACATGCAAAGTCCCATAGTATTACATAATTTGGTAGGAGCTGCTTCTATGTTGTAGACAAATAACAATTATTGACACTTTAATTTCATGCAAAAAAAAATGCTACACTGTATTTTAAGGGAAGTTCAACAGGAAAGGAGTAAGGCCTTAGAATTAAATTCTTTAGAATTTAGAATCTAGAGTCATTAAATTCTAAGAAAACAAATGTATTAGCTTAAAGGTATGCTTTTAACCCCAGCTATAATAACGTCAGTCTAACCTGATATAGGATTGACTGCAGAGCAATTATATTCCAGAAATGAACACTAATGCCTCAAACCTCTTGCTATAACTGGTTATGTCATTTTAAATAATTCAAGCTAAAATATATCAATAGAATCAACCTAGTAGGCTAGAAGACCCTATGAATACCCTAAGTAAAAGAACTCAAGTTGCAAGATGAATTACCATCTGCTGGCATGGGAAGTTTAAAGAACTGTTAACCAAAAAGGTAAATGAGAAACAAAATACATATATAATTCTCATAGACCATATGTTAGCAAGAAGTAGAAAATCAAAGTTTATTTGCCTCACCATTTTACATTAATGAGTAGTTCCTGTTGATTCTTGAATGTCAATTAAACAATACTAATTTTTTTTTAATATACTTTCCTTGGGATTGCATTATTTGAACTGTGAAATATAATGTAATAAAAGAAAATGTTAATTACGTCTTGGCCTGCAAGGCCTCCATATTCACCCTCACTATTCTCAGTCCTGTCCCTCTAAGCTATTCATTTTCCTCATACCTTTTTCTAGGCTAAGAAAAACTAAGAAAGAAAGTCTCCGTACCATACTTCCTGACTACCAAAAAAGTAGGCAGCCCCAGTCTCTGCTGGGCTCTCTTTCCAGTGCCAATCAGCAACCAATGCCAACCAACATCACTCTCCTTAGGGGTCCTCTGAACCAATGCATTCCTATCTCAGCTGGTCATCTAGCTGCCTCCTCCACCCACAACAGAGCCTTCATGCACGTACTCCTCCATTTGCTTGAAAATAAACCCCATTAGGATAATATCATAATGTATCTATTTGGCTCACTCCAAATCCCCAGAATCTAGAATCATACATGGGGCACAGTCGGCGGTCAACAGAGGTTTGTTAAATGAATACACAAAATTCTTTCCCCCTAGTCCTCAAAATCCTCTATATTTTCATCAATCCTCACTTCTTTTCCCAGTGTCTCAGTAGAAAGGACTTCTGCTTTAATTATGAGTGAGTGGAAAGCCACTGGAAGTCTGCTTTCTCCATCTCGGTTAATGATAATTCCATCACCTCAGCTGCAGGGTGGAAAAATATGGTCTTCCATCATTCCAAACCAAGGCAGAATGGCACTCTGGAAATGTCCTTTCCATATCCAGGCCGTATCCATAAATATTCTCCATGTATTCCACAGATTTCATCCCCTCTTCCTATGAAGATGTTTGTCTTCCCATTTCAAGAAACAAACAAAGTCATTTCTTTATCTCTCAGGCCGTATCCATAAATATTCTCCATGTATTCCACAGATTTCATCCCCTCTTCCTATGAAGATGTTTGTCTTCCCATTTCAAGAAACAAATAAAGTCATTTCTTGATTCTACATAATCCTTGAGTGAACACTATCTTTTCACTTCTCACCATCACACTTATTTTACAAGTAGTATATAATCACTGTTTCTGCTTTCTCATCTCTGATTTACCAGTCAGCTGACTGATTTTTGGCTTACATTCCCCCCACTCCACTAACATTTTGTTCCCGTTAAGTTCACCAATAATACCCTACTCACCAAATTAACTAAATAAATAAATTTGTTTTCCTCCTATTTTACTGTTCCCTTCTTCTCAGTCTTTTCTGCAGGTTCTTCTTCAATTACCTGACCAGTGCACATCAGGGTACTTCAGGAGTGGATCTTTTATATGTTTGCTTGGTGTTCACTTTTTTAGTAATCTCATCCAGTTTCAGACTACGAACCATTTGCATGCTCTGACTACTCTTTCTCTAATTTGAAGGTTCTCTGTGTGCTGTCCAATCCTTAAATGTTGGTTCTTGCAGGGTTTAGTCTTCAGACAATACTTCTCACCATATACACTCCTCTTCAGTTCTTTCATTTACGTGATCAATTCAACTAACACCCATATATTTATTACTGGCTCCCAAGTATTTATCTCTAATATCAAAATAGCTCCAGATCCACATCCATGTTTTCAAGTGTACTAGACAGACCCAACTGGTCCTACCTAAGAAGAACAGACAGCCAAGACATGCTACTAGGAGACCAAATGTACTTGTTACTATCCTGTAACAAAAGCGTACTATTCTCAAAGTATAGCAGATTCAGAGTGAGAGTATTTTCTTTAAGACATCCTTAACTAAAAGCTAGAAGTGATTTATGACTACAGAAACATGTTTTTAGAGTACCAACATCATACGACAAGTACCATCTTAGGAATGAAAGACATTTTAACCATTTTTATTGCTTGTTTTGGGAAACAAAGGTGTTCTGAATTTTAGCTTACTGCATTTTTCAGTGAGTAATAACTTTTCCTTAAAATAGTCTAATTAAGGGATTACACTAAAATCCAAACGGGTATCTAATTCATACACAAATATCTATGAATTTCTATGACAATGTAGGTCAGAAGTTATTACTTTTAATTAAAAACTTTTGTTTATGTTTACTTATGTATTTGGGAGAGAAGAGAGAGAGGGAGAGAGAGAAAGTACAGGAGCACAGGAGGGGCAGAGAGAGAGAGAAGGAGAGAGAGAAAGAATACCAAGTAGGGTCCGCGCTGCCAGTGCAGAGCTTGAGGCGAGACTCAAACTCACAAACAGTGAGATCATGACCTGAGCCGAAATCAAGAGTCAGATGCTTAATTCACTGAGCCACCCAGGGACCTGAGAGGTTGATTATTTCTCAAGGAAAAGTTATTATACATATATACGTATCTTCCTGGTTTGCAATTACAATAGATATTGCTATTCCCTCATTCAGTATTTTTTCCAATTCAACAATATTACCTTCAATTTCACCTCTCTTAATTCAAAATCATTTGAGGATATATAAAATTTTGTCCATCTGTGAACATTAGCTTGAGAAAATAGAGACACTTAGAATAACAAATGAACCACATGGACTGTCCTAGAACAGATTACAAAAAAATTATACCAATCACTAGACTGTCACCATTTTTAAAGAGAACAATTTAACACTCTAATCTGGTTGTATATATCACAATGATCTTACAAAAAGAAAGTTTTTCTTTAGGTTCAGATGAATGAATTTAAGGTCCCCACCCACCCTTATTTATCTACTGAGGAGTTAGACAAAGAAGTTAACTATTCCTTAACTAGCTCTTCACACACTTACGATAAGAAAAGATAACCACTTTTTCTAATCTTATCTAAGTAATACCATTCCCTTTTCAATTTTTTAGACTCTGAAATTTAAATTATTTCCTGTCTGTAATACAGTCCTTCAATCATTTTTGTATGTTCCCCTGTATCATAAAGGGCGAAATAAAGGCCAAACAAAACACTGCAATACTAGCTACTTTCTTTAAAAAACTCAATTCCTTAAAGGTATTCTATGACTTTAACTCATTTGTACTAGTTGTTTTGTTTTGTTTTTTTAATTCCAGTACAGTTAACATACAATGTTATATTAGTTTCAGGTGTACAATACAATGATTCAACAATTCTACACATTATTCAGTGTGCCCTTAATCCCCTTCACCTATTTCACCCATCTCCCTCTGGTAATCATCAGTTTGTGCCATATAGTTAAGAGTATGTTTTTTGGTTAGTCTTTATTTTTCCTTTGTTCATTTGTTTTGTTTCTTAAATTCCACATATGAGTGAAATCATATGGTATATGTCTTTCTCTGACTTATTTCCCTTAGCATTACACTCCCTAACTTCATCCACGTTGCTGCAAATGGCAAGATTTCATTCTTATTTATGGCTGAATAATATTCCATTGTGTATATATAACTACACCAGTTTGCATTCCCACCAACACTGCACAAGTGTTCCTTTTTCTCTACATCCTCACTAACACTTGTTGTTTCTTGTATTTGATTTTAGCCATGTTCATAGGTCTGAGGTGATATCTCATTGTGGTTTTGATTTGCATATCTCTGATGATGAATGATGCTGCATTTCTTTTCATACTTCCATTGACCATGTGTGTATGTCTTCTTTGCAGAAATACCTATTCATGTCTTCTGCTCATTTTTTAATTCACTATTCGTGTTTTTGGTTTTGAGTTGTGTAAGTTCTTTATATATCTTGGATACTCTTTATTGAATATGCATTTTGTAAATATCTTCTACCATTAAGTAACTTGTCTTTTAGTTTTCTTCTTGATTATTTCCTTTGCTGTGCAGAAACTTTTTATTTTGATGTGTTCCCAATAGTTTATTTTTGCTTTTGTTTCCCTTGCCTCAGGAGATATATCAGAAAAATGTTGTTATGGCTGATATCAGAGAAATTACTGCCTATGATCTCTAAGATTTTTATGGTTCAGATCTCACATTTAGGTCCTTAATCTACTCTGAGTTTATTTTGGTATATAAGAAAGTGATCCAGTTTCATACTTTCGCATGTACAAGCTGTCCAGTTTTCCCAACACCATTTGTTGAAGAGACTGTCTTTTCCCCATTGCATATTCTTGCCTCCTTTGTCAAATATGAGTTGATCATATAATTGTGGGTTTATTTCTGGGCTATTTTATTCTATTGATCTATGTGTTTATTTCTGTGCCAGTAGCATACTGTTTTGATTACTATGGCCTTGTAGTATATCTTGAAATCTGGGATTGTGATCCCAGTTTTGTTTTTTTTCAAGATTGCTTTGGCTATTTGTGGTTCCATACAAATTTTAGGATTGTTTGTTCTAGTTCTGTGAAAAATACTGTTTATATTTTGATAGAAATTGCATTAAATCTATAGATTGCTTGAGTAGTATGAACATTTCAACAATATTTGGTCTCCTAATCCATGAACATGGAATGTTTTCCATTTGTTTGTGTCATCTTCAATTTCTTTCATCAATGTTTTATAGTTTTCAGAGTACAGGTCTTTTGCCTCCTTAAGTTTATTCCTAGGTATTTTATGATTTGGGGTGCAATTATAAATGGGATTGTTTTCTTAATTTCTATTTCTGCTCTTA
Organism: Acinonyx jubatus; assembly: GCF_027475565.1. NCBI lineage: Eukaryota > Metazoa > Chordata > Mammalia > Carnivora > Felidae > Acinonyx > Acinonyx jubatus. The sequence continues at coordinate 28,288,869 of NC_069380.1, read as the reverse complement.
AGTCTTAAAGACATGCAAAGGATTTCTGTATATTGATTTTGTATCCTGTGAGTTTACTGAATTCATTTATTAGTTCTAGTAGTTTTTTGGTGGGGTCGTTAGGGTGTTCTTTATATGTCATTTGCAAATAGTGAAAGTCTTACTTCTTCCTTACCGATTCTTGTCTGATTGCTGTGGTTAGGACTTCCAGTACTATGTTGAATAAAAAGTGGCAAGAGTGGACATCGTTGTCATATTCCTGATCTTAGAAGAAAAGCTCTCAGTTTTTCACCACTTAATATGATTGTTAGCTGTGGGTTTTTCAGATATGGCCTTTAATACGTTCAGGTACGTTCCCTCTAAGCCTATTTTGTTGAGGGTTTTTCTCATGAATGGAAGTTGCACTTTGTCAAATGCTTTTCCTGTATCTATTGAAATGATCATATGTTTTTTATCCTTTCTCTTGTTGATGTGAGGTATGTTGACTGATTTGTAAATATTGAACCATCTTGCATCACAGGGATAAATCCCACTTGATTGTGGTGAATAATTTTTTTTAATGGGGGCTCTCTGTGCTTCCTGGATCTGAATTTCTATTTCCTTCCACAGATTCAAGAAGTTTTCAGCTATTATTTCTTCAAATAAATTTTGACCCTTTGCTTTCTTTCCTTCTTTCTTTCATCCTTTCTTTCATTTTTCTTCTTTCTTTCTTTCTTTCTTCCTTTTCTTCCCTTTCTCTTTCGTTCTTTCTTTCTTTCTTTCTTTCTTTCTTTCTTTCCTTTCTTTCTTTTTCTTTATGTTGCAAATGTTATTATGTTTGATGGTGCTGCTGATTTCCCTAAGTCTATTTTCATTTCTATTATGCTTTTCTCTTTCTCCTGTTCAGTGTTATTGTCTTCCAGTACTCTGTCCTCCAGGTCACTGATCATTCTTCTTCTCTAATCTACTATTTATTCTACCTACTGTATTTTAAATTTCAGTTATTGAGTTCTTCATCTGATTGTTTTTTGTTTGTTTGTTTTCTATCTCTTTGGTAAGGGTCTCGCTGATGTCATCCACTCTTTTCTCAAGTCCAGTGACCATCTTTATGAACATTACTTTAAATTCTCTATCAGGCATATTACTTATTTTCATTTTATTTACCTTTCTTGCTGTGATTTTGTCCTGTTTGTTCATTTGGGACATATTCCTCTGTCTACTCATTTTGTCTAACTCTTTGTGTCTGTTTTCATGTGTCAGGAAACTCAGCTACATCTCCTACTCTTGAAAGTAGTGGCCTTATGAAGAAGATCTATAGTGCTCTGCAGTGCAATGTCCCCTATTTACCAAGACCTGGCACTTCAGGTGTCTCCTATGTGTGTTGTGTGCACCCTACTGTTTTGGCTGAGCCACTTTTGCCTTCAATCCAGTCATTTGCAATGTGTCTTTTTGCCTTGTGGGCAGGGTTGGATCCCTGTGTTGTTAGTGAGCCAGCCTGAGGCTGTCTTGGCCTTGATTTGAGTCAGACCAGGGATTTGCCAGAGATGCAGTGGCACCAAACCGCAGAGTGCTTTCCCTGTGTTGTCCCTTGAGAAGCTTTTGTCGGTGGGCAGAGTCCGCAATCAACCAGATGTCTGCCTCCAGACCATGACTGGGACTGCAGTTGGACTAGTGTGTGTGATTATCTTCTCCTCTCTCTGGGGCAAGAGTCACTTTGGAGTGGTGCTCACAGTTGGGACTGCTTGCACACTGCCATCCTGTGGCACCACTTTGGGTGTGCTCTGGCCAAGGATGCACTGCAGGGGTTGTGTCCGCAGAATGCAGGACCTGGCTGCACTCTTAGCAAGTTAGGCAGGGCATGTTGGTGCTGTGCTGGTTCTTAAAGATGGCCATGTATCTAGGCTGGGAGGGTGGGGGAAGAAAATGGTATTTGCCAGCTCTTTTGTTCTTGAAGTCTCCCAAAGATCCCTACCCCTCCAGCATGTGCTCTGAAATTGGCAAACAAATCCTCCCATATACCCCAGCATTTTCCAAACTGCTGTTTCTATGCTGTATCTCTGTGGGGCTATTTGCCATGCTGTTTCTACAATGGTGGTGACTTAGATTCCTATCACCCTCCCAGAGCTGAGCCCACAGATTTTCAAAGTTCCACATGGTAAGCCCTGCTAATTATAAGAACTTGCAAAATTCAAAATGTTATGGAGATTCATCTTCCCTTTGCTGGTCTCCCATGCCTGGGATGCCTGGTGTGAGGGTCTGCTCTTTTCCCCTCTTTTGTGCCCAAGACATCCCTCTGCTCCACAAACAGTCCCACCATTTAGCTCCCGACCACATCTTCACCCTTCCTATTCACTTCAATGTGCTCTCTTCTCTTCATTTAACTGTGGATAGTGTGTTCTCCCAGTCTTTGGGTTGTTTTCTGGGTTACTTACACGAATGTGGGTGTTATCTAGTTGTATCTGTGGGACAAAGTGGGCTTAGGATCTTCCTACTCCACTATCATCACTGGAAGTCTAATTTGTGTGACTAGTTTTTTAAATAAGAGCTCAGAAACACATCAAAGTGGCTTCTTTATAAAAATAAAGGCCTTGGTTCATAACTGACTTTTCTAGGCACTGAATATCTTCTCTCAGCTCTGTCATGAAAAAGTTTACTTTGCTTCATTTTATCAGACATTCCCATGACATCTTCTTCATCCCTATCTACCTACCATTGTTCTCCAGGCATTGGGCATTGTGCTGAGGGGCAATGAGGGAGCACATCTGGAATCACAGCCTTTTTCATCAACACTAGGTGCTCTATTCAATGACCAATGCCAACTTAGTTCAGATGTTGATTAAATCAAAGATGAATTCTAGTTCTTTTTGTCAATGTCTAGAATAAACTTAAAGTGAACTATATGGTTATATTTTCTCCTTGCTTCTTTATGCTTTTCATTTAGATTCTATCCCCAATGATACTTCTCAGGATCTATGAGGAAGAACTTTTCATTAGTTTTATTTTTTTATTGTTACTATTATTGTTATCATTATTGACATCACCAATAAATGAAAATAATGTTTCTTTGGCTAGCTGGTATGTGGGAAACACCTGCTGAAGTACCTAGCATCTACTTCCAAGTTCTTCTCACTATTAGTAGCTGCATAAAGAATACCTCTTTCTGTACTCCCCTTGTAGATATTGGAATAAGGGAGAAACAAATACCACTCCATTTGCGTAAGGTTGTAAACTCCTGGCCTCCAGGAAATGAAGGGCCTATACACAGAGCCAACAGCTTAGTGTTCACATTCTACCTACTCCTTAGAAATCTGCTCTTTGAGCCAAACTGCAAAAGAAAAACAAAAACTGTCTGTTGTAAAAAGGAATTTGGGTAAGTCAATAAATTCCTGCCAGGAGTTAAACCCATTTAAATACATAGTCATAAGATATATATTGTGATTGGCCCTTTAGAAAACACTACCGTTAACTATACAATGAGGAAATTATGGCATCTGTATTTTGAAAGAAAATCAACTCCATATATTATGAACCACTCTGACAAAAATAAGAACTTCATTAATTTAAATGACAGGTCTACAAGCAATTTCCATAGTTTTATATAAAGTCCTTACTTTTCAAGTTAATAATTTAAGTTACAGGCAGATAAATTTTAAGTGTTATATTTGTTTAATTTTTTTTATTTTGAAATGAGTTATAATGGATATTCACTTTGTAAAATTTTTTATCTTGAAATAATTTCAAACTTACAGGAAAGTTACAGGACAGTTGTAGAAAGAACTTCTATTTTGCCTTCACTCAGATTTTTCAAAGATTACCATTTTAGCATATTTATTACCTCCCTCTTGCCGCCAGCATCCCTAACACACCCATTATAATTGGTCTTTTTCTGAACCATTTAAGGGCAAGCCACAGATATGATGCTCCATCATCCCTGAATATTCTAGTTCATATTTGCTAAAACAAGAATTGTGGCCAACATATTCACCACATAAGCTTCCAAATCAGGAAATCATTTTAATAGAACACTGTCATTCAATCCACAGACCATATCAACTTTAACCAAATGTGCTAACAATGTCATGTTTTCCTATCTGGTCCAGGATCCAACACAGGATCACATGTCATATCTCTTTAGTCTCTTTCAATCTAAAGCAGTCTTTCAGTTTTTCTTTTTCTTTTATGAACGGGACAATTCTAAAGAATACAGGCCTCTCATTATGTAAGAGGGCCCTCAACCTAGGTCTATACAATACTTTCTCATGGCCAAATTCATGCAATGAATTCTTATCCAGAATATCCTGAAATGAGGCTGAGCCCTTCTCAGCTCAACAGTCAAGAGACACATAATGTCGATTTGTCCTACCTGGTCAAGTTGGTATTTACTATAAAAATGCCATTTTTTTGTTTTGTAGTCAAGTGAGTATTTTGGTAGGAGATATTCTTAGATTACATCAATATCCTATTCTTCATAGACCCTCCACCCACCAGTTTTAAAACCTTTGATGACTCCTACCTAAATCAACTTCCACACTGGTGGCTGCCAAATGGTGACTTTTCTGCATTTATTCATAGGTGTTCTATATTAAGAAGAGATTTTTCTTCTCCCCCTTTATTTACTCATTTGTATCAACATGAACTCAGGGATTCCCATTTTGTTCAATGGTTTATAATCAATTGTTACCTTTGTTTATTTTCATGCTAAAATTGTCCCACATTTTGGCCAATGGGGGCCACCTCAAACTGGCTCCTCTGTCACTTTGGTATGTTAACAACATTTGTTAAACATTTCCTTACTTTTGGGCACAATAAGATGATCCAGGTTCATCATGAACTTTCCCTGTGCTGAGCCTTGAACCAGCACTACTTTCTAGGAATCCTGATTCCTTTTAGGAAGTGTGGTATTTAGAAACCAATGTCTTGGCACTTGGTATGATCATTGCCACTGGAATGTCATAGTTTTCAGGCCCTCTTAAGGGGACAGAGCTAGAAAATATGTGTCTGTATACTCATACATACATAGTATCTATATCTATTACTCTGCTTATATATATTAAAATATTAAAAAAAACCACATGAGTTCATACTGATTCCTCCAATTCTAATCTAACACCTCAGGGGTCTCTCTTTTCTTCTCCCTTTCTATGCTTATAAATTCCTTTCCCAATGGTAAGAAACATAGCTCTTATAATCCTCAATTTATTCACTCATTTCCTCAATTGATTTACTCATTTGTTCAATACAACCAGTCTCCCAACCACAGCAGCCACCTCTGTACTTGCTTCCCTGTCACTGGCATGCCAGTGGCTCCAGGACTAGAAGAAAAAGGGAAGGAAAAGTAAGGGAAGGCATGGGAAAGACAGAAAGAGAAAAAGAAGGAAAGAGGAGGAAGAGAGAAATGGAAGAAGGGAAGAGAAGGGACAAGAAGAGAAATGGAAAAAGAAAGAAAAGTGAAGCAGATACTTACTTTTAAAACACCTTCCACAGCCATTTTCCCTTCATGTCCTAGTAAGATAGTGTATGGATAAAGCCACTGGATTGCATGTTTGATTGACATCATAGGAAAGGAATCCTATTTAGGAGCAAAAATACACAGGGATGAAGAACATCCAAAATAATCACAAAAAATTTATCTGAAATGCATATTTGACATATAAGACATATCCAAAATGTATATATGATTATAAAAAATAACCAAGAGGTTTCTCATATTTTCCACAAGTCCACAAAAAATATTCATTACTCCCTCTTCTTTTCCTGTTCCACACCCTTTCACTGGGTAAGCCTACCCACCCCCATCTTTCAGCTACCATCTATCTGTTAATGGCTCCCATGTCTCAGTATCTGGTCCTGAGCTCTAGACTTGAATTCTCAATTGCCCAAATGTGACCCTTTAGATATCCCATTGACCTCCATTCAACATGCCTGAAACTACATGTCTGAACACGTTTCCCTACCCTATTCATCCCAAAGTATGCTCTTCACTTGTATTCCTTGTTTTTTCATGTTTATTTAGTTTTGAAAGAGAGAGAGTGTATGGGTGGGGAGGGGAAGAGAGAAAGGGAGACAGAATCTGAAGCAGGCTCCAGGCTCTGAGCTGTCAGCACAGAGCCTGACACGGGGCTTGAACCCACAAGCAGTGAGATCATGACCTGAGCCGAAGTCGGATGCATAACCGACTAAGCCACCCAGGCGCCCCCATTCCTAATCTGAGTTAATCACATCCACATTTACTTAGTTTCACAGTTATAACTACAAAGTTAGAAAGTGTTTATTATTCTCAAAAGTTTTCTCCAAGTTAAACTGCTTTCCCAACAGGGACAATTAGAGAAATTTCAGCATAGGTTGTCCTGTAGATGATATTATAGCATTTCTGTCAACATACTGAAGGGTGTGATAATGGTTCTGGTTATGTGGAAGAACGTCTTACGACTTCTTCCAAGTTGCATACTAAAGTATATAAAAATACTGATCATAATTTACTTTCAAATGGTTCGGAAAAGAGAGAGAGAGAGAGAGAGAGCGAGCAAATATGTTAAAAATTGGTGATTCTACTTGAAGGGGTTATAGATGTTCATTTTACTGTTTTTGAACTTTTATTTTTAGATTTGAGAACTATCAAAGTAAAATGTTCCAAGCAAAAACAAAAAACAAAACAAAAAAAAAAAAAAACAAAAAGCAGAAGACATGGTAAAAAGGAAGAGAAAAGCTGTTCTAAACACAGAGCACAGTGCGAACAATACCTGTGAAACCTAACTCACTGAGTCTCAGGAAACCTAAATGAATAGGAACAAAAGTTTAAAAATAAGTCTCTTGTCTTGGCAGTATCCCTACTACCTGGGATTACGCTCTCCTTAGCACAGTCTCTCACTGACTGTTACAACAGTTTCCTATTTGGTCCGTATGCAACAAGGCTTTCCCCGTCCCTCCTCCCTGCCCACAGAGGTGTCTTCCTCCACCATAGAACTGATTACTCCACGCTTCACCTACTTAGTAATATCTAACAGGCCACTTCTTCCACACCACGAAATCCAGACAACTTCACTCACCATGCAAAACACTTCACAATAAAGTTCTCACCTCTCTCTTCACCCTACACGCTTACTCTAACGATACAACTTATCATTCTTCAAACATACCAAGCCCGTTTGTGATTCAACACCTCTGGGCATGCTGTTCCCTCTGCCTGGAGGGCATTTCCACCAATCCTGACACGACTGTCACGACCTTTGTTAAACTGTAGTGGACAATGTTTACGCTCTACCAAACACCTCGGATCTGTTTTTATCTTTTCTGAGCCTCCCACCTTTCCCTTTCAACAGCTAGCTGCTGCAGGGCTTTTAAAGAAGACTACTTTTGAACTCCCAAAGCCAGCTTTGCTCACAGCCAAGAGAGCAGCTAGTGCCTGGAAATTTGTGTCCCTTGTGATGACCCACTGACCAATGACTGCTGGTGCCTGAGTGCAAAAGCCCCAGCTCCCTGCCTCAGGCTGCAGGCCGCCTCTGCAGGCTCCTCAGGCCTCTCCAGGCTGAGTCATCCTTCTCTCTGTGGAGTTTTTACCTGAACTGCATGTCTACCTATCTCCCTCCTAGGCTATGAGCTCAGTAAGGGCTCACAACACATTGCTGGTCTCCGTACAGTATACTGCACGGCATGGGTCGGCAAATCTCAGGTCTTGTAATATTTATAGAGGAATATGACAAGGCAAACTGAAATGATGAATCCCCAAGGATTAACTTTTAAGTTCTCTTTGCCACATTTGGGTATACAAGTCATTAATTTATTTTATACATACCAGGATTTGAACTGCAGCTGGTAAACTATCTAAAGGAAAATCTGGAAGTCCGAGAGTAGAAGATTCTTGGGAACAGAGAGTGGTGGCAAAGGACAAGAGCTGAGAGATTCTAGGGGAAAAAATTAAGTAATGTTAAATGCTATTCTAATAGTTTTAATGCATAAAATGCATTCACTTGTTAAACATAAAATAGCTGAGGCATCTTAATTGATATAAAATGACATTTACTATTAAATTCTTTTTAAAAAAATTTTTTTAATGCTTACTTATTTTTGAAGGAGAGAGAGACAGAGCATGAGCAGGGGAAGAGCAGAGAGAGAGGGAGACACAAAATCCAAAGCAGGCTCCAGGCTCCGAGTTGTCAACACAGCGCCTAACACAGGGCTCGAACCCACAAACTGTGAGATCATGACCTGAGCCAGTCAGACGCTTAACTGACTGAGCCATCCAGGCACCCTGATGCTTACTATTAAATTCTTAAGAAACAACAGCTTCATATTCTGTTTAAAACTCAGAGGCTGACTAGATACACAGATATATTTCTTAAATCTATCACAACATGTGAGGTTTTTCACAACCTGGCCCAAATTTATCCTGCCAGCCTCACCTCCCTCCCTTCTCAATCCAAACCTGAACCCCAGCCACCAAGAGTTTTTTATAGCCACAAGAACAAGACATACACTCTCATATCCCATGCTTTAAAAATAATTTCTTAGGATTCGTTAATTCCATTCTTTATATGGCAAAAGCCTACTCATTCTTTAGGACGCTTCTCAAATGCCAATGCCTTTTTGAAATTATGGCCCTTACTACATAATGCTAAACTAATGTATTCTCACGTCTTTAAACTCTACTAGATCTTGAGTTTCTTGTCTCCAAAGATCATGTCTTATTAACTTTATCATCAGCACTTACCACAGTTACTAAAAAATTCTTCAGAGCATAGTTGTTGAATGGATGAATTAATCAATGTGCAAAACAAATAAACAAATTCAATGTTAAGTGTCCAGATATTTATATAAAAGTGTGTGTGTGTGTGTGTGTGTGTGTGTGTGTGTGTGTGTAGCAGAAATACTTACTTCTCAGCAGAAACATTGGCTCCAACTGAATATAACAGTTTAAGTTGGTCCTAAAATAACACAGAAACATACCAAATCAATAAGGAATGTAACAAATTAAATGCAAATTTTATGGACACACTTCATACTTTTAATTAAGCAGACACTATGTAATAGCAAAAAAAACATTGTTTGATACGCATCATTTTCTAAAAATTAGCCTTTTTAAGCCCATCACATAAGTAATGCCCCAATAATTTTTCTTCTGAATTTCCAGAGATTTTCTTTATCCCATATCCTTTTCTCTCCATTAACTACTGAGAGGGACATACAAACCTAGTAATACTTTTATAGTAACCAAATACAAATAGATAAAATGTTTAAAAAATAAATTATTCTTGCTCGTACTTACCTTAAAGGGTAGATAATAAATATCTCTGGCCTGAAATCGAGAACGGAGCGGGGGGTCTAAGGGATTCCCAGAGTACTTAGGCACTGGCAAACCCAAGGCAATGACTCGGAAGTTTTCACTAACTCGAACAAGCTTCCAGGCATCCAACTCTGTTTTGGTATGATCCTAAAAGAAAGAGATCAAAACTCACAGCACCAACGATGCAGATTACAACTGCAAGAGCTGCCCGGCTGCGGAATTTAGGCCCTGACTGCTGAGTAAAGTGTATTTGAGAACAACCTCAAGACCAAACCATCAAGGAAGGAAGCAAAGTCAAATCAGGAGAAAAGTGCCAGGGAAGGCTCATGACATGAAAACTGGTGTGGAACAGACAAGTAGCTAACACATCAAGGAACAAAGAAAAATGTGGGTCAGACCTCCAAGCTGTAGTCATTAACACAGAGAAACTGAGTGAGGAGAGTCAGAAAATATACTGGTTCAGACCAGAGAATGTAAAAAGGTAGTCCTAGACAGACTTACTGCTTACTGGCAGAGAAGAGACTGCCCCGTGGACCTCAAATACACAACTACATGTATGGGTACATTTCTGCCAAGGCATATTAATAATAACAACCAACATGTGCTGAAAACTCACTACACGGTAAGTACTTTCAAAGAATTTTACTCATTTAACTTTTACCAGAATGCAAATAAACACTTAATTCCTTTTTATGGATGAGCAAACTGATGTTCAAAGGAATTCTATAACTCTCCATCGTCCAGCAACTAGCATATTTTGGAGTTGAGAATGGAAATAGCACAGGGTTTGGAGTGATAAATCCTGGCTCTAGCGCTCAGCATAAACTCTAGTGAAGTGACCAAGAGCATGTTATTATACCCTCTGATGCTCAGCTTTGTCATCCATAAAGTGGGAATAATATCACCAGCATTACTATGGCCGTTTGAAAGCAACTGGTCCACAGTAGGCACCGGTTAGATGTCATGTCTTCCCTCTCTGCCTGACCCTATCGATGGCTCTTCACTGTCCTCAGCTGTTGGAACTTATAAAGTTTATAAGAACATGTACATGTTCATTCTGAGAGACAAGTCCTCAGTTTCCAGTATATCTTCGGGGGATGGGGGGATGCAGCCCATATGACAGTGTAGAAACTCTTAACGGACACTCAAGGCCCTTCCTGGCCGGATTCATGTCCGAATCTCCTAGTCTCATCAACCACTGCATAGCCACCCCCTAACCTGCCTTCCCCAACCCTGTGCTCCAGTCCATGTCACAATGGTGGCTCTCCAGACACACCATGCTGCTTCACCAACACTGCCCCACTTGCTTGGAACGCCTTTCCACTTTGCACAGCAGAAATACAAGCATCATTTAAAGCTCAGCACAAAGAACATCATCACTAAAATGGGCCTCTTTCTAACCTCTCCCTCCATCAGAACCATTTTTGTACCCCTCCGCTCTATCCTATGCAAGCTTCTACCATTATGCATGTGTGCATTGACTTCTGTTCATTACCACCTCATGCTGGATCCAGGCTCATGAGAGGACTTATTACCTCTTAAACATAATAGGACAAATGTTTTTTGATTGCATGAAGTAATTTAAAAACATAACCAAACCTATGACCCCACATTTAATTAACAGGACTAACAGTGATACTATGTCACATGTGCTAGAAAACAAGAGTCTGGATCTAGACCATCTGAAAAGCCAAGAGTGTAATCTTCAGAGAGCTAAATATTTTTATTTTCCACTTACCCAAAAATAATAATCTGGATATAAATGAAATTTATACAGACTGATTATATCCATTTCCATAACAACAAAATTCTACTACAAACACCTCTATGAAACCATTAACATTTTGAAACATTCAAATTTAGTACATTGAATCTAGCTAGAAATAAGTGGGACTTAAATGGTGTTGAAATCCTTTTATCATAGAAATTGTCTTAAGGTGGTGATGTTCTGTGAAGGGATCTTGCCTATATTCTATGACATTCCTATGAGACAGATTCTATAAATATAGAAATGACAATTATGAATTAAAACTATGTATTTATACTGATATTTACATTGGGAAAAACAATGTAATACATCCTTCTCAATAACAAGCACTCCTTGTATACTAAAACCCTCTTGACCCCGTATCTCAAATTCTTACATAAAGTAAAATGTTCAATACCTCTGCAAAAATTCTCACACAAAGAATATATCAAACTTTTATTGTGAAGTAACTTCTATACTTAAAAAAAAATCCATTTCTGAATATGAAATCATTTACTAAACTCTAAATCATTTACTAAAAATGGCACATAACGGGGCACATGTAAGTGTCTGACTCTTGATTTCAGCTCAGGTCATGATGTCGTGGTTTGTGAACTTGAGCCTCCCCATCGGGCTCTGCACTGATAATGCAGAGCCTGCTTGAGATTCTCTATCTCTCTGCCCCTCCCCTGCTTTCTCCTGTGCTCTCTCCCTCTCTCAAAAATAAATATTTTTTAAAAAATCTATTAAAAATGGGAAATAACTAAAAAAAAATAGCAAATAACTATACAGGGGCAAATAATAATTCTTTTATAATTAGAAAGTATCTAAAGAGAAAATGTCTTGCATACACCAATATCTACCTACTCTAAAAGCAATAAATATAAATTAATATATTTATTTGAAGTCATTTTATTTGTAAAATATTAATTAAAATTTAAACTAAATTTAAATAAAGAATCGTCTTTTAGTAAATTAACTATAACAATATGAATGAATGAATGAATAAATTTAACTTTTCTTACCAATTAAATCCTCAATTATCCCCTTCTAATTATATTAGCATGATGCCATCTTCAGATAGAGGTCCAAAACAAGACAACTATACTGTACAATGAAAATAGCATCTAGAAACTCCCATAAACAGTAAAGAAACAGTGCTAAAAGGATAGCAAGACAGATTTCTGAGAAAACAGACTTGCATAGTGGAAATCAGAAAGAGGTATTTCCGGTCCTGCCAGCCTTGGAGCATCAGGTCAATCAGACCCTCTGGTGTCAACATGTATCATTTAGTGCCTAGTGTGTCCTGGGCTTGTATTAGCTGTATCTAGAAGAAACATAGGACACAGATTCTGCTCTTCAGCAATCTGTAGCCAACTTGGGGCAATAAAATTAGCATACATATGTATGTCACACATGACAGCGCAGGTGTCAGAGAGACTCTAAGTCATGGAATACAGAGGCAGAGCTCTCAGTTAGAGCAAGGGCTCTATGAGCCCTTTTTTGTCCTTTTGTGACGTCACGTGAAGCCCTTCTCCAAAGCCTCTAAAGGGCCCCACACTCTCTTATTGTTTTTCTTTTTGTATCAACTGGCATCACAGCATTTAAAGTATTGCACTTATCCATCCATTCATTCAACAAATAGTTATTGAGCACCCACCAAGTGCCAGGCATTGTTCTAAGAGCTTGAAATAGCATCAGTGACAAAAAGCCCTGCCCTAGTGAAAGCTGCAATCTAGTAGAGGGAGGCAGTGAATGAACTAAAACATTGCAAGTCAGTAAATCATGTAGGATGTCAGAAGACTAAGGCAATGAATAGAGCAGGGTCAGGGAGCATGGGGGCAGAGGACAATGCAATGTCAAATAGGAGGTAAGAGCAGACTTCATCAATAACGTAACATTTGAGCAAAGGCTTGAAGGAGTATAGAAGTGAGCCAGGCAGATATCTGGAGAAAAACCATTCTGGAAGAGCAAAGTGACTGGCAAAGCACTAGGAGAATGCCTACCCAGCAGGTTTAAGTTTTAGTAAAGAGAATACTATCAGCTGGGGTGGAATAAAAAAGGATAGCAGGTGATAAGCCCAAAGAGGCAGTAAGAGCCCAGATCAGACAAGACCCTATTCTCCATTGTAAAACTTTTTTCATAGCGAGGAGAGGGTTTAGAACAGAGAGGTCTGACCTAATCCGTCCCATGTTTTAAAGTGATCACTGACTGCTGTGGGGCAGCCAGAATGAAATTGGGGCTTTTTAAGAGGCTCTTACAATTATCTAGGCATCAGATATGGATAGCTTGGATCATCTAGGTATCTTTTAAATATCATATTCAATTCTGGCAATATCTCCTGGAGTTTGAGCTTCTGGAGGGCAAGAACTACACTTTATTCAGCTCTGTCTTCCCAGCACTGTCTAGAAGCCATTAGACTTTCAGCACATAGTGGTTGAAGGACAGAAAAGGAAGATAGGAAAGGAGGGAAAAAGAGAAGACAGAATTTTTTTTTTTTATTTTTTTTAACGTTTATTTAATTTTGAGACAGAGAGAGACAGAGCATGAACGGGGGAGGGACAGAGAGAGAGGGAGACACAGAATCGGAAGCAGGCTCCAGGCTCTGAGCCATCAGCCCAGAGCCCGACGCGGGGCTTGAACTCACAGACCGTGAGATCGTGACCTGAGCTGAAGTCGGACACTTAACCGACTGAGCCACCCAGGCACCCAGAGAAGACAGAATTTAAAGGAGAGGGAAAAAAGAAAAAATAGTTATTACATGGGCAAAAAAAAACCAAACTAAAAATCTGAGAGGTTGTCTAATATGATCTGCAAACCGAAGAACCTTGTGAAACTGCAACCTCATGACCGTTAACTGCAGCAATTCACCACAGACATGAGCCACCTGAACACTGTCCTCACTCTGATACAATCATGTCTTATACAACAAACAGCACCATCCATAGCTCAATAGCCAAGATAAGGGAGCCAGAGTTTTCTTTTCTTACTTGGAGAAGTTTGTCGTAACGCTCTGCAGACATTAGGAAGCGTCCATCTTCAAGCTGCATCTCCCTATTTTCCAGCAAGTTGTTCAAAACAGGCAGAACATTCCTCTCCGCCTTTTCCAAGCCTTCCAAAACGAGAGTTCTGCCTTCTGTGGCTGCACGAACCGCACACTATTTCCAAGAAACAAAAGCAACATGAGCATATTGAAGATTCCAGAGCATGGCCTAATTTTACTTGTAATGCAAATTACACTTGTGGTCGTTATTATAGGGACCAGGAAATCAGGAAAGCTGGGTTCCAGACCTTGATTTTGCTTTATCTGCCCATGGCAAGTGATTCTCTCTTTAGGCCTGTTTCACTAGTTATAAAATGGAGAGATGAGAAGAAATGATCTCTGAGTTTTCTTTCAGCTGCAACATTTTAGACATATGCCTGGTGAAATAGACAACTAGGAGCTGTCTTTGAATCAGTCACATAATTAAACAAGAAAATGAATTCCTTAACTAGAACAAAGAAATGAAGATTACAATCTGGGGTATCTATCCCATAAGCTTCTGGTGAGGATCAAATAAGCTAGGTGAGCACTCGCGGGGATTGTGAGCTTTCAAACAGAGTCACCAACAAAATGAATTCAGCTTTAGTGTAATGTTCAAAGCTGACAACATTACAAACTTACCAAACCAGAAAGAGTCAGGTTTTACGTCAGACTGGTTATAACCATAGTCCTGTAAGTCTTCCATGTAAAGTTAAAAAAATTAGTAATAGAGAAAAATAGGAAATAAAGTGGGTCCCAAATGGTAAGAGACAGGAAAACTATAATACAAAAATGTACTAAAGATGTGAAAAAAATATCTTTCTTTAATTGATAAATCCTGAACAAAATAGAAAAAAACTACTTTTGGGTCAAAACCCTTGAAAATCTGATTTAAGAAAAAGAGGAAGAAAACCTCAATGACATTTCTCCTGCTCATTCAACAACAGGCAGAGGATTAATGTGCTAAATGTATGTTCTCACTCTCTCCTTCAAAGTCTCCTTCCTCGGCATCCATGCCACTGCATTCTCTTACAAAACTGTTTCTCTTTTTCTGCCTGTCCATTCCATGTAGGTAATCCAAGAATCACATATTTAACCCACAACTCTTCTTACTCTATGAGGTCTGGCCTGAGTAATCTCACTCAGTAACAAAGTTCCAATCACCTTTATGCAGATGATTCTTTAATCCTGAGCTCCTCCAAGCTCGACCACAGTCCCCCCATCACATGGATGTCTCCAACCACAAGCTCACCTCAGCCTCCCCTGTGCAACACTGAGCACATCATCTTTTCCCCCAAATCTGCTCTTCCTCTCATACTTTCTATTTAAGGTGGGAAGACCATTCACCCAGGCCAGGATCTTTGATTTCTATGTTACCTCCTGTATTCAATTTATCACCATGTCCTTGATGATTTATCTTCTTTAATATTTCTTGAACTCATCCCTTCTACCACCTCTCTACTTCAGGCTCCCCCTTACCTCTCAGATCTCCTCCCTACTAAGTCCAAGCTCCCCAAGAAATTTCCTAAGAAATTTCTCAAACAGCAAAGCATTGACTTTCCAAGTGTGGAAAAGAAAACAGACACTGTTTAATCAAGCATTGTTGCAACAAAATGTTGAATTTCACACTGTATTGTAGAATTTAGTTTATTTCAGATATTTATGTATTGTTTAAAAATATAAACTTTTAGGGGCACCTGGCTGGCTCTGTCGGTTAAGCACCAACTTCGGCTCAGGTCATGATCTCACGGTTTGTGAGTTCAAGCCCCGCATTGGGCCCTGTGCTGACAGCTGGGAGCCTGGAGCCTGCTTCGGATTCTGTGTCTCCCTCTCTCTCTGCCCCTCCCCTGCTTGTGCTCTGTCTCTCTCTGTCTCTCAAAAATAAATAAACATTAAAAAAAATTTTTTAATATAAACTTCTATGAAAACTACATTAGACTCAACATGATCATCCCATTAAATAACATAAATTCATGCATAATCCTTCAGAATTATAATTATCACATATATTTTAATTCTTTTCTGCCAAACTAGCCATCTTGTGGTAATACCTTTATTTAAAAAAAAAATGCATGCATATAAGTGAGATAGTATTTCCTAAAAAAACAAAAATATAAGAAACTCATTTTTGCCAGCTGTATAAAAGACAAAACCATAGAAATGTTTTTGGAATTAAAAATAAAAACATAAACTACTTCTTATAAAAATTCATGTTTCAGCTAAGGTCTCAATAAAGCTTTCTTTCACGAGAATCTATTTACTCCAAGAAAGCATAACTTGTAATAAAAGAGAAACAATTACAATTAAGCTATCACAACCTGTGGCAATATTCTTTTAAAAAGTTTTATCAACCTTTGTTACAAGACAGGCTAAATTCTGTATCTGACTTTTAAAAACTTCATAAAGATGAAAATACATGTTCTCTGACATAAAACTAGAAATACAGATATCAAAATTTAATGGTTTCCCAATTGTGGGCCAGGGAAGACAAAGTCTAGACAACATAAGACAACAACAAATACTGCTTTTATTCACCTCAGGTATATTTTGGTTTCTTATGTACAGAATCTTTTCAGAGAGATGTGGAATAAGCTACAGTGAAAGACCAGAAACAGAAGCCAAATACGTAAGGAATTCCTTTCATCTGCTCTAATGGATATAGGTGCTGTGACCATAAAGTTGAGAAAGTAGTGATAGATGAAAAAAGAAAATACTATCTAAAGACCTCTTGGAAACCTGACAAATGCTATACCTCTTCTCCAAGTAAAATGCATGAGCAAAATATGTATGTATATGGATACAAAATATGTATACCACGGAAACCACAAGTTAAGAACCTCTACTATTAAAAACTGATAGAAAATCCCCATAACAGTAACTACTGGAAACAAGAATCATCAATGGATGGTAAAATTAGTGGGTAAAAGTATGACGAGAAATGGAATATCTGTAGAGACTCAAAGAGACAAAGGGAAAAATAATGCAACAGTGGAGGAAGCTGGTAGTTACCACCTTAACCAAGTGATCAAAATTAACATTACCACTAAAGAGATGTATCAATTTCACGTACTAAAGTTTTAACATAATGCCCTGAGAGGGATACAACATCACTTCTACAGTATCCTTACTAAAAATGCACGATCTCAATCAACTCATGAGGAAACATAAGACAAGCCCAAGTTGAGCAACATTCTACAAAATGACTGGCCATGAAAAGAAGGGAGAGGCGGGCTGCTGCCAGCTGGGGACAGTGTGGATGATGGTAGCCTTTTTTTTTTTTTTTAATGAAGCAAGAAATTGAACATGTTCAAATGGTGATGAGGAAGAGCTGGTAAAGAAAGACAGAAAAGAGAGTGCATAATTACTGAAATAAAACTGAAGAAGTTGGTACTTGATGTTGGAGATAGTTTGATCCAACTACTGAAAGGGAAAGTGGTAGGGTCTCTACAGAGTAATAACTGGCATGTATGTATCAAGTTCTTCCATTTATGCTATTTAATTTAATCGTCATGACAGTCTTCTTAAGGACACAATATCAGGGTGCCTGGGTGGCTCAGTCGGATAAGCGCTGGACTTCAGCTCAGGTCAAGATCTGAGGGTTTGTGAGTTTGAGCCCCCCACTGGATTCTGTGTTGACAGTTCAGAGGCTGGACCCTGGCTCTGATTCTGCGTTTGGGTTCTGTGTCTCCCTCTCTGTCTACCCCTCCCCTGCTCACGCTCTGTCTCTCTCTCTCAAAAATAAACATTAAAAAAAATTAAAGTACACAATATCTTACCCAGTTGTTCAACTGAAGACAGGTTATACAGCTTGAAAATGGTAATGCTAAAATTTTAACCTATCCTTAAGTGATGGAGAAATGGAGTCGATGAAGAAGAGGTCAATGAATAATGCAAACGCAGATGATTTTAACTTCGGAGTTTAGTTTTACTAGGCCTTAGAATTTGTTGTGTGCCTATTTAGAAAAACAAAATCTGCACAATACATTTATACACACACAAGCAATTCCATTCAACTCAAAGTTTATGTGACTCTGCAGCGTGCCTTAAAGACTTCTAGAAGTAACTACAATCACATTTCCCCAAATTCATATTATTTTTCAAATCAATTGTGATATTGTGATATAATAAGAAATATATATTTGGTCTTCATCCCCAGTTCCTGATGCAGGCTCCTAAAACCCTTGGAATTTACTGAGTGATAGGGGTGAGAGGAGTCCTTTTTATTCAAAATAAACCTCTTTCAAACACACCTGAGTTTATGCAAATAAGACATATCTTGAATGGCCCCTAAGTAGCTTTAGGGTTGGGGCTGGTTGCCCAAAAAACCTACCATATAGTTTGAGCTGGAACTTTAGGCCCCAGCCCCAGAGAGGCAAGATTTAATTAATCACTAATGGCCACTGATTTATTTAATGACTCATGTCTATGTATTGGAACCCCCTTAAAAGCACTACACAATAAGATTTGGAGAGCTTCCAGGTTGGTGAACACATCCACATGTCAGGGGGTGGCACACTGCAAATGCCACAGGGACAGAAGCTCTTACGCTTAGGACCCTTCCTGTCTCCACCTAATGCACTTCTTCATCTGGCTATTCATTTCTATCCTTTACTATGTCCTTTATAACAAACCAGTAAATAGAAGTGTTTCCCTCAGTCCTATGAGCCATTCTAGCAAATTATTAAACTGGAGGAGGGGGACAGTCAGAAGTACGGATGACTCAAACTTGTGACTGGCATCTCGAAATGGGGCCAGTCTTGGACTAACCCCTAACTTGTGGGGTCTGTGTTAACTCCAGGTAGTTAGTGTCTGAATGGAATTAAATTATGGGATACCCCGCTGGTGTCTGCAGGGAATTGCAGAACTGCTTGGTGCAGAAAACCCATACGTTTGGAGTCAGAAGTGCCATGACTACTACTACAAATCCTAGTGGCTGCACATTGTCAAATCAAAGAAACCTCTGGAACCGAGTAGCAGTGAACTAGTCTTTTGCCTAAATTTACATAGAGAAAGAGGTAGTTCAACATAACCCATTATTGTACTATGATCCCTATGTGATGCAATCAGTAACTGACACTTCTTGATAAATCATTTTGAAAATGTAACAAACTCTACTTTAAGCTTCTTTTTTTTTGTTTGTTTCACTAACAAAATTGTTTTTTATTTTACTTACAAAAAATTGCCTAAGTTCTTTCTTTCCCCAACTAAATATTAATGTAAGAAAAACGAATCAGGCAAGGATCCAGTTTCTGACAGTGCCTTCTAAATGTCTCTAACTTCCCCTTAATAATTCATTAGAAACACTGCCAGGAAGGTCTGTAAAAGAATAAAGGGGAGACTTTAATTTAAAAAATAGATGAAAAAAATGAATACACAGGCAAATGAACAGAATAGAATAAAATGGTATGATGTAGTATATGTAGAAATATAATGTGTGAACAAGAAACACTGGGAAAGGAGAATAAGGGGTGAGAGATTCTTTCATGTGAATCCTGTGTACCATGTGCATTTTTTTTTGCCCTGATCACATGGACTACCTTTTCCATATTTAAAACCTAGTTAATGAAAATTCTTAAAGATTTTAATATATGAGAAAAATGGCATTTCAAAATAGTGGAAATTAGGAATTTGGAAAAGGAATCCAAATGAATTAAAAAATTTAATGGTAAATGTAAAACTACATAATTACTACATGAAAACATGTGACTTTTGAAATAATCTTAAAGCACAGAAATTCTTTCTGCTAATTCAAAAGCAGATGCCAATAAGGAAAAGACAATATTATTACATTAAAATTTTTACATGTAGTAAACAAAAAAATTAAAACACAGACTGAAAACTTAGAAGAAATGTTTGCAACATATATAACAAAGGCCAAATAAATGTTTAATATAAAAAGATTTTTTTCAGATTAAGAAATGAATAGTACTGCTATAAAATACCAATGAACATCATAATAAAATATTTTCAATTTCATTGGTTAACAAGGAGCTACAGGGTAAAACAAGATGTTTCTAGAACTTCAACCTGGCAAAGATTTAAGAATGATAATACCCAGTGTTGGTAAGGTTAAGAGGAAACTGGCATTCTCATTTGTGGTTGGTCTATGTACAAAATGACAGCCTTATGGAGAATAATTTGGCACAATATTTTAAAAAATGTAAATGGCTATGTTCATTAATCCAACAATTCTATTTCAAGGACTTTATCTTAAGAGAATAGTCAGGAAAATATACGGTGATACATGAAAACAATTTTATAATTGCAAAAAAACCCCAAATGCCACGCTAGAGGATTGGCAAAATATACCTTAATAAATCAATAGGATGAACTACTACACAGCTATCAAAAATAATGAGTTAGCCCTATCTTTACTAACCTGCAGAAAGGTCCACAATGTGTCATATACTGAAAAGGCTATAATCTCCTGTCTAGGACTAAGGAATAAAAGAAAGAGAATAAGAGAACTATGCAATTTCTTACCTAATTACTAAACCCCAAGTAAATATGCTTCTTCTTTTAAGAACCTTATTTTAGAAGTCCTTAATTCATAAGTCCATGGGATGATTTGGGGAAGACAATCACAATGTTCTAGAGATGGAACATCTGTTCCTTCCATTAGCTCTATTACAAATCTCTGATAAAATGTGAGGAGAGGCCACTACAAATTCGCATTGCTCAACTTCAGCTAAATCCTCACTACTATTTAGAAAGAATTTCCTTCACATCCTATAAAAGTTATTGCCAAGCCAAGCTGCCAGTCTTTTTCAACTCTTTCACATGATTTTGTCCAGTACTTTCCCATGATGATTTAAAGTCATCTGAATTGAGATTCCATGACTTTTCTTCCCTCCATCACACAGCCCCTCTGTGTCCTCATCTTTCTACTCTACTCTGATTTCTGTTCTTGACAATCACTCCTCCCCCCCCACCCCCAACCCTGGCTCTAAGACTACCTCTACCTACCTTGAGCTTAGTGGCAGCCCCTCCCACCTCCTCCAAAATCTTCCACCAACTATATGACCTCTTAATTGCATTTTCAAATTCTTTCTCTTCTACAAACATATCTGTTCTTGAATAAAACCTACAGTCTCCTGATACCTCTTAAGATCCTCTCTTCATCTTCAAGCCCCTTGAAAAACAGTCCACATACACACTGCCTCTAATAAGCCTCCATTACCCTTATTTTACTCAAACTGTTCACTTGCAAGCAATAAAAATCAAACAGCCAAAAATCAGGTATTTTCTTGATCTTCATGTTCTTTTTCCAACCCTCTTCCCTTGATCTTATCTTATGCTTCATCTTCTGCCTTAAACATTTATTAAGTAGGTTTTCCCCTCTGCCTTTCCCCAGCCCTTCCTCTGACTCCTGCTCTCTTAAAAAAAAAAAAAAAAAAAAAAAAAAAAAAAAAAAAAAAGAAAAGAAGAAGAAGAAAGAAAAGAAAAGAAAAGAAAAAAAGCAAGCATTTCCCAAGGTTCTACCCTTAACTTTTTCCCCTCCTCTTTTCTCACTTGTTACTTCATTGGCAAAGACCTAGCCTACTCCCTCAAATCCTCATTCACTCATCTAGTACCCATTATGGCAGGTGCTATGTTATGTGCTACATCATCTAAACAGCAACAACAACAGGTAACAGTTGTTTCATTTTCCTTATTTTCTTATTCTTGAGAAATATACTGTGAGATCCTAACCTTCCTCCTGAGCTCTACACTCCCATTTCCAAATATTGTTTTTAACATCTCCATACAGGTGTTCAACTCAACATGCTGAATCAAATCATGACTTCTTTCCTAAATCAGGCCTTTTTCCTGATGTCTTTTTCAATTAAAATTTCATTGATTCTTCTGCCATACAGAATTCATTACTTCTCATGTCTCAAACAATGTAAGTGTAACCTCTAAATATCTCATGCATCCATCACCCTTCCCATCCACAATCCACCATCCCAACAGGAGCCTTCATTCACTTCCTGTTCGCTTTACTAAAAGAGTCAATTGGAACAGGCACCATATCTCAGTATCTCTAATTCTCAGTTGTCCTAAAGATGATGGTATTTTACCTGCTGGAAGTGAGAGACTGAATCATGCAATCTGTAAATTCTATTTCAACACTAAGAACTATGATTGCACAACTTACCTCAACATTATTAAGAATATTATTTTTAAAAATCCTAAGCTTTTTTCTTGTTAACTCAATGTTAAATTATTTACTTATTTTACACACAATTTAAGTGGCAATGAGAATGGCTACTATAGGACTATAGGAGATAGGACTATAAGAAGAGGAATATAAATGTGTAAGAGTGGTTTTTTTTTTACAAAAAAAAAAAAGAAAAAACTTATCATGCAAAGGATCACCCAAGATTTTTAACTTTCTTCTCAACTTGCCCTGTATTTACATGGTTATAGACCCAGTATATATATGCAAATTAAAAATTTTTAATGTAGGCAAGAACACTGGCTAAAAGGAGAAAACCTTATGAAGATGCTTTTTAGTAACAAAATCTGAATCACTGAATTTATAGAAATTATGCTAGTTACTAATTCAGTATCATCTTTCTTCCTGTAGTCTTCCTTAAAATAGTCTATAGAATGATGAAAATACTTTAATAAGTACTGTCAAACTTTATTAATACAATCTCATCACATCGGTGAAGAATGTTAAAAACAGCTACATAGTAAATCCATTAAGTAATAGTACATATTGTACCCTGCTGTCAGTCTCAAACTTAATTGGAGATGCATGAGAAAAAAAAAGATTTTACAAATTTTGTGCCCAAGAAAGATCCAAACATCTTACCCTCCTTACACTGGTGCCCTCTTTGCCCTCTGTTTGCTCAGCACATATGTGAGGAACCACAATGCTGAAGTTTTCTTAGTTCTCCCATATGCCTGTTTCATCTCCCTAGCAAGATTCTCAGGTCCTCAGGGGGTGAGAACCCTGCCTTTTATGTCAGGCTGGAGCAAAAGTGGCTCACAGAGGGCTTTTAGTGTTTATGGAATAAAAATGTAATGGCTCAGTTAAAAGATGCTGTTATGTAAGTTTAGGAAGAATTTTTATATGAAGGATAATAGTTATCCATGCCCACACTTGTTATAAGAAGAGAACAGAACAAGTTTAACTATCAGCAGGAGAGATTTAGGCTACATATTTCAAAATTTTTCTATACAGATTTTTAAATAAAATAATTGTGGTATACTTTTTCTCTTGAAATCTAAAAAAAAAAAAAGGGAGCAATGCATACATATTTTATGTAGAATGAATACTTGTGATAGTTACTCAAAGTAGAAAATACATCAACCATAAGAATCCTTTCCTGCCCTTCAAGCTATAGAACCTCCAGAGACCTAATTTCCTCAAAGAGAAACCAGAAAAATGCAGCAAGAATCCTTCTGGACAAACCATCTTATGTCACAGCTTTAAACAACCCAACACATAGGCATGAAGGGTTTCAAGATAAAAGATGCTGTATGACCTAAAAATCAAAAAATGTCTAAGCCCCTGTTCTAGATTTGCTTCTGATTTGATACAAGACCTCAGGCAAACAATTAGTCTGGAGGTCTGTGTCCTCATTTACTAAATGAGAATATCCTCAAGGGGTACGGCACAATGTCACTATTTATGAAAGAAAGCAGTACTGCAAAAGAAATTTAAAGTGATCGAATCTATAAATAGAAATTATTATTAATATAGACATAATTCAATGAAAATAGACTCCAAAGGGTTCCAAATGACTCAGAATGGCTACAGTGTAACAGCACTGATGAAGCCAACGAAAAACGAAAACACTTACATTTTAAGTTCTTTATTTTAAAGTATCAGAATAGGATCAAATTGGTTTTTCACTGCTCTACCACTTACAGGCTGTGGGTAATTTAGGTTAGTCCTTTACCTCTCTGAGCCTCCACTTCTTTCTAAAGTTACACTATTTATGGTGCTTATTTCACAGATTATGGGGAAGACTGACCATAACCTCTGGCTCACAGTAAAGCTTTACAAAATGATTAGCTGTTATTACTAGCAATACTATAATCCTTGTAGTCATTGTGGCCATTAGCAGTATCATCATCACTGTCCTTTCAGGGAAACAGTATATGGTACAAAAGAACCTAAACTTTGGAATTGGATAGATCCTGGTTCAAATCCCACCTCTGCTATTTATCAGTTGCGTGACCATGGCCCTCCAAGACTCGGTTGCTTTACTTAGAAGACGGGGAAGTCACCTCCCTCCTAAGGATGTTTTGAGGATTAGACGCAGCCACATGAAGCACAGAGGTCTCAGTAAAAGTTGTTTTTATGCCTTGATTTTTATATTTTATTTTAAATTCCATTATAGTTAACCTACAGCATTATATTATGTGCCTTGATCTTTTTAATGAATTATACAAATCTGCCAAGCAGTTAACATCGTATAATACATAAAAACTGGCCTGAGCAAGATGGCAACACGGTAAGAAGCAGAGGCCTGAGTTCTAACACAGAGGCCAGAACATAGGGAGACCTTTTCCAACAATCCAAGTGACAATTAGAACATATTATAACCATATGGTTACAAAGGGCCTAGTGCAAGTAACAGAGTTCGGCCACTCTCAATAGCCTTGTTTCTGTAGGTGATGCCTTCCAAATTCCAGATAGCTTATTTGAAATAAATATTTATTTGGAATACTAAATAAATATTTTATTCGGAATACTTCATTTATCAATGAACTTCTGAAATACAACTTTGTAATTTTAACAGTGATTATGTGGGGAAAGTGGCTTCAGCATCCACAAATAGGATTAAGTTGACAAGTAAATGTTTTTCCCCATTTGCTAAAATAAGTAAAATCCATTTTCACAAAATAGAAATCTTATTTTCTGATCAATAGCACTGTTACTCAATTTATTAGGAATTGCTTTCAATGACCTACAATGTTTAGGCAGTGCGTTATAAAAAGGTTAACCCTAATTTTTTCTATTAAATAAGGGAGACTCTAGAATAAGCCAAAACAGAAGAGACTACATTAAAATATTATATGATTGTTGGGGCGCCTGGGTGGCTCAATCAGCTAAACATCCGACTTCAGCTCAGGCCATGATCTTGTGGTTCCGTGAATTTGAGCCCCACATCAGGCTCTCTGCTGTCAGCATGGAGCCTGATCCAGATCCTCTGTCTCCCTCTCTCGGCCCCTCCCTTGCTCACATGAGCACGCACTCCTTGCCCTCTCTCTCTCAAAAAAAAAAAAATTAAAAAAAAATTTTTAATATTATATAATTATTTAACATGCATTCTTATGCTTAACGTTAAACACGTACATCACACATTATGGAACTGCAGTGTCATGTCAAACAAATTAACAAGATTCTAATGTGAAAAGGGTTCCTGGCTTAGAAAAAGCTACAGAAAATCATTTGAACTTCCCATCCTGCCTTTCTACTCCCCAGATTATCTTGAGTGTCTCCTCCCAGCCAGACATTAAAGTTTAAATGTAATTTATTTGTAGCTTAATTTGTATTGGCTCACACTTCGGTAATGCAAGCAATTTTCTATTGACTTAAAGTCTTCCACTCCAGCTCTTTGGAGTCACATGGCAATACACAGAATTAATAAAGAGAATGTCAACAACTAAGGTAAGAAAAAATATACAGTAATAGAATTTTAAAGAGTTAGAATATCAATGATTTAGGGGTTTGTTTCAGGATATTTCATCTTCTGAGGCAAAGGAAAGTTAATATGGTAACAAAATATTTTTTAGTCTCCTTATTTCTGCATGGGTGTCAAAATACCAGTCATATAAATTTTGTTATTTGTTCTCTAACCAATTCTTTTTAAGAAGCTTAATCTATAATCTGTTTACCAAGGCAACTATATAAAAAATATTTAAATTATCTTTACATCAACAATTGGATACGTTTTGGCAAATATCTACATAGACAAGCATAGTGTAAATCTCAACATTTTCTCGACAGACTGTAAGTTATTTCATCAGTCCCTTTCTCCTTTCCCAAATCCACTCAATTCACTGATGTTTTACAGAAGCAATAGCCAAAAAAACATATAAAAGACTCAGCCTACTTAGTAATTTTTAATGCAAATTAAAACCTATCAATTTGGCAAAGTACATATAAAGAAAGACCCAACACTGACAGCAAACCATGAACATACTTCCTGGAAAGCAACTGGGCAATATATATTATTTTTGAATTATTCTTGAAAATGCCTAGACCTTTTGATTAGTAATTACACTTCTAACATTCGAGCCTAAAAAATAATCAGTGATTACAAGATATAAGTACAATGATATTTACCAAAGTGTTATTTAGAAGAGTGAAAACTTAGAAAGAACCTAAATTACCAACAATGGGAATGTGGATAAAATGAGAATGTTCAATAAATAATAGCACACCTATTTGATGAAATACTGTATGGACACCAAAAATTATACTTTTGAGGAATATCTAATGTCATAAGAAGATGATCCTTATAAAATATCAGGTTTTTAAAAAAGCAGACTATAAAATTTTATATACATGGTATACATTTTTTGTAAAAATTATTGTACTTGATTAAATAGATACGCATATAGGCATTACAGAAAATAATATAGAAAATATTTACACTGGGGCGCCTGGGTGTCTCAGTTGGTTAAGCAGCTGACTTCAGCTCAGGTCATGATCTCGCGGTTCATGAGTTCAAGCCCTGCTTCGGGCTCTGTGCTGACAGCTCAGAGCCTGGAACCTTCTTCAAATTCTGTGTCTCCCTCTCTCTCTGCCCCTCCTTTGCTCACAGTTCTCTCTCTCTCAAAAATTGAATAAATGTTAAAAAAATTTAAAAAAAGAAAAAATGTTTACACTGTCAGTCTTGAAGGGGAAGATAAAAAGTAATTTTATTTTTTATTATTACTATTTTATTTTAGAGAGAGAGAGAACACGCAAGCTGCGGAGAGGGGGAAGAGAGAGGGAAAAGGGGAGAGAGAGAGAGAAAAGAGAGAGAGGGAAAGAGGGGGACAGGGGGAGAGAGGGAAAGAGGAGGAGAGGGGGAGGGAGAGAGAGGGAAAGAGGAGGAGAGGGAGGGGGAGGGGGGAGGGGGAGGGGGAGGGGGGAGGGGGGAGGGGGGAGGGGGAGGGGAGGGGGAGGGGGAGGGGGAGGGGAGAGAGAGAGAGAGAGAGAGAGAGAGAGAGAGAGAGAGAGAGAGAGAGAATTTTAAGCAGGCTCCACACTCAGCACAGAGCCCGACAGGAGGCTCGATCCTATGACCCTAGGATCATGACCTGAGCCCAAATCAAGTCAGACACTCAACTGACTGAGCCACCCAGGAGCCCCTAAAAAGTAATTTTTATATTCCTCCTAATGCCCTTTAGCATTTACCTTATCACTCCATCCTTCTTTACTATGTTTTTGTTTCCCCCACTGAATCATAATCTCCATGATGACAGGAATTTGTTTCTTTTGCTCACTGTCCCTAGATAGTGCCTGACACATAGGAGTCATTTTGATAAATATTTATTAATACTATACATATATATAAACACACACATATAGCTACAAAAAGCATTTTTAATATTTATTTAATATTTATTTATTTATTTTGAGAGAGAGAGAGAGAGCAGGGGAGGAGCAGAAAGAGAGAAGAAGGAAGAGAATTCCAAGCAGGCTCCATACTGTCAGAGCAGAGTCCCACGTGGGGCTCAAAGACACAAACCGTGAGATCACGACCTGAGCTGAAATCAAGAGCTGGAGGCTTAACCGACTGAGGTGCCCACGTGCCCCACATTTTTTATATCATTGGAAAAAAATAATACAAATTCCCTACTATAGAATTATTAACCTAATTCCAACCTTCAAGAGTAGCAGTTCAGTTTAACCTCTTACTTTATCATCAATCATCTTTAATCCTACAGGAAAATAAGTGATTAGGTTGATAGTCATGACCCTCAATTGGAATCGGAGGTTTTGGCAAGGTTTCTGGCTGAAATGTCAATTAGTAATTACTTGAACATCAGTCATATGTGCATACATCGACCACACTGAAAAATCCAAACCTCTCCCAGCACCCACCTGATGGCCACAGGTATTTTTCCCAACTATGTTGGCCCACCTAAGTTAGAGCCATCACCTACTGATGAATGAAGATACTGCCTTTCCCTTGATCCCAGACATCAATTTAAGAATATTTATTATTCTTACTGTTCTATGACTATGGTTAACAATATTAAATAAATAAAAGAAATTTCTAAATAAAGACCTTTCAGTCTAACAAATATATGACTAGCTGGTAATCAATTGGCAACTTCATCTAGAATTCAGATGGGAATTATTCATTCTGAGGACTCCAAACAGGCGTCAAAAAGACAAATATTTTTCCACTGGTGAGTATCCTGGTCTTATCCAGAACCTATTTACTTAAAAAAATTTACTTAAAAATTTAATTTTTAATTTACTTGAAAATTTAACAACATTGATTATCCAAAGGAGAAATCTGTCATTAAATATAAGTGTCAATTATATTCCAGACAGTTTTTAGATGTCAGAGTTAAGCATGAAAGTTACATTCTAGTGGGGAATATGACAATAAACATGGAAACAAAGAAATAATTAGGTAAATTCAAATAGTGATGGATACTCAGAAGATCACATTGTGTAATATGTTAGGGCTATATATGTGGCAGTGGGGTGGGCATCATCAGTGATTAGTTAAATGTTCTGAGAATTTACAATCCGAATGATGAGGAAGCAGGAATATACAAATCTGGGAGATCATACTAGGCAGAGGGAACATTAAGTATAAAGGTTCTGAAGCTGGAAAGCATTCAATCTATTTTTAAGAGAACAAGACCATGTAAGCAGGAGCCTAGAAAGCAAGGGAAAGAGGGAAAGGAGCTGAGGTAGACAAGATTAAGTCCTGTAGAATACTGTAGGCATATTAAAGGGATTGGATTTTATTCTGGGTGTGATGAGACTCCACAGGTGTAAGCAAGGAACTGTTAAGATCTGATTATGAACAAAGAATAAAGATTATTAAGAGACAAAAGAAAAAATATGAAAACCAGATACAGTCTCAAGTCTGAAGTAACAGGAAAAGGACCAATGTTCCTATACCATGATCACAGGCTCTGAAGGTGTCAATGCATTACATCCTGAACAACTGATTTTCGTCATAACAAGAAGGATTTGCCAAGAAAACAAAGAAAAAATACTACCATACATTTATAATAGCACTTTAAATATTTTATAAACTGTAAAATAGATGTCACCTAAAAATATGCTTTTTAGAACAGCAGGGAGAGTATTATTACACAGTATTATCTAAATAATTTACTTTATGCTTCAAGAAATACAAAGTATTAAAGTGCCTTTAAAATAATAAGCATATAAAAGTCCACTTTCTCTTCCTCACTATTTGCATTGCAATAATCAATCCAGATATAAAATTCATTCAAAAAGTATGTTTTAAAATCTATACTCTACCAAACAAAGCCAATTCTTTCGGTGTCATTAAATCTATCCCAATCTCCTCTGCACTATTTAGGATGTAGTCTTGTTTTCTAAGCTCTCTCCCCAGTTCCTTACTCTCAGCCTCACGGGGTTCAGAAAAGAAGCAGGCATTGTCAAGATACATCTTTTCCCATGAGTGATTAGAAACTACGTCTAAAGTGAACCTTGGCATTATGTGAACAAAACAGCGTTCTTTAAAATGTACTTGTGCACTTCATCTACAAAGGATTGCTTTTTAATTGGAAACATGAACTTCTCAGATTTTCTCACTACAGGATGCTAAATGTGATCACCATCATTTCATGTGGTGACAGCCAAATCTCTCCATTTTAAGCACATTTTTTCTTTTCTAATTAATATGTAATCTATGAGACAATATGAATATTCTGGTGTCCAAAAATTCCTTCACTCTGTGTTTTGTTTTGTTTTGTTTTGTTTTATAGTTACACGTGGTCCTTGAATAACGCGTCTGAACCGGATGGGTTTATTTATATGCAGATTTTTGTCAACATAGTACAGTACTATAAATGTGTTTTCTTTATGATGTTCTTAATAACATTTTATTTTTTTCTTACATTATTGTAATAATACAGTATATAATACTTATACAAAATACATTAATTGACTTAGTTATTGGTAAGTCTTCTGGTCAACAATAAGTTATTAGTAAATAGTTAAGTTTGGGGGAGCTAAAAGTTATATGCAGATTTTTGACTACGCAGAGGTCATCACCCCTAACTGCTTCATTGCTCAAAGGTCAAACATATACTCTTTTAATTATAAAGTAATAATGTGCTCATGAGGAAGCTTCAAATTTAAAGAACTACGAAAATTCCTTCCTCGCCCCACCCCAGATGCTGTCACATTTCCACAGAAGTCAGCTCTTTTAATTGATTCTTGTGCATCCTCCTGGAAATTTCCAACACATACACATTTATATATTTCTTTTTCTTTTTACCATAAATACAATCATATTATCTATGTTGTCTTGCAACTTTATTTTTTATGCTTTATCCTGGACTTCTTTCCTATCACTACATATAGTAATCTATATAGATTCACATAGATTCATCTCATTCTTTTTAATGGCTATAAAGAATTCTACTTGCCATTATTTATTTAACTTAGTTTAACTAGTTTCCTAAATATACATTATTACAGTTTTCACTTACAGTTTTATGATACTGAACAATGCTATCGTAAATACCATTGCATATAACTATGTATACTTTATGTGAATAACATTTGGAAGAAGATAAAATTGCCAGAAACGTAACTTCTGGGTCCAGATATATTTAATTTCTTTTCTTTTAATAGATATTGCCAAATTTTCTTTCAAAATTGCACCAACAGCAATGCTGTTCCTCCTTCCTTCTTCCTCATCAATAATGGACATTAGCAAATTCTTTAATCTTTGCCAATATGAGAATTGAAAGAAAAAAAGCAGCTCATTAATATTTCAATTTTTATTTTTGTAAACAAGAAGCATCTTGTCATGAATACATTGGACATTTGAAATCTTTCCTCTATGAGTTGCTTATATAAGGTCTCTGTCCTTTTTTCTATCAGGTATTCCTAATGGATAACAATATTTAATATTTTAAGCTATGTATTTGAAGAAATGTATAATAAGCTTCATTATAATATTCATAAAATATTATTATAGTTGGTAATCTGTACCTAAGAAACCCTCCCTCAAACAAAGCTATAGTTCCTGAAAGTATATATTTAGTTTCATTATGTTTAGTATACCTTTAACTCCTTGACTTTTAGAATGAGAATACTGTTATAAATGTGCTAGAGAACTTCCTATATTAAAATCTCAATTCTTTCTTAAAAATTCAAATTTCTATGTGCAAGTAGTAGGAAACAATTAAAAATTAAGAAATCAGCATCTTGTTCTTTAGGTAACATTTCAGAACCACTAATTTCATCTGCAGTTTTTTATTTAGTGCTAAACCCAGAAGGCATTTCTAAGAACAAGGAAACCAAAACTCTAAATTAAATCTGCCTAGAGAAAGCACTGTACATCTATCTTTCACTATTATGTGAGCTAATCTCTTTCTACTTTAAAAATCAATTTTGCCTAGCCCTGGAGTAAACACTCATGTGCTGGAGTATGATAAGAACTTGCCTGATCAATGTAAAAAGCCGTGCCTGCGCGGATCTCTCGTCGCTGTTTGAGATCAGTTTCAGTGGTGTCCCTTGATAGGGCAATGTATTCAACTTCCCGTTTGGTCAGCTCCTATAGAGCAGAGAGTGAAATTGTTCCATAATTAAAACAAATTCCCAACATATTCTTGGGAGCCAGTTATCTGACAACGCCACTGCCCCAGAGATGAGCATTTTAAATGAAATCATGAGTCCTAGATTTGAGAAAAATGCAAAACATTGAGCATTAATCAAAACATGTATGTTCCTCTCCTCAGAGCTCTACTTTACTGCACCAATAGTTGACTACTTGATAATTATGTACTTCCTTAGCAATTATTATTATAATCAGATATTATAAATCTTAATGTCTTCTATAGAATTCTTTTCAAATATCACGAGTAATAACTTGCCAACTTGGTGGTTTTTTGTTTGTTTGTTTTTTTTACAAATGATAGCCATTTTAGTAAGTAATGTTCACCTTATTTTAAAAGGGTGATCTACATTAACTAAGTCCATTAACCAATGTTTACCAACTGTCTGTGATACATTAGATCACACTTTACCAAGTGTGAAAATAAGGTAAATACCAGTAGTCAGGTCAACAGAAGAGAGAAGACATACATACATAGATAGCTATGCAGGGGGGGAAACGATGAAGAAGGATGAAAGCAGGAGGAGAGGGAAAAAAAGACTTCTTTCATAGAAAACAAACATTTTTGATTTGAAGGAGAAATCATCCAGAATCCATTTCTTTCAGAATAATTTATCCATCCCTAACGTCATTTTTCCCTGCATGTGACAACCATGTACAAACAGGTTTTAACATTAGCCTTGGTTTTACAACATTGAATTAAAAACAATGATGTTCTCCAGTTGAGTAAGGCATACAATATGTTCTTATTAAACAGACAGAACAAATTAATTTACTGAAGTATAAGGGAAAAAATTGAATGAGCACGCCATTAATGGTAAAAGAGGGTATTTCATGCAACAGAATTTTTTTTCTCTGCCATATCATGTTGATAAAAATATATCATAGTTGTCATTTTGGTTTTATAAAATATGCCTGTTCCCATGAGCTATAAATTTAAGTATGTATGGAAAGTAGAAAACATTTTAAATAGAGAAAACACACGTCATAGTGGTAAAGATGTGTTGATACCAAACAGTATTTTTCTAAATAAGAATGAATTGCCTCTGAAAGCACAATTTTGGACTAAAGACACAATTTCTCTTTTTAGCAGATGCCTCCTTCTTGTTTCTTAACATATCATTGGTACCTTCATGTCTATTTCATTGACTGGCTGAATGTGATCACTGAAAAACCCTGTCAAAATTGGTTGACAAAGCGACGCCTCTTATTGTTAAACTGTACCTAGTAACACCCTGAACTGCCACACTGAAGACATAATCCTGGTTCCTCAGGCAAGACAAACGCCAATGTCTCCTCAGCTGCTGCTTCCCAGAAATGGTATGAGCAAGTTCAAACAGTACCAGGAGCGGCAGATCGAGGAGGCAGCAGGGGTCTGTTGAGTTTGTTGAGCTATCTATACCACTCCTTCTATATAAATTAAATATAAAGTAAACACAACTATCAAATTATGCCCCCAAATCTCTGCCTGTAAAGACTTCATCTACTCTGGATATTACTAAGCATGGGATCTTATATCTAACAGCAACAGTACCCAGGGCAGAGTTTGCAAGGCAGCTCAGCTCTTAGGCAGAGTTTAAAGTTTGTTGCTGTTTTCTTTTTTTAAAGATACAGGTTATATTGCATCTCTGAACCCACAAGACACCTATGATTTCCTAGCCCTTCTCATTCCACACTCCTAACAAGCTTCAGAATCTTGCCCAGAAGCAAAATCAAAGAGATATTATGGTCTTTGAAATGAACCAGGCGGAATGGATTCTCGGTAGCTGACTTTGCATTCTTAGGCAAGCCGCTTTTGCCTTATTTATCAATAAAATGAGGATAATATTACGATGACCCCTTATACCTCACAAGCTCATTCCAGAAGCAAATAAAAGATACGGAAGGTACGGGCTAGAAAGAGTTAAGTTCTGATTTGTCCATTGTATTTTGATCATCCTCACCCTACATGATTTTGGAAGTACCAAAATAAATTCACCACTGAAATAAAAGAGGACATGAAGCATATTTCAAATAGCACAGAAATCAATTCTTCAATATCAAGTAACACAAGGAAGCTTAAAGTAAAGTTCTTCCCCTTCATCCTAAAAAATATCTTCAGACAGAACAACTTCACCTGATGGCAATCTTCCTCCCATCAATACAGCAATGCCTATTAATGCAGGCAAACTGGGGAAAAGGGTCTTGTACAATTTTTTTTTATTTGGATTGAGATTTTAATATGTCAACTCACTTCACAACTGTATTCAGAGAACTACAAACATGTAAGAGGATAACAGGTCAGAAAGAAGACTTGAAGTCTAGCTCTATCATTTACGAGCTGGAAAAAAGCTTGAGTGAGTTATTTCATAAACTTGTTTTCTCATCTATGTGAAGGAAAAAAGCGTGTAACATATAAGAGATATTTGACAAACTGTAGGCTCTCCTTAAAGACCATATAACAATAAAAAGTCAAGAGAATTATTTGGCTTTTTAAAATGTGGGCCTTAAATACAGAGAACAATCTGAGGGTTGTTGGGGGGGTGGGGGAGAAGGGAAAATGGGCGATGGACATTGAGGAGGGCACTTGTTGGGATGAGCATTGGGTGTTGTAGGTAAGCGATGCATCATGGGAACCTACCCCAAAACCCAAGAGCACACTTTACACACGGTATGTTAGCCAATTTGACGATAAATTGTATTTTAAAAAAATAAACAAAAATTTTAAAAATTTAAAAAAGAAAAAAGGATATTTCTTGAGTAATATAAATATAAAATATATAATATGAAATTAATATAAAATAATATAATAATGTAATACAACATATAGTATTATATAATGTAATATAAAACTAAGTTTTGTTTTGTAACCTCATAGTTGCTGATTCTATCTGCTACTCATTGCCTGAATTTGTATTTCTTTTTTATCAGAAGTTGAGAACTTTCTAGTGACAACAAAATTTTGTTAAAGCTATGAACAATATACATCTGCTTCCCAAATAACTTATTCCACACTCCTTATTAAAGAAAGCATCCTTCAACATTAAAATTTTTTTCAAGTAATGAATAATCTTGATATTTTTGTAAATTCTTAATCTTAATTTATGTTAGAACACAATTAATCAAAGTTAAGACCCTTAGGAATCCATAAGAATTGATTGCTTACCAGGTACTGCATAGCAATAGAGCGTCGAAGAGGCCCAGGAGGTCCTATGAGAAAGACATCTTGCCCCAAAAGATCCTTCTGCATCATCCATCTTAGATGCTGAATTACAGATTGAGCCAGAGAGTCTGAAACTTCAAGCACGAAAAAACAAGATGAAATGAAATGCAAATCAGACTACTACTTATAAACCTCTAAGCAATCAAGGCATATAGTATATTATATTTTAAAAATATTTAAAAATATATTTTAAAAATATATTATATTCATCAATACATCGACCTGGTGAATTCTCACACTGCTCTACTGCTTTAAAACCATTGTTACCAATGTTAAAACAGGACAAAGCTTATGATATCACAAAGAATCACATAATATCACACTTGTTATTTACTTTATTTACTCATTTTGAGAAAGAGGGAGTAAGAGAGCATGAGCAGGCGAGTGTCAGACAGAAAGGGAGAGAGAGAGAATCCCAAGTAGGCTCCGCACTGCCAGCATGGAGCCTGATGCTCAAACCTATGAACTGGGAGACCACTACCTGACTCAAAACCAAGGGTCAGAGGTTTAATTTAATAAGCCACCCAGGTGCCTTTGATATCACATTTAAAAGCTTACAAGAACATTCGAATGGTCACGTTTAAGTGTCACTAAAGAAATACAAGTGATATTCAAGGGTGATATAAGGAATTAGAATCATTATCACAATTCTATAGCCCAATGCTTTTCTTCTAAAAGGGACATGACTAAATCATCCCAGACAATTAATGATTATCACAGTCTTGAAAATTTTAAGAAAACTATATTATAACTTAAGTTGGCAATGGATTGTGAGATCTTTCAAACTTCACAGTTAGAAGGTTTGAAGACTAACATGTGCAACTGTTGGGAATAGAAGACTACTTCATTCAATGCCCTTCTAAGTCTACTATTAAATCTGTCAATCTGCTCATCTGCCTAAGCATTTTATAAATGTTTGAATTAACACAATTAATTTGTGTTTGCTCATTTGTAAATCACTCAGTGACCCAGAAAGTGCATTCCTAGGTACATAAGAAAAACTCTCGCCCTTGTACATTGGTAGACACATAGAATAATCATGGAGTGTTATTCTAAACAAACTGAATACAACAAAGAAAAATATAGCTTATTAATTCTTTAAAAAATAAAAATACAACTGGAGACTGGAAGTGGATAAAATACACATGAAGGAATGTTACATAACAACAAAAACAGAATGAACTACCACTACTTCTAACAATATTAATTCCCTAAAGGTAGAGTATTGAGCGAAAAATTAAGTCACAGAATAAATCCCATATGATGCTATTTTTGATAACGCTCAGTAAACTAGCAAACTGAATTCATTAGAAATACATACATATGTAATAAAACAGTGCTTGAAAAGCAAAAAAATCAAGAGAATGATAAACTGAGAATAATGGACACTTCGGCATGGAATCAGAGATTCTCACAGATAGCTTTAATGATTTTGGTAATATTCTAGTTCCTATACTGGATGTGGGTTACAGTTTTGCTTTATTATTGTGTTGCATTTTACACATAAACACACACACACACACACACACACACACACACACGTATCCTAAAAGTCTTTTACATGTACTGAATATATTCCATACTTTTTACACTTTGTTTAATCACCCAGTGAGGCCATGAAAGAATTCAAACTAAGAACACCTGCCAAGGCTAACGCTATGCTTCCCCGACCACCTTCAACAGCACATTACAAAGGTAGTATCCCCCTAACCCATCCCCCAAAGCTAACATTTAATCATTGGAAAAAATAAAAATAAATTTCTGATTTTCTTTATCAGGGTGAGACGGTCAAGAACAAGGTTTGGGGCAGCCTGCTTGGTTTATCATGTCACTGGGATCACACCAAAGCATCTTGTAATCTCCCCAAATCAAGTGCCTCTATGTCTAAAAATAAGGAGACTCAACACCTGATCAGAGGTGCTTGGTTTCTCTCCTGTCCTCTATGAATCCTCTACAACATGCATAGGGAGCATATCACCCCCAAGGGGGCAAAATCTGAAGTTAAAGAGGGGTTGAAAAGAATTCTTAGATATTACAAGGGTCTGTTGTCCACTAAAGGGATACCGTGCGTAAAAGATATACAGTATATCTGTGGTACTGACGTTTCATGAGATTGGGGAAAGACAATGGGGAGGGGGGAGGTAAATGTCTTTAGTAGAGCAATAATGAAAAACATATTGAGAAACATTGCTCTAAGACCTAGACCTCTGAGAATCTATCAAGGAGTTTCATGATGCAATGGAAGCAATTCACCCGAGATTGGAGATTCAACCTCATTTATAACTATCAAATGTCCACTTAACTATTTCCTTTCCTACTTCAGGCTTAAATCCACCTTTGTGATATATAGTCTACTCTTTCTTATTTCAAGATGAGTCAGTCTGCTTGCTGTTTAAGGATGACACAAGATAAAAGTTAAGTTCTAACTTCTCTATCATAAATTACACAATGTTCCCTATCCTACAGATCTATTATCTCTTCTTACACTGGTATCAAATACATAATTAAAAACATAAACATTTCTGGGATTTCTTTCTTTATATTTTTACAAACCTTCACTTACTTTGGCCACAGGCCTTCTCTACACTTCAGTGTCACTCCTTTGTATTCAGCTTTGGCAATGTGCCTGACCTTCCATTACCTGGACTTGACTATTTAAAATACGACATTTCCAAACTTCTAGAAGGTAAAGCCAAGTTGGTCTCTTCAACTTCCTTCCACTGTCTATTATTTATAACTGTTGTAACTCTTCATAATTACAGAGTCTCCATTTAGTTCTATATAGCTCCATTCCATTTTGAATGCCTTGACCTTGGAACTGTATACGTTTTCAAGGCTTTTTTAAAGTTGAAGGTACCAGTTCCTAATCAAATGTGAGGTCTGCCTCTTCTAAGTTGTCAGTGTCGATGAAGTGCTGAGGTTTCGGAATAATATATATATTTTAGCAAAGTCAAGAAGAATCAATTATGCCTGTATTTACAGAGCAGTTTGTATACCACGTACTTTCTTAAGTAGGAGAGAAAGGCATAGTTATTTAAAGCAGGAATTCTGGGAACTGAGTATAACTGCGAGGATGCTCATAGGTGTTCTTCCACTCGACGTGATCCTAATGTGTTGAGGACCGCTGGCCTAAGGCACATCTGACAATTCTCAGCAATCCCTTCCTTTCCTCTTGCCACTCAGTAGTGGTTCTCAACTAGTGGCAATACTGCCATCACGCTATGCCCGCCAGAGACATTTGGAAATGTCCGGGGTACTTCTGGTTGTTGCAAAGCCTTGGGGGACGAGGGATGACTGGGTGCACTACTGACATTTAGTGATTCTACATATGATGTCCAAGACAGTCCCATCTGCCCAGTATGTTAATGGCACCCTTGTTGAGAAATACTGTGCCTGGGTTGACATGTCTGGGTTTTTTTTTTTTCAGGGTTTCTGTTGTTTGCATGCCACAAATGCATTATTTCTATTTAGTCACAAGTAAGCCCAGAGGAAGAGTTGCCCTTAGTTTCCCCTATTTTCTGAAAGATGACATTGTTAGGGAGGCAAGTCAAGAGTGATTACGTTCTACCTGGAGACTGAGATGTTAGATGTCAGAATATCTAAGGCTCTCATCATCACATTCCAATTCTACATAATTTTCTTAATATGTATAAGCAGCTTCTGAATCGTGTGGCTGGCCTTGCAATGCCATATCTTCAAGAAGACTTTTTCCTTTCCCTTATTTTTCTTTACCCAATAAACAGTAATAACAATGGTTATAATTTAGTGCATTCATTTCATGTGCCAGATAAAAATACAAATGACTTTTCATACAGGATCTCATGACAACACTGGGATTTAGCAGACTATACTGTGTACAGATACAGAATCAAGCCAGACTGCTCAAATCCCAACTCTGCTGTTTACCAGCTATGTAAACTCAATCAGCTATTTAAACTCTCTGTGTTCAGGTTCTCCATCTGTATAACAGATATAATAAATGTACCTACTTATAAGGTTATTATGAGGATTAAGTTAGGCACTTAGAACAGTGACTGATAATAGTTAAGTGTCATACAAGCACTTCATTAAATATTCATTCCCTACGTTTTTCAAATAAGAAAATCAAAGTTCTTGAGGTGTAGTCTTGAGGTGTTCACAGTTTGTATGTGCATAAACCAAGACTTAGAGCTCAGTGTTTGAGTTCAAAGTTTGCACTGTAGCCGTGATGTCCTATTGCCCCTCCAAAATCTTTTTAACAGGCTCTACCTTCAGATCCAAGAATTTCCCTACAAGTGTGTGCCTCATGGGGGCTCCATCGAACTTAATGGAGTTGCTTTTCTGGCCATTAGTTTTATTTCTTGGTTTTTGAGGATGTCAATGATACCATGTTTTTCTCCTTTTATTGAAATTTCTAATTCATTTTATTTTACATTATGTTATGAGAGGGCTGTTTCTCTAAAAAACCTCCCATTTCCACTTGCTCATATTTTAGGATAGTATATTTTGTCAAAGAAAATATTTAATTTGTCAAAAAATTACATTAAACTACTGAGAGAACGCATTATGTAGTGCCGTGTGGTATCTGTGGTGTATTTTACATTAATGCTTGAAACTTGCTGTATTTTTAGGATGGCCTCAAGAAAACATGAGTCATACTTAAAAGCATTCTAGAAATAGAAACAAGATGTAAGACTGTACATTACGAACATCTGCAAAACAAACTGCCAAACTGCCACGCATAACCTAATATAAACACAGCCCTGTGCGCAAGAGAAATCCCTGACTTCATTGTTTTCAGGCACAAGATGCTACCTTCCAGGAGTCCACATAATGATAAACTGATGTCCAAATAATACCGGAGAGCTTGATCCTATAGTCTAACATTTCCTTCTCTATGTAAAAATCAAACATCTGGTTCATGTTGGGCTACATTCCTTATTCAATCCCTAGCCGATACTTGTTTTAAAAAAAATGTGTACTATTTTTGCCCGGGCGTATTCAAGGACTTTAAAATAAGTCTATTAAAGTAATCCAAATTATGATTTTCTCCCTCCACAGACTTCAATTTGTCATATATATAAAGATTAAAATTAACATTTCAGAAAATTATGCTAAGTTCTCATCCCATTATAATAAATCCTTTAAAACTAGTGGTGTTTCCTAAGCATCCGAAGAGGAAACATAATATAATGGAGGAAAACAACAACAACAACAACAAAAAAGCCTTTGAAGCCAAACAGATCTAGTTGTGATTTCTCATCCTGTCCTTTATCAGTGTCCTTGGACAAGAATTCTGAATCCTCCGGGCTTTTCTTATTTTCAAAATAAAGGTAATAATACTTATCAAGAACGGCTAGTATGAGGATTACAGGTAAAGCACCATGTCAAACCCCTCAGCCAGTGAGAACCACGAATGGAAGGATATTGAAGCCTTATCCTCGTCTGCAAAGTCCTCTACCTGGTGTGTGTCCTAGATAGGCTGTACAGTGTGGACTCGGTGGTAATGAATGGGCTTCCGAGTTTATACTCAAACTACCTTCTGGACCTACATACAGCCCACCCGAAGAGATAAAGGAGAATGAACCCGGTATTTACCATATCCCTGACTAGCAGAGCTTATGTCAGGTACCTTCTCATGGCATTTCATCTTATTCACCATAGTCGTCCTACATAATAGTTCAGAAAGAATCTCAACACAGGCCTGCCACACTCCCCTGCATTCACTCCTGCTACCTCATCACAATGAGAGATTTCAAAAGAATCGCAATGAATCTCACTGCAAGTACATGCTCATTTACTAAACTGTCACCTACCTATCATATATCATTCTGTACTTGGATATAATGGACAAGGGAGAAAACATGAGAGGAGGGGACACAATACAGTTATGTTTAGAACTTAAGTCCTCGTTATTTACCACACAGGCTAACTGAACTAAGAAATTACATCATTCACACAGCTACATTTATTAAGGATCTACTATATATGCTTAGCACCAAGAACAGCAAAATGAATACAAAAGATCCTCTGAATGTGTCAAAGGAAACCACTGCATATATAGAGAGCCTCAGTTTACATAAAGCCATTCATCTATAATGTAGACTGAGGAGTCTGATCCAATATAGCTGTAATCAAAATTAAATGAGAAGCACAATATTGGCCAGCACAGTACTCAGCATAGAGAAGTTATTCAGTTTTTCTTAAAACTAGAAAAACACATCAATATACATTAAAGCATATCCATACACAATGATTAAGTGTCAAGTTGTTTATTTTTTGTGTTGAGATGTTAGAATATATATGCATGTGTTTCTTGTACTTGCATAGAAAAATACAGGAAAGATACCCCTAAAACTAATAACATGGCAAGTAATGTAGATGAAAATAGGAGTGAAACTGAGATTCCTCAATGTGCAGTTTTTTATATTATTTTGACTTCTGAACCATATAAATGTATTATTTCCACACACAAAAAGCTAAGTTACTTTTTTAAAGTCAAGTTTTAGAAAATACTTGACACAAGAAAATTTATATCATATATGGTTTTTGTGGAAATGGTCACAAAATAGCAACAAAGAATATTTTCTTAAATGATGTATGCAAATAGTCATTTTTTAAATGTTTTATTTTTGAGATCAGGGGGAAGGGGCAGAGAGAGAGGGGAATAGATGATTTGAAACAGGCTCTGTGATGACAGCAGAAAGCCGATGAGGGGCTCAAACCCAGGACTGAGCTAAAGCCTGATGCTTAACTGTCTGAGCCACCCAGGTGCCCCACAAAATACTGTCATTTTTATTTTTATTTTGAAGTTTATTATATTTTTGAGAGACAGAGTGAGAGAGAGCAGAGGAAGGGCAGAGAGAGAGACAGAGAATCAATCCCAAGTAGGCTTCATGCTCTCAGCACAGAGCCCAACACAGGGCTCGAACTCACAAACTGTGAGATCATGACCTGAGCCAAAACCAAGTCATTGGCTTAACCAATTGAGCCCAAGGCACTCCAAAATATAGTCACTTTAAAAAATATTGGGTACATTTATAAGATTCGACTCATAAAATTATGTTCTCTGACCAAAATTAAATTAAATTAGAAATTAATAATAAAAAGATCTTTGGGAAAATCTCCAAATATTTAGAAACTAAACAGCACACTTGTAAATAGCGCATGGGTCAAAGAAGAAATCCAAAGGGAAACTGCCAAGCATTTTGAGCTGAACAAAGGTGAAACCACAATATATCAAAATTTATGGCATGCCACTAAAGCAGTACTTAGGGGAAATTTTATAGTACTAAATGCCTGTATTGAGAAAAAGGAAGGATTGGGGAGCCTGGGTGGCTCAGTCAGTTAAGCATCTGACTTTCATGATCTCATGGTCCATGGGTTTTCTGAGCCTGGATCCTGCTTCAGAGTCTGTGTCTCCCTCTTTCTGCCCCTCCCTTACGTTCTGTCTCTCTCTATCAAAAATAAACATTAAAAAATACAGAAAAAGAAGGACTTCAAGTTAATGGCCTCAGCTTCTGCCTTAAGATACTAGAAAAAGAAGAGCAAGTGAAACCCCAAGAAATGAAATTCTACTGATCAGAACTTAAATCAGTGAAATAGCAAACAAAATAATTTTTAATTTTTTTTTAAGGTTTTATTATCCATATTTGAAATAGAGGGAGATAGAGTATGAGCAGGGGAGGGGCAGAGAGAGAGAGAGAGAGAGAGAGAGAGAGAGAGACACATAATCTGAAGCAAGCTCCAGGTTCTGAGTTGTCCGCACAGAGCCTGATGCAGGGCTCGAATCATGGACCGTGGGATCATGACCTGAGCCAAAGTTGGACGCTTAACTGACTGAGCCACCCAGGTGCCCCAAAACAAAATAATTTTTAAAAAATCAGTGAAACCGAAAGAAAGTTCTTTGACAAAATCAGTAAAATTGACCAATCAGGAAAGACTAATCAGGAAAGAGAGAAGATACAAATTTCCAAAATCAGGAATATGAGATTGGGGTTGACATGAAGTACAGATACTACAAATATTAAAAGGAGAATTAGTG
Source organism: Acinonyx jubatus (assembly GCF_027475565.1). Classification (NCBI taxonomy): domain Eukaryota; kingdom Metazoa; phylum Chordata; class Mammalia; order Carnivora; family Felidae; genus Acinonyx; species Acinonyx jubatus. Next base: position 28,245,857 of record NC_069380.1, on the reverse strand, counting down.
AATATTGTGAAAAAGTTTATGCCAATACATTCCAAGACTTAGATGAAATGGACAAATTCCTTGAAAGACAAATTCCTTTAAAAAGTCAGCTTTTTTTTTAGCTAACATAAGAAAAGGTAACCCCAATAACCATATCTAACGAAGAAATTGAATTAGTGAATAACCTTCCCACAAAGAAAACCCCAAGCCAAGACAGCTTCAAGGTGAAGCCTACCAAACATTTAAGGAAATTGCCAATTTTATACAAACTCAGTCAGAAAACGGAAAGAAGTAAATACTTCCCAATTCATTCTATAAGACCATCATTGCCTGAATACCAAAATTTGACAAAGATATCACAAGGAAGGTATTACGGACTGGATGTTCGTGCTCCTCCAGAATTCCCATGTTTAAGTCCTAACTCCCAATATGATCAGTAGTATTAGGCGGGGCCTTTGGGAGGTGATTGGAAGCCCTCATAAATGGGATTAATACCCTTATAAGAAAAGACACAGAAGCTTTCTCTGTCTCTCCACGCTTTTGGCCATGTGTGGATACAAGAGGTCAGCAGTTCACAACCAAGGAGAGGGCCTTGCCAGAACCCTACCATACTGGTACCCTGATTCCAGACTTCCAGCCTCCATAACTATGGGAAATAAATTTCAGGTTTTTTTTATAAGCCACCCAAACTATGATGCTTTGTTAGAGCAGCTGGACCTAAGATGAAAAGAAAGCTGCAGATCAATATCCTTCAGAAATACAGATGCAAAAATTCCAAACAAAATTTTCTTAAACTAAAACCAATAATATGTAAAACCAACAACACAATACAACCAAGTAGGATTTACTTCAGTAGTGCAAAGTTAGCTTAACACTTAAAAATCAATCAAACATAATTCATCATATTAACAAACTAAAAAAGAAAAACCACATTATCGTGTCCAAGAACACAGAAAAAACATGACAAAATAGAATATAGGTTTCTAATTAAAATCATCTCTAAGCAAAGCACAAATGGGAGAAAACTTCCTCATCTTGATACACAACGAATATGAAACACCTATGCCTATCATACGTCAGAGTAAAAGGCTCAATGCTTTCTCCCAAGGTGAGAAATAAGACAATAATATTCCTTCCTCTGACCACTTCTATTCAACATTTACTGGAGGTACCAACAAATACAGTAAGGCCAAAACAAAAACAAAAAACAAAAAAACCACACCTTCCAGATTAGAAAGAAGTAGCATTTCCTTTATTTATATATAACAGAATTGTTTATACGGAAACTGTGATGAAATCTACCAAAACAAGTTCTAGAACAAGTGAGTTTAGCAAGGTGCCAAGATACAAGATCAATATACAAAATCAATTGTACTTCTATGTTGAAATTAAAAAACAATACCACTTACGATAACATTAAAAAATAAATACTTGAATGATGACTCTGAAAAAATATATGCTAGACCTGTACACTGAAAACAACAAAACACTGCTGAAAGAAATTAAAGTAGATCCAAATAATGGAGAGATACACCTTTATGGATTGGAAAGCTCAATATTATTAAGATATCAAGTGTCTCCAAAATGACTAATAGATTCAATGCAATCCCAATCCCAACAGTTCTTTTTTGTGGAAACTGACAAGCTGATTCTAAAATCATATAGATGCAGAGGACCTAGAATAGCCCACATCTTTGTAAAAAAGCAAAGATGGAAGACGAACATTACCTGATCTGAAGACTTATTGTAACACCATATTAATCAAGATAGTGAGACTTTGGTGTCAAGACACACTAAGAGATCAATGGAACAGTTTAGAAATGGATTCACAATATATATGGACAAATGATTTTGAACAAAGGTACAAAGGCAATTCAGTGGGACAATGATAGTCTTTTAAGCAACCGGTGCTGAAACAATTAGATATCTATATGCAAAAAATGAACTTTGATCCATACTTATATAAAATGACCTTTGACCCATACCATATATAATAAATTAACTTAAAATAGATAATAGACCAAAATGTAAATTATGTATACAACTGTGAAGACATTTAGGGGAAAAAAAAAAAGAAGAAAATCTTTATGATCTTTGGTTAGACAAAGATTTCTTAGGTATGATACCAAAACCCCAATACATAAAGGTAAAAACTGATAAATTGGACTTCACTAAAATTTAAAACACCTGCTCTTCAAAAGATACAATTAAAAAAAATTAAAAGACAAGTCACTGACTGAAAGAAAATACTTGTACATCTCATATCTGATAAATTTCTTTTACCCAGAATGTATGAAGAAATCTCAAATCTCAAAAGAACACAAACACCCTAATAAAAAAGTGGGCAAAAGATTTAAACAGACACTTCACCAAAGATATACAGATGGCAAGTAAGCACATAAGTAAGTGTTAAACATCTGTAGTCACTAGGAAATGCAAATTAAAATCACTATGAGATACCATTACATACCTATCAGAATGGCTGAAATTAAAAAGACTGACCATACCAAGAGCTAGCAAGAATGTGGAAGAACTGGAACTCTCACACATCGCTGGAAGAAATAGAAAATGACACAACTACTTTGGAAAACAGAATGGTAGTTTCTTGAAAAGTTAAACATCTTCTGTGTGATACAGCCATTCTACTCCTAGGTATTTACACAAGAAAAAAAGAAGTACTATGGCCATATAAAGACTTATACATGAATGCTCAGTGCAGCTTTGTTTCAAGAGCTTCAAAATAATAACACTGATGTCCATCAACAGATGAATGAATGAACAAACTGCAATTATTTCCATACAATGAAATACTAAGCAGCAATAAAAAGTTATAAACTATTGACACACGCAACATGAATCTCAAAATAATGATGCGAAGTGATAGAAATTAGACAAAAATTGAGTATATGTTACAGAATTCTATTTATATAAAATTCTAGGAAATCTGAATATATCTACAAAGCAGATGAGTCATTCCCAGAAAAAGGAGGAACCAGGGGATATTCTAAAGAGGCACAGGTACACTTTGGGGGGTGATGAATTTATTTGATCAATATTTTGACTACGGTGATGTCTCATGGTTACATACTTATGTCAAAACTTGTGAAACTGCACATTTAACTATGTGAAATTTATTGTATGTAAATTATACTTACTAATATTATTTTTAAAAGACTAGAATAACACATTGAAATGTCAACAATGTTCTTATAAATGATTTCAGTTTTATCCTTTCGTTTCTCAGTATCCCAGGTTCTCTGTATTGATGATGTTTTATTTTTGTAATAGGAACAAAAAATTATATTTCTTTTGAAAAACCACATTGCAAAGCAATAACAGCCAAACGGGAAGCAGAGAATAACTGTGATACACAGAATAAGTTGTAATATGATACATAACATATATTAGAATATTTTGACTAATCAATAGATCACAATTTAACCCCAAAATTCAATTTGCAACTCAGCTTCTTATAAAGTTCTTATCCATAAGATACTGTTACACTGTGATAATTCACTGAAGACATCTTTGTTGGTCTTAGTGTAGCTAGTCGTATTCATCACAAGACTTACAACAACCAAAAACATAAAATGAAACCAAAGGAATAACCTTTAGTTATAAACACATCTCAGAAGATCCAAGAATTTCTAGGTCCTGTCAAATGAGTCCAAGTTATTTAAGCATACAGCATGAACTTTTTATTTTTATGAGTCAGGTCACAGAAAAAGCAGTTATAATAGATGTATTCCTTAATCAGGTTTCACTTTAAACATGAGGGTTTTATTAACTATTTTTAAAATTACAATCCAATATATGCTTACTATAACAAAGAAAAAAAATCCAAAATGTAAAAAGAAAAATTATCTCTCTTGATCCCTTTCATTCCTGGCCTTACTCCTAACCCAATGCCCCCCCATAAAACTCAAACCTGGAGTATAGCCTTCCACACTTTTCTCTGTATACAGAAAGACATACAATACACCTGCAAAAGGTGTTTAAGTTGTTTAAAAAAAATAGTATCATACTTTATATATTACTCTGCAATCTATAATTTTTGCTTAATATGGTACAGACATCTCAAGGTCCACAGATATAAATATATTCTTTTTTAACAGCTGCAGAAGATTCCATAATATGGGTAAGCAATAATTTATTCAACCATTCTCTACTGATACACTCATTGCCTCTAGTTTGGGTCACTATCATTAACACCAAAATGTTGGAATATATATTATGTACAAATATCCTTCATATACTGATTTTTTTCTTTAATGAATACAACCTGAAAAAGAAACTGCTACATCCAAAGGTATATAATATTTTTAATTGTAATAGCTACCACAATATTACTTTCCAAAGAAGCCATATGAACTCAGACTTCTACCAACAACGAACGACAACACCGTTTCCCTGCAACCTTGTAGTTACTTGACATTATAATACTTTTGAATTTTGGCCCAGGTGATGCATAGAATTGATATCTTATTGCATAATTTACATCTTTCTAACTATTAAGCAGGGTTAGAACATATGTTCATATACTTATTGGTCCTTTGGATTTCCTCTCCTGTGCCATGCTTATTTAAATCCTTTGCCTATTTTCCACTGGATGATATGGTGTTTCTCATCAATTTGTAAGATATATTTGTCTATTGAGGGTATTAATCTTCTATCACATGTGTTAGATATCCACTAAAATGTGAGTTTTAAGCTAGGGGTTTACTACTTGAATTCATTTTTTCATTCAAATAATGTCATAAGTGACGGTTAAAGTATTACCACATACACCTGAAGAAGACTATTTATATATTACACAGTTCAAAAATTGTACATCTGCAATGAAAGTTGCAGAAAGCAACAACATTCATTAAACAGAAAATAAAAAGCAACAAAATGCATCAAGAAATGTTATCTTCAGTGTGGTGCCCAAGAGAAAGAAGATTAAAGAAAATTTAGGCACTGAATAAAGATTGCTGTAGAGAAGCTGGAGAAGACTTCAGGTCATGTTACAGAGCTTGAAAAGTTGATGGGACACTCCCCTTTGAAGGCTCTATTTTATATAAAGAAATCTCAAATTAAATCCTTTTCTCCAAGTAAATTTTCATGTAATGAGTGGCAATTACTGTGCTATTGAAAATAGGGCAAATCTTAAGGACTGGAGGCTCTGCTCTCTAAGTTCTGTATAATAAGTTTCTATTCTGTAAGGGAACCTTAGTTAACACCTTCCTGGAGGCCTTATGTGTAAGCTTTGTCAGTCATTCATTAAAACTGACGAGTGCCACAATGATTGTTCCACATTATCTACAGACACAAAAATGGCATAGATTCTCCATGCTACTCTGTCATTTACATGCTGATGAATTTCTCAAACCTCTTAAAATTATTTACAAATGTCCCCCCTCCCCCATAAAACCTTTCACACTGTTGACTTTATGCCAAAAACCATTATTTTAAGAGTACAATGTTGTACTTCTTGCAGAAAACCTTTGTAGGTGCTAATTGCTTGGATAAAAGTTCAGTGTGTCCAGTAAACCTTAAATGACCTCACATATAATTGGTCCGCTGACTGCAGCAAGAAGATTATGTAAGGAAGCAGAAATACAACTCTGAAGTCGACTTTGAAGGCATCTATTGAAAACCTGCCGCCCTGGAGCGTCACCTCTTAAGGCAAACACTAAAAGAAATACCAGCTTGACTCAATATAGTTTAACTTCAAGAACAAAAACATGAAGGAACCCCTTTTCAACAGCTGACAATTTCATCTAAGCCTTGAGATTCACTTTTCAGACAAAAAAAAGCAAAAATCTTCAATTATCCACTTCAGCACTTGCAGGGAAGAGACTAGAGACTAAGATGATAAGTGGGAGTTATAATGGTCAAGGCAGGAGGTGACAAGACCTAGATAATAAAACAACTGAAGAACAGTACAACTCCTTTGTCTGCTTTGTGCCAGGCACTGGACTGGGCTAGATGCTGCAGCTAGAAAGACACCCTGCTGTGCCCAACACTGTGAAGACAGAAATAGTTCAATGAGAAGCAGACAACAGACTACAAAATATATTTGTCAGCTCAATCAGATGGCCAAGGAATTAAGAAATTTTGCTTTCATAAGTAATGCTGTTTTCACATAGTTTTAAACCGAATTTTAGGGGCGCCTGGGTGGCTCAGTTGGTTGAGGGTCTGACTTCGGCTCAGGTCATGATCTCCGGGTTCCTGAGTTCGACCCCCACATTGGGCTCACTGCTATCAGCACAGAGCCTGCTCGGATCTTCCGTCCCCCTCTTTCTCTACCCCTTCCCCACTCACGCTCTCTCAAAAATAAATAAACATTTTAAATAAATACATAAATTGAATTTTAGATTTCCACTTAAGAATATTCTCAGTCTATTACATCTCTGCCAGCTAACAGGATTTCTACTACTTCTATCAAATAGATGTTATGTATGAATATCAGGGTTCGTGGTCCAACATTGTGATTTTTATTTCTTCACTACTAAAAGACAACAGTTGATTTTCAGTGCTCTGAATAACTCTGAAAAAGAAATAAAATATGACTTCCATGTCTCAGCAATTTCAACTTTTTCAATATTTTTCACACTCTTAAATTCCAAAAGAATTATCTAACATACCATTCTTCCTTTCATTACAGGACTTTCTCTAAAGAAAAGGAGCCAGAGATACTGTGGCAAACTATAAAAGGAAAACCAAACGGAAGTCAGGGAATCTGGGCTTTGCTACTAATTAATTAGTTTTCTGACCTCTTTCTTGTGGTCCTATTTTCCTGGTTATGAAATGAGTTTTAGAGAGGATAATAATTGCTAAAGTTCCTTTCCTTAACAAAATATTGAATACCCAAACACGAAGAGCTGAATTGAAGCATAAATATGGATAGGAAAGTAAGAGGGTATCAAACTTCAACAAAACACTGTTTTGAAAATATTTTAAAATATTATTTATTTATTTACTTATTGGTTTTTATTTAAATCCAAGTTAGTTAACATATAGTGTAATATTGATTTCAGGAATAAAACTTAGTGATTCATCACTTACAGATAACACCCAGTGCTCATCACAAGTACCCTCCTTAATGCCCATCACCCATTTAGCCCACCCCCCCCACCTCCCCTCCAGCAATCCTCAGTTTGTTCTCTGTATTTAAGAGGAACTTAAGGTTTCCTCCCTTTCTGTTTTCACTTATTTTTCCTTCCCTTCCCCTATGTTCATCTGTTTTGTCAAAATATTTTAAAATATTTTTTTAAGTTCATTTATTTATTTTGAGAAAGAGAGAGAGAGAGAGAGAGAGAAGGGGAGGGGCAGAGACAGAGGGAGAGAGAGAGGATCCCAAGCAGGTTCTGCACTATCAGCGTGGAGCCTGATACAGGGCGTAAACTCACAAGCCGCAAGTTCATGACCTGAACCAAAATCAAGAGTAAGATGCTTTACTAACTGAGTCACCCAGGTGCCCCAAAATATTTTAAAAAGTAACTCCAAAAGAGGGGCACCTGGGTGGCTCAGTCAGTTAAGCGACCGACTTTGGCTTGGGTCATGATCTCACACTTTGTGGATTCGAGCCCCGCGTCGGGCTCTGTGCTGACAGCTCAGAGCCTGGAGCCTGCTTCCAATTCTGTGTCTCCCTCTCTCTGCACCTGCCCTGCTTGTGCTCTGTCTCTCTCTGACTCTCAAAAAATAAATGTTAAAAAAATATATAAATAAAAATAAAAATAAAAAGTAACTCCAAAAGAGGTAAAAAAAACCTATCAACATTCTCTCATAGCCAAAAACCCATAATCTCTAATCAGTCATGTAATAGCAAGAGTGAAGTCAAAGAATTATAAGTTTCCCATCTTGGAAATAGTCTGAGAGAGGGAGAAATATTTCAAAGAATATGATATTTGAACCTAATATAGTAAGTAGATGCACAAAAACATGTTTCATTAATAAATATATCTAACCTAATAAATATGTAGCAACATGTAATGCTTATGTGGGTATGTAAGATTTGGGCTGACTTATTAGCTCAGCCATTTTTCCTACTTCAAGTTAAACAAACTCCAAATAGTCTTTTCCTTACATATGGGTACCTTGCTCATACAAAAGACTAGTAGAGACAACGTTAGTATTTCCTAGTGGGTAAAACGTGCTACCGTCATTTTGAAATACAAACAATAATATATCTAAGGATACTTGTATTATTAATATGGTGGGAACAATGATGAATGGATAGCAAGCACAGAAAATGAAAGTTGGAGCCTACACACCATCCAACAGTTTTCAATATAAATTCTCTTCTGATAAATTTCAAAGGGAAAGCTACTAATAATTAAACACAAAAGAAATGAAAAATTTGACTACATAAGAGATGTATGAAAACAGCAATAAAAATCATAAGTATATAAAGCCAGAAAATGTTGAGGGTTTTTCTTTGTTTGCTTTTCTGGGGTCTTTGGTGGCAATTTATAGTTTTGCTATATTTAAAAACAGATATCGTTTATACTTGGAACTTGATTTGAGTCAGCCACTGCTGTATTGCCCCCCAGTCATTTGCAAAATATGAAAATACATTCATTCAAAGCATATAAGTCTTAAAATTGATATTATTACTAAGATCCCTTGAATCCTTAAAGCTAGTATAGTCTTATTATACATTCTCTTACTTAATAAGAAGATCCCCCAAATAACTTAGCATTTGGGCTTCAATAAAATATTTTAGCAGACCTCCAAGAGGAGGGAGACTATGGCATCTTAGTTTAAGTTAAAAGAAGAGAAGGATAGTGCTATCCCCTGCTGAGAGCTGTCAGGCAATGACAATGCTTCCTGTCTAGGTGAGACTTGAAAGGCCAACATTCTTTCCACACTGTAAACACATGAAGTGTTTGCCTTTAAAAGAATATTGAAGCTTTTTTGAAGAGCCTACCACCACCATGTGTGATTCTGGAAACAACCTAAGTAGGAGCAAATTCAAAATCAAATCTAGAGAAGATGCATTCCAGATTCATTTTTTTTAAGGGTAAGACTATAAATGACAATGAAAATATTTTTAGCATATCTCTTAAGCAGAATCATAGCAGCCTTTAGTAATAACCATACACAACTGTGTTACAGACATGGGATAATGGGGAAATGAGAAGGAACACAATCAGGAGACTGAGAAAATGGTTGTGTCAGGGACTCATATAGTTATTGAGCACCATGTGCCAGGCACGATGCCATGCATGTCACATAAGCTATTTCATTCAATCCTTACAGTATATCCATAAGGTTGAAATGATCGTTCCCATAATGTCAAGGAAATCTGGAGCAGTTAAATGACTACAGAAATTCACACATCTAAAAAAAAAAAAAAAACATAAAGAAAGAAAAGAAAAAGAAGGAAAGAAATTCTTATCTAGGAAACAGTACAGACAAAATTTTAAACCTAATCCTCCCCCTCTCAAATAGATGTTTCCATATAGAACCCAAACTATGTATCAGTCTTCCTATCATCTATCAAGAGTGGATGTTACTCCTCACTTTAAAAGTTAATTATAAAAGTTAGCTACATTCATAATAAGATAAGATCCAGGAATCAGGGGGAAAAAATGAGTGTTTTCTTCAATTATCACATACCAGTATCATGTAAGGTGTTTTAAATCTATTTTGTTAATTTTTCTCTGGGTAAACATAACAACTTGTTCAAGATTTAAGTCCCTAGTCCTACCCCCAGAAAACCTATCAAGTATAATAATATGATTAAGTATAATCATTAAATAATAAATATTAAAAATAAATGTTCCTGACTCCCACTTCTAGTTAGGATGAAGAGAATTGCAACAGAATTTTACTTTCAACCTAACAACCAGAACAAGGCAGTTGATCTGTAAAACTCACAGTTTCTTTTTTTTTTTTAAATAATTTTTTATGTGTATTTATTTTTGAGAGAGACTGCATGCAAGAGAGGCATAGAGAGGGGGGGGACAGAGGACCCGAGGAAGATGCTGTGCTGACAGCAGAGAGCATGAATCAGGGCTTGAACTCATGAACAACGAGATCACAACCTGAGCCAAAGTTGGATGCTTAACCAACAGAGCCACCCTGGGGGCCTCCCAAATCACAGTTTCTTAAAACCCATCATACAGCTAAAGATACAAAGAAACCTGAATGAACCAAATTCTAGAAAGTAATGAGTACTTTCAAGAAGAGAAGAGACCCAGAGCTAATTTTCCCCCTAGTAGACTGGCAGGAGAAGGAAGAATCTGCCATAGGTGTATCAGGATAAGCAAGCTGAACTTTAAAACTGAATTTTAAAACTTACAATGGCCTCACACGAGCTGACACGATGAACTAGTCTCCTGAGAAGCCTTAGCCACAGAGAGAGTCTACACCTACCCACCAACTCTTTCCCATTGGCCCTCACTGAGTACACAGGAGTGCACACTAAAAACCAGGCGCAGGGCAAGAACTGAGAGGATTCTTCCTGAAGCATGCTGGACCTTTTCTTAGTGCAAGGCAACAACCCACTGAAGGCTGGGAGTGGGAGCAACAGAAATCCCTCCAAGGCACTTCATGGCCTTATACGGTATTAGGGAGCAGTCACACTCAAGGCATTAGGGCAGAAGAGCTGAGATAAATCCTGTTGGGGCACTCCTGGCCTTCACTGACATGTCCTATGGAGGCTGGAGGCAGGGCAACAGGATAAAGGAGATCTGGGTTGGAGAAAGCAGAATACAGGACTAAATGACTAAACTCCCCAGCAATCCAAAGATACAGCTATAAAGCTAAGAGAGATTATCCATGGCTGGTAGAGCTGGAGATTCAGCTATAAACCATAAAGAAAGCTCTGGAATCTCCCCAGAATTCACATCCTGAACATTGCTATAAAGAAAGTCCTGGGGCACCTGGGTGGCGCAGTCGGTTAAGCGTCCGACTTCAGCCAGGTCACGATCTCGCTGTCCGGGAGTTCGAGCCCCCGCGTCAGGCTCTGGGCTGATGGCTCGGAGCCTGGAGCCTGTTTCCGATTCTGTGTCTCCCTCTCTCTCTGCCCCTCCCCCGTTCATGCTCTGTCTCTCTCTGTCCCAAAAATAAAAAATAAAAAACGTTGAAAAAAAAAAAATTAAAAAAAAAAAAAAAAAAAAAGAAAGTCCTGATGTCTTTCTCAAAACCTTTAAAGGTAGAGATCAATGGAATGCAACTAAGCTAAAACAAAGGCCAGTCCCAAGTCAGGCACATATTAGACCAACTCACCTCACACTCCCTCCTCCCATGCTCCCACCCCCCACCTCCACCACACCTCCAACTCCCTACATGGGGCTTAGCAGATGAAGAGACATGCCCTTTTCTGGGGTAAATATCATTTACTTCAATCTCTACTGTTCCTTTATACACAATATCTGGCATACAATAAAATATTATGAGACAGAGAAGAAAATGTGATCCGTGGTCAAAAATCAATAAAAACATTTCTAAAAATAGTCTAGGTGCTAGAATTATTAGACCCTAAAAAATATGTTAAAATACTTGTGGAAAAGGAGGAAAACATGAGTGTATTCCAGCATAAGAGATGGAAAATATAAAGAAAAGCTAAATGGACATAGAAATGAAAAATGTATTAACAGAAATGAATGAATCATCAAAAGGGACTAACACAAGATCATACAAAGCTGAAAAGAAAATCAATTAACTTAATTATGGCCAAGAATTTTCCAAAATTGATTAAAGTTATTAACCCAGAGATTCAAGGAGCTCAGAAAAACACAAAGAAGTTAAATTCAAAGAACACCACAGCTAAGTATATCAAAGCGAAATTTTTGGTTAAGAAAATTTAAACGCAGATAGAGAAAAAGGACAAATTGCAAATAGGAGCCCAACAAAAATGACAGCTGGTGTTTTGTTGGAAACAACAGAAACCAGAAGATATAAAAAACAAAACAAAACAAAAACCTGGCATTCTGTATCCAGCAAAAAAAAAAAAAAAAAAAATTCTTTGACAATGAAAGTAAAATAAACACATTTTAAGATAGACTATAGAGATACAGGGCACCTGGCTTGCTCAGTCAGTAGAGCAGAGTAGACTCTTGATCTCAGGTCATGAGTTTTTGAGCCCCATGTTGGGTATGGAGCTTACACTAAAAAAAAAACAAAAAACATAAAAATAAAAAAAAAAGATAGACAACAGAGGAGAGAATTCATATCACAAATCTACTAAAAGAAGTGGTAAAGAAACTCTTCTGGCTGAAGAGAAATGCCTTCAGAGAGATGTCTGAATCTGCAAAATGAAATGAAAAGAAGCATAAAGCATCAAAATATGAATAAATATTAAAAACTTTAAAAACCATCTCCATTTTACATATATATATTCAATTTCTTTAAAATTCCATTGATTGCCTAAACTAAAAAAATAATATCATAGTGTTTTAGCATATTTAATTTTAACGAAATTAAAATATATGAAAATGAGACTACCAAAGGTGTGAGAAGTAAATGAAAGCACAGTGTTGAAAAGTTATCACATCGTTCCTAAAATAGATGTATTATTTGAAAGTAGACTATGGTAAGTTGTAGATGCATATTATAATCTCTAGAGCATCTCTGTTCAATAGAGTAGCCACTAGTCACATGTTGCTATTTAAATTTGAGTTTAAATTAACTAAAATGAAATAAAATCTAAAATTATTTTCCTTGATTGCACTGATCACATTTTGAATGGTTAACCACATGTGGCTAGTGCCTGCTATATTGGACAGCACAAATATAAAGCATATCCATCACTACAGAAAATTCTACTGGACAGAGCTACTCTAGAAAAAGAGGCATAACGAGATAGCCTATGAAAGAGACAAAATGGATATATTATCCCTAAAAAGAAGACAAGAAAAGATGTATCACAAACAGGACAAAGAGCAAAAAAACATCAAGATGGTAGACTTAAACACATCTAAATCAATAATTATATTAAATGTAAATGGGCTGAACATTCCAATTCAAAGAAAGAGCTTGTCAGAATGGATGAATAAGCTGTTCAAAAGACACACTTGAAATATAAAGGCACAACTAGCTGAAAGTAAAAGAATGAAAAAGAACATACCATACAAACAGCACAAGAAAGATGGTATGGTTCACATTATTATCAGACAAAATAAAATATAAGAAAAACAGTGTTACCAGAAAAAGACAGCATTGCATAATAAAAAGGACCATTCATAAAGAAGACATAACAATTATAAATGTGTACATACCTATTATAGAGGTTCAAAATATACAAAATAAAAATGAGTAGGATAAAGGGGAAAACAGACAAATCTACAATCATAACAGTTTAACACCACTTTATTGACTGAAGAGGTAGATAAAATCAATAAAAACATAAAGGACTTGAACAATATTGTCAACATTGACCAAATCTGTATTTATAGACTACAACAGCCAATATCAGCAGAACATTAATTCTTTTCAAAGTTTACATGAAATGCTCACTCAAAGAGGCCATATGCTGATCATAAGTCTCAATAATTTCAATTTCAAAGAACTGAGAATATTCTCTGACCATAATAGTATGAAATTAGAAATCAATAACTGTAAGGTAAAGAAAAACAAACCAAATACTGAAAATGAAGCAAACACACTTCTAAATAACTCTAACCAAAGAAAAAATTTGTGATTTTTTAGTAATATCTTGAGAGAAATAATAATGAAACCTTAACATATCAACTTTTATGAGGTAGAGCAAAAGCACTATTTTGATGGAAAATTATAGCTTTGGAGATCTAACTTAGGGGAAAAAAGGGGGGAAAATCTGACCCTCTATCTTAAATAGTTGGACAAAGAATAGGAACCAAAGTAAATAAAAGTAAGGAAGTATTAAAGAGTGGAAATCAGTGAAATAACAAATGGACAAACAACAGAGAAAAATCAACAAAAAGCTATTTTTTTGAAAGTTAATATCACTGATAAACTCCTTAGGGTGATTAAAGAGAAAGAAAAAAAAAACCCTCATTTCCAATATTAGGAATAAAAAAGGGAATAGCAATGCAGATTCTACAGATATTTAAAGAATAAAGGCTACATTATGAAAAAATTGCCAATAAATTTTAAAACTGAGATGAAATGGACCTATCCCTTTCAAATAAAACAGAGCTCTAAAGTTCTTAGGAAAAAAAAACAACAACAGACTTATCTTCACAACTTTGAAGTAGACAAAGATTTCTAAGACATAATAAGCACTAACCACAATAAAAGATAAACTGTATGTAATCAAAACTTCTGCCAACTAAATGATACCACTGAGAAAACGATTAGGCAAGGCAGAGACTGAAAACAAGTATTCATAACATGTAAGCATGACAAAGGACTTGTGTCTAGAGTATATAAATAACTGTTACAAATCAACAATAAGAAGGTGAACTCAGTTTCTTTCAATAGGCAAAATATTTTAAGATAGTTCATGAAAGATATGCAAATAACCATTAATTACAGGAAAATATCTTCAACACCATTACTCATCAGCGACATGCAAATTACAACCACAGTGAGAGGACATGCACTCCTGGAATAGCAGAGTAAGGACCTCTGAAAATCCACTCCTCTAAAAAACCAATGGCAACACTGCAAAAAGCTGTCAAAATCAATTTTTTTTTAGAACTCTAGAAATTAACAAGACTTCTAACAATCTGGCGATCATTTATCCAAGAAAAACAGGTGACCCTTAGTATGAACAGTAAGTTCTGTGGTATTTTAACTTGCCCTTTCCCCATCTCTCTCCCAGGCTCTCTGGAAACCTTGAAAAACAACTGCCTACAATGCTGGTGAAAACGAGCAGCCTGGCAACCACTGGAGGGGACAGAACAGGGTTGCAGCTTCCTAGAAGTCCCACCCCCAGAAAACTATCCCTACTTGACTTATCTAACAGCTTGCCGAAAAGCTCCCATTTGTTAGAATTTGACTTCATGTGACCCACTTGGAGCTCCCAGTGTGCAAATAACAACAAAAAATCAACAACTGTTTAACATCATAGTTGGAGGCACCAAAACTAGTTGGTGCTAACAAGAGGATGACCAAACAAACAAACAAACAAAAAACTTAAAAGGAAAAACTGGGAGTAAGATGTCCAAGGCATACAGTGTACAACTAGGAATCTAGAAGGCCATGCACATGTCTGGGAAAGTTCTGAGAAGGGCCTAATCGCTCACCTTCAGCTGACATTGAAGATTTGCACAAGCCGGAAGACACAAGCAAACTTGTAAGCTGCCTGTGAAGCCCTGAAATCATGTCCAACATACACACAAGAGACCCTGGTCAAAGGCTAAGAGAACTGATTTCTTTGAGGCATTTAAGAAATCTCTCTTCCATCACTGGCTGGCCATTAAGCTAACTGAGTAAAAACTTCAATGGCTACATATGGCAAAGAATATAGACTTCAGGAAAATAGTCTACAAAAGTCATTAAACAAACAGGAGCAAAACCAAAGCCTAGGGAAGGCGGCATCTGATTTCCAGAGTTGTCCAATTATACTAGTTAACAGCTCTACTTTTCAAAAGAAATATGATAAGAAACACAAAGAAACAGGAAAGTATAGCATATACAGAGGAAAACAGCAGTCAAAAAAAAAAAAATCTTTGAGGAAGCCAGATACTGAATTTAGTAGACAAACACTTTAAATTAGCTATGACAAGCATGTTCAAAGAACAAAAAGAAATCATGTCTAAAAATTTAAAGTATGACAATATCTCACTAGAAAATATCAATAAATACAAATTATAAAAAATTCAAAGAGAAATTCTGAAGTTAAAAACTATAATAAGTGAAATGAAAAATAATCACCAAAGAGGCTCAACAACAGATGTAAGCAGGCGGAATAATCAGCAAACTTGAGTAAGTCAATTGAGATTATCCAGCCCAAGAAACAGAAAGAAAAAAGGATAAAGAAAAATTAACAGACCCTCAGAAAGCTATAGTACACCTTCGAGTATATTAACATACACATCATGTGAGTCCCAGAAAGACAGAGAGGAGGGAAGAAATAATAATGAAGAATGATTACAAAGAACTCCCCCAAATTAACGGAAAACATTACTGTGCATATCCAAGAAGCTCAACAAACTCCAAATAGAGCAAACTCAAAGAGACCACACTTAGACACATCATAGTCAAACCATCAAAAGACAAAGATAAATGGACTGTATGAGAGCACAGAGAAGTGGCTCATCATCAGAAGGGATTCTTGGTAAAATCAATAACTGATTTCTCATCAGAAACTATGGAGGCCTGGGGCACCTGGATGGCTCAGTCGGTTCAGCATCCAACTTCAGCTCAGGTCATGATCTCACAGTTGGTGAGTTCAAGCCTTGCGTTGGGCTCTGTGCTGACAGCTCAGAGCCTGGAGCCTGCTTCAGATTCTGTGTCCCCCTCTCTCTCCGCCCCACCCCTGGTTGCGCTCTGTCTCTGTCTTTGAAAAATGAATAAACATAAAAAAAAATTTTTTTAAGTAAATAAAAAAAGAAACTATGGAGGCCAGAGGCAGTAGGATGACATATTGAACGTGCTGGGGGGAAAAAAAAACTGTCAATCAAGAATTCATCAAACAACAAAGGTAAAATTAATAAATTTCCAGATAACCAAAACTGAGAGAATTTATCACTAGAAGCTCTACCCTACAAGCAATACTAAAGTGAGTCCCTCCTTCAAGCTGAAATGAAACTACACTAGATGGTAACTCAAATGCACACAAAGAAACAAAGAATACTAGTAAATATGTAAATATAAAGACAGTATGAACATATTTTTATTTGTAATTCCTTTCTTCTCTTAAGAGACAAATTCATGTAGTGATAATTATAAAATTGTGATGATAGATTTTAATGTATAAATATATATTTTGGGGGTGCCTGGGTGGCTCAGTCAGTTAAGCGTCCGACTTCAGCTCAGGTCATGATCTCGCAGTTTGTGAGTTCGAGCCCCATATGGGGCTCTGCAGTGAAAGCTCAGAGCCTGGAGCCTGCTTCAGATTCTGCGTCTCCCTCTCTCTCTGCCCCTCCCCCATTCTCTCTCTCTCTCTCTCTCTCTCTCTCTCTCTCTCTCAAAAATAAACATTACAAAAAATTTTAAAGACCTATTTTGTATGATAACAGCAAAAAGGAAGTAGAAGGGAAAAGAGCTACATTAGAAAAAGTTTTTGCACACAACTGAAATTAAGTTATTAATAGGAACAAGTTTGTTTTAAGCTAAATTGGTAATTGTGGTCCCTGGAGTGACCACTGAGAAAATAACTCAAAAAAAAGAAAAAATGCAGTAAAAGAAAAGTGAGGCAAGGGGAGAGGACAGTCTGCAGAGCCATTCAGGAGGCAGAGTCATTGGAAACTTATGTCAGATGAAAGTGAGACATTCTCCCTCAAGGAGCACATAGTCTAGTGGAAGAATCTGAAAAGTGAACCAAAAAAAAAAAATAGCCATTTTGTGTCCAATGACTGGAACATAAAATAAGGAAGGGGAGTCATAGGAGACGAGGCTGGGACTAGATCATGAAAGGTAAGGAATGATCTTTGTTCCTAAAGTATTAGGATTCATTTAAGGAATTGTGAGAAAAGAAGCGGCATGATTTTGAGCAAAAAATTGCCTGTGAGGCATTAGGGAGGCGCACATCAAAACAACAAGATACCACTTCCCATAATAAAAACAGGTAATAATAAATGCTGGTGAAGATGAGGAGAAACTGGAACCCCCGGACACTGCAGGTGTGAACGTAAAATGGGGCAGCCTCTGTGGAGGGCAGTTTGATAATTCCTCAAAATGTTAAACAGAGGGCTACCATCTGACCTAGCAATTCCATTCCTAAATATATACCCAAGAAAACTGAAAACCCGTATCTGTCAAAAAACTTATATGAATGTCCATAACGGTATTATTCATAGCAACCTAAAAGTAGAGAAAAACCAAATGTCTGTCAACCAATGACTGGATAAACAAAATGTGGTATAGCCACACAATGGAATATTATTTAGCCATAAAAGGAATCAGGTACTGATACAGGCCACAATGTGGATGAACCTTGAAAACATTGTAAGTGAAGAGAGCCAGACACAGGCCACATATTGTATGATCTCATTTATATGAAATGTTCAGAGTAGGCAAATCTATAGATACAGAAAATATAGTAGCGGTTACTGAAGGATGGGGGGGTGTGGGGTATATGAAGTTGTTGGAGAAGGAAACAAGGAGTTAATGGTACGAGGTTTCTCTTTGGTGTGATGAAAATGTTCAAAAGTTAGAGTGGCATGGTTGCACAACTCTGTGAATACATTAAAAACCACTGAGTTGTACATTTTAAGAAGTTTTTAAAAAATGTAAATTTTATGGTATATTAACTGTATCTCAGTAAAGCTGTTACAAAACAAAAACCATGACTAGTTATTATTTCACACCTAGTATAATGAGTAAAATCAAAAAGATTAGAAATACTAATGTCAGCAAGGATACAGAACATCACCGTCAGTCAAAGGCTAAAACAGCACAAGTACCTTGGAGAACAGTTTGGCAGTATCTCATGAAGCGAAACAGCCATCCACCCAATGACACATCCACCCAACTCCTCATTATTTATTCAAGAGAAGTGAAAAGTCATGACTACAGGACTTGTACAGGAATGTTCATAGAACCTTATTTGCAACAATCTAAAAATGGAAACCCCCGAATGCCTATCGACAGAACAGATAAATTATGCTGT
Organism: Acinonyx jubatus; assembly: GCF_027475565.1. NCBI lineage: Eukaryota > Metazoa > Chordata > Mammalia > Carnivora > Felidae > Acinonyx > Acinonyx jubatus. Next base: position 28,227,187 of record NC_069380.1, on the reverse strand, counting down.
TATTTATACAACGGGACACTACTCAGCAATTAAGAACGAACTGATCAGTACAGGACCATGGATGGTCCTGTAAAATCATTACCTTGATGGAAAGAAGCCAGATACACACACAGGAAAACTATACTATATGATTCTATTTACATAAAGCTAAAGAGCAGGCAAAACTAATCCATCATGGTAGGAAAAAAGACCATTGGCTTCCGGGGCAGATCAGAGGGGAAGGGGCACAAAAGAATATTCAGAGGTAATGCAAGTAATCTTGGTGGTTATACAAGTTTATAAAATTGCCAAAACTAACCAAAATGAATACTTAAGATCTGTGCATTTTATTATATGTAAATTTGATCCCAATTGAAAAAAAAGAAAGAAAAGTATGTGAAAAATAAATGTTTTACTGAAATATTCAGGGGTGAAGTGATAGGATGTCTGCCTGGGATAAGTTTTAAATACCCCAGAACAAAGACTAGAGGAGTCAGTTAAAAGAAGACTGGCATACACTGATAAACGTTAAAACTGAATGATAAGTACGTCACGTTTATACTCTTCTCTCCAGTTTTGGATATCTTTGAAAATTCCCATAATGAAAAGTTAAAAGGCATTCACTCATAAATAAATGAGTATTTCTTACTGTAATTCTGTGGCACAAGTTCTGGGCTCTTAGGAGTTTTCAACTTGTAGGTTACATCTCCAATATTAACTGTATCACCTAAAAAGAGAAAAAGGAAACACACCTTTACAAGAGACAATAAAACAACACACTATGCCTTTCCCAACAACGACTGCCCTGAGGACTTTATAGAAATGCACATGTCTGCCTATGTTAGGCCCCATCGACACACCTATGTCAGCCACTATGCTCTAAAACTTGTATCCAAAGTATAAGTTATATAATGGAGAAGTGAAGCACTGGGGAAATTCAGATTTTCAATGCTACATTAGCAAAAAAGGTGAGGTACTACAGAATTTATCAATTCATTATTTTCTCACTAATAGCAACACTAATAAAGTCAACAATACAGAAGAATGCATTTTAAGATCATCCAAAGCATCCAAAAGGTGGCATCTTTAATACAAATTACAAACTTATTACATCTTTATAGGTTCCTATTTTTTCTATAAACATGTTCCCCAGCAACATGACCCAAAAATTCAATATTTCTAGGAAAGCCCCAGCCTATATGCCAAGAATTTCTACATGAAACCAGCACAAAACAGGCAAAAGTTCTCAGTAGATTCTACATGGTTCTAATTTTAAATAGCATTCATTTGTGGCTGTGGCTGATCTTCTAAAGTGCAGGACTAAACCAAACAATCTCTGCTTTGCTCTTTCCAACAGCAAAATAGACATACTGATCCCATCTGCACCTGGTACTTCCTTTGTAAAGGGCTCAATGATACTTAGGAAAAGTAGCTGTGCAAAACACAAATTCCAACATTGCCAGTTGTGAGCTAGTTAAGTGTCCCAGAGACTAAGGCCTTAAATCATCGTAATAACAAAAACTGCCAACATTTGTTGAATGATTACTATCTGCTAAATACTTTATACATTCCCAGAATAACCATATGAGACAGAGGCTTTACAAATGAGGAAATCTGCAACTCTGTAAAAAAAACTAAAAAAGAGTTTATAGATGAAGAAATGTATTATAGCTAAGTGAAAAGTTGAAAGAAAAGTAGAAACATCATCTAAAACTCAGGTGTACCTTCTCGTACAGAATATGTGTATATTTAGAGTGTAAATCAAAGGAATTTTCCTGTGAATTAGTCTAGACATCAGCTAATACTTACTGAATACTGGCTATTTGGCAAATATTGTTATAGACACATTATTTATGTTACTTCATTTAATCTTGGCTCTAAGCAACCTGTGATTCCTGGAGTTATTTCATATAACTGCTACAGCAGAAACCCCACCTCAAATTAGCATAGTAAAAAGGCATTGCAACCACAATGAGGTACCACCTGACACTTGTCAGAATGGCTAAAATTAACAATTTAGGAAACAACAGATGTTGACGAGGATGCAGAAAAAGGGGAACACTTCTCCACTGTTGATGGCAATGCAAACTGGGGAAGACACTCTGGAAAACAGTATGGAGGTTCCTCAAAAAATTAAAAATGGAACTACCCTACGACCGAGCAATTGTACTACTAAGTATTTATCCAAGGGATACAGATATGCTGTTTCGAAGGGGCACATGCACCCCAATGTTTATAGCAGCACTATCAACAATTGCCAAAGTACGGAAAGAGCCCAAATGTCCATTGACAGATGAATGGACAAAGAAGATATGGTAGATATATGGAGTATTACTCGGCAATCAAAAAGAATGAAATCTTGCCATTTGCAATTACATGGATGAAACTAGAGGGTATTATGCTAAGTGAAATTAGTCAGTCAGAGAAAGACAAACACCATATGATTTCACTCATATGTGGAAAGAAACAAAACAGAGGAACATAAGGGAAGGAAAAATAATATAAAAACAGAGGGAGGCAAACCATAAGACTCTTAAATGCAGAGAACAAACTGAGGGCTGCTGGAGAGGAAGTGGGTGGGGGTGATGGGCATTAAGGAAGGCACTTGTTGGGATGAGCACTGGGTTATGAATCACTGGGTTCTACTCCTGAAACCAATCCTACACGGTATGTTAACTAACTTGAATTTAAATAATTTTTTTTAAAGGCACTGGAGTTTGTTACAGCAGTTATAGGAAATAGCTCACAGGAGCCATGGGTTACTGAAGAGACCACGACTCAGTTACTAGTCCACAGCATGGTAGAGAAGGCAAAGGAGAAACAGAAGTCACACAAAGTCACACCTTAGGAAAAGCTCACTGAGACACTGTCCCTTGTACCACTAGATCCACACCTGGGACATCATGACCAGAGTACAACTTTTTCCCCCATTTCATTTTGGTAATTTTTAAACCTGTAGGAAAGTTGGAAAAACACTATCTTAAGTTACAGAAATCATGATTCTTCATCTGTAATCTAGTCTTCAGATACATCTTCTAACAATAAGGACACCGCCACAGGTAAACTGTTCATACAGCCTCTGCGTAATTCCCTCATGACTCAAGAGTCCTGGGCAGGGCAGTTAACTGGCAGAGCCAAGGTTACTACCCACAGCCTGGCTGCAGGAGGCAGGCAGGAGAAAGAGCTGACCACTGTGATTTCCGGGGTAGAGTCGGAGCGCTGCCTCCTTTCAAGACTTACACCATAGGGGATTCTACCACTTTCTCCCTCTCCCCCCATCTCCTAGCCCCATCACCTCCTCTATTTCCTTCCTATCTCACCATGACTCCAAGCCTTCCTTGCTTGCTCTGCCTCTTCTCCTCAACTTCCTAACACTGCGTGCAGAGGCCCAGTTCTAGCCTCTTTTCTATTCCACCTACCACCTCTCCTTGACGAGCTCACCCAGTCTTACATCTTTCAATGCAACTAATATATTGCTGGCTCTCAAATTTGTATCACTAACCCAGACCACTGAACTCCAAACATGGATACCAACAGACACTGAGATGCCTAACATATGTTAAACCTAACATATTCAAAATTGAGCTTCTGATCTTTACACCAAAATATGCTCTACGCACAGTATTCCCCAGTTCTGCAAATGGCAACTTACTCCTTCCAGGGGCTCAAACCAGAAATCTTGCAACCATACTTAACTTTTCTCTCACCTAACACATCTTCTGCCTCAACCCTTGCACCCTGCAGTTTATTCTCAACAGAGCAGCCACAGCGATCATAATAAAATAGGAGTCAAGTAATGCAAGTCCTTGCTCAATCCTCATCTTTGCAATGGTCTGAAAGGCTATTTTGATCTCACTCCCCCATTTCCTCTTACCTCATCTCCTACAAGTGTCCTCCTGACTTACTCTACTCCAGCCACACTGGCCTCCTCACTATTCCTTCAACATGTCAGACTCATACTCATTTCAGGCTTTTGCACTGGATTTTCCTACTGACTGAAATGTTTTGCCCACACATATCCATTTAGCAATCAGGGCCCAACCATTTGTGAAGATGGGGCAAGGATAGTGCAGTATCCTGGGACTAGCAATAATAGGAAGCCATGGCCACCACTAGGCCTGTAAGGACCTAGTGCAAGTAGAAGGGGACAGTGCCTGCAGAGAAAGTATATTTAGAAAGCTTCCTAAGTGAACTGTGACCCTTTGTGGAGGAATACAGCAAACCTATGGTGGTGACCTGGCAAGGAGGAGGCTGGGGAATAAACAGGAAACAAAACTTGACAGAACTAAAAGTAGAACTAGATAAATCCATAATCATACTTGAATATTTTAATATATCTCAGCAATTCATGAAGAGCAGGAAAAAACAGAAGGATATAGAAATAAGAATACTTCTTTCTCAGCCTTTGGCTAAAATCAACTGGAAAATAGGATAGAGAAGATATGAAAACACGATTAACCATTCAACATAAATGACTTTTACAGAACTCTGCACCCAACAAGGGCAGAATACATATTTTTTGCAAATACATGAGACATTCACCAAACTAGATCTTAGGCTGGACCGCAAAGCAAATCTTAATAAATGTCAAAGGGATGAAATCATACAAAATATGTTTTCTGATCAGAATGTAATTACCTAGAAATCAATAACTAAAAGATAACTGGAAAATCTCTCAACATTCGGAAATCAAACCAAAGGCTTCTAAAAAAAACCCAAAGAAGCAATCACCATGAAAATTGGACTTGTGAAGAAATAAGGATAGCGATCTAGTCATGCCTGCTGTAGGCAAAGAAGAAAATGACATTCATAGGCAGTAGGTATTTGACCTTCCTGCCTCAAAGCTGATGTTCTTGGCCACCTTCTGTTACCATGCTATACTTTTCCTGAGTCATCTAATCCCTGCTAATGGCCCAACTCTGACCTCTGTACACTAAAGCCTTAAACGTCCCCTTTGGCTCAGATCTCTCTCCTGAGATCCATATCAATCAGCAGGCTACTGGACATTCTTAGATATTCGATAATTCAACTTTAACATGAGAAAATCATAACTTTTTACTTTCTGTGTGTGTTGTCCAATTATGTCCAACCAGCTCTACCTCTTCTATTCCTATCTCAGTGATTGATGCTTTATTCCCTGGCCTGAAAGTTCTTCCACAACTCTCTCACACCCTTTCCCTTCAGACCCCTACTCCTCAAATCTCTTCATCTCCCCGTTGAACTTTCCCTAACTTTTCCTTTTGCATGATCTCCACCTCCATCAAGAATTGATCCTCTCATTCCTGTCTTTCTGCTAGCACAGTATCTGGCTCATGCTTCTGTAATAGCATTTCTCACACTGTATTACAAGTATTGATTATTGTTCCTCTGCAATAATTCTCTTTAAGTTAGGATACACACTTCCTAAGGGTCCAGAGCACGGCAGTCTTAAGGAGATCAGTTTCTACATCCGTTCTTCCCGAATGCTGACCTGACAGAATTGGCCCTGCAGGTCCTTCGTTCCCAGAGGCTCTTTCAGAAGCCCTCCCCCTTACATTTCTACAGTGGATGGTGCACTGCTCCAGTGGACTAAACAAATGAGGCATTTTCAATTATGGTCTAGGAGAAGCTTCCTTTAAAGATTATTCAAGTCAACATAAACTGCCTCAGAATAGTTTCTCCATGTCTTCCATATTCCTACTAAAAGTGAAGAGCAGCTTTAGAAATGCCTGAAGTATTTTTGGTCTGTGTCAGATACAGTATATTGCAGAGTAGGGAAGCGGGAGTTAATATTGTCAAATAATCCAAGATGGGAGAGCTCAGAGTGCAAACCTGGCTTTTTACGTACTTAAAGGCAAGCTGCTTTTTACCTTTCCTCAATTCTTACCTTGAGAACACATACTATTCCTACACACACACAAGAAGGCACTTCTGAACACCTGAAGCAGCACACATAATTGACGCTGCTCAGTTTTAATGTCGCTGAAGTAACTGTCAGTACTACCAAGATTTTCACAATATGGTGGATAAGAACCACAGAAAAAACTTTTAAATGTCTGTTTCAGATCAGATATGTGTCTTTCAAAAGCCTGTTAAAAATTTCTTCTCAAATGTCATCATGAACCATTCATTCCAATTACAGTCATTCCTCATCTTATAAAATGGCTATTTTCTAACTCTTACGGTGAAAAGGACATACTACCTTCTGAACCAGTTAGTTCTCATTTCACTAAATACAGTGTCAAAGCTGGATCATGAGAATTAAACAAACTGATGCATTTATTTCTGATTTTTATACATGATTTTAATTGTTCTCTAAGATGCATCAACAAAGTTTATTACACATTTAATAAAACAATATCATGTCTTCTATCAGAGACCTCACTACATAAATAACTTTCTTTAACTATTACATTACTTATAAATTATACTAAAAAATAAAACTGCAAAGCATACATTATGAAATCGATGACTTAAATATGTGACCACTAGATTTTACTGCATTTAGCCTATAAAATGTGGCCTGCATTCTCATTCAGTGGTTTTTATAACATTCCTTATTATACATACTAACACATTCATTCGCATTGAAAGGAAAAATGTTTTTTTCTGTCAGAAAGCCTAATTAAGCTGATTGAATTGATAATACAGGCTACCTTTTTTAATTATGAAAACTAAAATTTGATTAAAAAGTACTTAGGCACGCGCTCTCTCTCTCTGAAAAATAATTAAACACTAACAAAAAAATTTTTTTAAAGAATTTATGTTTCAACTGGCTGCTATTTGTAAACTCACTTTATACTTCTCTCTCAAAACAACTTAGAGATCCAGAAGTGGCTCAGCACTGAGGTAAAATGATCAAAATGCCCGAAGAGCATGAGATAAAAATGACCTGAGGGAAGATGGCAGTGTAGAAGGCCTCTGGGCTCACTGTGTCCTGCTGACCACTTAGATTCCACCCACACCTGCCTAAATAACCCAGAAAACCGCCAGAAGGCTAGCAGAACGGATTCTCCAGAGCCAAGCGCAGACGAGAGGCACGGAAGAGGGTAGGAAGGGCGGAGAGGCGGTGCCCGCTCCACGGACTGGCGGGAGGGAGCCGGGGCAGAGAGGCGGCCCGCCGGCCAAGCAGAGGCCCCGAGCCTGGCTGGCAAAAGCGGAGGGGCCGGACGGAGTGTGTTTGGACAGCAAGCGGGACTTATCATCTGGAAGGTTATAAGCTAACAGCTCTGCTCAGAAAGCGGGAGGCCTGGGGGACAACGGGAGGGAGAGTTGTTGAGCCCCGGAAGACAGAGCGCAGCTCGGCGGGGAACAAAGGCGCTCGCCAGCGCCATTCCCTCGCCCATCCCCCAGCCAAAATCCCAAAGGAAACCAGTTCCCGCCATGGAATTTGCTTGCCACTGATCTTGCTTGCACCCAACCCTGTGCTTCTGCGGATCCATCCCTCCAGCGGGTCTTACTCCCTCCCGGTGCCGCAGGGCCCCTCCCAAAGCGATCTCCAAAGGAAAAGCAAGCTGAGCCTGCCCCTCCCGCCCCTGTGCACCTTGCCAATCCACCCCAGCTAATACGCCAGATCCCCAGCCTGATCCCACAAGTCTGGCAGTGTGCAAGTAGCCCAGACGGGCCACGCCACCCCACAGTGAATCCCACCCCAAGGAGAGGGGAAGAGAAGGCACACACCAGTCTGACTATGGCCCCAGCGGCGGGCTGGGGGCAGACATCAGGTCTCACTGTGGCCCCGCCCACCAACGCAAGTTATTCAAGACAGCACAGGGGAAGTGCCCTGCAGTTCCACACCACTCCAGGGACTATTCAAAATGACGAAACGGACGAATTCCCCTCAAAAAAACCTCCAGGAAATAACGACAGCTAACGAACTGATCAAAAACGATTTAAACAATATAACAGAAAGTGAATTTAGAATAATAGTCATAAAATTAATCGCTGGGCTTGAAAACAGTATAAAGGACAGCAGAGAATCCCTTGCTACAGAGATCAAGGCACTCAGGAACAGCCAGGAAGAGCAAAAAAATGCTACTAATGAGCTGCAAAATAAAATGGAGATGACCACAGCTCGGATTATAGAGGCAGAAGAGAGAATAGGTGAACTAGAAGATAAAATTAAGGAAAAAGAAGAAGCTGAGAAAAAGATAAAAAAAATCCAGGACTATGAGGGGATAATTAGAGAACTAAGTGATGTACTAAAGAGAAATAATCTACGCATAATTGGTATTCCAGAGGAGGAAGAGAGAGGGAAAGGTGCTGAAGGTGTACTTGAAGAAATCATAGCTAGAACTTCCCTGATCTGGGGAAGGAAAAAGGCATTGAAATCCAAGAGGCACAGAGAACTCCCTTCAGACATAACTTGAATCGATCTTTTGCACAACATATCATAGTGAAACTGGCAAAATACAAGGATAAAGAGAAAATTCTGAAAGCAGCCAGGGATAAACATGCTCTAACATATAAAGGGAGACCGATAAGACTAGTGACAGATCTCTCTACTGAAACTTGGCAGGCCAGAAAGGAATGGCAGGAAATCTTCAATGTGATGAACAGAAAAAATATGCAGCCGAGAATCCTCTATCCAGCAAATCTGTCATTTAGAATAGAAGGAGAGATAAAGGTCTTCCCAAACAAACAAAAACTGAAGGAATTCATCACCACTAAACCAGCCCTACAAGAGATCCTAAGGGGGATCCTATGAGACAAAGTACCAGAGACATCGCTACAAGCATGAAACCTATGGACATCACAATGACTCTAAACCCATATCTTTCTATAATAACACTGAATGTAAATGGACTAAATGCACCAACCAAAAGACATAGAGTATCAGAATGGATAAAAAAACAAGACCCATCTATTTGCTGTCTACAAAAGACTCATTTTAGACCTGAGGACACTTTCAGATTGAAAGTGAGGGGATGGAGAACTATTTATCATACAGGATAGTATTGATCATATCTATCTAGTATCTATCATACTGGATAGATTGCTACCGGAAGTCAAAAGAAAGCTGGAGTAGCCATACTTATATCAGACAAACTAGACTTTAAATTAAAGGCTGTAACGAGAGACAAAGAAGGGCATTATATAATCATTACAGGGTCTATCCATCAAGAAGAACTAACAATTATAAATGTCTATGTGCCGAATACGGGAGCCCCCAAATATATAAAACAATTACTCACAAACATAAGCAACCTTATTGACAAGAATGTGGTAATTGCAGGGGACTTTAATACCCCACTTACAACAATGGATAGATCATCTAGACACATGATCAATAAAGAAGCAAGGGCCCTGAATGATACATTGGATCAGATGGACTTGACAGATATATTTAGAACTCTGCATCCCAAAGCAACAGAATATACTTTCTTCTCGAGTGCACATGGAACATTCTCCAAGATAGATCACATACTGGGTCACAAAACAGCCCTTCATAAGTATACAAGAATTGAGATCATACCATGCATACTTTCGGACCACAATGCTATGAAGCTTGAAATCAACCACAGGAAAAAGTCTGGAAAACCTCCAAAGCATGGAAGTTAAAGAACACCCTACTAAAGAATGAATAGGTCAACCAGGCAATTAGAGAAGAAATTAAAAAATATATGGAAACAAACGAAAATGAAAATACAACAATCCAAACGCTTTGGGATGCAGCGAAGGCAGTCCTGAGAGGAAAATACATTGCAATCCAGGCCTATCTCAAGAAACAAGAAAAATCCCAAATACAAAATCTAACAGCACACCTAAAGGAAATAGAAGCACAGCAGCAAAGACACCCCAAACCCAGCAGAAGAAGAGAAATAATAAAGATCAGAGCAGAAATAAACAATATAGAATCTAAAAAAACTGTATAGCAGATCAATGAAACCAAGAGTTTGTTTTTTGAAAAAATAAACAAAATTGATAAACCTCTAACCAGGCTTCTCAAAAAGAAAAGGGAGATGACCCAAATAGATAAAATCATGAATGAAAATGGAATTATTACAACCAATCCCTCAGAGATACAAGCAATTATCAGGGAATACTATGAAAAATTATATGCTAACAAACTGGACAACCTGGAAGAAATGGACAAATTCCTAAACACCCACACACTTCCAAAACTCAAACTGGAGGAAATAGAAAGCTTGAACAGACCCATAACCAGCGAAGAAATTGAATCAGTTATCAAAATCTCCCAACAAGTAAGAGTCCAGGACCAGATGGCTTCCCTGGGGAATTCTACCAGACATTTAAAGCAGAGATAATACCTATCCTTCTCAAGCTATTCCAAAAAATAGAAAGGGAAGGAAAACTTCCAGACTCATTCTATGAAGCCAGTATTACTTTGATTCCTAAACCAGACAGAGACCCAGAAACCCAGTAAAAAAAAACTACAGGCCAATATCCCTGATGAATATGGATGCAAAAATTCTCAATAAGATACTAGCAAATTGAATTCAACAGCTTATAAAAAGAATTATTCACCATGATCAAGTGGGATTCATTCCTGGGATGCAGGGCTGGTTCAACATTCACAAATCAATCGTGATACATCACATTAATAAAAGAAAAGATAAGAACCATATGATCCTGTCAATTAATGCAGAAAAAGCATTTGACAAAATTCAGCATCCTTTCTTAATAAAAACCCTCAAGAAAGTCGGGATAGAAGGAACATAAACATCATAAAAACCATTTATGAAAAGCCCACAGCTAACATCATCCTCAATGGGGAAAACCTGAGCGCTTTCCCCCTGTGATCAGGAACAAGACAGGATGTCCACTCTCCCCGCTGTTGTTTAACAAAGTGTTGGAAGTTCTAGCATCAGCAATCAGACAAGAAAAGGAAATCAAAGGCATCAAAATTGGCAAAAATGAAGTCAAGCTTTCACTTTTTGCAGATGACATGATATTATACATGGAAAACCCGATAGACTCCACCAAAAGTCTGCTAGAACTGATACATGAATTCAGCAAAGTTGCAGGATACAAAATCAATGCACAGAAATCAGTTGCACTCTTATACACTAATAATGAAGCAACAGAAAGACAAAGAAACTGATCCCATTCACAACTGCACCAAGAAGCATAAAATACGTACGAATAAATCTAACCAAAGATGTACAAGATCTGTATGCTGAAAACTATAGAAAGCTTATGAAGGAAATTGAAGGATATAAAGAAATGGAAAAACATTCCGTGCTCATGGGTTGGAAGAATAAATATTGTTAAAATGTCAATACTACCCAAAGCTATCTACACATTCAATGCAATCCCAATCAAAATTGCACCAGCATTCTTCTCAAAGCTAGAACAAGCAATCCTAAAATTCATATGGAACCACAAAAGGCCCCGAATAGCCAAAGTAATTCTGAAGAAGACCAAAGCAGGAGGCATCACAATCCCAGACTTTAGCCTCTACCACAAAGCTGTAATCATCAAGACAGCATGGTATTGGCACAAAAACAGACACATAGACCAATGGAATAGAATAGAAACCCCAGAAGTAGACCCACAAAAGTATGGCCAACTAATCTTTGACAAAGCAGGAAAGAATATCCAATGGAAAAAAGACAGTTCTTTAACAAATGGTGCTGGGAGAACTGGCTAGCAACATGCAGAAGAATGAAACGAGACCACTTTCTCACACCATTCACAAAAATAAACTCAAAATGGATAAAGGACCTGAATGTGAGACAGGAAACCATCAAAACCCTAGAGGAGAAAGCAGGAAAAGACCTCTCTGACCTCAGCCGCAGCAATTTCTTACTTGACGCATCCCCAAAAGCAAGGGAATTAAAAGCAAAAATGAACTATTGGGACCTCATGAAGATAAAAAGCTTCTGCACAGCAAAGGAAACAACCAACAAAACTAAAAGGCAACCAACGGAATGGGAAAAGATAGTTGCAAATGACATATCAGACAAAGGGCTAGTATCCAAAATCTATAAAAAGCTCACCAAACTCCACACCCAAAAAACAAATAATCCGGTGAAGAAATGGGCAGAAAACATGAAAAGACACTTCTCTAAAGAAGACATCCGGATGGCCAACAGGCACATGAAAAGATGCTCAACATCGCTCCTGATCAGGGAAATACAAATCAAAACCACACTCAGATATCACCTCACGCAGTCAGAGGGGCCAAAATGAACAAATCAGGAGACTATAGATGCTGGAGAGGATGTGGAGAAACGGGAACCCTCTTACACTGTAGGTGGGAATGCAAACTGGTGCAGCCACTCTGGAAAACAGTGTGGAGGTTCCTCAAAAAATTAAAAATAGACCTACCCTATGACCCAGCAGTAGCACTGCTAGGAATTTACCCAAGGGATACAGGAGTACTGATGCATAGGGGCAATTGTACCCCAATGTTTATAGCAGCACTCTCAACAATAAGCAAATTATGCAAAGAGCCTAAATGTCCATCAACTGATGAATGGATAAAGAAATTGTAGTTTATATACACAATGGAGTACTACGTGGCAATAAGAATGAAATATGGCCCTTTGTAGCAACGTGGATGGAACTGGAGAGTGTGATGCTAAGTGAAATAAGCCATACAGAGAAAGACAGATACCATATGGTTTCACTCTTATGTGGATCCTGAGAAACTTAACAGAAACCCATGGGGGAGGGGAAGTAAAAAAAAAAAAGAGGTTAGAGTGGGAGAGAGCCAAAGCATAAGAGACTGTTAAAAACTGAGAACAAACTGAGGGTTGATGGGGGGTGGGAGGGAGGGGAGGGTGGGTGATGGGTACTGAGGAGGGCACCTTTTGGGATGAGCACTGGGTGTTGTATGGAAACCAATTTGACAATAAATTTCATATATTAAAAAAAAAAGTATTTAAACATGATAAAAGCATTTTCTCAAATACTATACTGGCAAAGGTATGCTGAATGAAGGGTTCATTTTATCACCTCTTTTCTGAGTACATTAAACAAGCAGCCTCTACATGAGGAAAAAACCATAACCTTTTGATAAATTTTGGTAAAGCTTTTTAGTGAATCTTCCAGAAACTGAGTCAGAGTGATGGTACTGGCTGGTTAGGTCAGTGACTCTACCTGCCAGTCAAGTGGTTTCCAATTATTGGCTATGAACAAAACTGAAAAGGCTATAATCAAGTTGTCAGTTGATAGACCACTAAAAATAACATTTTTGATAATTAATCAACATATTACTTTTGGCTCATATATAAAAAGTCTGTAAAGAACGGAGTGATATTTCTATATCAAAATTATATACATTGCAGCAAAATTAGTACTGAATTAGGAGCTATTAATTACATTAATATTTAACTGGGGAAAAGCACCACTCATGTTGTTAACAGGTACATTTCCGCAAAATTTTACATTTTTTTAAGAAATTTGAAACATATTGATGTTCTTTTGAACAATTATGCTTTAATAATTGTAGTGATAGATGTTTTAACACTTAAATTTTTGTGCAGAGAAATCTAAAGACAAAACATTTTAAGAGTAAAAATATTAAGATAAAGTTATGATGAGTAGTGGTAACTGAAATATAAATTCAAGGAGATAAAAAAAAAAGTAACATGAGCTTCCTGATAGTTAAACATGAGCTTTTTAATCTATTTTTCAAAACAGAGATAGTGGCTAACATATTACTAGGATATTCTAATTTCACTTAAAAGATACACTTTCAAGACTGTTAAAAATTTTTATTTTAAATGTCAATATTTACAACACACTGGAAACACTGTACTCTGCAATTATTTATTCTTTTCAGGAAAATTTCTAGATATCAACTTCAAAATATAAAAGGGATACATATTTTCAAAATCCTTTTAGGAGGTAAGTGTGAAAATTTTTGAAGACCACTGTTCAGTCTGTAAAAGTGTAGCATTTTGCGGGCAGGGCCTATGTTTTAATCACCTTTGTACTCATAGAGCCAAAAATAATATCTTAAACCAACTGGGTATTCAAGAAATGTTTGGTAAATGAATATGTGAATGAATATAGCTTTTAATTAAATACTGTTTTCTTAATTAAGTGTTGTTTTAAGCCCTAGTTCACTGATTTTCTGCACTGAGAACAGCCTATCTTTCAAAAAGCTCAGAAATCAAGTCATTTGTAAAGACTTGATTTAAATGAAGTAGTGTAAGTATGACTCTAAAGGGAAGTGAAAATACTTATATAACACAATAGGTAATACAACTTAGAAGAAACTAAGGTATACCTTTCTTCAAATACACTATTTTGGTTAAATACAATCATCTTTTTAGACACTGTAGTTAATGATATAAGATATTCATAATGGAAACTACTAGAATAACTAGAATGGGTTAATAAATAAGTACAGATTGTTATAGAATATACTGCTTAACACTTAATTACATTTATTGCAAATAATGCAAAAAAGCAACCACATGTAATTCAGATTACTTAAATCCCTGTATACAGCATACAAACTCTCACACAAATACTACCACCAATAAACTGATATATGTTTTATTCAGGCATGGAAAGTATCGATTTGAAAATTAAAAGCCCTGAAAAGAATCCAAAAGATAAAACCTTCCAAATGAAATTAACTTTAAGGTTCATTTAAAGTAATAAGGTTTGATTTTATCACTTGCAATCATCCTACTTTAAAGGAATTTCCCAAAGGTTTATAGGAAAATAATCTCTATATTCAAATAATAATTAATAGTGCATTTTATTTTTTTTAATATTTATTTATTTTGAGAGAGAGAGTGTGTGAGCAGAGGAGGCACAGAGAGAGACACAGAATCGGAAGCAGCCTCCAGTCTCAGAGCTTGACATGGGACCTGAACTCAAACCGCGAGATCATGACCTGAGCCAAAGTCAGACGCTAAGCCACCCAGGCACCCCAATAGTGTATTCTAAATAACACTTATTCTTGTAAAACCCCTTTGGATATTACACACTTGAGTTTTAGTAGACAGCTGTTTTGTTTTACCTACTCAATATTCTTTCCCTTTTGACAACAGAATCCCTCTATCCAGTGGAGAACCCATCCCATCTGGTTTGGGTAGAGTTTATACCATTAATCCCAACCTTTATCCCTGCACCAAAACCTCCAGAAGTGAATATCCTGCACAAACTTGTCAGAATATTCCACTGTCTGGCCACAGTGATTGTTTTAGAGAAGGACACATGATCCAGGCATGGCCAGTAAGTTCTCACAAGGATTTTTGTCAGAGCTCAAGGAAAAGATGTTCTCTCTTTTTTTTAATTTTTTCTTAATGTTCATTTTTGAGAGAGAGGTGGACAGACAGAGTGTGAGCCGGGGAGGGGCAGAGAGAGAGGGAGACAAAATTGGAAGCAGGCTCCAGGCTCTGAGCTGTCAGCAAAGAGCCCGACGTGGGGCTCAAACCCACAAACAGTGAGATCATGACCTGAGCCGAAGTTGCTTAACCAACTGAGCCACCCAGGCATCCCCCTCTTTTTCTAACAGTGTGAAGTGTAAGGACAATCAAAATCTGGGGCTGTCAGTAAGGCTATCATTACTACCACTTGAAGAAATCCCAACAGATGTTGAAACCAATACAGCAAAAATCAAATCCAACAAATGGAGAGTAGAAAGGAGGTGGGGGGGGGGGGGAACCACGGGGAAGGGCAGAGAGGGTCCAAGCTCTAAAGACGCTTGAACATCCTACATCTAGCCTGAAACCATTAGATCTCCCACCTATGTGAACCCATCACCATGTTTTTCTATGCACATTTTCCCCTGGGGGAAGGGAATCACTCTTGGTTAAAAACCACTGGTTTAGTGTCACCACTTTTTTTAATACAAAACTTAGACCCAAGAGAAAACCAAATATATCAGCAATTTCCAGATTAGTCTGCACGTTCCTAACACAGGTCTTCCCAATGATTTATTAAGTTACAATTGTTTTGGGATTTTACTGCTAAATGCTTTAATATAGAAGGGTCACAATGTCCTCAGGGTCAAAATAGCCTACTGCAAGTTTAAAGTAGTTAATAATTTTCCCAAAGTTCAATACCTAGTAAATACAGAGCTAAGACCTGAACCATCATAGTTTAGTTTTTCCCTTTACACTGTATTCTTCATGAAGCAGGAGTTCTCTATTTCCCCTCCCCAAAGTCATTACTTCTATTGTATCTCTGGAATAAAATCACAAAAAAATGCATTATGGGTGGATGTCTATTGCACTTTTTATATATTTAAAAACAGACAACCTGTGGCACCTGGCTGGCTCAGGTCAGTAGAGCATCCAACTCCTAATCTCAGGGTCATGAGTTTGAGCCCCACATTGGGTGTAGAGATTTCTTTAAAAAAAATAGAAATAAAAGTAGGCAACCTGAATGTCCAACAATGAAAAACTGGTAAAACAAATTATATGAATAAATATATGACTTCAGGATCTACTTAAAATGTACATGTGTAGCAATATTTACCACTTTACTATGTTACAATAATGGTTAAGTGAGAATTATAAAAAATACATGATCCTATTTTTTAAAAAGAAATGTGCAGTTGTACAAATAAATATTATATGTATTTCACAAAATCTGATAATATTAACACCATAAAGTTGACAATGATGACTTTGAATGGGAGATTATATCTCAGGGGATTTGTCTGCACTTTACTTTTCAACAATGAACACAATTTCTCATACAAAAAGTATTTTTAAAGATTCCTTTATCAAATGTATTAATATCCAAAAGTCATAAGAGATAAAACAGAGTCCCTTTAATAACAATGGTGTTAAATGACAGCACTAAACATGTCATGGTGGATTACACAGAGTTATGCTTCCAGGTTTATCATTTGAGCCTGCTCCATGGTATATCTAAACAGTTCACTGTCAGAGTCCCACTGAGCCAATTTACTTGCCTCCATCTGTGAAACCCTACAATAATCTTTATTGAAAATTCTTTGCAGTAGCTAACCTCCTTGTAAGCCTCTTTGTTCCTAAAACTAAGAGACAACACTACCAATTGAAGCATAAAGAGATACAAAGAATTTACAAATTATCGATACTTAAAACTATCCAATAGCAAAGGACAAAAGGCAGTGGGTTTTGGGATTTTTTTTTTTTTTTAACATAAATGACCCTCTCTTCTTTACCAGGCTTTATAAAGCTCCTATCTTGAAAGCCAACAAGGCAATTCCAGCCTTTCCTGGAAGGAGATAGTTAAAACTCTGATAGTTTTAAACCTAAAGTACCTGGTTTCCTTCTCTGTATGAATTTTAGTATTGTAAGTCACTGAGTGCTTGTATCGTGTCAACACGATACAAAGTGTTGACAGGTACCAAAGGAATATAAAGATAAATAAGACATACATACAGTCCAGGAAAGATAAGAACAGTATAGAACATGAATCTACTGCTTATGTACCCCAGTGCTCTTTTTCCAATCTACAAGAAAGCAAGGTCAATTACATGCAGAGATGAGTTACTGGTCACATGTGTATATGCAGCTGGGAGCATCTTTCCAATCTAAATTGTAATTCATTACATCACAGTGCTATTTGTGGCTTTTATTTTGTCTATGTATGACCTCTGGTTCAAAATGAGACACTCCAACCTTTATGACCAACATTATGTCCCAGGGTAGCCAAGAGCTTGCCTCCGATTTACCTGGCTCTCAGCTGTTCTTAATAGAGTCCAGATCTCTCATAAGGTTCCAAATGAATTTACTCAGTCTTCACACCTGCAACATTGGGCATCTTTGCAACAGCAAGGCAAGTAAGTTTAGCACAATTTACTCCTTGTGGTCTGATTCTGCCAGTCAATGACTAAGTCTAAGAAGTTAATATGTTGTCTATAATGTGTTCATGAGTCTCACATTTTAAGCAAAGCCTGTACTTTGATTTGTTGGACATAATGTTGAGGACAGTTTTAATGTTTTTATAATCACCACGTATTATTCATGTACAAAGACCAATTTTTTTAAAGGTCATATGACTTAACTTTTTCCCGTATGCCTAGCCAGCTAGCTGATAGTTTTAAACCTAAAGTAACTGGTTTCATTTCATCTAAAGCCAAGGAAACAGAACAACTCTCCCATAGCTAAAAATATATATACTAAGAATAATAAGCTAACTTTTATTGAATGTTAACATGTGCCAGGAATTATATGAACTAATTAAATCCTCATAATAATCCTATCAAATATACTCTTTTTATCCTCATTTAAGAAAACTGGGACACAAAATTAAGCAACCCACCCTCAGATCTCCATATCCAGATGGTGCGGAAATGGACTCCAACCCATACTGTTTAACTCCAAAGCCCAAGTTACAGATTATGCTGCACTTCCACCCTTGTCCTCCCTGCTTTCTAGGACAAAGAAGCAACAAACAAACAAAAAACTCTTAATATCACAATAGTCACAATAACTGGTAAAGGAGCAAAATTTGAAATCACAAAACGAAAAAAAAAAATTTGTTCAGTAAATGAATGAATGGATGGAACATACGGGACCTAAACCTGGCAAGGAAAATTACTGGGGCCAGTCTTTGCAAGAACAATGAAACCTACAACTTCCAAGTAAAAACCTCTGGTATTCTAAGCAGCAATGACACTGACAAAATCTTGCCTAGAATCACTTTGCCATTCAAGAACAGCCAACAACATACATCCTTCCCCTTAACCAGCACAAATGCTCTAACTCCAGCATGTAACAAAAAAAGATTCTGAAAACCAGCTCTAGTATAACCAAAAGGAAAAAAAAAAAAAAAAAGGCTGAGTTGAGAAATCAGACACGTGATTCTAAAGCAGTCACTAGCTGTGTGATCTCCTGCAAGCCAGTTTTCCCTTCTGGGTCTAAATTATCTCATTGGTACAGTCAGGAGTTTTAAAATTAAGTTGTGATTTTCAGCTCTAATAAGATGTGAACACTTTGGGAAAGGAAAACTCCTGGAAAATTCAGAAAGGCTTGCGTATACATTTAAAACACTGTTAACGATGGGATCCTTGGCGAGAACGTACACTTCTAAGCCGCCACCAGCCCTGGTTGGAACATGACACAGACTGGCTTCCAGGCCCTTGACACTCTGAGAGCAAGGTCAATCCCAGGTTTCAACAATTTCTGAGGGCTCCTGCATTAAACCCCAGCGTGTACTGTAGTCCAAATCAGCATCCCAGGGTTAAAAGCAGCGGGGGGGGGGGGGGGGGGGGGGGGGGCGGGTAGGCGAATGCACTATTCCAGGCCATGATAAGCCTTAGCCCAGATCCCTCGGACTACAGAATGAGGCCCAGAGAGTGCAAGCGCGATACACAGCAGTTAGCCGCGAGATGGAAACCAGAATGTCTATGTCTTGGCTTCCCGCGCGGCGCTCCTTCCCAAGCGAAGCAGGAGGGAGTGGGGTGCAGAGGACCGCAGGGGCCCCGCACAGACCGCAGGGGCGGCGGGGACGTCCCGGGGTTACCTGTGTCTGCCCCCGCCCCGGCATGCAGCAGTCTGACCTCCGACCCGCACCCGTCTCCGCCGGGCCTGCCCCGCACCACCTGCCGCAGGAGCAGCCGCATGCGCCGCGCGGCTGGGCCGCCGTGGCCGCCGGGCGCCCCGAGGAGCAGAAGCCGGGATTGCATGGGGCCGGACGTGTTGCCGGGGCAGGGGAGCGGGTCCCGCGCGAGCCGCGTCCGGGACGGGCAGCGTGAGGCGGCGCGGCGAGCGGGACAGGAAGCGGCTCCGCGCTGCGTCCGCCGGAAACTCCTTCCCCCGGCGCGGCCGGCTTGGCAGTCTCGGGCCGGCCGGACCCCAAGAGGACGGAGGGAGCACGAGAAGCGCGAGCCCAGGAAGCCCGCACCCGCCGCCGAGGGACGACCCGGAGCAGGTGCGGCTGAGCGCTGAGTCCTGCAGGCCGCCCGGGTGCCTCTGCGGCGGAGCTGGGGGGACTTGGGTCTGGTGCGGGCCTCGCCCGCACCTGCGTCGGTTCACCTGGCTTCACCAGGCCGGCTTCCAGTCGTTCCCCTGTAGTCCTGTAAACTCGGAGTTCAGGAAATGCCCCCGGGTACTAGGACTGTTTAATGGTGTGACTCTTCAGATGCTTTTACCAAGTCTTCCCTTCCTTTCTTGGTTAATGGCCCAGTCTTATTATATTGCCCTTTTCCTGTAGGCTGCTTCAAATCCTTTTCAGAAATTGAGTCCGTACCCTGGAGATTGTGGGAACTCTCACCTATTTCCATGCATTGTAACCATACCTGTGTTTCCATACAGCATTTGAAAGCCTTGTCCTTTATCTTTTTTTTTCCCTGTATGCTTGTTGTCTTGTATTTTTTTTTAATTTTTTTTAACGTTTATGTATTTTTGAGACAGAGAGAGAGACAGAGCATGAGTGGGGGAGGGTCAGAGAGAGGGAGACACAGAATGTGAAACAGGCTTCAGGCTCTGAGCTGTCAGCACAGAGCCCAACGCGGGGCTCGAGCTCACGGACCATGAGATCATGACCTGAGCCGAAGTGGGAAGCTTAACCGACTGAGCAACCCAGGCGCCCCTGTTGTCTTGTATTTTAAAGCCAAAATTCACATCTTGGTGATTTATACAAATTGTCAAAATGTCAGAAAGGACCCAAATCAAGTACTTGTTCAGTCATTCTGTGGTGGAAGTGTTATATAAACATAATTTATGTCGTTAGTAAGAGAAAAAAGTAGGACACTGGTTAAAGCTGACTCCCTGTCACACATGCCAAAGGCAGAAGAGGTCCTACCACAAAGCAGACTAAGCCTAATATCTCCAAATGTCTCCACAGCATCTCCAAAATGTCAGGAGTGAATTGGCCAACGCAAAATGTTTAAATCAGGTTACTCCAAACCAACAGCAAACCAAAAGAATGCAGAAGGCTTCACTTGCAGTTAGAGGCCTTGGTAATTCTGGAGTTGTCCCTATCTGTAAATCTGTATTGAGCACCTGCCGTGTCATAACCCTGTGACAGGTGCTGAGAGGTGATGGGTGGCTGTAAAAGAAAAACAGTGCTGGATAAGGCTTTGTGCATCTTGTCGAGGCCTTGGACCTAAAGGGTGAAGGCTGAAACAGGCTTCTAACCTAGTTAAGGGGCTGAAAATCAAGGTAAATGTTTGCATAGTACATTGCAACATGGTTTCATATGCATGTTCTCCTATAATCTTCACTACAGCCCTATGAGACTGCTAGGAGAAAAGGACAGAAATGTAAGATGTAGGAGTTTATGAAATGTTTTTCCCCCTTTGAGTTCATACTGTGTGCCAGGTATTATGCTAAATACTTCAAAGCATTACTTCATTTCACACAGGCCTTTATTATCTATCCTGTTTCATAGGTGAAGAAACTGAGGCTGGAGAAATTAAGTTCCTTGATTAGGACATCTCTACTTAATCTTACTGGAATCCAGTGCACACTTGAAACAGTAGAAAAACAATGTAAGGTTATTTAGCAAAGTGCTAAAAGCTCTTGGAGTCGAGGCAATGGGGAAATCAATACAGGTTTACAAACAACATTTTTCAAGCAACTGTGGTATAAATGGTACCCTTCTGGGTACTATGTAGTCATGGGCTCACATCAAGTGCAGAAGACAAATACACAAATGAGTTATAATACAATGTGTAGGATACTACATGTTTAGGATGTTTAGACTCAAGGTACTCTGGGCTAGAGTGCTTCACCAGGGAGAGGTCAGTGAGGTTTCACAGAGAATTTAATGATTAAAATGGGTCTTGAAGGATAGTTGAGATCTTTTCAAGTGGAGAAAAGGGCAAGTCATATCTGGCAGTAGGAAAAGCATGGACAAAGGTACAGAAAGCTGGATATACATGGCAAGACTGAGAATCAGTGATTCACTGTGTCTGGAGGTCAAGTACATAAAAGTTTGTAGAGATGAGCCTGGAAAGAGAAATTGGGGCCATGTTGTATGTGAGGTGAAAGAGTTTACATATTAACCTCCAGGAAATGGGAAAATGAAGATATTTTAGAGTGACAGATCTGCAATATGAGGGGAAATTTGAGCCAGAGAAAAAATGACACCTGAGCTTTATGTTGAATTCCACTTTAGATTTGGATAAACAAAGAAGTGGGTATAGAGCAGAAGCAGGGGCTTGGAGTCCTGACAAGCATTGTCAATTTATAGGGACAAAGAGACCAGCCAGGTGAAAAAGGCATAATCTTAGGAAAGCACGAGTGGTGGAGGAAAAGATTATACAATGAAAAACCTTGAATGGCTTGATGAGGTTGGAAAGTTGGACTTCATCGTATAGGTAGATTGGGTCCCCTGGTTGTTTTGATCATGTTTTAGATACGAAATGAATTGTGAATTGAGTAAGTAAGAAAGGAAGCATCAAATTCTCGCTATGTGGCAGTGAAAATAGTCTCTGCTTGAAACAGTGAACCCCAGCTGGTGGCAATGAGTCTGAATGGGGAAAAGTAGTCCTCAGCAATGTTTGAAAGATAAACCAAAGGTCCTTGATTTAAAAAGATGTCTATCACAACCTCTGTGTAATTTCTCTCAAATTCTCACTAAAATAACTGGTCACATACTTAAAAAAAAAAAAAAAAAAAAAGCCAAGCTACCAAAAACTGGGATTGTTAACCTTTTTCCAGAGTCCAGAAGAAATATTTTTCCTACCATATTAATGTAACTCATTGGAAAATTCATTTAATAATCTATAATATATATATTATAATCTATAATATATAATATAATCTAATAATGCTAATAATATTAATAATTATTAATATTAATAATAATCTAATAATGCTATGTCTTATTTTTAAAAGGTAGGTGCTTCATCCCTCCTTACTGTTCACCCTCCTGGGAAATCACAGGTCTGCACCTGTGCTTCCCAAAATTCAGTGTGCATCCTGATCATCTGGAGAACTTGTTAAACTATAGATTCTCAGGCTTCACTCCCCACCCTGAGATTCTGACTTAGTAGGTCTGAAAAGGCCCAAGAATGTGCATTCTTGGCAATACCTATAAGAGATAACCTGCATGCCACACGTTTTAGTCATAAAACTAGATAACAGTTCTCTCCATTGTTTTGTTTTGCTCTAAGTCTGTCCCACCTGTTCATCCTCTTCAGCACTTTTTCTAAAACAATTTGTGAGTGCTCTCCCCTTATCCACAATAAAATAAAATAAAATAAAATAAAATAAAATAAAATAAAATAAAATAAAAACTGAACAGGGAATTGGAGAAGAGAGGAAAGAACAGGTGATGGCCCCTTTACATCATGAAATGATTTTAGACAAGGACATGGCAAGAATAGCAGCCCTGAGAAGACTTTAAACTGGAGAGTTCTTGAACTCCCATCTATTCAGAGAATAGGAAGGAACCCAACAGAACCACAAGATCCATACCCTGCTAGATCTTAAGATCTGTGAAGGGGATTCCACCAGCACACAAGGGGACAAAGGAGGGCCAAAGACAGTTCGACCAGTCTGTCTGCTGGCAAACACCAGGTCAGGCTAGGTAGAACACTCTGTATCCAAAATTAAGTAAAAAAGAGGATAATGGAATCCATTTTAAAAATAGTATACTATGGAACAAAGAAAATAAAATAGCATGTCAATTTAAGAGGTACATAAATCACTGAAAATTTATTACCCTGCTGAGGGGGGAAAATGCCACTTGCCATGGTTAAGGATACAAGAATACAGAGTCTTTATGAAATAAAAGTGAGCAAGAACATGAGAAGTTGAGAGAGAGAGATGAAAAGGGTAAGAAAGGGTAAAAAGATACACTAGAAGAACCCCCACCCCCTGCAAACACTTAATGCTGGAAAAAATAGTTTAAAGCAGCACTTAAAATGAACTTGGAAGCTTATGAGAAAGTAGGGAAAATTCTGTAAGTCGACGAGTAAATCTGGGAGGAAGAGTCTGGGAGGGTGAGGAATCACCAAAGGTGCTGGATGCCCTGAAAACCTCTACTGTCCCAGGTGCCTATAGCTTTAGGTGACACACAGGACAGGGAGTGGACTAAAGACCCCAGCATAAACCAGGATGGGAAAACGTCTACACAAATGGTAAACTAGGGGGGAAATTGCTGAGGTAGACAAAAAGGCATCATATCTATCTGCTTGATTCTAGGTAGATTTTTTTTCCTTAAGACTTTGTGGCTTCTGCCTGAAATTTAGATGGGTTTGATGCCTGAATATACAGGATTTGATTGCTATGAAGAAAAATATAAGCCATAATTTTAATTTAGATGGACTCAGTCATTATATAGGATATTTGTACAGCACAATTAATAAGCTCTATTTGATTAATGCACAAAAAAATGGCAAGCATAAGTTGAAGGGTGCACATTATCTGCCAGAATAAATAGAACATTAGAAATGAGTTATGTTAAAGTCTATAAAGCATGTTTCAACAAAAATCAAAGAACAGAGAACACAATTTCAGATCTTAATGCAATTAAGTGAGAAATCAATTTTATGACTTTTTTCAGATATAGATATGTTTCTGTGTACTCATGGGTCAAAAAAGAAAATAAAATTAGAAAACACTTGGAACTGAACAATAGTGAAAATGCCTCCTATTAAATCCTGTGATGTGCAGCTAAAGTTTTCCTGTACTTAGAGGCTAAAAATTTAATGGACTAACCTTTCAACTTAAAAAGTATGAAAAAGAATAACATATTAAATCCAAAGGAAGTTGAAAGAAGGAATACTAAAGACAAACAAAAATTAATGACATGGAAAGCAAAGATAAAAGAATAAGCAAAAACAAAACTTAGTTATGTGTAAAGA
Organism: Acinonyx jubatus; assembly: GCF_027475565.1. NCBI lineage: Eukaryota > Metazoa > Chordata > Mammalia > Carnivora > Felidae > Acinonyx > Acinonyx jubatus. The sequence goes on along the minus strand of NC_069380.1, from coordinate 28,202,544 downwards.
CTAATTTTTGTAGCAGAAATAAAGTGAACTCAAGAGAAATGTTGGAAAATAAAGTTTAATAAGTCTCCCAGAAAAAGGAACAGAAATATTAAGAAAAAGAAAAGGTTTAAAAATTAAAGGATCAGTCCAGGAGTTCTAATATATGAGTTTCAGAGTTCAAGGGTTTCTGAAATAAAGAACAGAATGAACAGGGAAGGAAATAATCAAAATTCAAGAAAATTTCCCACAAATGAAGGAAGCAAGTGTTCAAATTAAAAGGGCTTAGCCAAAGGAAGCTGTTTGTGAAATTTCAGTAAACTGACAAGAAAGAAAAAATTTGCCAGCTTTCAGGAAGAAAAATCAGGCTTTATATCAAGAATTAAGAATCAGAATAGCATTGAACTTCCAAAGTCATACCCAAAAGGAAAAGAGGGAGACAATATAACCCCAGGTGCCTGTTTATTAAAGCATAACTAGGATGGCAATAAGGTAACTTTTTATTTTACTTTTGCGCTGAGTTGAAATACTTAAATTTTTTGAATGTTGAATGCATACATGGTGTATTTTTTATTTATGGGTACATTAGAGCAAGAAGTATACTCTCTATACATTACATCTGTCCCCAGGGAGATATTTGCCTGCTATAGCAATAGAGGAAGCCAGAAGACAATGAAGCAATGCCTTCAAAATTCTGAAAGAAAATTATTTTCAAGAATTATATACCCAGCCAAACTGTCAATTAAGAGTGAAGGTAGAAGAGAGACATTTCAGACATGTAAAAATCTCACAAACAATGTATTTCAATTCACCTTTTCTCAGGAAGAGAGAGAGGAAGCCAAGAAAGAGAAAGACATGTGACCTTGGGAGATAAAGATGTAGCACAGGGAAAAGGAAAAGGAGATTCCTAATTGACAGTGAAGAGAGATCCAAAGGAGATGGCTATGTGGCAGGCCAAAAGGCCATAGTCTCCATAGGATCTGGTTAGAGCATTCAAAGAGACTTCAAGAAAATCAAAGTCATTTAGTATTATCAAAAAATAGAAAACAACCCTAGTTAGTGAGTTAATAAGGAAGCCATGAAAAACTAAATGAACAAATTATAAGTTTCAAGGAAAACGGAATGTGCAGGAAAGGTAAAGGATAATATAGTATGTGGCTTAACTGTGACTGATATTTAGTAATGATAATAATATAAACATTGAATATTAAGCTAGCTGAAATTATAACTGCACTAATAAGATAGGAGGATAGTGACTGGTGAGGGCCGAGCTAAATTCCCATCTACTAAAGTAAAAAATCAATAGATAATGCCTAAAACTGAAAACTCAAGAAAACACCTAAAATTGAAAACTCACAAAGTAGCAATATAAGCATGTTGTAAGAGATATTAAGAGTTAAGATGACACCAAAAACCATAAAATACCTGGGAATAAATCTAACCAAAGAGGTGAAAAATCTATACGCTGAAAACTGTAGAAAGCTTATGAAAGAAATTGAAGAAGACACAAAAAAAAATGGAAAAAGATTCCATGCTCCTGGATAGGAAGAACAAATTTTATAAAAATGTCAATACTACCCAAAGCAATCTACATATTCAATGCAATCCCTATCAAAATACACCAACATCCTTCACAGAGCTAGAACAAATAATCCTAAAATTTGTATTGAACCAGAAAAGGCCCCGAATAGCCAAATCAATCTTGAAAAAGAAAACCAAAGCAGGAGGCATCCCAATCCCAGACTTCAAGCTATACTAAAAAGCTGTAATTATCAAGACAGTATGGTACTGGCACAAGAACAGACACTCAGATCAATGGAACAGAATAGAGAACCCAGAAATGGACCTACAAACGTATGGCCAACTCATCTTTGACAAGGCAGGAAAGAACATCCAATGGAATAAAGACAGTCACTTCAGCAAGTGGTGCTGGGAAAACTGGACAGCGACATGCAGAAGAATGAACCTGGACCACTTTCTTACACCATACACAAAAATAAACTCAAAATGGATGAAAGACCTAAATGTAAGACAGGAAGCCATCAAAATCCTCGAGGAGAAAGCAGGCAAAAACCTCTTTGATCTTGGCCGCAGCAACTTCTTACTGAACACGTCTCCGGAGGTAAGGGAAAGGGGTAAGGGGCTAAATGGGTAAGGGGTATTAAGGAATCTACTCCTGAAATCTACTGGGACCTCATCAAAATAAAAAGCTTCTACACAGCAAAGGAAACAATCATCAAAACTAAAAGGCAACCGATGGAATGGGAGAAGATATTTGCAAACAACATATCAGATAAAGGATTAGTATTCAAACTCTATAAAGAACTTATCAAACTCAACACCCCAAAGACAAATAATCCAGTGAAGAAATGGGCAAAAGACATGAATAGACACTTCTCCATAGAAGACATCCAAATGGCCAACCGACACATGATAAAATGCTCAATATCACTCATCATCAGGGAAATACACATCAAAACCACAATGAGATACCACCTCACACCTGTCAGAATGGCTAACAGTAACAACTCGGGCAACAACAGATGTTAGTGAGTATGCGGAGAAAGAGGATCACTTTTGCATTGTTGGTGGGAATGCAAGCTGGTGCAACCACTCTGGAAAACAGTATGGAGGTTCCTCAAAAAATTAAAATAGAACTCCCCTATGACCCAGCAATTGCACTACTAGGTATTTATCCAAGGGATACAGATATGCTGTTTTGAAGGGGCACATGCACCTCCATGTTTATAGCAGCACTATCAACAATAGCCAAAGTATGGAAAGAGTCCAAATGTCCATCAATGGATGAATGGATGTGATATATATATATATACACACACACGCGCGCGCGCGCGCGCGCGCAATGGAGTATTACTCAGCAATCAAAAAGAATGAAATCTTGCCATTTGCAAATACGTGGATGGAACTGGAGGGTATTATGCTAAGCAAAATTAGAGAAAGACAAATATATGACTTCATTCATATGAGGACTTTAAGAGACAAAACAGATGAACATAAGGAAAGGGAAACAAAAATAATATAAAAACAGTGAGGGGGACAAGACATAAGAGACTCTTCAATATGGAGAACAAACAGAGGGTTACTGGAGGGGTTGTGGGAGGGGGTTTGGGCTAAATGGGTAAGGGGCACTAAGGAATCTACTGAAATCATTGTTGCACTATATGCTAACTAATTTGGATGTAAATAAAAAATTTTTAAAAAGAGTTAAGATGAACACCATGTGGGAAATGGATTGATGGGGAGGGGGCTTCAGGACTGGATGTTTTCTCATAGCAATCACAAAAACTAGATTTGGGGAAGATAAAGGGATTGTGCCAATATTTACTCTCATCAGTTTGTATGAGGGTCTCTGCTTCCCGGATCCCTTTCCTACACAGGATATCACCATTAAAAGAAGGAAGGAAAGAAGGAAAGAGGGAGGGAGGAAAGGAAAAGAAAGAAGATCATTATCTATTTGGTACCCCCAAACTGAAACTGTTATTTTAATGTTTATGCCTTTGGTCATCAGGATGAACACTTATACATACGTTTAAAAGTCATTTGCACTTTTGTTACTAACTGGTCTAATTCTTCTTCATGTACTTTTTGAAATATTGTTCTGATTTTAAGAGCTCTCCATATTAAGAATATTGACACTTTTTTAGTAGGTTGTCGATACAGTTACATAGTTCTTTCCCTCCACTACATCATCTAGCTCAATCCTCAAATCTTTGTCAACAAATACATTGAACTAAGGAATGAATGTGAAGTAGTAAAACTAGAGGCTTTGGAACCAGGCAAATCTGGTTACACTTCATTTCTAGTTGTGTGACACTGGAAAAATTACTGTCTGAGCCTCAATATCTTTATAAAATATTAATAATACTTAATAGAGTATTGTGACAATTCACTAATAAATGCAAAGTGTCTAGGAGATCACCAGTAGGTTTTCAGGAAATGTTTACAATTTGAGTAACCAAGCTTTGGACATGAGGCAACTTGACAATTTAAAGAATTTTAAGTAGATATTAAATGTAAATTAAGGGGAGGGGAGATCTAGAAGTCTTGATTACTATGATAAGTAGCTTTTGTTTTATATATATGTATATATATTTTTTAAAAGCATATAAAAGGGTGCAACAGTCTTCTGGCCCTTTTCCTCCAAAGGAACAATTTCTTGGTTTCTTTCTCTGCTAGATAGTCTGTTATATTTGCCTGCCAGAACTCCCCTTCCACTTTTTCTAATGAGAGTAATCCCTTTTCCTTTGGGCATCTGCATCTTCCAGACCTGGTAAGGCTGTGAAGCACCTTATCCTACCTCACCAGGCAGAGGGTTGGGCATATGACTCATGCTCATAGAGCTTGACCCAGCACCAGTCAGAGAATTTCATCAGGGGTGGCAATGGGTACAGAGACTCTTCCTTACTCAGATTACAGGTGCTTACATCCCCCTTGTAATTCAAGAACTTCTGAGGCCATCTTTGCTGTGATTCAGAGAGCCTGCCTGAGACAAGAGAAAAGCAAAGCAAATGATTAAAACAAAGAACAAGGTGTCCTGGCAATATACTTTGAACTCTGAATCAGCCAAATCTGAACCACCCCTTTAGACGTCTATGAGCCAATAAATGTTTATTTAATGTAACCTTAACTTAGCTTTTGTTACTTGTGATTTCAAGAGTTCTGACTGATGCCAGCTCTCCCACCACCCCTTCCCAGCCCAGAAGCCTTGCAGGAGTGGCTTGGCTAAGAGATGTGGCTGTCCTTGGTATCAACCACTTTACAGTACCTCTCTCTATATGGGAAAATATGGTGGGCTGTAGATTATAAACGTAAGTCACATCAAGCTCCTAATTTATTAACAAAGGAAAAAGATCTTGGTGGAAGCAAGATGGCCATACATGTGTATTTCCTTTGGCCCCCAAAATCCCTAATGGGGGCACATCCTTCCAGCACAACTGCTCATTCGAGGTAGGGTGTTGCCAAGTGTGGAAAGCTCAATTCCTGTAGCACCATAATTCTCATTACGTTCAAGGCCTATTCAGGAAAAATGTTATCAATCTATATATTTCAAGCTAAAGGAAATACTTATGTCAAGCTTTTTTGATCCTTGACTTCATTCCTGCATTAGCAAAGGCCAGCAGGGAGAGCAGAGTGAGCCCAAGTGTCCCTGCTCACACTGTCCAGCATTCTACAAACCCAATTTCCCAGAACTACCCTTTGATTCTGATTTAATAGCTATTACATCAATTGTTCTAACATTGTGTTTGGTCTGAGAACCACAATCATAAATTCATTTCACCATATATGAGCTTATCAAAAAATTAAATTAGAGACCAATTTTCACTATTTTAAATGATTATATAGGGGCACCTGTGTGGCTCAGTCGGTTAAGTATCCAATTGTTGGTTTTGGCTCAAGTCATGATCTCATGGCTTCATAGGTTCAAGCCCTGCATGAGGCTCTGCACTGACAATGCAGAGCCTGCTTGGGATTCTCTCTCTGCCCCTCCCTCACTTGCACTGTTTTGGCTCTCTCAAAATAAATTTAAAAACTTAAAATAAATAAATAAATAAATAAATAAATAAATAAATAAATAAATAAAAAAAAGGATAGGGCCACTTGGGTGGCTCAGTCAGTTAAGCCTCCAACTTCGACTTAGGTCATGATCTCACAGCTCATGAGTTCGAGCCTGCGTCGGATTCTGTGCTGACAGCTTAGAGCCTGGATCCTGCTTCAGATTCTGTGTCTCCCTCTCTTTGCCCCTCCTCTGCTCATGCCCTGTCTCTCTCTGTCTCTCCCTCTCAAAAATAAACATTAAAAAATGTTTTTTAGAAATAAAAGTATTATCTGTAAGATTCCTTTAAAATTATCAATCCATGGTGTATATAATTAATTGATAAAAATCAACATGTGTCCATATTTTCAAGAACTATTCTCTTTATTTTAGATATTTTTTCTTTTGTACATGATTTATTTTTAAATTTCTTCCAAAGACTCTAGTTACCACAGAATATTATTAGCCTCATATCTTATAGCTGAAAACATCATATCTCTTATTTTATTTTTCCTAACCTTATGGAAGTCCCCCTCGTTCAGCACCATTCAAGGTATGCAACTACATATACAAGTACCACTTTCTTCAGTAGTTCAGTGATTACTGAGCTTTTACTATCACTATTCCCTCGTCCCAGAATTCTCTTCCCCCATACTTCTACAGGCTTTTCTTTCTGTCTCAGGTCCCAGCTTAAAGTGCTGTTTCTCAGAGAAGCTTCCCTATTCCCTGTCAAGGGAGACCTCCTTCCTTATTTTATATCCCATTGCCCTAACACAACCTGTAAGTGCTGTATGCCCTTCATTGTCTCTGTTCTTCACTGGGCCCTAAACTGCAGGAGGCTATCTGGCTGAGCATTTTCTCCCAAGTGGCTAGCACATGACCTGGCAGATTAAGTGCTCATTAAATATTTTTTTGAATAAATGAAAATGTTCTTTTTTCCACATTCTTAACAAATCTCAAGAAATTAGCAAAGGCTGATAATAACTGCCATTACACCCACCAATACCAGATTTCGTAACACAAACCATGGATAATGAGGTTGGTAAATAATACAAAGACAGTCACACTGCTACATTTGGTTGTCATCACGGCTAACTTTGGTATGTTTAATAGTTAAAACTATTAGTTGGTTTTTTTTAACATTTTTAATTTTTTTAAAAATTGTGGCAAAATGCACATAACATAAAACTTACCATCTTAATTATGTTTTAATATACAGTTCAGTAGCATTAAGTACATTCACATTGTTCTGTGACCATCACCACAGAACCACCATCCATCCCCAGAAGTCTTTTCATCTTGCAAAACTGATAGTCTGTACCCATTAGACAATGACTCCCCATTCTCCCTGTTCCCAGCCTCTGCCAACCACTGTCCTACCTTCTGTCTCTATGAATGTGACTACTCTAGGTACCTCATATGTATTAAGGCTCTCCAGAGAAACAGATCTAACAGAATATATAGACATACACATAGGTATAGATATAGGTTTAGATTTAGATACAAGGAGATTTATTATAAGGAATTGGCTCATACCATTATGGAGGCCAAGAAGTCCCAAGATCTGCAGTTAGCAAGCTGTAGATCCAGGAGAGCTGATGATGCAGTTCCAGTCTAAAAGCTGGCAGGCTCACAACCCAAGAAGCGCTGATGTTTCTCTCTGAGTTCAAAGGCAGGAGAAGACTGATGTCCCAGCTCAAAGAATCAGGCATTCAGAGTTTAGGGTCAACATTTTAATTCTATTTAGGCCTCCAACTGACTGGACATTCATATCAGGGAGGACAAGTCACTTTACTCTGCTGATTCAAATGTTAAACTCACCCTCCAATTGCATCTGAGTTATGCTAATGAGGAGACTCACGGTGGGCCCCTCAATAACCTGATGGTGGCTGGCCATGCTGGAAAGACCAATGGTATGATTGGAGGGTTGTGTCTTTGAGCCACATGATAGCAGTCCAACTTCCTGACCTCTGGGGCGGCAGGGAGGCTAGAGATTGAGTTTAATTATGGAGTCAAAGCTCCTATAAAAACTGATCACCAAGTCACATGGCCAAAACTCTGGACAGGGAGCTTCCTGGTTGGTGAATACATTGATGAGCTGCGAGGTTGATACATCCTGGTACCATAGGGAGAGGGCATGAAATCCAATTGTTCGGGATCCTCCCAGACCTCACTCTACGTCTCTTTATTTGGCTGTTCCTGATTTGTATCCTTTAGAATAAAACCCTAATCTTAAATGCAGCACTTTCCTGAGATCTATGAATCATTCTAGCAAATTATCATACCTCGGAGGGGTCATGCAAATCCTCCAGATTTGTAGGTAGTTGATGTGAGGTGAGGATGGTCGTGCTGTGGACTGTATCCTTCAGCTTGTGGGGTCTGGGCTAACTCCCAGTGGTTGGTGTCAGAATTCGGTTGTAGTACACCAGTTGATGTCAGAAGAGAGCCCCTTCGGGGGCTACAAAGGAAGAGGAGGAGAGGAAGGCTCCATACTAGTTGTAAATCCTGTCTTTCTTATTCGCTTCCTGAGTGACCTTTATTGAGTGCTTATTTAGTTTCACTCACTGTTATTTCTGTTTTACAAATGGGAAAACCGAGGCTTAGAGGGGATAAATACCTTACCCATATATAAACATGAAATGGCTAGGGGCTTGACTGTCATGAAGAAAACGTTAAATTCAAGAACCACTGTGGAAGAGAAATTACCAGGTGGCTAATTATCTGTGAAAATCAAAAGAGAAAGAAGAGCCAAAGCTAACTTAAGGTTGTCGCCCAAAGGAAACCAGTGTTTGGGAACATGGGCAGCCACAAAAGAAGAAGGATGTCACTCTGAGGAAAGGTGATTACTTTGCATAAAAGAGAAACAAAAACATTTAAAGTTCAAATGTGAGTGAAAAGGGGGAGTAAGGAAAAAGGCTGTTTACTCTTCATTAAAGCCTTTGCTTCCCCATCAATAAAGTGGAGAGCTAGTGACCCGAGGACTCCAGGTTAGTTATCCAGCATCATCTTGGCATGCTTCAGGTTCTCAACAGATAATAATCCCCTTTCCTTCTCCCTAGTGTGCACAGTTAGAGCACAAAGGAAAAATGATCAGGGACCCAAAACAACAACTCAACCACATGAGCCTATTCAGTGTCTACCCTGTTTTTTAAGACCCTTTTACCACCCCCATGAGATACTGTAATTATACCAGAAATGCTACAGTGTGCTTCATGTACCCTAGCTAAAAGTTCAGGATTTTCAGAGAAGGGTCACACTAAATCACAACCCATAATCACTGCATGAGAAAATTCGGCATATATTAGGACATTGCAAATAACCTTTGGTTTTGTATTTAATATTTCTACAGTTACATAAACATTCAAATGAAATTATAAAGATATTTCTATTTAAAGCATAGTTATGTCCTAGGCTCAGATAATTCTGTGTAGGTTTCTGACATGAACTAGCCAAACACTGGATAATTGTGTAGGACAAGTTTTATAGTCGGATAGCATCTGTGCACGACAGATCATCTAGCATCCTTAGTCTCTGACAACGGGGCCAGGAATTGTTCCTTGTCATTGTGGAAACTCCAAAAACCACCTCCACAAATTTCCAAGCTGCACCTTGTAAGGTACTACTAGTCCAGATAGGAGCTATTGCTCTGTGCTTCCCAGACAGAGAAGACATCTAGGGCAAAGAGCAAAGGTCTTTTTATTTACCTGGTACAATTATCATCTTCTCCCCTTGTTGCTTATCAGTGGTTCTAGCTAAATTGTGGTCATCACTGCCCTGCATAGCTGTTGTCCAAATGCAGGCACTTAAAGTGCTGCAGGCCCAGTTCCTTCAGAGGCCCCTCTCTGCCACGTGTTGTCCCAAGGAGACCATCCAGCCCTTGCCAGCTGAGCTCCTGCCGCGTGGCACATTCCACAGCCTTTGCAGCTGGGGTTGCCCTCTGGGGTGGAACAGCCATATGGCTCTTATTCAGCTGCATGCAACAATGTCCCTGACTCACAGGAAACTCCAGCACCCTCACTGAGTAAAGTCATGAGGAAATGACTGTGTCGCTGCCAGCTCCAGTCACTGTCCTTCCTTTGGACCCTTCCCTCTTCTCTTGGCTGTGGAGGTGGGAGGGGTAGTACGTAGAAGAACACTGTCTTCTCTCCCCTTGAGCTGTGGACAGTGCTGAAGCTCCCATGTCCTCTCACTTCTCCTGCCCTCCTCTTACACGCTAGGGAGTTGGGCCAGTGCCTGCTGGGGGTGCAAAGGTACCTTCTGCCCGCTCTGGACAAAGTGTCCTGCTCCAGATGTTGGTAGGAGTCTTTTTTTTTAATTTTATTTTATTTTTTATTTTTTAACGTTTATTTATTTTTGAGACAGAGCATGAACAGGGGAGGAGCAGAGAGAGAGGGAGACACAGAATCTGAAGCAGGCTCCAAGCAGTCAGCACAGTTTACTTACTGAGTTAAGTAAACAAAGCAAGCTGCAGAGTAATGGGCATAATCATAATAATAACAATAGGCATAGTAGTAAAAGGAAAAGCACGTACCCATGCTCATGTTGGTACATGTTTTGTAAGAGCAGGGAGAGGTGTGGAGAGTCACATACCAGTCTGTTAACATAAATGCCTCAGAGGCATAGATGAAGGGATAATAGAAAAACTTTTGCTATTTCCCTTGATATTACTTTAAATTACAAAAACAACACATGCTTGTTGTAACAAATGCAGGTTCAAACAAGAGTGTTGTTTTTGTAATTTGAAAAAGGAAGGAAGGGAGCGAAGTGAGAGAAGGTGGAAGAGAAGAAGGAATCTCTCACACCACCATCCCCACAATCCCAAACCCAAGGAGCAAGTCAATGAAATAAGCTAGTGCTTCCGTCTACGGGTCTGCCAGCCACGGGAGGCAGACGTATTTACTCCCTTCCCTCTTCTCAGACACTGGCGACAGGTTTCAGGAATAGCTACTTAACCTACAGGCATTGATCTCACTCTCTCAGGACCAGTTCAGTCTTCCAGGAACAGGGATCTTGTCTTAAGCCCTCCAAGGCTCGTAGGACCCCATATGGACAGAAGAAATATATCATTGTGTTTGTAAGTAAAAGAAATAAAACTGAAGTTCAAATACCCATCAATGGTTAAGACATTTTGCCTTCCCCAACATTGATGAATTCCTTTTGAGAGCAAAATCTGATAGAGGAAAAAAGCATAAAGATGCTGGATGCCCCCAAGACAGGTGAGGTTGGATGAGGCACCTGTTCTTCAAGGAGTTTGGGGGTGCAAATTCACCTCACTGCCCTGTTCACAGTGACCTGGCCGGGGCTCTCCAGCAGCAGATGAGCCTGCTTTAACAATGAGTGCTGTACCCCTTAGGAAACAACGAATAACACAAATCTTATTGCCTAATTTAAGGTGGAAAAAAATGATTATGCATATCAGACTGGCAAAGATCTTTTTTTAAGCCTTGATGATAAACATGACAATGGGGTAAGAGGCTCATCTTACACATTACTGGAAGGTGCATAAAGTGGCACAATTATTCTGGGTTGCAATATGACAGCATGGATTAGGAACCTAGAAACATTTTACACTCCTCTAGGACTCTGGCTTGAGGAAGTATACAGGGATGTTATCAGAGATTTGGCCTAAGAATGTTTTGTGCGATATTATTTATAATTTTAAAATATTGAAAGCTAATTGCTCAATAGGAATATCTATGATATGATCATAGAATCTTTGCAATATAATGTTTAAAATGCTGGAAAGCAAAACCATATGTCCAACATGATTCCAATTTTTAAAAATGTATAATGAGGATATGAAATCTGGAATACACCTGAATGGTCAATTCATGAATAATTGTAAATTTTTTATCCTTTTTATGTTTTAAAATGTTTCTACAAGAAATATATATTCATTGTATTATTGGAGAAGCTAATAAAATGGAGGGAAAGAATCAGGTCTATTCCCACGTAGAAAGAATTCTCCTTGACACATTTGAATCCATGAATTTAGGACAACCCTATTATCTCACCAATTGAACAGTCTGTTTCTGAATTCATAGATTTCCCTAAGGTCCTGAAAGATCCACCTATTTAGCTACTAAGGGGCCATTACTCCCAGGAAAAAAGAGAGCTCCAAAAATTTTTTTTCCTTTCTCATTTTCCTCTATTTCTGTCTGTTTCTCTCTACAGACAAGAATTTGACAAGTTTATGCCTCTTATGCATTTTAAAGAACTGGCACCTTGAATGGGGTTCTGAATGGACTTTGTGCAGATGGGATGTAAATATCATCCTGCACTGAATTGGGCCCTCATCCTGTCCAGCCAATCTGGAAATGTCTAGTAAGCTGTTTATTGTCTGAGTCCAGAGCTCAGAAGAAGGTGTGGGCTGAGATGCAAATATGAGTATGTTAGCATATGCAAGGCAGTTGAAACCCTGGGAACAGCCTCCATCTGAACCAATGACTTTCAACACAGATTTTGTCCCCCAAGAAACACTTGATGATGTCTGGAGGCATTTTTGATTTTCAGGACCAGGGATAGAGTGGTCCTGGCATCTAGTGAGTCCCAGGCTAGGGATGCTGCTAAACATCCCGCAGTGAACAGGACAAGATCTTACAAAAAAGAATGATCTGGCGTAAAATGCCAATAGTGTCTAAATGGAATAATCTTAATCTAAAGGACTCACAGGTATTTTAGACTCAAAACTTAACTCATCCCATCTCTCTCAAAACTTGCTTCTCCTATGTCCCTATTTTAGTCAATAGTAACCCGTTTTAACCTTCAAACCAAATTAGAAGCCTTAGGTACCCCTTAAACCTTTTTATACCTTTACCTCTTACATCCAAATGATAAGCAAATCCTGTTGAATTTACCTCTCTCCTAGCCATCTGTTCTTCCCTCTCCTCAGTCCCTCTGTCATTGCTCTGGTTCAGACCTCAATGCTCCCTTTTCTGTTTGCTGCAGGAACCTCCTAGAGTTTTCTCTCCCCAATCTTGTCACTCTCTCATCTCTTCTCCACATCTTTATATATACATATACATATACATATACACATACATATATACATATGTATATGTATATTCATTATTCAAACCCCAGCCCAATTTCAATTTCTTGAGGAAGTTTTCCGTAATTTTTTGGACAAAGTCAGTTTCCTGATGATATTTTTTTATACTACCATGTATCTCTCTTTTATAGCATTCAACAACACTGCAATTTTACACTTATTTGTGATTCTTTGATTAATACCTGTCTTCCCACTAAAGTGTGAGCCCTGTGGGGGTAACAACTATGTGTTTTGTGGTTGTTGTATTTTATTGTATTCCCAACATCTATTACAGTGACTGGCACATAGTATGAATTCAGTAAATATTTGTTGAATGAATGAATGCCTGAATAAAGTAAATGAGCTAATACTCTGAAATCTCTTAGCATAGTGCCTACTTTGTAGCAAGCCATCAGCGAATCTTAGCTATTAGTGATAATTAAAATTTCCAAATACATTTACCCTAAAATGGCTTTTTAATACCATGGAACTAGTATTGCTTGGATGCTTTGGAAAATGCTGGCAGAGACATCTTTTGAAGATTTTGGCTGTAAAAAGTAAGGGGTGGGAAGTTGCTAGACAAGGATTCAGAATCAATGAAGAGTTTTGGTTTCTCAATGGAAAAGGCTTGGAGTATCAGGACAGAGAAGCTCAGAAATATTTTGCCAAATTATTTCCTTTCCACAGAAATTATTTTATCCCAATAAACAAGTTATACATTATACCATCTTCAAGGCACATCACAGTCTCTTAAGGCTCCATTGATTTAAGGAATATTATAATAGTTTCTGTTGAAATACCCTCCCTGCTATAGCAAGGTGGGTGGGTAGTTGATGTTGAGCTGCAGGGGTGGTTATGAGTTGTTGCTACACAGTGGAGGGCAGGGTAGAATATGCTTGGTGCTCAAGTAATCCATATGAAGCATCTCTTGGTTCTCAGTTGCCCCACTTTTTTTAAAAGTTTTTGGGGCGCCTGGGCGGCTCAGTCGGTTAAGCAGCCGACTTTGGCTCAGGTCATGATTTCGCGGTCCATGAGCTTGAGCCCCGCGTCGGGCTCTGTGCTGACAGCTCAGAGCCTGGAGCCTGTTTCAGATTCTGTGTCTCCCTCTCTCTGACCCTCCCCTGTTCATGCTCTGTCTCTCTCTGTCTCAAAAATAAATAAGTGTTGAAAAAATGTTTTTAATGCTTTGTTTTTGAGAGAAAGACAGAGTATGAGTTGGGGAGGGGCAGAAAGAGAGGGAAACACAGAAATCAAAGCATCACTTGCCCCATTTTAATAACAAATTCACAGATACAGAAGCTGCAGGATCATGGTAACAGGAGCTCAGACCCCTCAAGAATGAGAGTCTGGGTCATTGTAGTAGGCAAGCCACCTAGACTGACATAGCTCCTGGCTGAGGTTAAGGGGAATGGGCAAAGGAAGAGGTGGGTATCAAGTATTAGTACCGTCTCCAGACCAACTGTGGCAGTAGAGGCTTTTGTTCTTCCCACTGACCTTTTTTTGTTAAGTTCCACAGGAAACAAGGCCTACCAGAATCCTGGGTAGGCTGTTTACAGACCAAGGGAACTTGCCTTTAAAATGCATATGGGTATGAGGGGCATAAAAAGTGGACTGTAGTGGATACTGTAGTGTTCTGCTTAGAAACCTCTTTGGGGTGGGGCGCCTGGGTTGGCTCAGCGTCAGACTTCAGCTCAGGTCATGATGTCACGTTTCCTGGGTTCAAACCCCGCATCAGGCTCTGTGCTCACAGCTCAGAGCCTGGAGCCTGCTTCAGATTCTCTGTCTGCCTCTCTCTCTGTTCCTCCCCTACTTGCACTCTGTCTCTCTCTCTCTCAAAAATAAATAAACATTAAAAAAAAAAAAACCTCTTTGGGGCTGGGGCACCTGGGTGGCTCAGTTGATTAAGTGTCAGACTCTAGATTTCGGCTCAGGTCATGATCTCACAGTTGGTGAGGTCGAGCCCTGCATAGGGCTCCACACTGACAGTGAGGAGCCTGCTTGGGATTCTCTCCCTCCCTTTCTCTCTGCCTCTCTCTCTCTCTGTCTCTCAGATGCTAGGATTATCACCTGCTGATGTTTCCATATCTTGACTATGGTGACAGTTACATACCACCTAGAACTATATGCCTAAATAGGTAAGTTTTACTATATGTAAATTATTTCTCAATAAACTACCTAAATAAATGAATAAATAACCTCCAAAAGGTTCTTAGACACCCTACAGTGTGAGAACCACAGCTCTGAAGCAGTGGTCTCTGAAGTGGTAACACCTGTCCCCCTGGGTTTTGGAAGACAAAACCACTAGGGTATAGGAAAAAAATAATGGAAATCCTATCTATATATTTTTTAATTTCCAGATGAGAAGGAAATTATGCTTTCCTAACATTTGGAAGTTCAGTTTAAAGGCTTTCCCGATATTTATACAGAGAATAACATTATTGCCTCCACTCCATCTGTGTCACGTGGGTACACAAAATGTTCCAGGGAAGACTGGAACATCTTGCATAATGAGGAGGTTCACCGTTGTGATCTCATTCATTCACCTGCTTTCAGCATACTGCCACAAACCACTGTTTACGTGGATTTATGGATTATAATATACACCTCTAAACAAACCAACCCTCAAAAAATGGACAAATCATTTTTAAAAAAATCATTGCATCCATTTTGAATTTAATTTTGTGTATGGTGTAAGAAAGCGGTCCAGTTTCATTCTTCTGCATGTCGCTGTCCAGTTTTCCCAACACCATTTGTTGAACAGACTGTCTTTTTTCCATTGGATATTCTTTCCTGCTTTGTCAAAGATTAGTTGACCATATAGTTGTGGGTCCATTTCCAGTTTTTCCATTATCTATGTGTCTGTTTTTGTGCCAATACCATACTGTCTTGATCGTTTAGATGAAAGACCCAAATGTGAGACAGGAAACCATCAAAATCCTAGAGGATAACACAGGGAGCAACCTCTTTGACATCTGCCATAGCAACTTCTTACCAGATATGTCTCTGGAGGCAAGGAAAACAAAAGCAAAAATGAACTATTGGGACTTCATCAAGATAAAAAAAACAACAACAAAAAACTTCTGCACAGTGAAGGAAACAGCCAACAAAACTAAAAGGTAACCTTTGGAATGGGAAAAGGTGTTTGCAAATGACATATCTGATAAAAGGTTAATATCCAAGATTTATAAAGAACTCATCAAACTCAATACCCAGAAAACAAATAACCCACTTAATAAATGGGCAGAAGACATGAATAAGACATTTTTTTCAAAGAAGACATCCAGAAGCCTAACAGACACATGAGAAGATGCTCAACATCACTCATCATCAGGGAAATACAAATCGAAGCTACAACGAGATATCACTTCACACAGGTCAGAGTGGCTAAAATTAACAATACAGGAAACAACAGATGTTGGAGAGGATGTGGAGAAAGGGAAACCCTCTTACACTGTTGACGGGAATGCAAAGGGGTGCCACCACTCTAAAATACAGTATTGAATTTCCTCAAAATGTTAAAAATAGAACTACCCTATGATCCAGCAATTGCATTACTAAGTATTCACTCAAAGGACACAAAAACACTGATTCAAAGGGACACATGCACCCTAATGTCTTATAACAGCATTATCATCATAACCAAATTATGGAAAGAGCCCAAACACTGACTGACAAATGGATAAAGAAGTTGTGATGCACACACACACACACACACACACACACACACACACACACTGAAATATTACTCAGTCATAAAGAAACAGTAAGATCTCTCCATTTGCAACCATGTGGATGGAGCCTGCAGAATAAGTCAGTCAGAGAAAGACAAATACCATGATTTCACTCATATGTGGAATTAAATGAAACATGTACATAGGGGAAGGGAAGGAAAAACAGAATAACATAAAAACAGAGAGGGAGGCAAACCATAAGAGATTCCTAACTATAGAGAACCGAGGTTTGCTAATGGGGAGGTAGGTAGGGGATGGGCTAAATGGGTGATGCGCATTAAGGAGGGCACTTGTTCTTATGAACATTGGGTGCTGTATGTAAGTGATGAATCATAAAATTCTACCACTGAAACTAATATTACACTATGTGCTAACGAACTGGAATTTAAGTAAAATTAAAAAAAGTCACTGCAGAGAAGCTGCTGATTAAAGATGGTGCTAATATTGTGAGCCAAGAGATTATGAAATGGCAGAACTGACCTTTTAGTAAGTGCTCTTTCATCAGCCACATTGGGAGGGGAAAGCAATCACATACTAAACAGATCTGAAATGAAGTCAACTAAAGAGAGAGAAATTAATTCCTTTTCACAAGAAACTTGTGTTATGTAGAGAGCATTTTGAAAACAGAAGTTTGGCAATGTCTCCACCATTAAATGACTCTCTGGTCTAATCCATGTAAACATGACACCTGCTAAAACTTTTGTATCTGCACACCAAAAATATTTGGGAAAACTTAAGAATACAAGTTTCTAACCCATTTAAACATCTACCCAATGAAGAGTTTCAGTAGGCTTTCAACCCATTTACAAATTTTAAAATACACTTTCCAATTTGAGAGAGCAACCAATTGATATCAGGGAAGATGTAAATCGACCACCTGGATTTCAGCAAATACTTCTGCATAATTAATGTATAGGATAGAAAATGAGTGTCATTATTTAGGAAGTGCTGCTTCTTCCTTTTGATTCTGTGTATCTTTGTGAGATCCTGGACCATTAAAACAAAGTAAAGCCACAAATCAAATTAGCAATAGACATTTAGATCAACGTATCACAAAATGTCAAACCCAAATGTTTGCACAATAATGCAGCATATTCCATCACATGGCTTTCACTGGAAAAAGCTATTAACAAAAGTTTAACAACGTCATTCTTTAGCATTCACTGTGGGTCTCTTCTGCCTTTGCTCTCCACCTACCACTCTTTTCCTTTTGTTTCACACCGTTGGTTGCCATCTCGAAGGGGATGAACTCTGAATTTAAGTCCCTTTCTCTGAGTCTTGTAATTCCAACTCCTGAAAGGCAACCTCAGCCTGGTTCTGGGACAGGTCCTTCAAACACATTATGCCCGAGACAGAACTCAGTATTCTGCCTCATTGCTACCCTATTCCTCTCTTGGTCTGTCTCACCAGGGTTAGTGGTACCACCTTATACGGACATTTGAAACCTCTGTGTCTTCTCTTTTTACCCCTCACATTCGATCAACCACCAAAATTTAACCCCTCTACCTATCTGGTTCTGCTCTTGTCTTTATCTATCTTCCCACTTGTATATTGATTTCTTGGTGCCTATCTGTCTCTCATCTTTCCCTCTTGTTTATGTCTAATTCTGTACCCTTCCTCCTCCTTCCTTCTCCTCTGCCTGCCCTGTCACCCAAAGAAAGTACAAAAGCATTTTTTGTTTGCTCTGTTTATTAAATATTTATTGTACTAAAGCATGAAATGGAACACTTTCTCTTTTTAAAACCTGTATTAAGCTACATATTTGTGTATCCCTTGACTGATTTCTGTTGTTGCTGCTGTGCATCAGCAGGTGTAGATAGAAAAACAACAACGAAAAAGGAATTTCTGCTCCAGAATTAGCAAGTTAGTGTTTCCCTTGTAGCCTGACGTAGTTAACACACAGCCACTCTCAACTCCTAGGGAAGAAAAATTCTTGGCAAATGTTTGTGTTACCAGGAATCTGGGCTACTTATGTTGCTCTGGTCAAAAATACTATTTTTATTTTTTTCATAAAAAATTTTTAACGTTTTTATTCATTTTTGAGAGAGAGAAAGAGACAGGGTGTGAGCAGGGAAGAGGCAGAGAGAGAGGGAGACCCAGAAGCCAAAGCAGGTTCCAGGCTCTGAGCTGTCAGCACAGAGCCTAATGCGGGGCTCAAACCCACGAACTCTGAGATCATGATCTGAGCCAAAGTTGGACGCTTAACCAACTAAGCCACCCAGGCACCCCAAAAGTACTATTTTTAAAGACAAGATTTGCCTGGGAGGAAGAAGCTTCATAGATTGAAGGAGGGCATTCTAATACAAAAAAGGATCTTAATTAATACTCCTTATTAATAATGCTCATTCAGCACCATTCAGCAAGGTTTGGTTCATAATGTACATTATTCATATACACAATATTGTGTACATTATTCACAATATATATGACTTACAAAAGTATCCTAAGAAGTTTTTTTTCACAAAAATTACTGCATTTCAAAGAATTTTTAAAACAAGATAGATATTTAGCATTCATTTTCAATGGGGCATCTAGGTCTAAAGCATCTGAGCTGTGATACTGATTTTCAACATTTGCTTTTGTTGATGCTATGATATATTAAAATGAGAATACAGGAATTTCCTGACTTAGTTGTGCTCAATTTTGTCCAAGTTGCTTGCCTGTGCTCTAGCCGCCTGCTGTAAAAGTGGCTCTCTCTTACATCAGCTGCTGAGAATTTCCCTCCTTCACTTGGATCCCTTTCCCTCATGCTAAAGCAGGCCCTCTGCAGTCCAGAGTAACACATGACTGTCACGTGTACTGCTGTTCCTTAAACCTCATCACTCCTGGTCACCTCTCGTCTCATCCAGGGCCTCACTCCTCTTGTCACTGTGCCCAAAACTGGTAGTAGAATGGATTTGATTCTGTAACACTGCACTACAGACAACAGCCTTAGTGTCCATCCTCAAAGTGCTCACTATTTCATAGGAGAAACAGAAGGAAGCAACTAACAATGCTAAGTTAAAGGTGTTACACTAAGGAAGGCTCAAGGAGGCCTGCCCAATCTAGCCTGAGGGGTCAGGAAGGACTCAGTCAGATGAAATGGGTGCAGGTGTGGCAAGGACATGAGGCCCAAAAGGAGGCAGGAGCCAGCTATGAGGGATTTAGATTTGATCCCCCAAAGTATTGGGGTCCTTAAGGAGGAGAGCAACGTGATGAAATGTGTTGTACCTATAAGATGGAGAATGGATGGGATACCTGACAGTAGAGACAGGGAGAATCATGTGGGTTGCAGGGGAGAAATGGTGAGAGCCTGATCCAGGCAGTGGCCACGGGTACAAGAAAGAGATAGACCAGAGAAGAATTTAAAGGTGGAAATGAGGCAACATAAGGCATGATGGGACATGTGGCTCAGGGAAGAAGAAGAATAGAGAAGACTTTTGAGAGAGGGGGGAGACAAGATGGAGGAGAATGAAGAGGAAAAATGGAGGTGAGAGGTAGAATAGGGAGAAAGAGCAGAGGCGTGGAGAGAAAGGGAGGGAGGGTCTTCTCATCACTGCCCTCACACCACTCCTGGAAGCACGGGTTTGTGTTTGCTAGGGGATGGACTCTATGGTGGATGTAAGAAACGGTGAAAGCCAAGACAAATTGAGATTGGCGTGGGGGAGGGGTAATTCCTCTTAGCCTTCCTCCTCAAGTCCACCTTCCAAAGCCTTGTCTCTTCCTCTCTTCTGAGTTTCTGTTCCAATGTTTTGAGTCTTCTTTACACTGTAAGTTGCCAGGTTGAATTGAACGATGAAGGAGGTGAATGATCTGTCTTTTTAAAAATGTTTTGATATGCATCATACCCCTAAGAATATTTTATAATTGAAGGAGAGGTAAGTCCTTACAGTTCCAGGTACTTTTCCTGCTGTGGGTTCACCCAGGAAAGTAAATGTCATCTTGTTTCAATGGGAAATATGTTCTGAGTTTCAAACACATGTCTTAAAATTAACTTTTGAAAAAAATCTGTATTTGAGCTTGAGACTAACCATATTAAGTATATGCTCTGAAGAGGAAAATCAAAAAATGCTTTAAATGCTCTCTTCTTAAACTTTGGCATGTTCTTGCTGATTACTCACTATTTGAAAGTGCATGATAGCTATATTTAGAAGGAAAGTGAGAAATTCAGTCAAGAATGTTTTCATACATCCATAAATATTTGGCACTATATGGATAATTTCTTGCATTTACATAGAAAATGAGTCTCAAAGCACTTTAGACATATATTGTTTTTTTAAATAAGGTGCCCCTGGATACAACTGGATTCCAAGATTATGGCACCTTGAAGAAAAGAGACTGGCAAGGATCTTTATTGAGGTTGGCACAGTGCCATTTGGATTAGCTGCTGAAATGCCACATGTGGTACTTTTCAAGATGGAATAGCCCATATTTGGGGAATATACTACTACTAGATATCTGTGTGATTGTCTTATTAGGGCCATAGACCAGCCACACTCTTGTGGATGGCAGTATGTCTTTATGAGTTGAATAGACTTTTCCATTGTCAGTCATGTGGGGGTGGAGGGGGGGGAGTCTGTAGGGCATGAGGCAGGACCTGAAGATATAGGAATCAGGTCTCAGACTTTTTCTCCTTTCTGGGTGAGGGGTCAGTTTGGTCACTTGGGAGGCCAAGTGATGAAGAGGCCTTTCTGATGATGTGGAGTGAATACCTAGAGGTGTTGAGTTGTGTGCAGACACAGGAATGTACGCTGCTCAGAGACCTCTTCAAGAAAGACTCATTGCCCAGCTGTGAGGAGTATGGTCAGCTGATAGCCTCCAGCTGTTAGCTCCTTCAGGTCCACCTCAACAAAGACAGTCTTTGCTCTGGAGCTCCCATTGGACAAGAGAGACTTTGTCAGATCTCTATCCCAGTCTAATGGCTCTTCTACCCAATCCCAATCTTCCTGTGGGTCTTATTCCCCAGTAAAGTTTTTGCACTGCCAATTCCAAGCCCACATCTGCTTTCCAAAGGATCTAACTGACACACACCACCACAAGGAAGCCAACTAGGAGACAGTTGGGAGTGGTCACTCTAAGCAGCCCTGGAATGACTCTGGGCCTGTGCAGAAATCATTCTTTGTGTCATACTTTCTAATTTCCCTTAAATGTCAGAAAATCTCACTAAAAGGCACATGCTAGTATCCACCATGTTGTGAGGAAGGGGAAACAGTCCACCCCTTGGGAGAGGAGAGAGGGAACATCTCAGGAGAGCTTTGATCCTCATAGCAGCAGGATGGCAGCTTAACAAAGAGGTTGGAATGGAGGACCCAAGGGCTCAGATCCAGAGCTCACCTGTGCAGCCCTGTGGGGGCCCCTCACAGACAGCTAGGGTCACTCTGAAGGTCTCTTCCCAGTAATAAGTCCAGGGGTGACTTATGCCATCACTCCTGGGTTGCAGTCCACTAGATTTGCACCATGAGAACCCAAAAGGTAGATAGATTTTATTATCCTCATTTTGCAGATGAAAAAATTGAGATACCATTCTGGAAGTTAATTAGGTATTCTTTTCACTATCCCATAATAGCCACCCCCCTCCAATCTTTTCAAAACAGCGTAACTCTCGGGTCACCATTTCCTGTTAAATAATTGAGTCTAATGTCAAAGGGCATCTCAGTGGTCTGAAATAACTTAATGCTTTAGGTGGGGCAGTCAGTCCTCTAAAGAGCAGCACCATGGCGCTCTTTCACTATTGGATGCCTTTAGTGTTACCAGGAAGTGCATTTGTTTGTTTAAACAAGACCGCAGTAAGTTAAGTTTTATAGGGGTTGCAAGAGTCTGTGATAGTAAAGTTAAAAAAAAGAAAAAGTACGCATTTCCCCCGTGGTTTTATTTCTGACTCTCATCCATCTTATAAAAGGACTTTCTGTTGAAAGACTTAAATGAGCAGGCATTTTTAAATATGTTTATTATTTAAAAGAAATTTAAGGTTAAAATCCTTTTTCCCTGTAATTCTAAGTTTTTTGAACCCAGTTGTTTGATCCCCTTTGATCCATGTAACTCCTCCTACTCTCGGGCCTCCCCTCAGAATCCGTTATTTCCTGCAACAAATATTTCCTTACAGGTAAGGAATGCCTTGTCCTTTTCCCTTTCTGGTGCACTTGTTAGAAGTAATGCTGCACTTGTCTCGCATTTTTCGTTGCTTTTCCATTACTCGGTTAGCTTTTCTTTGCTTGACTATCCCAATTTGTGTCGCTGTTGCTGCATTTTAACATTTGTGGTGAATCTCCTTTGTTTAAACCCTGGAAGGGTCTGTGCTCTACTAGCTCACACTCTGTTTTCTGTTTTGTTTTGTTTTTTAAGTTGTAACTTCTTTTCTTTCATTAGCTCCTCTGGGAATTTTATTTTTTCTGCCGTCACATCTTTCTTACACAAAAATGAAAATGTTTAAAATATTACAAATTTCTGATTTTGTTTCGGCTACCTAAGCCTTCCCATAAGAGTAAAATAGTCAGGGGCGCCTGGGTGGCTCAGTCGGTTAGTCATCCGACTTCTGCTCAGGTCATGATCTTGCAGTTCCTGGGTGTAAGCCCCGCATCGGATGCTGTGCTGACAGCTCAGAGCCTGGAGCCTGCTTCGGATTCTGTGTCTCCCTTGCTCTCTGCCCCTCCCTTGCTCGTGCTCTCTGTCTCTCAAAAAAAATAAATAAACATTAAAGAAAAGCAGAGTAAAATATTCAGGATTCTTCATTATGTCTTCATCTGGTATAAATTCTCAGCTGCCCTGGGCAAACAACTGAGTGGTTATTGCTAAGCCTGCTTTATAGGAGTAAAAATAATTATCCTTGGATTTCTTTTTCATGCTCAATTTTCTCCTGGACTTTTTATCTTTTTCAAGGAAAATGAACAATGATTTTATTGACTTTTATAGTGCTTCAAGCTCTTTATACCACTCTGTGTCTAAAGGAATTTTTCTTTTATTCTCTGTATCATGAGCCAGGAAATATTTTAACCAGTGTTTTCTGGAACTTTATTCCCTGGTTGTTATGCTCTGTGAACAGTTTAGCAATTTCCTTCTACCTGTCATGACCACAGAAGGAAAATGGAGTAGTATTGTTCTATAAAGATAATTTGACCTGACCTCTGCAACTAAGAGGCAAAAAAAAAAAAAAAATAGTAATAATAAGTTAAATGGGGAAGATTCATGTTTATTTTTGTCTTTTATGTTTATTATTTGTATTTAACACGTGACAGGCACTATTATACTCTGAAATAATTAATTGTATAACACTGTTTTTACTGAGATACTGAAACCTTCAAACTTAAAAAAATTTTTTTATCTGTATTTATTTTTGAGAGAGAGACAGAGTGCAAGCAGGGGAGGGACACAGAGAGGGAGGCACAGAATCTGAAGCAGGCTCCAGGCTCTGAGCTGTCAGCACAGAGCCCGACGTGGGGCTCGAACTCACAAGCTGTGAGATCATGACCTGAGCCAAAGTCGGATGCCCAACTGACTGAGCCACCCAGGCACCCCTGAAACTTTCAAACTTTTAAGGTTTTGAGCAGTGTTTCTAGAATGGCTTCTACTGGATGACTTTTTGGGGGGAGAATGGTTATTTTTAGTGTAATTTTAACATGACTATTCAAAATTCTCACACAGCTTGATTAAGTGAAAAAATTCTTTTATGTTGACCAAAATGATCTCTTATGATTTGAGAATGTGTACTTTAAAAGAATCATAGAATTTAGACAAGAATAAAACCACAAAATTATCTAGTTTAACTTCCCAGAGAATGTTCAGTTCTCTCTAATACGTCGTTGAGGTGTGACCGTTTTAACTTGGATGTGTCCACTGTGGAGAGCGCCTCTGAAACCCCGTTTTTGCTGAACAAGTCTAACATCTAAAATCTTTGAACCCGAATCTGCTCTAGTACTTCCATCTTTGGTACCAGTTTTTCCTTCGGGAGTAACTCATCTCATGTCTGTTCTCTGGTTTTTATGGCAGCCCTTTTTATATTTACTTATTTTGTTTTTAAATTTACATCCCAATTAGTTAGCATGTAGTGCAACAATGATTTCAGGAGTCGATTCCTTAGTGCCCCTCACCCATTTAGCCCATCCCCCCTCCCACAAGCCCTCCAGTAACCCTCAGTTTGTTCGCCATATTTATGAGTCTCTTATGCTTTGTCCCCCTCCCTGTTTTTATATTATTTTCGTTTCTCTTCCCTTATGTTCATCTGTTTTGTCTCTTAAAGTCCTCATATGAGTGAAGTCATATAATTTTTGTCTTTCTCTGACTGCCTAATTTCACTTAGCACAATACCCTCCAGTTCCATCCACATAGTTGCAAATAGCAAGATTTCATTCTTTTTGATTGCTGAGTAATACTCCATTGTGTGTATGTGTGTGTGTGTGTGTATACACACACACACACACACCCCACATCTTCTTTATCCAATGGACATTTGCAGCCCTTTATATATTTAACCATTGAGGTACATATCTCCTTACTTCCTTCCATGGTCAGCACTGACTCCTCCTTTAGCCATTCTTTATGGTTTACAATTCTTTGTCCACTTTATTTAATTCATGAATGATACTCTTAAATGTGATGTGCAAAGTTATACTCATTCTTTTTTGTTTCTGTTTTTTATTATTTAAATTTTTGTTGAGGTATAAGTGGCATATACATTATATTGGTTTCAGGTGTACAACATAATGATTCCATGTGTGTATATATTGCAAAATGATCACTGCAATATGTGTAGTTAACACCCATCACCACAAAAAATTATAATTTTTCTTGTGATGAGAACTTTTCAGATCTATTCTCTTAGCTACTTTTAAATATACAATACAGTATTATTAACCATAATCACCACACCGTACATTATATCCTCATGACGGATTTAATTTTGTAAGTGGAAGTTTGTACGTTTTGACCATCTTTACCCATTTGCCCCCCACACCCTATGTACCTTTCCACTCCCCACCCCTCCGCCCCAGCTGCCACAATCTGTTCTCT
Organism: Acinonyx jubatus; assembly: GCF_027475565.1. Classification (NCBI taxonomy): domain Eukaryota; kingdom Metazoa; phylum Chordata; class Mammalia; order Carnivora; family Felidae; genus Acinonyx; species Acinonyx jubatus. The sequence continues at coordinate 28,177,271 of NC_069380.1, read as the reverse complement.
GTGTCTTTGAGTCTGGTTTTGTTTTGTTTTTAGATTCCACATATAAGTGGGGTAATATGGTATTTGTCTTTCTCTGTCTGGCTTACTTCACTTGGCATAATGCCTTCAAAGTTAACCCACATTGTCGCAAATGGTAAGATTTCCTTCTTTTTTATGGCTGAATAATATTCTATTATACATGTATATGCTACATCTTCTTTATCCATTCATCTAGATGTACACTTAAGTTGTTTCCAAGTCTTGGCTATTTTAATAATGCTGCAATGAACATTGGGGTGCATATATTTTTTCAACTTAGTGTTTTCATTTCCTTTGGATAAATACTCAGAAATAGAATTGCTAGATTATATGGTAGTTCCATTTTTAGTTTTTTGAGGAACCTCCATATTGTTTTTCTACAGTGGCTCCACCACTCTACATTCCCATCAACAGAGCACAAGAGTTCCCTTTTCTCTACATCCTTGCCAACATTTGTCATCTCTTGTCTTTTTGATAATAGCCATTCTAATGGGTATGAAGTGACATCTCATTGTGGTTTTGATTTACATTTTCCTAATGATGAGTGATATTGAGCATCTTTTTGTGTGCTGATTGGTCATTGCTATGTCTTCTTTGGACAAATGTCTATTCAATTTTCTGCCCATTTTAAAATCAGATGACTTTTTTTCCTATTAAGATGTATGGGTTCTTTATATATTTTGGTTATTAATCCCTTATCATGTATATGATTTGCAAATATTTTCTTCTACTGAGTAGGTTGCCGTTAATTTTGTTGATGGCTATACTCAATTTTAACTTTTAACTTGCTATTATGCTCATTTATTGCTTCAAAAGATACCTTCCAGTAAGTGAAAACACAGCTCACAAAAAAGGGAGAATATATTTGCAAAGCATATAACTGATAAGAGACTTGTATCCAGAATATCTAAAGAACTCTTACAACCTAAAGATAAAAACTACAAACATAATCCAATTTAAAAATAAGCAAAAGATTTGAATATACATTTCTCAAAAAAAAGATATTAAAAGTCTAATAAAACCATGAAACCGTACTCAACATTATTAGTCATTAGGGCAATGCAAATCAAACCACTCAGAGATATCACCTCGCACTCCTAGGATGGCTATAATAAAAAAAGACAAATCTTGGCAAGGATATGGAGACATTAAGACTTTCTTACAGGGGCACCTAGGTGGCTCAGTCAGCTAAGCATCTGACTTCAGCTAGGTCATGATCTCCCAGCTCGTGAGTTCAAGCCCTGAATCGGGCTCTGTGCTGTGACAGTTCAGAGCCTGGAGCCTGCCTCTGATTCTGTGTCTCCCTCTCTCTCCACCCCTCTCCCTCTCATGCTCTCTCTCTCTCTCTCTCACACACACACAAATAAAAAACAAATAAATAAATAAATAAACAAACAAATAAATAAATAAATAAACAAACATTTAAAAAAAGACTTTCTTACATTGCAAGAATGTAAAAACCCTTGGATAAGAGTGTGGCCATTTCCTCAGGGAAACAGTGCCACCCCCATCGACTGAGCATCTCCCAGGACAATATTGGGAGCAATATGGCTCTTCTCATTCTTTCAATTTGGCAAGTCCAAGTGCGTCTTCCAAAAACAGGGATCATGTGTGAGTTCTAGAGACAGAAATCAGTTACAGGAAAAAGGAAAGCTATCATTTAGTGGACTGGAGACAAATTGAAAGCCCAGATTTCACTTTATTTCTGGGAGGAAAAGTAAAATAATGGAAAAACTACTAAATTCATTTCCATCTCCAAGCTTAAGTTCTCATCAGCTCCAGTTGCCTTCCTGCAGCAGCAAAGGTTTTCACCACCTACAGGGATTTTCAGGGAAACTAAAATCAAGGTGAGTGGAACCCACCCACCGGGCAGAGCTGCTGTCTTAGCAGAGTTGGGGAACTGTCAAGTGTGTGAGCATCCTATGTACGTCAACAGATAGAATCCAAGGCAGGAGACACACATACTCACGAGGAAGGAGAAATGAAACCGTCTCAATGCCGCCTCACCATTCAGTTTCTGAGTATATATTATCGACTTTCCCAACTTAGATGAGCCTGAATCCTGCCTGTTGCCTATTGCTGTGCTATGATATATAAGAAATACAATACAGGGAATTATTCCAGCCCAAGCGCACTCTTCTAGAGTTTCATCCCTACATCTTCGCCTGCTTTTCTATCCTGTTGAACTAGCTGGACAATATACATACTTGACATGCAGTGTATCCTCTTCCTAAGCCAGTGGCCAGCGCTAAGCAGCCAACCTTAGCCTTACTAACAGAGTAGTAAATCCTACTCTCTTTGACCTTACCTTGTTTCCTCTTAAAATTCCAGAATCAAAGATACTGCCTAAGATGGCATGTACAGCTCGTGCCTTATTCTGCAAGAGAGAAAGCATGAAGAAAGGAGAGAGCAAGATGACGTTTGTGATCCTGTCTCTCCGCCAGCTGAGTGCTGTAGCCTTCCACCCTGAGGAGCCTCTCTCTGAGGAGGCTGTAATGAAGGGGTAGAGCTGTGGGGGCTAACACCTCTGCACATTCTATAACATAAATTGCCTTAGTTTCACCAGGCTACAGGTATAGATAAGGCTATGTTAATAGCATTTACCAAATTTCTTTGGGTAAATGGATTTTTGCCCCATCCAGTTTACCCATGAGTCCTGCAGAGCTTCCTTTAGATATTTCTAGGAGCCCCCAGACAATATCTTATAAGCCTTTGCAAACAAATTCCCTCTCACACGTGGCATTTGCCACCTTACTGGGGCATTAGCACCTCCTGAAACAGCTGAGGACACAGAGCTTTTGAGATGTTAAAACACTGCAGTGTTGTGTTCCAAAGCAGGAGAGTGCTGTGCCCCTTACGTGTTATACCCTTACAGGGGCTGGAAAGCTAAGCTTGTCCCATGAGGTTATCGCCATTCCTTTTCTTTTACAGACTCCCTCCTCCTAATAACCCAGTGTAAACTCTAATGAGTTCTGGGTCAGGAAACACATTTCATTATCAGTATTGGATATTTGAGATTGATATTTGAGGATCAATGCTATTTCCATAAAGTCCCCTCCTTCTCCAACAACCAAAGCTCTCTTACTGGAGTCAAGCTCTTATAATGTCTAGCATCTGCTTTCTGCAGGATGAGTTTCCCCCAAGAGGCTTTTCAGAGCACAGGAAACTGTGCTTCTGGAAGACTCATCCCACTGTTTTGTCAAATATGTTCAGACACATCTGATTTTCAGTTTCTCAGCTAGCCCTTTCTCAGCCAAGACAGAGCATTGGTTTGGTTAAGGAGGTGTTCCCAGTGCAGATAACACGAAGCCTGACTAATGAATGGTAGCTTAAACAAATAGGATTTCATTTGTGTCTCATCACAAAACATTCAAACATAGCAGGCTGGGGCCAGTGCAGTGGCTCAAGGAGACTGTCAAGGACCCATATACGCTCTTGTTCTCTCTCTCTCTGCCCCCCTGTCCCCCACCTTGCCCTGCCATCCTTACCTCATCAGCTTTTATTCTTAAGTATCTCATGATCACTGTATGGCTATTGCCTGGCCCAGCCACAGGTCAGTATTGTGTGCAGAGGAAGAAGGAGAAAAGGTATGCCGGCAGATTTATACTTAAATCCCTTCCACCAGCACTGCCTACAGTGAGTCACTGGTGTGGGGTGGGGAGGGTGCTCTCCATTTGGTCCAAGCTGTCCAAGCTGAAACAGATTCTCCCATGAGGTATCACAAGGACATCTACGGTGTAGAATCTAACTTAGATATTCTCCGGGCAGCACTGACTGTTGTCCATTCTCTTTGTGTCCCACCCTCAACGTGGGCCACACACCTCATGTCTCACCTGTCTTTGTGTAAATAAGAACATGAAGCTAACTAATTAAATGGACAACTTAGGACTTTAAGACTTTTTAAGAAGTTTTTCAGTGGCTCCTAAAAAGCAACTAAAATGGTTTAGAACATGACTTCAACTAAGTCTGTACCATGCTAGACTGTTCTCTAGGTTAAGAATTTTTTGCATATTCCAGAATTTCTCAAAGTGTGCATTATAGAACACCAGTCCTATCAGATAAAACACAGGTACAAACACATGTTAGAGATGCTGCCTGTTATACTGGACCCTTAGAGCTCTACAGTGCACATGGGCATTTTAAATGTTCCCAAAGGGTGCCTGGCTGGCTCAGTCGTGGGGTGTGTGACTCTTGATCTCAGAGTTATGTGTTCGAGGTCCACACTGGGTGTGGAGATGACTTAAAGATAAAATCTTTAAAAAAACTAATGAAATAAATATTCCTAAAAGGCACACTATAAATAAGCTTGTTTAACTCTGTTTAACCCACTGCTTCCCAATTTTTTTGGATAAAAGAATTTTTTGAGGCATAACATTTTATGCTATGAAAAGTTATCCATAACTTTTTGGCCATGAACATGTTAAGGAGCTAAGGTTCTATGGAATACACTTTGGAAAATGCCAACATTCTCTTTTCTTGTGTTAAATTCTAGCTGTGTTGTCCAACTAAGCTTATCAGTTTGAATTTTCAAGTGTGAAATATAAATAATAAAATACATGTAAGGCCATGCTTTCAGTTTAACACCCTTCCAAGTGGTTGTTTTTGCCTTACCCCTTTATTAATTTATTAATTTGAACATTTATTAATTCAAGCCCTTTCCCTTTAACAAAAAATCCATATTGTAATTTCTTATTCATATAGATTAATTAAGAAAAAATGTTTTAGTTATATAGCAAAGCTTTTAAAATAAAAAACAGTTTGGGGCGCCTGGGTGGCACAGTCGGTTAAGCGTCCGACTTCAGCCAGGTCACGATCTCGCGGTCCGTGAGTTCGAGCCCTGCGTCAGGCTCTGGGCTGATGGCTCAGAGCCTGGAGCCTGTTTCCGATTCTGTGTCTCCCCCTCTCTCTGCCCCTCCCCCGTTCATGCTCTGTCTCTCTCTGTCCCAAAAATAAATAAACGTTGAAAAAAAAATTTAAAATAAAAAACAGTTTGATTTCTTTTTTTTTAATCTTTATTTTTAAGAAAGACAGAGAGACAGACCATGAGCCAGGGAGGGGCAGAGAGCGAGGGAAACACAGAATCCGAAGCAGGCTCCAGGCTCTGAGCTGTCAGCACAGAGCCTGACACGGGGCTGAAACTCACAAACCACGAGATCATGACCTGAGCCGAAGTAGGACGCTTAAACGACTGAGCCACCTGGGCACCCCAAACAGTTTGATTTCTTAAAAAAAGGAATAATAACTGCACATATTTAAGGAATGAAAATAATATAATAAAAAAAAGTAAACTTAGAAACATCTAGAGATACTACAGAGAAGAATTTTTTTTTTTTTAAATATGCCACAACTGGGCAGGAAATAACCAGCCTATGATGCTGTAAGCTACCGATGTGAACTCAAAAGAAATCAGTAGCTTCGGCATATAGCCAACGGGGAGAAAAAAAAAACAACAACCATTGGATCTTAACTGCTGACAAGTTTCCACAGAGGCAAATGATTTTGAGAAATCAAATAATTGAACAGAACCCAAGTTCAGATTATATGCTTCATTAAAATTTTTGGTCAGTGAGCAGAACATTCTCAAGTACCTTAAGCCTGTACTAATTTTATATCATGTACACATATTCACATGCAGAGTCATGGTGATGAAGCACCCAACAAGGACAATAGCCAAATACGGCTATCCTCATGATGACATTGGAGAAGCAGTGGAGGCCTTGGCCCTGATACCCACAATGCGGATATGTGAATGCCAACAGATCAGGCGCAAGAAGAGGGTGCCTTCTGTGAATGCAATTAACCACAGTATCATATTTAACTCGTAGAAGGCAGTCTCTCTGACTTAAGGGTGGAAAATTTAAGTAGCCTCTACAGCAGAGTTACACATGAGCCAAAATGATTAATCAGAAAATACATGACTCTAAACCCCTGCCACAGAAACAAACAAGTATTGATGTCATCATTTATGTGCATGATTTTATGTGAACTTTTTACTGACTTTTAATAGCTATTTTACATCTAGTTTCCCTAGGAAAGACTAAAATTTTATTTATTCTTACTATCAGATCTATTCATGAGTTGCAACAAAACACTGGTGTTCTTTTCTTAGTCTTATAAAATAAGAGAGGCTCTTGTAGAAAACATGTAACCCAATAAGGTGAGGTTCTTTGCTGAAAAATGTTTGTGAGTGTTGGAAAGATGAGCTTGGGAAGCAGGGGAAGGGGAATCTCAGTATGTCTCATTACACATTTGATGGCTTCTGAAAGAATGGAACCTCAAACACTATGCTGATGTCAAATTTAATAATTGCTTGAGGGTAGACGTTTTAAAATCTAATATTTACATATGAAAATTTAAGGAAGAAGGATTTTTTTTTTTTAAAAAGAGAGAGATTGGGGCGCCTGGGTGGCTCAGTTGGTTAAACGTCTGACTTCAGCTCAGGTCCTCATGATCCTGTGGTCATGAGTTCGAGCCCTACATCGAGCTCTGTGCTGACAGCTCAGATCCTGGAGGCTTGGAGTCTGCTTTGGATTCTGTATCTCCCTCTCCTCTCTCTGCCCCTCCCCCATTTGCACTCTTTCTTTCTCTCTCTCAAAAATAAATAAACATTAAAAAAATAAATAAAAAATAAAAAGGAGATTAACCCATGGTGTAGAAATAGACTATAAAATAGGAGTTCTCTTGATAAAATAATGATTAGCACTGTATGCACAACAGCATTTGTTTCAAGATAGGACTTGAGTACGTATGACATTTAACCCTCTGTCTGTAACTAGAACAAGGCAAATTCAGCACCTAGACACAAACATGGAAGTAGGTGGAATTTGGAACTCTAAAATTTATTTACTTGTACATTTATTTCAGAGGAGGAAGTGGTCCTATTCTATGTGACCTATTCTCACTCTGTGAAGACTTGCCTGTTGAAAACAAGTCCTGGTGTTTGTGTTTCCTTTCTATATCACAGTCTAATCAAGTGCCTGTTTAATAATCTATACCACACAAGTCAAATGAAATAGATTTATTAAATGTTGTTATATTCAAGGAGCCACGTTCCAAAACATGGATATCCTGTGACTGAAGCTCTGGGTTCTTATAATCATTAAATTGACTGAGAAATTATTTTCTGTCAAAGTGTTTTAGTTCTATGAGGATAGAGTAGGAATCCTCAGGGAAAGAAGCTTGCTAAGGAACTCTTGTAACTTTTCCTTGGTACGGTCTCTCTTAAAACATTTTTTTGGATTCCAGTAAAATATACATAACACAAAATTTACCATATTAAACATGTTTAAGTGCACAGTTCAGTGGCAGTAAGTACGTTCACATTGTATGCAACCCTCACCACCGTCCATCCCCAGAAGTTTTTTCATCTAGCAAAATGGAAGCTCTGTACCCAATACAGCTGAAATTCTATTTCCCCTTCCCCCCAGCCCCTGTCAATCACCATTCTACTTTCTGTCTCTATGAATTTGAATGCCCTAGGTACTTCATGTAAATGGAATCATACATTATTCTTTTGTGTTAAGCTTATTTCACTTAGCATAATGTCCTCAAGGTTCATGCGTGTTGTACGATGTGTCTACAGTCTCCCATTTTGGTGGCTGAGCAAAAAAGAAAGCAGCTCCAAACACTTAATTTTTTATATCTATATAATATTTCATATCAATTTTCTTCTAAGGGACTTTAGAAAGTTTGCCTGGGGTGTGAAACACAATAGAACAGAGTAGTGTTATCGGTGGTGGTGGGCTAAGTATAGAAAGAGGCATGAAGAGGCAGTTTCACTCTAGGTTAAAGTTATCTGCTCTGCTGTCAGAGATTCTGGAGTCCACCTATTTGGGTAAGGTCTCACAATCAATATTTTTTAAGAGCCTTTTTAAACAAATGCAAAGAATGCAGAGAATACAAATTCTTCTTTGCACTGCACTGTGCTATTTCTACCTGTGACTTCCACCCACTGCTACCTGCTGCAGAGATAAAGCCAATCCATCCTCTTTGACAGCCTTTTAACATTTGACTTTGTCTCCTCTTCCTGAGTCAAAACACCTCAGTTTTGCTGAAGTAACAGACTTTATTTTATGTGGTCTTCTTCTCTAGTAGGTGGTCAATATCCATTCAAAATGAGGCATCTGAAACTGCTGCTTGTTCAGTATCATTTCCTAAGATTCTAACTGTGCTGGGCAGAATTCTAAGACAGCAGAGGGAATCAAGCTTATTAATCACTTAATAGTAAGATAGGAAGATTGTCCAGGTTAGCTTAAACTAATCACGTGAGCCCTTTAAAAGCAGAGAGATTTCTCCTTCCCATTGCAGAAGGAGAAGTCAGAGAGATTCAAAGTGAGAGGGATCCACCACAAGACGGGATCTCCATTGCTAGAATGGAGGGGGCCACATGGTGAGGACCTGAGAGTGGCCTCTAGGAACTGAGAGTGGTCCTCAGCCAAGAGGCAGCAAGAAAACGGAGACCTCAGACCTACAAGCGCCAAGAACTTGAGAGAGCTTGGTGAGTGATCTTTCCCTAGTCGAGCCTCCAGGTGAAGTTTCAGCAGCCAAAACCTTGATTTTAGCCTCAGGAAACCCTAAGAAGAGGACCCAGCTAAAATGTGCCAGACTTCTGAATAACAGAAACTAAGATAATAAGCAGGTGTTGTCTTAAGCCTCTGAGTTTGGAGCAGTTCGTAAGGCAGCAATAGATAACAAGCACACTGCCCCTTTATGTTCCAACAATACTTCTCTACTTGCGTTTCCTGAACATAGCTTGCTGTCAGGCTTGCATACTTTTGTTCATGAAGTTTGCTCACCTAGGATATCCTTTCTTACCTATTCAGATGGACAAACTCTACTCTTCATGTTCAAGATCTATCTCAGGCATTACTGCCACCAGAAAATGTCACTATCCTCCCGAGGCAGACTTACTGTGTATTAGTCCTTTTGACTGTAGAAATTTGTGCCCTGATAAATTCCACTGGAAGAATTTTCAATTAACAATCCTAAGATTATATGGGGACAAAAATAAGATTATAAAGATTGAAATTGTGAGAATACGTGTATAAAAGTACTCGTCGATGTTTTATATTCCTTGAAATAACACACGAAGTTTATCAGATAAAGACAGTTAACAATGATATTCTACACAATATTGGCAGCGATTAATGATTGGCAGTCTGCTTTCTGTATTTACCACGCTTTGCTAAGTAGAAACTTTTAAGGATTTCCTTCCTCTGCAATTTTAGTGAGATGCTTGTAAAATTCTCCTGGTTTTGTTCCAGGGGTTGTGCCTGTGGGCACGCACGTGTGTGTGTGTGTGTGTGTGTGTGGATTCCCCGATATAGTCCAGGATTCTTATAACTTTTAACTCTGAGGTTTTGACTCTTCTCCTGCCCCCTATTCTCCTATTCTGCAGAGAGTGCCACTTGGATGGCACGGAGAACAGTAGGAACAGAGTAGGTGTTCCTCAAACCACTCCCCGGTACCAAGAGGTTATATAACCTTGCTGATCACTTCATACCAAACCACAGATCCTCTTATGCTCTCTCCTTCCAACCCGCTGAGCTCTGCCTTTCCTTTGACTGTAGCACTGAAACCAGGACATGAACACCATCAGTTTCATTTCTCTGGCCCCCAGAATTACAAGAATTCTATTTTTGCACTCCTCTCTACTTCCTTTTTGTATCCTAATCCTAAATTCATTTTTCTAATTACAGTATATCCTTTGTACTCACAAGCGCCGTATCCTCTAATCTTTGATAATCCTCAGATTCACAAGTGCATCGTTGCATGTAACAAACCCCTATCATGAGACAGGCCTGCAGACAACAAAAAGATAATAAATGGTAGTCAATGTAAACAGCATCAATGGGATACAACAGGTATCCCAATAGGCAGACAAAGCATGGAAAAAAAATTGGGGTATGGAAAATATTTCAAGATTCAAGTAGACATCAGAGAAGTCTGTTAGGAGGTGGAAAGATAGCGAGATGTCTAGAGGTTCAGATGCAGGATTTTAGTCTCTGGTGGGGAAATGACAAAAGCAGAGCAAGGTCTTGGTTCTTTAGAGATTGGAGTACTGGTAAAAGAAAGGCAAAACTCCCAAGTGGAAAAGCAAATCTGTGACCCAATTACCAGAAGTAGGCCACAGGCAGGGAGCAAACCCAAAATTCCATGTCATTGTACAAATCTACTTGCATAAGTATGCAAATATATTCATGCAAGGCTGTTAGTTACAGCCATTAGTAATGGTGAAAAACTTAGAAACAACTAAATGCTCACAGTGGGGGTCCTAGTTATAGAAATGATGGTGTATCTAACCAAGGGAATACTTTGTAGCTCTTAAAATCAATGAGGCACCTAGCTGAGATGAGCTGATATGGAAAGATTTCCAAAGTGTATGATTAATTAAAACATTGAAATAGACGACAATAGGAATAGTTTGATATCACCAGTACAAATAAAAGGATATATCGTGGGGGCACCTGAGTGGCTCAGTCAAGAGTGCCACTTGAAACACCCCACTCTTGATTTTGGTTCAGGTCATGGTCTCAGGATTGTGAGATTGAGCCCTGCATCAGGCTCCATGCTGGCCATGGAGCCTGCTTAAGATTCTCTCTCTCCTCCCTCTACCCCTCTCCTGCTTACCCGTGACTTCTCCCTCTCTCTGTCTCTCAAAAAAAATATATATCTTAACCATACATGCACACACACACAAGTACACACACTCATACCTGTATATATACATGTATGCATATGTATATATTACATGTATGTAATATATATATACATATATACACATATATATGTGTATATATGTGTGTGTGTGTATATATATATATATATATATATATATATATATATATATATATATTAGTCAGTGTCCTTTTTGAGGTAGGGGGAAGAATATTTGAGGTATTCAAACAGAGGAGATTTAATATAGGGACTATTAAAAATTGTTGCACAGCCAAACAGGGAAGGTGAATTTACCCAATGGTGGACAACTTTACGAACACTTAATGGAACAAAAGAAAAAGCAATTTAACCAAGAGTCCATAGTTGCTGTGGTACCGGGCCTGCTAGAGGATCTGTCAAGGATAAATCCTAAAAATTCCATGCTCCAACCGTGATATCCCTTTCATGTGCTTGTTTTGGACTCCCATTAGGCTGAGGGGTGGTCTTAAAATGGCAATGTACTGGTATTCTTATTGTACATTTAATGGAATTAGTAGATTGTGTCAGAGAAAGGATCTTAATGTCAATCCTTTGATTGGTTGGTTCGTTGGTTTTTAGATACACTCTTCTTGTTTGGTAAATGTTGCATGATGACAAAAAAGACCTAACTTTTGCTTGACTAGTTGGGGCAGTGGGGGTGAAGAGAATGGGGGAAGAGCCTGACATATTATTAAATATAAGATAATTTACAATGATAATCTATGAATGGTTTTATTTTAACCTATCAGAAAAGAAGAGTCTGTTTACAACTGCATGAAGACTGTGTTGGATTTTTTAGATTTCCAAATAGAGATGTATAGCATATCTTTAAGAGACAAGTATGTTACTTTTTTATACTAGTCAGTTGAGTCTATTTCATCATGAAGATAGAAGGTCTTTGTATCTGATTCTTCTTGGGCACAACTTGAGTTCTCTCGGCCCCACCTATCTCTTATTCCAACCCTACTGTGGCAACCAGTTCTGGGCATGCTCCATTTTCCTACAAACACAACCAGACAGGCACAGGCTTCCCCTTCTAGGGGTTGCTGTTGATGCTGAGGCAGAGACACAGTGGGAACCCACAGCATGCAACAAACTGGAAGGGCAGAGACAAACTTTTGATGGACTGGAGCCTATCAATAAATGATTTTCCTGCTTTTTGCCCTGGCTGTGTAGCCCTGAGTTTCACAGGGCAAATCACCAGTAAGGGAGTGAGTGAGCAGACAGGAATCCATCTTTGTGTTGGCTCTCCCCACTTCCCTGCTTTGCTCCCCTGTCCTTCACTCCTGCTCTCTAAATCACACTCCTCTGTAAAGTACTTGAACTTAAGTATTTGCTTGAGGCTTTGCTTTATGGGGAGCTCAGACGAAGACAGCCTCCAGTATACAATACTGTGGTTCTGATGATGATCCAATTCAGTGACTGCTGGGGGGGGAAATGCATGGAAGATAATATTACAGCCAAATGAGCAAAGCCAAAACCTGAGTTTGAGCACTTTGTTATGATTTTCATGAAATACAGCAAAATGGAAAAATCCGTATGTAGGAGGAACTACTGAAACCAGAGTCAAATGCTATCAGGGCTCTCCCCACATCTCATCTGCTTTGTTTCTGCCTCTGTCTCTCTCAGTTTAATCTGCTTCTCTGGTTCACTTGGAAAGAGAGTGCCCAGGTTGGAGGTGGGGAGACTCTCACCCCTTTTCCTGTTTCCATGGGGTGGCATTGCTGTAACTAACACTCCTTCCATTTCTCTGCAGCCTGACTCCTCAAGTCCCCCCCCCCAAAAATGTGTGATTTATGTGATTTGTGAGTTTGGGGAAAGGGATTGGATAAATGTGGCTCAGCTATGTCCTTCCTCCTTTCCTTTTGAGATCAGTCAGCCCGCAGGGAGCACACATTTTCCACTCCTCCAAGCAATAAGTTTTAAAGGATTAGACACATGGAGGGAGCCAGCTCGCATGCAGCTGTGCCTGTGACTGGGTGGGTAATTCTCTTTAATTTAGGGGTGGAGCATGAGCAGGACTGTGTGTTACACACTCTGCTTTGATCTCCAGGCTGGCTTTGATCAGTGATAAATATGATATCTTGATCTCTGATTATCTGAGTCCTGCATCTATTTCCCAATTGGTTCTGAGCTTAGGTGGATATGTTTTATATATTGATTCTTCTGAAACCCCACAGCCACCAACATCCCTCAGGCTTTTATATTTCACAGTCTTTCTGCTCAAAGAGAGATGGTTTCAGAAGGTTAAGTCAATTGTAACATGGCATCTCCATCCCACTGGAGCTGTGCCGCCACTGTGGGCACAAGCCCTGTAGAGTCCATCAAGGGTCACCGAATTTCTGGGCAAGACTGGCTATCAGGGACAGTGCTTACAAGTGTGCATGGAATTCATACATGACACGACTGCTCCATCATCTAAAACATGCATCGCCCAGTGTGTGAGGGCAACAGCTTACCCTATCAGAATCACCACACTGAACCTGATGCCAAATCCTGAATAGCTTCACCCATCGGCCTAAGTGGATGACCTATGACTACTAAAGCATTTATGTTATGTGGGCTAAAAACATAACATGGCTGACCCAATTGCAGCTGGAAAGATGGCAAGAGAGATGAGATACTTCTCAAAAGCTGAAGGGCTTTGAGGTCCCAGATTTAGACATGTTTGCTCCTACCTCAACCAGTTATCCCAAAGTTTTGTCTCTGTCCTGTCTCCCCACCATATCTTCATGTTGCTCTTCTTTGCCTCAGGGCATCTTAATAAAAAGAACAGAGGCTGATGTGAATTACAAAAGCTCTCTCCACTTCCACACAACAAACATCTGCTTCTACCCATCTCTAACCTTCTTTCCTTCTGTCTCAATGGGAAAGGTGCCCTTTCTCCACGTCATGCCATCTATGGGGTGTGACAATATAATGTTGGGCTTGGGAATCAGATGGCCTAGATGTCAATCTTGGCTCTACCATTTCCTTGGCTTATGACATCATCTTTCTGTGCGCCCCCGCCCCCCGCCCCAGCTCATCTGTCAAACCCAGCCAAAAATAGTGGTAACAACTGAGAGGGTGGATTTGAAGATTAAATGAAAGAATGGACACAGAGAACTTACCCCTGGGCCTGGTACAAAATAGGAATAGCAGTTTTCTCACCGTGCTGTGACCACCACCAACTTCCCGGTCACTAACCCAAAGGCTACTTTTCACCTTTATCTTCCTTGACCTTCCTGGGATGTCTGACATTGTTGACCTCTCTCTCTTTAACTGTCTCTTTTCTGTTGACTTCCATTTTACCACTTTCTCATGGTTTTCATGTTATACCTCTAATCATAGGCTCTCAATACCCATCAAAAATTTTCTTCCTCTGCCTGCCATTTCAACATCAAGGCTCTGCCTATGACCCTCTTCTCTCATTATTTCACATACTATCCCTTCACAATCTCACTTACATCTACATTCTTGGGTAATCCCTGAGGGTAGGTTTACATAAATTGCATTTCTAGCCGTAATTGCTCCCCTGAGCTCAGAGATAGTTAATGTATGGCCAGATGTACCCAGAGCTTAAATAGACTCAAGAGTGCTTTCATAAATGCAATAAAGGCAAGTATCTAATGGATTCATATTTTTAAAGATCCAGATATCCACCTGTATGTTCTACAGGCACCTTAGACATCTCCTTGTGCAAAGCAAATTTATCGTATTCCTCACCCTACAAGTGGGTTCTTTATCTCTCCGCCTGTATCACCTGCTCTGTCACCCTAACCAGAAACTTCTTCCTCCCTTTTACTCCTATTAAAACACTATTTGTCCTTAACAAGTCTTATCAGTCTACTTCCTAAAGGTCATTGGATTTATCTCTTCCTTTTGTCTCACATTATCCCAGCCAACCAAAACACCTGCACTTCAACAAGTGTGCTATCTCCCTCTTTTGTTCAAGCTCCTCTGTAGCTTGGGATGCCCTTTTCTCTTTTGCGCACTCCTACTCTTTCTTTGAGATTTAGCTGAGACCTTGTTTCCACGAAACCTCCTATACCTCCCCCAAGATCAAATTAGGAGCCCCTTGATGCTCTCTGTGGCAGGTACGCGGGTGCACTGTGCCGCATCCACTCAGCCTCCCTGGGGACAGCTGTACGTGCTGTGCCCACTCCTCACTTCAAATCCTCCCTGAAGTGTCTCTGCACTTAACTGCTTTGCAGCTTTCTCTGAATTGACAGGAAGTTAACTGCTCAGCCTGGTTGCAGGAGCAACGTGGAAGTGTGGCAGAAGCTAATACCTGCAGAGCCAGCTCCCAATTAATGGGGACAGGAATCAGTAGATCCTCCAAGCAGTGATCTCAGTGATCTCCAAGCAGTGATCCTTTCTACACAATTCTGAGGGTCTCCAGTGGTATTGGACCCCAGGTCATCGTTGCTCACCGCTGTCCTGTATTAGCTTTTCTCCTTCTTGCTCACTTTCCACACTTCCTCAACCCTGCTTCCTGGCATGACACCAAATAAACTACCTGTCCCAAATATTTTTCGTAGGCTCTGATTTAGTAGGGTGGGGGTACCCAAACTAAGACATGTTCTAAGAGTATCCAGTCTATCCCTCTGCCATCACATTCATTATATTACCATTGCTGCTTTACCTTAATCATCTTTGCATCGTTAATGCCCAGTGCCCTTATATAGAGCCTGGATTAAAATAGACATTATGTAAAATATGTAAAAGCAGATGGAGTCGGGGCGGGGTGGGGGGAGGCAGAGGAGAGAGGGGAGAGAGAGAGAGAAAGAGGAAAAAGAAATATGGAAGGAAGGGAGGAAGACAGACCCTTTGGCCAACATCGCTCTTCTTGGTGCTGATTAGTCCTACTGCTACACATTTCATTTTATGAAAGTACAAAATTTGAATAGCACATTGCCAATATATAATATTGTTGACAAATCACCCACAAAGTAAGACACAGACACAGGGTGGGCTTTTTGTTTGTTTTGTTTTGTTTTTCATTCATGTTAAGGTGATTATGAGGCTAAGCCCCTCCTTGGAAATGTGATACACTGTCTCAGACTTGCTGTGAACAAACAGAACAATGGTTCTTTGGGGGATGCAATTCAAATAAAGTACCTGTGAGACAGCGGTAAAGATGGAATCAACAGAGGCGACACCACTGAACGCTTTTCAACCTCCTCAGGATGTTTGTAAGCAAGATGGAGTATGGGAGACCAGAGCCAAAGTAGGCTGGGTTTAGAGGGTATTAAAAAAAAAAAAAAAAACAAACAAAAACCGATGAATCTTTTACTGGAATTTCACAGATGATTTCTTCACAACCACTTAAAGCTTGCTTTAAAGAGAGCAAGCTTCATTAGTGAATAATGTGATAACCTAGCGTATAATTATTTATGAAGTTTTCACACTGGCACTTAAACACTTCCGAGATACTGGATGTGTGGCCTGGATGCACCGAGAGCTTTATTACACTCAGGGTGCATCTACAAATGTAATAAAGGCAGATGTTTAATGGGCTCACATTTAAAAAAACAAACAAACCAAAAAACTCACTGCCAAGGCACTTGCAAATGCTCACTTATTTCCTACTACCCAAATACCAAATCTCAGGAGAAATAATGGTAATAGAGCATAAAAAAGTGGGCTAGAAGTTCTTGGTCTCTGAAGGGGAGTAGTGCCAGGAAATAAAATGGTAATTTAGGAAAAGTAAGAACTAGTCACAGCACATGCTTCTATTTCTTGTTTGATCTTTTTTTCCTTTTAATTTTCAATAATTTGTGACTTCGTTTTCCTTTCTTCTATTTTCATGTTTTTCATTCTGCCCTTCTTTCTCTAGTTCTTTCGTTTATATTCAGAAAGTCGAGAGAGCCAGGGCTCCTTGGCACAAGCCTTTTCCTTTTAAAGAGATCTGTGAGGTTAACAGATATATTCCTTTCCTGGCCTATTTCACTGAAGCAGACTATCTGCAGAGAAGGATTTTCACACAAAATGAATGTTTTAAAAACTTAAAATACATCTATATTTGGATCTGTGATCTATAAACAGCAGGAAACCTGCAAGGTTCTAAAACCTGCTATTTTCCCTCTTATTATTTCTATTTTACAAAGCTTTGTGTGTCCCATCTTCAGAAGTGGTCTCAATTCTTCCAGTTCAAGAAGATTTACCTTAACATCATGTGCAGCCTTTGGATTTCTCTGACTTTACCCACAGATGTCACCCCAGAAATGATGCATACCACTCAGCTCAATTTGCATCATTACACAAAAGGGACTCTCCTTGGAAACCTTTTATGTGCTTCTAAAACATAATAGCATTTCAAAGAAATGTGTTCTTTTTAAGATAATAACTGCAGTTAACTCCCCCACTAGATCTTGCTGAAGTATTTGACAATTAACCCAGCTTACCACTGGCTTGAAGTGATTTGACAGTGATTTAACTCTTTGGGGAAATGCTTCTCTTTAACTTACTACTAAGCTTTTTTTTTTTTTTTTTTTTTTTTTGCTTTGCTTTTCAATGTGTTTTAGCACATTTAAATTTCATCTCTATTCTTCTACATGTATCCCTTGGAGTACAAATCCATTTTTAGTTATGTGTCTTTGTGGTTCTTGAAAACATACAGAATCATTGTGTTCTGGGCTAAATTGTGTGACACCCCCCGCCCTGGCAACTCATATGTCAAAGCTGTATCTTCCAATACTTCAGAATGTGACTGTATTTAGAGAAGGGTCTTTAAAGGGGTGATTAAGGTTGCATGAGGTCGTACAAGTGGGCCCTAATCCAATCTGACTGGTGCCCTTATAAGAAGAGCAAATTTGGACACACACCAAGACACGAGGGATGTGCACATGCAGAGGAAAGACCATGCAAGGGTATAGCAGGAAGGCAGCCATCTGCCAGCAAAGCCAAGAGGCCTCAGAGGAAACCAAACCTGCCAATACTTGATCAGGGACTCCAGACTCCAAAACTGTGAGAAAATGCATTTCTATTGTTTAAGCCACCCAGTCTGTGGTATTCTGTTATGGCGGCCAGAGCAGACTAACTAACATACATGGATTCCGAGTGATCTTTGCAGCTTTGGCTGAAGCTCTTCGGTGTCAGGGAACATAACACTCACTCCTCACTACCTATTCTATTTAGGGCAGCCCTTGAGGAAAGTGTTTCCTCCTGTTCTGAGTAACTATGATTTCTTGCTATAATTCTACTGCTGAAGCAACGTCAGGATGCACAAAGGGCCATCCCCAAATCTCCACAGAAGCCCAGTGCTTTCCAAATGCCGTTATAATACATTGATTAAAAATGGCGTTAAGTTTTTGAATTGTCAGCCAGTGCCTCTGAACTCCTCTAACTATCCACACAGACTTAGTTGGTGAACTCAGACTCCTCAGTCTTTGCCTCATCCCTTAAGGCTGTCTGGTCCCTTCCTAATTTCCTCATCCTCTGCTGCCTTGACTACCATCTTTCTGGTCTCCCTGTCTATAGCTTTCAGTCATAACTGAGAGAGGTTATTTTATGAACATTACAGGGGTAAAAGATTCTGTGGGCTAATCACCCACCTTGACCATTTTTATTTGATGAGATTAAATCATGGTGAATAATGAAACCTGCCTTAAAAAGAGAAATAAGACACCTGGAGGCAGTTTAGGAGCACCAGAGGGGAAAGGCAAATGCTTTGTCTTACCCAGAATGTGTGTGTGCCACTATCCCCTGCCACCGATGGTCCACTCGGATCATAGCAGCCCAGTGATGATTTTAAATTTGCACAGCCATCTCTCTCCTTGGCTTCCTGTCTCAGTCAGGGTAAAACCTGAGTCCTTGAAATGTCGCGCTCACGCCTGGCTCCCTGTAAGCTTTCTGACCAGTGTGGCTTCCTGCTCTCCTCAAATGCCTCAGGCTCCCACATTGTGGCTTTTGTTATTCCCTCAACTTGGAATTAATTTCTCCCGTGTATCTCTCTGAAATTTGCTGAGATGATACTTTTCACTTTTTCACCTTCCCCAGTTCCACCAGTAAGAAGAAGAATATTGATGATAATAACAATAGTAATAAAAACATTATCTTTCCTGCCATCGTTTAAAGTTCTACAAATGGTACCTCCACTCAGCGTGATTTAAACTGTGTAAAAGCAGTAGTTAAGGACACATGTTCTTTACTGTCTCACATGTACGACCCTGGGGAATTCACATGATGAAAAATGTTTCAAGGATACAGTTTGGGGGTCACTTACTTGCAAAACTGGTTCTAATTAGATATTTTTTAAAAGTTACATTTGATGAAAATACTCTGTATGATACTATAATGAATAGATGCATGTTATTATGCAGTTGTCTAAACCCTTAGGAGGTACAACAGCAAGAGTAAATCCCAGGCAAACTAAGGACTTTGGCGATCATGATGTGTCAGTTAGATTCCTAAGTTGTAACCAATGTGCCACCCGTGGGGGATGTTGATAATGGGGGGGCTGTGCATGTGTGGGGGCAGTGGGTAGATGGGAAACCTCTCTACCTTCCCTTCAAATGTTCTATGAACCTAAAACTAACTCCAAAAATATTCTTCAAAAAGAGTTAGATTTGCAGGCTTTTGCATGGATCAATGTAAGGGAATGAATGAATTGGTATATCTGGACTGCTCAAGTATCCTTTTCTTTTCTTCCTGGATTTAGGTCAAAAATTTAATTCTTAGTTCACCCTCTTCTCACAGATTGGTCCTCGGGGAACATCTGAAATAGTCCTAATGGAGGCTGCACCTACTACATGTCTTGGGGTCCTCAAAGATTCATCCGAACCTGGCATAGTTACCTCTAGGGAACATTTGTTCTGTCTCATGTGTGCTTCTGTGGGCATTGGAAGGGAGCATGGATCACACTCTGCTGCAAGTATGTCTTCAACTGTCTGCTTGACCTCACGCACTCTGAGTGCTTTCTAGATGGGGTCGTTAAGATTTATTATAAAATTAGTACATGCTCAAAAACTCAAATAGTACAGAAGTGAAAAATCCCTTATATCTCCATCCCTTCACATCTACCCCCCAAAGGTGTCCCCTGTTAAATTTTGGAATACCTTTTTGAATTTCTCTATTTATAGACAAGCATATGTCTATACATAGCAGGCGTGATTATTTTCAGGATGCCACATGTAGGGGTGCAAAAATATAACTTAAAAAAATAACATCTTAAACAACAACAAACAAACAAATAACATCTTAATCTTTGAGTACCAGTTCCATCAAGTGGCAGAAAATATTTGTCAACGCAAGGGAAATGCAAGCATTTCAAGGTTTTCTTAATCAAGTAAGGAGCTTCCTCTCTGCTTGCCTGCCTTGGATTGTTGCTCTAGATCACAGGGGGATGGAACAGAAGTTTTGCAGAGGAGATGGCCAGCCATCAGCCAGCTCTGAACACGCAGGCATTTACCATGTTACCCACCACAGTGCCCGGCTGCCGCCGCCTGTAAGTCCTCCATCTTGGCATCTGGTACACGCCAGGTAGCTGAAGCGGCAGCTGCTGATGGGGCTGTCTCTTGACAGCCAGAGGTCTCAATTGGCTGTTGATTCCTTGCAGGAAACCAGAGGCTGCTCCCTGGTCCCAGCCAGTGAGTGAAGCTGTCCCAAGCCCATCTGCCTGGCAGACCTTATACCTTCCTCTCCCCTGTTCTGTGTCCTGACACCGAAGAGAATTCTATAGGAGCCCTAGACAGGAGACTGCGCACCGCTCTTCCTTCTCGTTGCCCCCCACGCTGTGGGGCTCACGCCAAGATGGGCAGTGTGCTGACTGACCCTCAGCACTATATGTTCTGGCCAGCTCTCCTCTCTGCTTCTCCTTTCTCTCTTGGAGTATTTTATCCAGTTTAAAGCAGGAAAATTGGCTCTTAAATCAACATTCATTTTTTCAAAACTATTGTTGAACCTATTGTCTCTGCCAAGAGTTCCAGAAGGTCTATTTTGAAACTAAAAAGCCAAGAATTGATTCTTTTGTTCTCTGTTCCACGTGGCCTTGCTCCCCTGAGGCCTGGGCTGCCCCAGTGCTGCCTGTGGTGGGTGGAGGGGCACGGCCTGGTGGTGATGACAGGGGGCGGGGTGCATCATAAATATTTTGAAGGATTATCCCACCACACCTATAGATAGCCCTATTTTGCCCACAAGTACAATCCCTCCATTCTCACTGTTCTATAATTTGCTTTTTCCACTCAATGAAATACCAGGTATCTGTTTCCAAATCAGTACATGTATGTTTACCTCATACCTTTTCACATTTGCGTATATGTCATTGCCTCAATATATGCTATTGTTTATTAACTAGTCCACTGTTGATGGATATTTAAGTAATTCCAAGTTTTAGCTTTTCAAACGAAGCAACAATGAGCATATTTATAAACACATATCTGGTTATTTATATGAGATACCCATAGTATACTTTACTAGAAATAAAATTGCTATATCACAGAGCATATCAATTTTACAGTTTGGTTCTTGTTGCCACACTGTCTCTAAAAATGTGTGCCAATTTACATTCCCACCAAAAGCATTTAAGAATGTTAATTCCCTACAACATTTACCAGCACTAGGCATTTGTTGAACTAGAGATTGTTCTTGGTTTCTTTTGGGATTCTTTTTTTGTGTAAATTGCTCATTAATTTCCTGAAACTATTTTCTTCTATTAAACATTCTTTTTTCTTATTGATTTGTACAAGGTCTTTATATGTGAAGGAAATTATGCCTTTGAATAGTTTTCTTTATTTGCTTTATTTTTAACTCTGTTTATGTCTCTTTTTTTCTATAAAAAGTTTATGTTTTGTTAGAGTAAAATCTATGAAATCTATCAAATCTGTATATTTCTACCTTTCATGACATCAAGGAACAGCATATTCCATTCTCATAATAAATGAATATTAATTTATATATCACTATATTCCTTTTTTGTTTCTCCATTTTAGACTTTATTGGCATTTATTCAGGTGTAAGGTATAAGGTGTAGGTGGGGCTATAATGTTATCTTTTTCCAAATGTTTTGGTCCCACTTATTGAATATCATATATCTTGTATATTTCAGGAAGAAGTACTAAATTTGGTTATATATTATAGTTTTTTTAATGTTTATGCATCTTTGAGAGAGAGAGAGACAGAGTGTGAGCCAAGAGAGAGGGAAGCACGGAATTCGAGGCAGGCTCCAGGCTCTGAGCTGCCAGCATGGAGCCCAATGCGAGACTCTAACCCACGAACTGGGAGATCAGGAGCTGAGTCAAAGTCGGACGCTCAACCGACTGAGCCACCCAAGTACCCCTATATAATCTAGTCTTAATAGTTTTTGGAGTATCTAAAGTAATCAAGGTCAGTGTCTTCTCTTCCTCCTTTTCCCCAATATTTCAGATGATAATTTCTTCCAGAAGGTAGACAGAAGTAGTATTTGCTTTTATGTGTGTCTGGAGAGGAGAAGAGAGGAGACCAAACCTAATGATAGCACTTGCCTCTCCTTCCTCCCAAAGGACAGGCGCTCCTGTGAATGGATACAGATGGATGCTCCCCAGAAAGGTCCTGCTTGTCAAAGGTTCACAATTTCTGTTAGCAGTGTAAGGCTTATTGCTAAAGCCACAGGTGTTAGTAGTAACGTAGCAGGCTGTTCTGCCGGAAGGTTGCATGACTTCTACAGTGTCGCAATTCTGAGCAAGTTATAACCAAAATTCTTGCCTGAAAATGCAGAAAATACACCCCTTGGAGTTCCGAGCCTAAAGCACCTTCTCTCCTCCTTGCCTTACACTTTCTGAGCAGAGTAAACAGGTGGGGATGTCTTCTCACCTTTCTCAAGAGTGGGAGTGAGCCTTCGGCTTCTCTCCAAATTCCTTCACAGTGACCGTGAAACCCACAAACTTATCATGAACATAAATGTTACAGGGAATGTGTGAGGATAACAAATGCTAAGGACAAAAGCAAAGCAGAATAGGGCGTGTGGGAGACCCCGCATGCTTGGGGATGGAGGGACAGGTTGCAATTCTAAATAGGGCCGTCAGAGTAGGCTTCCTCGAAAAGTGACATTTGAGCAAAGGTGTGTAAGAGACAACGTTGTGAGTCATAAGGGCTTTTGAGTAAAGAACATTCCAAACAGAGGGAACAGCCCTTGTGAAGGTCCTCAGGTGGGACATGACTGGGCTTTAAGGTATAGCAATGAAGAGCAACATGAATGAGGAGAAAGTAGAAGGAGAAAAGGCCAGAGAGGTAAGGAGTAGGGGTAGGCACAGATCATGTGGAGCCTTGAAGGCCTACTTTCTTTTTCTTATTTAATGTGTATTTATTTATTTTGAGAGAGAGAGAGAGAGATTTAGAGCATGAGTGGGAGAGGGGCAGAGAGAGAGGGAGAGAGAGAATCCCAAGCAGGCTCCATGCTGTCAGTGTGGAACCCCACATGGGGCTCAAACTCGTGAACCCTGAGATCACGACCTGAGCAGAAATCAAGAGTCAGTCACTTAACCGACTGAGCCACCCAGGTGCCCCTTGAAAGCCTACTTTCAAATTATGGAGCCATCATGCCTAATTTTTTTAATTATTTTTTTTTTCATAGTCCAAAAGACTATTAAAAACCCATCCTTCTCGCACTAAAATGATTCATTTAAGTAACTTATGGAGAGTCAATCAAATTGGGAATTAATGTTATCCAATACAAAATAGGATGGGTATTTACAGTGAAATAATCCAATGTTAAATTATTAAATAAATATACTATTGAGTAAACTAAACATATCCAGATGAAGAAGTTTGTTATATCATAACCTCACTAAATTGAACCTATTTAAATGAAACTACTTTTCAAAACCAAAAATAGTATTAAGGGTGGAGGAGAAAAAAAGGTGGGCAAGATAGAAATATGCATGTATATGGCTTTTTCTTAACTTCTTTCCCACAGAACAAACAAGTAAATTAAAACAGAAACAATGAAATGACAGGGAAAAAGTGCCTGATTGAATTGTGTCACTTCCCTGGCAATATTTATTTGCTTATTATTTGAAGAGTCCCCATTGTCTCAAATGAGAGATCAGAACCAGGGATCAGGCTGGTATAAATGCTGCTGGCTCTTTTGTTTTCAATCACTTGGTAGATATAAATGCATGACTTCCCTCATGCCCAGGTTTCCTGTTTAGCAAAGTAAAATAAATGAACAAACAAACAAACAAACACACTGCTTGCTTGCTCACTTGCTCGCTCACTCTCTCTGGGGCAAAGTGCTTAAGCATTGATAGCCTAAATTTTTTTTGGTGAAAGATTTGTAAAAAGGTTGTTTATATTAAATTATGAATCTTTCTGATGATCAATGCTGACTTAATTTGCTCAGCACATAGTTCTCAAATAATAAGGTAGGTGGAAGAAGAAGACCATGTGAAGAGTCTGAGAGAGTGGTTGAACAGGTAAGGGAACAGAGAAGTATCAGAGAACCAAAGCAAGGGGAAATTTCAGGAGGTAGCAAATGTCCATCAGCTATTGCAAAGAGATTAAGTATGTTAATGCTATCAACTTCTGATAGATTGGCATTTAAGAGTTCATTGGTGACTTAATTAAGATTGGGTCCCTTGTGTGTGGTGTTTATAAACACTCTAACATGTGTTTCATCATTGTACTAAGCCCTGTCTGTTGAAATACCTAGAGTGGTTTCTGTGTTCCTGATTTGGCTCTCATTAATACACAAGGTACATCAGCTAGGTCATGACTGAAGTTTGAATTCACTGGGTAGGTGGAGATAGGTGGTGCTTACTATCCCTGCCTGCCTCTACGTGCATCACAGACTTTTACGGAAGCCAAGAGACTCCTGGGGAGATATGAAATCTCACTTCTACCTACCTTGTAGACACAGATGTTGACACATGGAGAACTGATGTGTGGGTGGGTTATGAGGGTAGGGGTTGTGATGAGAGGTGATAAATTACTAGAAGAATATGGACCCTGTGGCAGAGAGTCCACCATAAAAACGGAGTCAGGTGCCATGAGGAAGAGACTCTGAGAGTCAAAAGAGAGTAATGGCCACAACATGAGTGAGTCTCAACCAAGTCGGATAATTTGGGCCCTAAGGGGGAAAAAAAGCTGTGTGTAAACCAAAAGAGGGACCTTAACAAACTCTGGAACACTTCTACACCCAAATAATCTACTGTAGGATCCCTTTAACACACCTCACTTAGGTGGAAGAGAGCTGCCACTCACTCGAACACACCAGTTTCTTATAACATGTGAGCTTTGAGGAGATGTGCACCTCAGAAGGGCAAGGGCAATGTCATCTGCAGAACCTGACAATAAGCAAAGGTGACAACACCTTGGACTGACTACACCTCCCAAGAAGTACCTTCTGGGGACCATCCCAAAACTTTGGGAGACCTGAGAAGAATCAATGTAACTTAGGTTACAAAGAGAAGACAATGTAATTGACTCTATCTCAGACTTCTGGAAATGAAAGATTTTTTGAGACTTGAAACAATAGGATAATTATCTGTTTTATATCATGGCAGTTTTATATTTGGAATTTTCACCTAGGTTTAAAAATGAGTGTACAAATTGCTGATGATAGTCTCTACTCACTTTTCATATCAGTTATTGTAGATCCTTCCTTATTTCAGATTTTTAAAAAATGCTTATTTATTTTGAGAGAGAGCGAGAGGGAGAAGGTAAGTGGGGAAGGGGAAGAGAGAGAGAACCCCAAGCAGGTTCCACACTGTCAGCACAGAGCCCCATGTGGGACTTGAACCCACTTGAACCGTGTGATCATGACCTGAGCCAAAATCAGGAGTTGGATGCCTATTTGACTGAGCCGCCCAGGCTTCCCCTTATTTTAGATTTTTAAATTTGATTTCTCTCTCTCTTGGCCTAGTTTTGCTAGTTGTTGAATAATTTTGGTAACACACACAAAAAAAAACACTCTTGCTTCAGTCTATCAATAAAATTGCTTTCTAGTTTCTCAATATGATGTCTTTATTTTTTATAAAACCAATATTTTTCCCCCATCTCTGCTTTTTTTTTTCTGTTTTTGCAAATACTTTTGGTATAGAAAAATAAGGAAATTAACATTTATTGAGCTCTCTACTACGTACCAAGTTTTAGTATACATCAAGATTATGTTTCCTTTAGTGTTATTTTAATACTTTAAATTTGGTTCAGAAATAGTTTTCACACTGTTCTCCTTTTGTGTCCTGGATTTCATAACAATAATACTTTACTTAAGGTACTTAATTACTATTGCTATGATAGTCATCTAAATCACTTAAGTTTATTGTTCCTCCAGATAACCCCAATGTTCTGTAGTTTATTTTGTAGATGCATTTTGTGTTAAAATATGCCTTCAGGCTCTACGTTTGCCAAATATTTTGTCTGCCTTAAACCAAAACAAACAACAACTAAAAGCCCTAAGAAATCAACTAATATATATATTTTAAAGTGCATTATAATGGATTTGTAGTGAGAATCTAGTGTTTTTAAGAGATTCATGGCAGTTTTATTCTTAGGACTTGCTTATATTCTATTACATAAATTCAAACATCTTTTACTCTGAATCTTTGAATGATAGCTTTCTCTCCTCTTTATCTATTTCCATTAAATGTCACATGTCTCTATAGCTCAAGAATTTGACAAGTAGATACCCAGGAATAATTCTCCAGATATTCAAGATACTCAGAGACTCAGATATTCTTGCTCTTTCAAAATTGAGGATGAGTTAGTTTCGGTGATTTCTTTCCGTATGATCTCTGTGATAATTTTCTCCTCTTTTTCTCTGGCAACACTATTCACAGATTGAATTGGCGAGATGTTTCTTTAGGTCAATAGGTTTCTTTTGAACTGCTTTAAATGTTAAAATCATCTCTCTTAGAATTTGATTTTCTATAACTGCTGAACTTTTAAAGATACCTACTGCTGTCTTAGTGGGCTTAGGATGGAGGTGGCCCCTATGTTGTTCATTTTTTCCTTACAGGTTAATTCAGTAGAGTTCCCAATGGCCAAGTGACAGTCTCAACTTCCATTTCAATAGAAGAAATGTAGTTGTAGGTTTTGAAGAGAATATTACTTCCTTGAGAACCATGACCTTAAACCAGCAGAACCTAAAGTTGCAGGGATGGGAGGCAAACATTTGTGGGTCCTTACACGTGATAGTGAAAGGATAGATCCCCATCCCCAAACCTTGATTCCTGGGCTGGGCATTCTGGCTCTAGGAGACACACTGCTGTATATTGATCACTTTGATCATGGATTCAAAGCATGTACTCCATCCTATAGGGCCACACTCCGACCTTGTACCATGTCAGCATTCCCTAGGGGCATCTAGATGATGGGGACTTGGGAAGATCAGTGAATTCCATGGACATGAGCCCATTGTATCACTCCTTTTGCTGTAAAATTATTTTCTTGGTCAGAGGCAATTGCAAAATTGATTATTTTCATTCAACTCCCCAATCAACCCAAGTTCATTTTGTAATATGTCATAAACTATGATTCTAATTGCTCATTTATAGTTTACCAGAGAAAATTGCCTCATTTATACTCAATCTGTTTCCTCTTCGTCATTGTGTCAAAACAAAACAAAACAAAAAAGATAAAGGAGATGACAAAGAAATGTGAAATGCTCTGATTAATTTTATTATTATGAGAGTATTGGTCTTTGTTCCAATTAGTAGTGTGAAATCTACTTGTTTGCCTAAAATATATTAAATAAATTAGCTAAGTAATCCTCAAAGTATTCAAAAGTAAAAACCTTAAGCAAAAAATTCTAGGGACATCTGGGTAGCTGTGTTGGTTAAGGGTCCAACTCTTGGTTTTGGATCAGGTCCTGATCTCATGGTTCACGAGTTTGAGCCCTGCATCAGGCTCTGCACTGATAGCATAGAGCCTGTTTGGGATTCTCTCTCTCTCTCTCTCTCTCTGCCTTTCCCCTGCTTATTCTCTCTCTCTCAAAATAAATAAATAAGTAAATAAATAAATAAATAAACTTTAAAAAACTTTAAAAAAAAGGAAGGTTCATCTTAAAAAATTCTTAAAAGGAGCTTCAACTTTTTGGTATATTATGAAATGGATACTTAATGAATATAAAATTTTAGTACATGATTTATTGGGTAAATTAATATTAGTTATATTGATTGATTATATGTGATATAATAAGTTTATAGATTTTATATATATAGAAATAGATTTGGTTTTATTAATTGTATTGATGTGGATAGATATTTAGAATTTTTCTTGAATTAATAAACCCTGCTAATAGTTTACTGTGCAACCTTCCAAGCTTTTTTGTATGCATGTCTATATGTACACACAGAGGTTTTTTTGTTGTTTGTTTTAAATGTGGCACCATACTGTATATATTGTCCCATTAGTTGCCTTTAAATATACTAGGTACATCTTTGCATGTTAATGTCTATGAATGGATATAGTCAAATGGTTTTAGAAATTGATTTTATATATCAACTGAGAGAGAATTAACATTATATAACATTTATATAAATAACTTATAATAACATAAATATTTAAATATATAATATTTTTAAGTCTTACCATGAAGGAATTAGATATATCCATGTCTTCTTAACTGCCCCTTATAGTCTTCTTCATATAAATCTTAATTGTTTCTATTTACCTAGGTATTTTATGTCTTTTGTTACCATTATGAATAGGATTTTTAAAAGCGTTTCTTTCTTTCTTTCTTTCTTTCTTTCTTGAGAGAGAGAGAGGCAGAGAGAAAGAGAGACAGAGAATACCAAGCAGGCTCCACGCTGTCAGTGCAGAGCCCAACACAGGTCTCAAACCCACGAATTGTGAAATCATGACCTGAGATGAAATCAAAAGTCAGACACTTAGCCGACTGAGCCACCTGCATGCCCCATGAATAGATTTTTTTAAAAAAACAACTGATTATTGCTATTGATTTCTGTAAAAGAGTGTCTGTAGCAGTAATAGTGAACATTTTCTGTCTTGCTCTCTTGGCTTTAATGGATAAATATTAAGTGTGATTTTTGCTGTTGTTTCTGATTGATGCCTTTTTACAAGTTGGGCAGTTTCCCTCTTTTCCTAGCTTATGCAGAGTGTTGCTGGGTGTTGAAGTTTATCAAACAGTTATTGAGCACGTCAATTTTGGGATGATTTTTTGAACATTTCTCTCAAGAAATTTGATTGTGAAAATCTAACATCCAATTCAATCATTATCTTTTGGATCTTTATACTAATGTGCAATTGACAGTTGTAAAATTGTTATATTTATTGAAGAAGCCCTTTAACATCATTCTGATAAATCTTAAGGTTAGAGCTAGTTATGTATTAGTAACACCTGATTTGTATATTGTGCTTACTGTTTGAAATAATTCTACCGAATTGATATATGGAAGTCAACCAAGCCTTACAGAAGTCAATCATAGAATGGAAAGCATAGTAATATGGAATTAAGAGAGATTGTTTTTATGTTTCTTCCAACAAATGGTAAAGCCATTTATAAATTCATGCACAAACTAAGAACAGTCTTATGATCTTTACAGAGCATCTGCCAAAGTAAATTATAAATACCTCAGTTAAACTTTGAAATTATATTGGAAAATAGCATAGTTATGCAGTATGGCTGACAAATGACAAAGATGAAAAATGATTAAACATGTTTAAATACTTCTAAACTATATATGAATAAAAGACAAGCTCCTAACTCAACACCCAGGGAGAATGAAGTGAAAGGTGCATGTGTAGAGAATAGTTAGGGGGACTGAACAAGGTAGTCTTCAAATGCTGGTCCCATACAAATGCCAGTTCATCCCCTTATCTTCTGGCCTACAGAATCTCTCTGGGATGGATTTCTGACTGTGCAGGGCCATGAGAGGCTTGAGCTGGGCAGCCCTAAGCAGAAAGTCTTCTGCAGAATTTTTCTTGCAGCCCTGACCAGCCAGACACATGGCTTGATGCTCTGAGGACAGTACAGACACAGCAGTGAAAAGTGTGGGGACTGTTGCTCCATAGCCTTTCTCACTCCACCCGGAATATTTTTGGATCATGTGAGACTATGACATCCATTTGATTGAAATCTTTTGGTAAACCTATTAAAAACCACACTACTAAAACCAGGTGGACATTGAGTTCTTCTTCCTTATTGCAGTGTCTATAAAGTGCCAAAGTCAACAAACTTGTATCAAAAAACTACTACAAAAAGTGTATATTTTAAATTATAGTATGATTTTTCTACATTTGACAACATTTTTATCTTCTCAAAATAAAGTTGTCTCTTTCTAAATATTTTGTTATTAAGTGATGGTGATAGTAGATAGTGTCTTTCTGCACAATTGGTTATTTATTCAAAGTAATGATCAGTACTAAAATGAAGACAGATGCGGTACCATGTGAGTTTGTAAAGAGGGACCAACCTGAGTTCAGGGGTCAGAGAAGGCAGTCTCAAGGAAATGGCACATCCACTGGCCTCATTTAGGTGGGATCTATGAAATCAAATTCCATTTACCACCTAAATGATGGTTATTAGAATTAAGTATGTCAACATAGTACCCCACAAGCAGTATTTTTGCTCATTTCCCATCCCAGGTGGCAAATGGTGGACCCAATCCTCCAGAAGCTGGAGGCAAACATTAAAATATAAGTTAGCTCTGCAAAGAGAAAAGAGAATTAGGTTTTAGATGTTCTCTAGACTTGAAATATGTTCTTTCCTTCTCTTTCTTGGTGTTCTTCTCTCCTAACCCCCTTAGTTCTAACTTCTCCTTATGATCTATCTGCTTCTTTCTTCTTTTTTTCTTGTTCTATCTAAGACAAGGATCTTAGAGAAAAAGACACTAATGGAAAAATAAATGTCCAAATCATCAAGGGTAATGGATTCAGAATATTGTAACGATAAACTACGATAGCAGTTGAACAGATTATACAGACAGTGGGTAGTGACAACTTGTCTTCATTGTAGAGATCTTTTCTTTGGGAGCTCAGCTGCAGAACTCAGGCTGGGTATTATTCATAGGACAGCAGTAAGGGAAAAATAGAGGAAGTGAGATGCCTGTGCTATTTGCCTTTATTGAAACTGTCTAAAAGAAGCTAATGCTGTTCTCTGGTGCCATGTTTATTAACTCTCCCTGGACTGATACGGGATCACAGCTCACTTCACTACATCCTCCAACTTACATATTTCTGAATAATAATTGCCATTTGGCCTTTATATCCCCAGAGAACAAAAGTCATAAACAGACATGAATCTATGTTGCCAACTGAATGGAAGGCAAAATTGGTTTGTTCTTAAAATACCTTCATTTGGCAGGGCACTTGGGTGGCTCAGTCTGTTAGGCATCCAACTTCGGCTCAGGTCATGATCTCGCAGTTCATGGGTTGAAGCCCTGCATTGGGCTCTGTGCTGACAGCTCAGAGTTGGAGCCTGCTTCAGATTTTGTGTCTCCCTCTCTCTGTTCCTCCCCCACTCATACTCTGTCTCTGTCTCTGTCTCTGTCTCTCTCAAAAATAAATAAAAGCTTAAAAAATTTTTGTAAAAAAGAATACTTTCATTTGGCAAACTAAAATAATAAACACCTCTCTTGAATGATATTCTTGATTGAAAACAAAAATATTCACTCCAGCTAATCTAAGTACAAAGGGATTCATTAAGTTATATAGACAGCTTGTCCTGAAGCCTAAACAGGTGAACTCCAGCTCGAACTCCCAGAACCACTTTGCAGAACTGGCCTCCCAAATGAACTGCTGCTTCTCTCAGGATCAGGAATCCAGTCAGGCACCACCACCATCACAAGCTGCTGACACGGACCACACTGCCTAGTTGGAACCAACCCTCTGAACGAGCCTGGATCAAAGTCTCCTGGGGATATGTCTTATCAGTCTAAGGTCTGAAGCCTAGAGAACAGAGATGCTGGGAAATGGAGCTTTATGGACTTTGGGAGAGAAAGTATACAATTATCACACTGTGGAAAGGTTATTCAAAAGATTTGGGGCAGCTATGAATGAATGCTCTTCACTTTAACATCCTCTTACTGATCTCTCAACTAAAAATTTTTCTCATTTATGAAATTCCAGAGTCTGGGAACTCTGGTGAGCAAATAATAATCTAAAAAGGGAGCATGGGTGAAGCTTAATTATTGAAGACCTCAGTTACCACATGATAGAACTTGAACTTGATTTGGTGAGCAATAGTGTGCCATTGAAGGAGCAAAGTAATTTCACTGGAATATATATGTATGTCCACAGACAAAATTGAAATTCTGTCTTCTAGTCAGGTTTTTCCCTTTATCTAATTTTGTCTGTCTTGCCCGCATGTTACCTACTGCTGGCCACATGCAGTAGTAGTAAAATTCCATGTGATCGCTATAGATCACCCTCAGATAAACAGTCTTGGTGTGTGAGAATTTTGACCTTGTAATTGTTAATTCCGTATGCTTCTGGATTGGTTGCTCTGGGTCATGCTCCCTGTTATAAATACTCCTTACCATTTTCCTATCTTCGCCAACATCTTAGAGCCAATCCAGGATCAAGGAAGGAGCCAGGGTAGTATTCAACTGTGGGAATACCTGGGGCTTATCACTGGTCTCTTTGAACCTGCTCCTGTAAGTTCTCAAGGTGGGTCTAGTTACAGACCTCTGCTCTCTATAATTAAGAGGTGAGCTAGTCAGAGAAGTAAGCAACAAGGCCAGTCTTGGTTGTCCATATGATTTGACATCAGGATTCATGGAGGTCCTCATGGGTGTTAGGTCAACCTAGATTGTGGGCATGGATTTCAGGGTCCCAGTGTGATAAAGCCCATCAGTGATCAGATACAAAAGAATAGGCAGACTTGCCACGTAGCAAAAACTAATTTCTTCTTAGGGAGAAGCAAGATTAATTAGACCATGGAAAAAACTAGCCATCAATAATATTACTAAAAAAGACCCTGTATTTGAAAGTCTTGCCTATGAGGAGCCAGGCTGGTACAGAAACTGCAAGATGTCTTTGGCAGAGTGGCACTGGGTGTTACAAATGCACAGAGAGCTGTTGCCCAGGAAACGATCTTAGCCTTAGACATCACCACGGGAGACAAGGATCCAGAGAGGTGATGGCTCGAGATCTTAGTGGTCAGGCTGTCCTGTGTGAAAGGGGTAAGAATGCATATCTGGGTCCAACCACTTTTCAAGTTGAGACCTGGAAGAAGCACTGGCACTTAACTGCTCTACGGTCAGGGCTGGTGACTGGACTGCACATGGTTTCTAGAGGGGGAAGGATGATCTCAGAGAGGAAACTGGAATCCCTGCTGAAGAGACGTCTCAGGTCCCTCGAAAGATGAAAGGTGGCCTCTGAGTTCTGTGGCTTGAGAGTTATGGCAAGATCATATGGGGACCCTGAGAAGCTGAGTCCCTCCATTTCATGGATCCTGGGTGGATAACTCATGGGCAAAGACATAGATAAGCAGCAGCCTCTTGAAGATATAGGTAGGGTTCTTCGGCTGTTGTACCGATCTCCTCCACTCTGACTTACCATTGCTGTGACTTAGCAAAAAATCAGAGGAATGTTGGCTCTTGATCACCTTTCCTCCCTCTCTGCACTGGCAGTGGGGTGTGGTGGGGGTGAATGCCCATACGCACATACACTCTGCATGTTGTATCAAAGCACACAGTGTTTAGAGCACCCCACTATGTCAAGAAAAGCCATAAAGTTCTAGCCCAGGCTGGCGTGTTCTTTCTTTAACAGTGTTCAGCTCTTACTACTTTGCCTTAGGGTTCTCTCTCCCTCAGGGATGTTAGGGTTGACAGGCAAGAGGGTCCTTTCCTGACCTGAGAAGGCCACAGGTGAGCAACCTAAGCCAAGCAATGTCATACAGTATTGAAGAGCATGGGCTTTGGAGCTAGGTTGCTTGGGTGAATTCCCAGCTCTGCTCCTTGCTAGGTGTGTGACCTCTCAGTGCTGTATTTTCCTCATCTGGAAAGTACAGAAGTAGCACTACCTTGCTCTAGGGTTGCTTGGGGTTGAGATGAGGGCATATGTGTAAAACTTTTATAACAGCCTCTGGCTCATAGCAGCTGCTATACAAGTGTTAGCTGGTAAGCCTTGGGGTAAAGTCTTTATTTGACAATAATTTATTGAGCATCTACTATGTGTCAGGCACTTAAATACTGGGAAGAAAGCAATGAACAGGACCAGGTGTGTGTTTGTCCAATGCTTACATTCTGGAAGGGAGACAGTTAGTAAACAAATGAACAAATAAAGTAATTGGCAGTGATAAGTGCTATGAAGACTATAAAACAGGGTGAATGATTGAGATAGACTGAGAAGGTACTTACACACCCTTATGTTCATTGAAGCATTATTTACAATAGCCAAGATATGGAAACAACCTAAGTGTCCATCACTAAATGAATGGATAAAGAGGATGTGAGATATATGTGATGGAATATTACTAGGCCCTAGTAATAGGCTTTAGGAAAGAGAAAATCTTGCCATTTGCAGCAACATGGATAGACCTAGAGAGTATTATGCTAAGTGAAATAAGTCAGAGAAAGACAAATACCATATGATTTTACTTATAGATGGAGTATGAAGACAAATGAACAAACAAAACCAAAGCAGACTCATAGATCCAGGAAACTGTCAGTTACCAGATATGAGAGACATTTGGGGGTGGGTAGGCAAAATAGGCAAAGGGGATTGAGAGGTATAAACTTCCAGTTGTCAAACAAATGAGTCATAGAAATGTAATGTACAGCAGAGGGTATATAGTCAATAATATTGTAATAACTTCGTGTGATGACAGATGGTAACTAGACTTATTGTGGGGACTATTTCATAACGTATAAAAATATCAAATCTCTATGATATAAACCTGAAACTAAAAGAATATTGTATGTTAACTATACTTCAATTAAAAAGATGCCAAGACAGGACATGACATGTTTGGGGAACGAGAAGGGCGGTATAACTGGGGTACAGAGAATGAAGTGGAAGTGGTATGACATCAGATCAGAAAAGTAGGCAGGTGACAGTAAAAGGACCCTGAGAATTTTGGAATTTCAAATATCTTCGGAGTAGTGTTCATAACCATTAGTAAATGCTAAGCAGATAACTGACATGACTTGATTTATGCTGTAAAAAAACCCAAAAACATTCTGTCTGTTGTATTGAATGTGGATTGTACAGGAGGGGTAATAGTGGAAGCAGGGAGGCTCGTTAAGAGACCAGCACGATAATCAGTAAGAGATTGTGGTGGTTCACACGAAAGGAAAGTAGGGACAGCTAGAAATGGATAGATCAATTTTGGAGGAAAAGTTGACAGAACTTGCTGATGGACTGGATATGGGAGTTAGGGGGAAAAGAGGACTCATTTTAGGTCTTTTATTTGAGCTCCTGTGTGAATATTGGTATTTTTTACTGGTATGAGAGAGAAGCAGTTTATAGGTGAAAGCTATTTTGGATATATTATGCCTAATGCACATATTAGATACCTAAATGGAGATGTCAAGTGTGTAGGTGGGTGTATAAGAACAGAGCTTGGGGAAGAGTCAGGTTGGAAATATTAATACAGATGTCCTCTGCATATAATTTAAAAGTCAAGGCATGAGACCCAACAAAAGCACCTGGGAAGAAGGTATAGATAGAGAAGAGAAAGAGGCCTAAAATTGAGCCTTGGGACTCATCTCATTCAGAGTTTGAGCTAAAAAGGAGGAGCCAGCCAAGGAGATTGAGAAAGACTGCCCAGTGAGGTGGGAAGAAAAGGAAACGAGGGTAGTTTCATGGTTCTCTGTAAACATAGAAGTCAAGAGGAGGGAGTATTTTAAAACATAGGGTGTGATCAACTGTGTTGAAAGGTCAAGTATTGTTGAAAAGCTAAGTGAGGTGAGGACCGAAAAGTATTCATTGGATTTGGTAACATGGAGGATGACGGTGCGCTTGACAAGACTAGCTTCTGTCGTGGGGGAAAGACAGAGAGCTGGATTAGAAATGGGTTAAGGAGAGGTGAGGAAATAGGGACTATTTTCTTTGGACTGTTCTTTCCTCACCATTAGAGTAGCAAGGGAAGAAGGCCTTTGACTCTAGACCTGCCTTAGCCCACCGAAGCTTAGCAAAGGACCTCATCACAGTTTGGGACGAAGCTTCATAGTAATTCAGAGGCACACTGCTCCTTTCCACCCTTTTTTTTTTTTTTTAAATCTCTGAAGAATCTTCGGGGAGGGCTGGCCATGGTGAGGCAGGATAATTGGTCTGTTTTTCTCTCTGTTCACTGAGAAACCTAACCTATGCCTATCCTCAATACTGACAACAAAACATTAGAATATTAATATCATAAATCACCACTTCATTTTGTTGGAGTGTAAGCGTTTAATGCTAATGACCCTTAACCTTCAATCCCGGCTTTTGGAAAGCTTTTAATCTTGTTAATGATATGCTTAAACAAATTAAACAACATGACTAATTCTGCGGCCTAGTCACTGACTGATTCCAACAGGAAATTTCTCTTCAGGAAAGTTCACTCTGAAGGTACATTCATCTGATGTCTAGTCATAGACAGGGTATTTTTTTAGATTGTGAGGCAAGAATATCATATTCTAATAATAGGCCAGTCGAACCTGCAATTGTTTGTTCGTTTTGATTTCTTTATTCAAAGCAGTGTGCTTTAAAAAACGAAATTATAAGAATCTTGTGTTTGAAATAAGTTTCCAACCTCATCCTTCACCCGCTCTCCAAAGGGTAAAGCCTGTTCCAGCATGTATTTCTTACTCTGCCCTGGAGGAAACTGTTAATTTCTAGATCTTCAAAGATGCCAGACTGGTTAGTCAGATGATTTCTAAGCCTGTTCAAAATGGCTCCCTCCCCCTTCAATCATCATTCCTGTGATTCTCCACTCCTTCAGCCTTTATTTAAAAAAGAAATTAGAGAAGGGAAGTAGATATTTTAAAATGGTACCTGTGCCCTCTAGTTTTGAAGACATAATATCAGGGTATTCGATATGGAAGATAGTAAATTGTGATAATCCAACCTCCGTTGCCTTCTAGGAGTTAAAAGGATTAATTAGTCAATCAACTGATGTGCTCACTGCTTGCTATTATTACTGTGTTAAAGATGTGAACCCATAAAGTCTTTGCTGCTGTATTAAGCCCTTCATGATCCATCATATGCTCACTTCTTCAGTGTCATCTCACATTCACTGCCTCATCCTATAGTTAACAATAATATTACCATTCTTTTCAGAACTTGAAAGAACCAGCAGAGCTCTCTTTTGCCTCTAGACTTTTATAAAGAGTTCCTTTTCCCCCACAGGACGGCTTCCTGCCTCACAACCCCTCCCTATCCAACGTGGTCTAGCTAATTCATAAGAGTTAAGTCTCACTTTCCATGTCACTTCCTCCAGGAAGCCTCCCTTGATGACTCAGGATGGTTTTGCGCATCGCTTCTATGTGCTCCAGTACTCCCTGCATCGTGGCGCTTACCACACTATTTTATAAAAGTACAGATGTCTCCCTGGTACCAGGCCTCAGGTGTAGTAAGTTCTCAACACATATTTGTTGAATGAATGAGTGAGTGAATGAATGCATGCATGCATGGAATAACCATGATTTAAAAAACATTTTTCTTTAACACATTCAAACACATTGCATGGGTAAATAAGACACGAAATGAACTATAACTTTAACTTCAGTCTAACAGTTTGTAAAGTTCTAAAAGTTCCACACCTTGTGACCAGAGACACTTACCTAATGAGAACTGCTTAACATGATTCTGAACAAGCCAATGTTAATGATTTGCACAAAGTAAGTGTTCAATGAACTCTTATTGGTAAAGAAATTAAAACGTAAGGTATTGATACACTTCCTTGGTGACACAAAACACAGAGGTGTCATGAAATGATTTTGACATCGGATTTAGGGGCCCAAGATATCCTCCCTGACTTGCTGCAGGGCACACGGCCCCCATCCCCATGAAGATTAAATGCAAACAGCCCCAGTCCTCAAGCTCCAGTTTCCACCCTTTCCCTACACCTTTGGCCACCATCCTTGTGATCCCCAGACTGCTGCCAGCCTCACCGGAGCGGGGCCAGGTAAGGGGGAGAGGCGGGACTGGGCAGACAGAATGGCAGGTACTTTGCTCTGGGCTTGGGTGCAACTGGGACCCACTTGTGGCAGAGACGTAAGGCAACGCCAGCTGGGTCAGGAAAGGCTCCCGAGCTCCCATCCCATTATCTGCTTGTGATTCTGCAGGTCCCTTTCTGGACTAAAAAGGCTAGAGTTGGAAAGGTGAAGGAGAGGAAGGGGCACCCAAGGTAGACTGGCCAGGCCCCTGGTAGGGTGGAAAGGTGGTGGAGCCGGAGACAGTCAAAGCAGTGTCTAGGAAAGTGGGCCTGATGTGCAAGAGTCTGGGAAAAGGACCAAGAATGGATCCAGCCAGTCTAAGACCTTTGTACTGCGGGCAGTTGCTGTACCCTGGGGTGACAGGAAAGAAATACACACTGTAGACCTGGATTCCAGTCAGCTCATAACAGTCAACATATATGGCGTGTTTTTCCTCCTTGACTCCTTTATTCTTGGCTCTGAAGAAGCAGGGTTTCAGAAGCCTTATTCCTCAACCTGTGCATCAGATCTTTTCCCAGGAATTAGTCTCTCTCTCTCTGGCATTCCATCATTTCCCCTGGACTAATTCCTGCCCACTCTATAAACAGTTGTTTATTTCCCCATGCTGTAAAATGGCGCTAACTTCCCCCAGCAAAATTCTTGAGGTGTATGTAGTCCATGGTCCTTGTTGGTCCTTCCTCTGTATCTCTGTTTCTTGATCCTTCTTCCACCTCTTTCATGGGACCTTTACATGGTGAGAATTCCACATGCTAGCTCTATAGCTCTGACAAGTTCTGTGACCTCAGGCAAATTGCTCAATCCCTGAACGTTACTCTCCTCATCTGTAAAATGGGGCTGATAACAATTACCTCATGTTGTTGTTGTGATGATCAAAGCCAAGTGTCACGTACCTAAAAGGCACTTTTAAAAACCTGTTATGTGCAAACTTTTGAAAAATCTATGGTTTTCTCATTCCGGTAGCTGCTGATGTCAAAGACTGTATGACATCCCCCATGAAGGAATGAAAGAAAATGTTCCCCATCTAATCTAGGTGACATAGATTTAGAAAAGTAGTTTTCCCCTTATTTCTTTTCCTTTTCAGCTGGAACTTTCACGTGTGTAAAAAGCACCTATACTATACCAGACGTTTTTAGTACAGGATTTCACTGTCCCTTAAACAGTACTGAGAAATTGGTATTATTATGCTCCTTTCACAATGGAGGAAACAATTTGCCCAAGGTCTCAGGTTAGTAAGTAGAAGAGCAGGAGTTTGAGCACAGTTCTCTTTAACAGCAGATGGCACGTGCTTTCCACTAAATATTAGTGTTCCTCAAATGACAAGGTGCCAGACCTCACTCTCCTTGCCTTCATCTCTTCCTTGTATAGTTTTCCAAAAGAAAGTACAGTAAAACCTTGGTCTGGGAGCATAATTCATTTCAGAAACATGCTTGTAATCCAAAGCACTTGTATATATCAAAGTGAATTTCCCCATAAGAAACAATGGAAACTTACATGATTCATTCCACAACCCAAAAATATTCATATAAAAATGATTTTAATGCTACAATACAAAGTAATAAAGAAAATACAAAATATAAAGAAAATAAACAAATTAACCTGCACTTACATTTGAAAACCTTTGTGGCTGGTGTGAGGGAGACGAGAGAGAGGAGGGTTATTGTGTAGGACGACTTCCACTATCACTAACAGAATCACTGCTATCTATTAGCTCAATGGAATCTTTTTCTGCATGGGGGCCTTTGTATATGCTCACACGGATGTTGACTAGAGTACAGAATTAGTAAACTCTGGTCATATACTGTATTTAATGTAACTGGTAATAAGGCAGCAGAGGAAAGGGTCTGTATCTGCAGGATGCCTGATCAAGAAAGAAGCAAATCATTCCTAAGCTTACTCTTGTATGGAAAAGCAAAGGACTGTCCATTGGTGCTTTGAAGTGACCAAAAAAAAAAAAAAAAAAATACACTAGTACCAGTTTTGGGCACCTTCCAACACTCTGAAAAATCACTGATTTCTGCCAAACACCATGGCCTGAGACCAAGCATCCAAGCATGGGAGACAATCACCCACAATCCCGCAGAGAGAGAGAGAGAGAGAGAGAGAGAGAGAGAGAGAGAGAGAGAAGGAACCATTGGTTCACTTGTAATCATGTGACGTTCCGCGTCACGTACTACTTGAATTGCAAGACACAGGCTCGTTTATTGAGTTAAAATTTATTAGAAATGTTTGTTTATCTTGCGGAACACTCACAGAACAAGTTACTTGCAGTCCAAGGTTTTACTATACTCTTAATCTGCTCTGAGAAAACCACTGTAAAAATATTAGTCCCTTAATCTGGGTAGCTTTGTTGAGGTTCACTGCTTGTATCCCCCAGTGTTGAAGGCCACCACTGACCACTGGCTCCCATTGCCCTCTCTAGCCTGTTGGCCCCCGATCGCACATCCCTGAGGGCCACTGAATTGGGTGCTGGGCTGCCTGGTCAGCGTTCCCTTCATGTCTGTTGCCCCAGTTCCCAGCATTTTGTTTTGATTGATTTCTGATACTTGGTTCTTGACAGCCTCCTTCTGGGATCTAGAACTCTGACCTTGAATGTAAAGGGGCTGGGCACCTGCCACCACCCAGGTGAAGTCCACTGAACGTATTCTCAGGGATCACAAAAACCCCATCCTCGGCTCTGCTCACTTGGTGGGAACCCCACAATTCACCAGTTTGAGTCACAATGAAATTTGCCACATTTTATTTTAACTTTTAGACCCAACTCCTCACCCCCATCTGTCCTAGAAGACATAGCCCTAGGCCCCTGTTATTTGCAGTTTTCCTCTGCTTTATTCCCTAGTCTCAGTATACCTCTTTTTGTGCATTTAAGGATTTATATTTCCCTAAATATACTGATTTTTATTAACTTAAATATGATCAATTATTAACACTTTTCTTCTCTAAAAAGCAATAAATACTTATTGTGGGGAAAATAAGAAAGTCAAAGAATATGCATAATCCTACCAGACATCAAAAAGAAAGAATAAATATCTGAGATTATGGAATCCACCTGCCTGAGAATAATCACTAAACACCTTGAGGTATATCCTGCCAAACTTCTTAATACATATTCACATAATGTTTACATTTTATTTATACACTGTATTTTAAAACCTACATTTTCTTTTCTTTTTTTTTATTTTACATTTATTTATTTTTGATAGAGACAGAGCACAAGTTGGGGAAGGGCAGAGAGAGAGA
The DNA here is from genome assembly GCF_027475565.1 of Acinonyx jubatus. Classification (NCBI taxonomy): domain Eukaryota; kingdom Metazoa; phylum Chordata; class Mammalia; order Carnivora; family Felidae; genus Acinonyx; species Acinonyx jubatus. Next base: position 28,136,322 of record NC_069380.1, on the reverse strand, counting down.
GAAGGAGACACAGATTCCGAAGCAGGCTCCAGGCTCCAAGCTGTCAGCACAGACCCCAACGCGGGGCTCGGGCTCACAAACTGCGAGATCATGACCTGAGCCAAAGTCAGACGCTTAACCGACTGAGCCACCCAGGTCCCCCTAAAACCTACCTTTTCACTTGTATTTTTAGTATCCTTAGATTCACAGTCAACAAATGTTTAATTATTTTTAGATGTTTTTCTCTTGATATTGTGTGGGATGAGGGCAGAAGAATGAGATAAAATCATTTGTATAATTTGTACACTTAAGTTGTGGTCTGTAATAAACAGAAAACACCCCCCAGCACCCTGCTACATGAAGAACCATGAAGGGTGCTTTTATTAAGGCAGAAGGTATAACAGCCAATGTGACCCACAGAGAGTTGGGTTTATTATGGCTCTTCTTTTTGTGTGCCCCACACTACTTTGATAAAGTGGAATGAGGGCTGCAGTTTCTATTTCTTGTCTTAGGTAGGTACAGTATTACTAAGATGTAATCTGTTTATAGACTTGCTTCAAGTACAATCCTTATTTTTTTTAAGTTTCTTTATTTTGAGAGAGAGAGAGAACAAGCAGGGGAGGGGCAGAAAGAAAGGGGGACAGACAGAGGATTCAAAGTGAGCTCTGTGATGATAGCAGAGAGCTCTGTGTGGGGCTTGACCTCACGAACCATGAGATCATGACCAGAGCTGAAGTTGGATGCTTAACCGACTGAGCCATCCAGGCAACCCTCAAGTACAATCCTTAAGCAGAGAATCTTTATCAGATTACTTCTTTGGGAAGTTTTGTTAGATTCCAATATGCTCCATAAAAGATCTGCTCTGTGTTTCTTCAATGTGAAGAGGACTCTATGCCTGCATTTTAGTTGGCTGTATTCCTCATGAATGATAACTCATGTCCTCCAGGTGCTGGGTCAGAGACGAAGAATATCCCTCTGTGAATATAATCTAACTTGAGAATGAACCTCTGGTTGCCGAGAAACACGACCCTGAAACTTACTGAGATCTACCATTATGGGAGATTGTATGTTCCAAAGAGGACTGCACAAGTATGTATGTCTCATCCCAAACGTTTCTCTTCGAGTGTTTCTGATACTCCTCCCACTGACAAGTTTGAGACCTGTACGTTCCATACCCTTGAAACTGGGCAGGGTTTTGCGACAACTCCAATTCATTTGGTGAAAGTGATGCTATGTGATTTCTGAGGTGAGGTCATAATAGAATATAGCATCCATCTGGCTTGCTCCCTCTTGCCACACACCTTGGGAACCCTGATCCTATATATAAGAAGACAAACCAGATATCATGAAGCCACCATACCGAGAAGAGTAGTGGAGAAGCCTATTAGAAAGAGTGAGAGAGACCTTAAGAGCCCCAGGCTGTGCCAGCCCTCATCTGCCTGAGTCTCCTAGCATCCACTGCTATTCACAGTGAGCCAGGACAACCTACAGGTCCCTGGCAGAGTCAAATGTAACACCTCATAGGGTGTGCATAACCATCACGGAAACAAGTCCCATTGAAGAGGAACTCACAGCGAAACATTATAAAGCACACAAGGAAACAGGCCACCACATTTGTGACTCAGTAAGTGCAACAAATGGGGGAATTGATACTCTATTTTAACTATAGATATTAGAACAATTTTTAAATTATGTTGTTAATTTTAATTCCAGTATAGTTAATGTACATTGTTTTATTAGTTCCAGGTGTACAATATAGTGATTCAATAATTCTATGCCTTACTCATCATGATAAGTGTGCTATATTAGAACAGTTTGAAAGACTTTTAAGTAAATGTGTTTAGAATGTTCAAAGGGATAAAGGAAAAGGATAGACTAATACGAAAGTAAGATATTATGAAAAAAAAGAACAGGTAGATTTGAAAAGAAAAGAAACAAAAATTCTAGAAATGTAAACAAATTAAATTCAATGTCCATTTTAAAGACTATATAATACAACTGCAAGGGGAATCTGAGCAAGAGAATCAGAGAGATCTGAGAAAATCACCCAAGGTCAGCATAGAGAATAAGAGGGGAATATGAGAGAAAAATGAAGACCTGAGAAAAAGAGAAACTCAAACTCCTATTTAATAGGAGTTCCAGAAAGATAAAATAGAGACAAAAAAATGCATGGGGTGGGAGTTGGGGTGCGGGGGAGGAATACTTGAAGGACATAAGGGCTGAAAATTGTCCAAAACTGAAGGACTTGAGTCTTCAGGTTGAAGATGCATATCAAGTCCCAAATAAGATATCTAAAAAACAAATCCACCTAGACACAAATCACTAATGTAAACATCAACTGGGGGAAAAAAAGAAAATATTGTTACTATGGTGAAAAAAGAATCTATAATAAAGGAGTAACAATGAGACCGACCAGACTTCTAATCACCCACAGTAGATGCCAGAAAGTCATGAAATAGAAACATCGAGGTGTTGAAGTCAATAATTGTCAACTTAGATTTCCTTAGCTGATGAAATTCTGATTCAAGAATGTGAGAGAAAATAAAATGAGAGTGATTATATGAAACAGAGAATTTTACTAGCAGATATGATGAAAAAAATACTAAAGAACATGCTTCACCAAGACATAAATTGAGCCCAGGAGGAGAGAATGGGATAAAAAGAGCAAATAGTAAGGAAACACACTGATGAAATATGTTGGGAAAATTAGTTAAATAATTATAAAAGTAGTAATGGTGATGACTAATTTAGTAAAGAATTGAAAAATAAATAGGAAATTAAACAATTCTAGATAGCAATACATAGTTTATAGGAGGGGATTGGGAGTTAAAATATTTTATTTATTTTTTTTGCTTAAGATTATCTTTAAAGGAAGGAGTTAAAGATACTGATGGAATCTTGGGTGTTAGGTATAAATGTTAATATTTTAAAGGTAATCACTGAGGATTGAAATAAAAGGTATAAATTCCAAAACACTAGGAGTGTTTAGAAGAAGGGAGTAAATGAAAGAAAATTCAACTAATCCAGTAGAAAGCAAGAAAGGAGAAAAAAAGAAAGCAAAGAAAAAGAAAATTAAATAAATATGAAACAAGAAGGTGGTAATAAATCCAAAGAGGGTTGGATTTCATGATGTAAAGAGAATGCTAGTTTTTACTAAAATCTGTTTTCTGTCTTTCATTGTAATAGAGTTGTGGTTGGAACATGGCTGCCCAGATAATGGCTCCATTTTCCTGCTCCTTTGCTACCAGGTGTGACTAAGTAACTAAGTTCTGGCCAATGGGATATGAGCAAATGAGAAGTGTGTCACTTCTGGATCCAGGCCTTAAGAAGCTTCTACCACGTAGATAAAGGCAATGCTCTGAGGAATGGAATAGAGATATGGAACAGAGGAGCCACCCTGACAACCTGGACCACTTATCCTAAGACTGTTTCAGGAGAGAGAAATAAACATTATGTTTCAGAGGAGTCAGAGAGGAAGATCTCTTTCTTACAATAACCCTTTACCCTAATTAATATACATGATAAATGAAAACTGATTAAAATAAAAGGCAGACTCTCAGAATGAGTTAATAATACCGAAATTCAACTGTTTTTTACAAGACATACTTAAAACATAGTGATTAAGAATGGTTGGAAATAAAGAGATGAGAAGATATATACCAGGCAACCACTAACAAAAAGAAAGCTATGGTATCATGCAAAATAAATTTAAGGTGAAAAACAATGGACAGATAAACATGTAATGAATTTGCCTAGGCAACTGGATTATAGTCCTGCTTTGCGATTTATACAGTGAAACCTTGAGCAAATTGCTTTATTCTTGTCTAGTTTCAATTTCCATCTCTATAACAGTTGATGATATCTTATTTGCTGAAATGTGAGAATTAAATGAGATAATGATGGGAAACTAATTTTCTTTTTTTTTTTTTTAATTTTGTTTATTTATTTATTTATTCAGAGCAGGGGAGGGGCAGAGAGAGAGAGGGAGAGAGAGATCCCAGGCAGGCTCTGCCCTGTCAGCACAGAGCCCAACTTGGGTCGGGATCTCACAAGAACCATGAAATCATGACCTGAGCTGAAATCAAGTGTTGGATGCTCAACCGAGGGAGCCACCCAGTTGCCCAGGAAACTGATTTTCTATAGCCTTAAAAGATGAAACTCAAATTCTTTCACATAATTCATTCAACATTTACTGAGCACCTTTGATGCAGCAGAAACTGTACGGAGAACTAGGAAGATGGAGATAAGTCAGTCATAATACTTGTCATCAGGGATATTACATGTTAAAAAATGAGTTTAATAAAATCTTCCAAGGCGTTGCAATGGGGTAGGGGATGTGCATTGCATCTAGAGTGAGTGGCTAGTTCTAACCTGCAGCAGTGTCAAAAGATTTCATAACGAAGCGGCCCTTAGGTTGCATCCTGAAAGATGAGCAGGTGTTTGGACAGGCTGAGTAAGAGGAAGGGCATCCCATGAGAGAGCACAGCATAAAATTAAGTGGCCTTACAGGGAACTGCATGCAAGGACCTCAGAGTTGTTTGATAAGACTGGAGAAATAGGTACTGGCTAAGATACTAGGACTTCATCTTACAGGTAATGGGGAGTCATTTGAAGGGCTTATCCAGGGAATGACCCACTCAGTTTTGTATTTTAGAAGGTTTACTTTGGCCACAATGTGAGAGATGGCAGGGGTGAAGGTCCTACCAGCTTTGAGGCAGTGAGACTAATAAGGGAAGAAATGCAATGTTGCAGGGGCTTGAAACAAAGGATCTGAAACCAGACAAGAACAGTGACATTGGAGGGAAGGTGATATACAGGAACCTCTGGTGTGTGGAGGGGGCAAATGGGAGAGAGAAGAAGGAACCTGGGACAATTCTCAGATTTCTCCTTTAGATAACTAGGTGGATCGTGAAGGTATTTATTGAGAGCATAAGACTACAGAGAAAAGCCAGCTGGCAGGAAAATTAACTTCTGTTTTAGTCAAGCTGAGTTTAAGGCCCATGGGATGTCTGGATAGAAATTTCTGGTAAGAAATTGGCTTTACAGAACTGGAGATCTGGGATAGGGGTGGACGTTTATGAGTTATCAGCACATGGTTGGTAGTTGAAGTCATGGGTGCTGTGTGGAAAGACCAAGCAGTGTTAGAAACCGACCAAGGGCAGATTATTTAGCCACTCCAACATGTAAGAGGTGGCAAGAAGGCTGAGCATGAAACAGAGAACTTAGAGACGAAGTGTCATAGGGGCCAATGGAAGAGATAGTTTCAAGTCTGGTCCCCAATGACAAACACTACAGATAGGTTAATTAAGAAGAGAATTGAAAATAAAAACAACAACAGTATACTTGTTTAGGGCCTTTTTAAAGCCATAAGTGACCTTTGTCAGGGTCACCTCGTGAAAGTTGGTCTGCAGGGAAGAATGAGTGGTAGATTAAGAAATGGATATGAAAATAATGAGAACAGGTGTTTATCTCCAAAAGAGCTTGGCTGCGAGAAGGTGGGGACTAGGATCAAGTAAGTGTTGTTGTTGTGTGTTTTTTTTTTTTAATTTTTGCAGTTTGTTTTTAAAATGCGTGAATGTGTTTGACATGATTAAGGGCCCTGGGAAGATGCTGATAGAAGAAGCCTGAAGTCCAAGCTAGGGAATAACCTGTGAAAAGCCATTCTTGGCTTGGAACTAGATGGAAACCGATTTCTACGCCACAAAGATGATCAGAAACGCCATTTGTAACGTTGTTTTCAAAGGCTGGAGGAGGCGACTTGCCATTTACTGAGCACTCACTGTGAGCCAGTCCCTTTCCCAAATTTGAATGTATTGCTGGAATTGGAAGGCAGATCGACTCCGTAGCCTGTTCTTTCCACGAAACCGTTAATCATTAAACATGAGTAAAAGAAGCACTCCTTCAAGCTTCAACCCTCCTGCAGATGCTAACCCATCTGCAATCTCTTTAACATCACAGAGAATAAACCATCCCTGCACAGCTGGTTCAGGAGCGGCTCTGGAGTGCAGTTCCCTTGCTCTGTGGAAGTCGGTAACTGTCCAGTGTGGCTTCGTTCGAGCCTCGGCGCCCGGAGGAGGGGGAGGTGCCCGCAGCACCGGCAGCCGGCGTTCGGAGGGAGGCGGGCTCGGGCTGCAAGCACCGGGAGAGGGAGAGAGGGAGAGGGGCGCTGGGAGGCGTCTCCCGGGACTCTCAGCCACCGCCGCTCCCGTGGCCGGCGCGTCGGCCCGCCCAGCCCGGGCTTTCCCCGCCGCTCCCAGCGCGCCCGGCCGCGGCTCGGCGCCCGGCCCCGGGAACGGCCGCTCCTGCCCGCCGGGCCGCCCGGTGCCCGTGACCACCCGGCGGCCGCTTTCGGTTCCGCGCCTTATAAGGCCTGACAGGGGGGTCACGTGCGTCCCGGGCCGCCCGCTGGGAGGAGGGGGCGGCGGGGGGGGGGAGGGGCGGGAAGCGGGGAGGAAAAGGGGAGGGAGCCGGGGGCGGAGGAAGGAGCGAGGGGCGGATTCTGTGGCCGTGGGAGGCGGTGGCAGCGGCGGCGGGGAGCGGACCGCTTGGAGCTGGACCGAGGTGGAGGAGAAGGAGGAGGAGGAGGAGGCGGTGGAGGAGGAGGAAGGGACCGGCGCGGGGGCGGGAGAGCGCAGCGCGGCGGAAGCCGGAGACGGCGGGAGCGCCGGTGGCTGGCCCCGGGCAGGAGCCGGGGCGGCGGCAGCGGCCGAGAGGACCGCGGCGAGGGAAGCGCATCCAGCGGCCCCGGCGGCGGCGGGGGCCCGGGTCCCCGCGCCCGGGCGGCCGGCGGGCGCGGGCGGCGCGATGGAGCCGCAGCACGTGCGCCCCGCGCCCGGCGCCCGCAGCCCGGCCTGGGAGGAACCGGTGGGTACAGCGCCCGCGCCCACCCCCTCCCGCTTCTCCTCTGCTCCCCCCCGCCCGGGCCGGGTTCCGTTCAGGAAATGGCCCGGGATGAGGTCCCCAGCTGCTTCCCAGCCGGGGCAGCGCTTCCTCCGCCGCCCGGGCTCCTACTCGCGCGCCGCCCGGAGCGCCTTTGTCCGGCCAGCGGAGGCTCTCCCCGTGGGGCCGGCCGCTGGCAAACCGCTGACGACGGCCCTCGGAGGACCGTTTCCGTTGCTCCATCGAATTCTCAACTTCTGACTTGATTTTAGAGCCGGGGGGAGGGGGGTTGGAGGAGGGAGAGGAGGAACCCGACGGTGGGGTCAGCGTTAGGGCCGGGAGGGACCGCTCTTCCCTCCAGAGACCGCGCCCCGGCCGTCACCTGGGCGCGCAGGTTCCTAAGGACCGCCGGCGGCGGAGGCTGTTCCCGGCCGGGAGCCTGGAGCCACGCCTCCCGCTAGCCGCTACAGCCCCGGCTTTTCCAGGGTTCAAGGGTTTTGGCAGGGATGGAGTGAGAAGCTAACCTTGATCTCACTTCACTTGCAGCCCGGAGGTTGGGTAATTTTAGGGACCGAGAGGAGCGTGTGCGTGTGTTTTGTGTGTTTGAGGATAAGGAGGAGGAGACCGGGGGGCTTTGGATTTGTTCCCTCAAACTCCTCCAACTTCCTTCTTTCTTCTAATTCAGACAGTCAGAACCATCTCACATCCCTCCAGGGATTCTACCCCGGAATCCCCGTCTCACTCAGAGCTCTGTAATCCTGTGTGGGCTGCCTTTTCCCTGGCATCGAATTTTGGCTCTCCACGCCCTGCCTCGATGTTTGCTACTCCGTGTTGGGTGAAATTCTTGAGCCTATCTGGAAAGCCTCGTCTGAAATTTCTGGCCTCACCCGTGTTCTGTTCAACGTGTTCGGATGCTCTTTTCCCAGGGACTCTGCGTGTCTGCTCAGGCTGGCCCCCTGCCTGTTAAGAGCTTCTAGGTCAGGTGCCAGGCTTGGTTTTCCTTTTTCTTTTCTGAGTATGTTACACCCTCAGCTCCTTTGCCCAAATACGTTTCTCTGCCTCTTGTTTCCCGACCTTTCAGAAGTGTCCTTGGACTCTGATCCATCTGTATCTGCAGCTGTCTTTGCTTTTGTAAATTTGAACATGTCCTTAGGTTGGCCCATCTGCTCGTATTTCTTCTGTGGTTATCACTGGGGATTAAATTATTCCTGAAACTAAAACTACAGTTCAGTTTTGAAGTTTAAATCAAAGACCACTGAGAACTAAACTTACTGACCTGATTTTGTTACTTTTTTACTTTTAAACTTTCTTATATGAAGTATCTTTTGAACCTGGATGCTGTAAGCCAACACCAATCACATTGAAAAGTACCCTTTTAAGTTCATTTTGCTCTAGGGTACTGATGGCAGAACTACTTTGTGCCTAGAAAAGTAGAGAAAAACGTCTAATGTTGCTTTACTTAAAGTGACAAAAATGAAAACGCTCATGTATTAGCCTTTAAAACTAGAGCCCTAATAGGAATGTACGAATGAACCATGACACTTTATCCAGACTGCGGAACTGTCCTTAAAAAATTGGGTTTTTTTTTCTTTAAACACTGAAGCCCCTTTTATTTACTCAGCAGATATTTTATCCAGCACCTACTATGTCCCGGGACTGTTGGATATAGCAGTTAGCACAGACATTAATCCTTATATTCTCACAAAGCATGCATTCTTAACAGAACATCTTGTTTCATATGTTAGTAGTTGATATTCAGATAGTCCAAAAAAAAAATCTTCAGAGGTCTTACATGTGTGGCACAAAATGATACTTAAGTGATTTTATTTGAAAACCTGTGGGCATACATGTATGACCACAAAGTCTAAGAGGAATTCTCATTTAAGTTCTTTAAAAAAAAAATGTTAACCAAATTTCTGAAAAGTGATGTATAGGAGAAAAAGGGGTGATAGGTTAGGGAAAAAAGAATACTTAAATTTTAATTATTTCAGACCTTTGGATCTAAGGGAGGAAATATCAGCTGAATCTAAATATATATTTATATATATTTAGACACAAGATTCCTCAAAATCAGGGATTCTTCAGTGTCTCTTGGGTGATCCCCTTAAGAATCTCACCAAAGCTGTGGAGTCTCTCCCCACGATGTACCTATGCAACATGCCATATAAAACCAATAATAAAATTTAAGCAAACCAGAGTTCCTGAAGCCCAATCTGTGGATCCTCAAAGACCTTGGACTAAGGAACGTCTGTTTTGACTAGGAGTCCATTTGGCAGTTATTGAAGATCTGCTGTTTGATTGCAAATATAGGCAACTTTAATACTTTACCATAAAAGTATACTCATTTATATTTATAATAGGAACATTTAATATTGAATAGGAAATATTCACATTACACAGACCCTGAATTCTTCCTTATTGTGCATAATAGCATACCTATAAGGATTTACTCTCCTCATTCTTTTTTTGATGAAACCTAACACATGATGATATGATTCCATGATTCTACATGGATCTACTCAAAAGAGTAGACATAATCTCAGGTACTGATGCTGAATAATAGTAAAGAGAACAGAACTTCTGGCCTGCAATGTACCCATGTCTGGAGTTGAGAGTCAGTTACTGGACTTCATGACATTTTTCATATTTGGAGATAAAATGAAATTATTTAGTTAAGTGAGGGCATTTAAATAAACAGCCTTATCATTCCTCCAGCCAGGGCATTGGACCTGAAAGAAGATAAATGTTAACATTCAGGTTTCTGTGTATTTTCTTTAATGCTAGCTTTAGAATGCAATCAAATCAGTGGAAATAGAGGCATTACCTAAATTTCTAATCAGTACGAAAATATTTCAGTGGTGGGAATAGATGGGTGGGAAGATACTTAGCCAAGTATCATAGATGATATCCTGGGGTGGGGGTGAGGGGATGGGTAGTTTGAATTCTAGCCAAAACTTAAAAATTGTGGGAGTATTTACAAAGTAGTCCTTAGACAGTGATACTAGGATCCTAGGGTACATTTTACTTACTAAAATTTGTTTCTATTTTTATGTGGTTTTTGTCTACTTGGCTCTGATGAAACTGTTCAAAACTAATGGAAAATTAGAAAAGTAAGAGTTCCAAAGGAAAAGGGGCAAGAATGTAAACGAGAGGCTATAAGCGTATTTATGCGTTAGGTCTAGATGACAGTGGGTTTTGCCCTAGGCACAGGGATGACCATTGGTACATGAAGTTATATCATGATTAATAGGAAATCTTTTTCACTCAGGTAACAACCAAGGACATTTTAATGGAGTAAAGTTTTGAATGTTAAGTTCCAAATATGTAACAGTATATTATGGAAAGTTTGAATGGAAGCAGGCCTGTACTTATTCAGCCAGCAGTGTTCTTTTTGCATGGTTTCCATTGATTAGGAATGTGCATCCTAGGACGTGACTGTTTGAAAGTGCCAACTTGGGTTCTTCAGTATATAAAGGTAGAGTTCTATGTATTTGTGATATAATGTTTAACATAAAAGCACAGAATATATGGGATTTAAAAGTTGCAAGTGGATATTAAACTCTTGTTTATAAGTAATGCTTAATAAGAAGAATATAATTAAAAATATCTATCAGTAAGAATGTTATTATTCATAAACTTGTTATCAGAATGAGAATTGGCTGTGATTTATACATCTTGAGTGTAATAATTTTTATTTCTTTAAATGGGGCAGGAAGCCCTATAAAGTAGAAACCCAATTTAGTGGTAGCTTCTATTTCCCTTTCATCCTGAATGCAGTGTCTACATGGCTTATGTCCAAGTTTTTAATAGTGTGTTTGTGATATGTTATGTTCCAAACAAAGATTTCAAAGTAACAATAATAAAAGAAATATGTAAGACACATCTAAGAAATTATCTGAAAACACCAAGTAAGAAAAAAGTCAAGGGAATCTTGTCAATCAAAGAAATAATGCAATATACTACATATTTGAAATTTGTTTCAGCTGTCATTTTGAGCTACATTAAAATGGTTGAAAATATGGAGCTCTTGACATTGCTATTATATTTTGAAGGGCAGTGAAGTGCATTGCAGGTATATGATATAAGGATTGGATATTCATTCTGGGAAGTTCTAATTTATGGATAAGACCTGAGAAAAATCTAATGGATTGGGTACCTTACATGAGGGATTACTTGAAACAATCTCAGAAGAAAAGAGGGTTTTCATGAGTTGCCTTTTGTGGGAAATGAAGTGACACTCCTTCGTTTGCCTACACAGTATTTTCACTCTGAGTGTCCTATAAACTGTAGAGCAGGGATAATTTATTTAGCCTGAGTAGGCTAAGACTGGCTATGCTTTCAAAGTCACCACCAAGTTTTAGAACTTGTTACAGGAGTGTTTGAAGAGCAGGGATAACTGATGGTAAATTTTTATGGAGTAATAAATACCTTTACTTTGAGGTATTAATTGCCCAGCTCTTGCACATGAAACTCTTAAGATATCTGTAAGCAACCAGTGTTTGAATGAGAATGAGAAATGTATTGAATCTCTAATTCAGACCACAGAATGGGCATAGGTATGAAAATAGTGTCAGTTTAATAGCCTGGATTCAGGAAAATGTTACTATACAAAACTTGAAAGCCTAAAGTATGAATAAAAACATAATTGACTAACTTTTGTATAACAAAAGTTGATGCAGTAAAGTGAGTAGAACATTAGAATAGCTAATCACATGGTTTTGACTTTGGCCCCAGCTCATGATTTTGGGCCTCACTTAACACTAAAGGAAGAGTCTGAACTAGGTTTATTCTTTCAAAAGGCCCTTTACTAGGTGTTCTTGGCTACACTTTCAAACCTTTGGACTCCTCACTGACCAAACAATTAGGTTGAGCTAAAGACCATTATTTTGATCACTTTTTCTCTTAAAGCATTCCCTTCACGACAAAATACTCTTTGTAGATATAGAATTACATATCTACAAACCATAAGGGCTCCAAGTTTATTTTGCCTAGCTCCTTCCCTTCCTAAAGAAGACAACTGAAGCTAGAGAAGTAGCTTCCATCAGTTAGTATTTCAAGGCATCAATCTCCTATCTTGGAAGATTCAAACCATCACATTTTACCTTTTAACGAACAGTGTGGATATACAGTATTGGGATTGAATATTGTAATTTATAACCTCTTAGAACTGTTTTGACATAGCAATCAAATTACTGGAAGATTTCAACTAAAATAACCCAAAAAACAAAACAAAACCCCAATAGACATATTAGTCTATTAGTTTTGACATAGCAAATTAGTTTTGACATAGCAACCAAATTACTGGAAGATTTCAACTAAAAAAAACCCAGAAAACAAAACAAAACCCCAACAGAATGCTAGTTTGGAGGACTCTTAAAGGTCATGTCAACTGAAAGTGTAGAAGGCCATGTCAACCGAAAACATAGGAATGGGTACTGAAGGACTTGAACACGCTTAAGAGATTAAGTGCTTTACTGAAGTGTGAAGACTCCACAGTCTGGCGGGGACTTTTGCCCTACTTAAAAATACAGCTAAGTTTAGAGTTCTCTGTGGATGACAAGAGGAATCTGTCATTTTAGTATCTTCTCCCCCAAGTCCTCCCACACCTACAAGGGTTCTTTGACGCTGAGCATGCACAACGCGCCGCAAGGCTGCTATTCCCCAGTGCCCGCGTAACCAGCTCACTTGGGACGAGTTGTGAGCTGTGGCTGCAGCCTGCTGATCCCGTTTCCTCCTGCTCTGGTCCGGGTTAGGGAGTGGCTCTCCCAGGACCTCCAATGTTTTCGTGCTCGGGCACTGGCGTTCACATGGCTTCAGTGCATTGTTTCCTTCCAGGCAGTCTCGCTTAGCGCTTCAGTTTAGACATTTATTTTGCATTCTGTGGTCTTGGGCTGCGTGTGCTCTCCTGTTTCTGCGCTCTCTCCACGCCCTTCCCAGTTTCCTGTTAGCCAAAGGGATCGCTCTTTCTGAACGAAAAGTTCTCAGAGCGGAGTGGAACCTCCCGGAAAATGCTCTTCTCTTCCGTGTGCGCCGGATGGAGGTGGGGGTGGGCCAGAAACTAAACACAGCGGTCGGGAGAGCTGAAAGGACCCGAACCCCAAGGCAGAGGCGGGAGAGGTATGGTTCATCAGAGATGCGCTGGGGGGTCGTGAGACTGACAAGGGGCAGCGCCCATCCATCTAGGGGGCGGAAGGGACTTTTATTCAGTGGGAACCGTGTAGTAAGGCCCAAGACTCGAGAGAGATTCTAGGTCTAGGGGGTGGCAGGGTGTACCCAAGGGAGTCGGGAGGAAGCTGTAGGTTCCCCTTCTACTCCTAGGGCCGTTCTTGCCCCAGCGGCCCGTGAACCGAGGGAGGGAGGGAGCATCGCCACTGCCCGGCCTGTGGAGGGTGGCTGCGGAGATTTCTTGCCCCCCGACCCCCGCCCTCCCGTCCATCCTGGGGAGCCCAGACCCCACAAGAGGTGGTAGGTTGCCCCTATCCCTCTGTCACTCCCATCCTCTCTACCCGCGCCAAGTCGTATTCTGGGTCAGGAACCCTGTAACTTCTCGAGGCTGGGTGAGCAGGGGTCCCAGGCGGGCCGGGGTCCGCGTCCCCCGTGCCCCACTGCGGTCGCCGCTTTGGCCAGAGCCCGGCAGAGGGGCCTGGAGGGCGGCCGCCGGGAGGGCGTCTGATCCCGCGCGACCCTTTCCCCGCGGGGGCGGCTGGGGGAGCGGAAGATGGCGGCTGCAGCCGGGCGCGGGGCTCTGGGCCCGGCTCGGACCGAGCGCACCCACTGACCGCTGCCGCCGCCCCCGCAGGGCGGTGCTGTGTCCCCGCAGGAATCGGAGAGGATGGCCGGGGCCGGCGGCCAGCACCACCCTCCGGGCGCCGCGGGAGGAACGGCCGCCGGGGCCGGCGCCGCGGTCGCCCCCGCCGGTGCCTCGGCGGGGCCCGGAGACGATTCTTCCGACAGCGAAGCGGAGCAAGAGGGACCCCAGAAACTGATCCGCAAAGTGTCCACCTCGGGGCAGATCCGGACCAAGGTGAGGTCTAAGGGGAGCGCGGACGGCGGGAAGCTGCGGGGCGGGGAAAAGGAGCGAGGGCGCCCGGAGCGCGCGGAGCGCGCCGGCGATCCCGGGAACGTGGGCCACAAGGTGAGGGCGGGGCCTGGCCCGGGGGCGGGGCCCGCGGGAGCTGGACAGCCGCGCGGCAGGAAGGGATTCCCGGGCTCCGCGGGAGAGGCCGCGAGGGTGGGCTCCCGGGGAGCTCGGCGGCCGACGTGGAGGAGAGGGAACCAGCGGCTCGGCGGGAGCGTGGGAAAATGCTGAAGCGCTCTTGAGAGTTCCCACTCAGGGAACTTAAAAGGACTGTTTTATTTTTTTGTCCTTCCTGCGTGCAATGGTTGGGTGGAGTATGTGCATTGCGTAGGGAGCCCAGTGCAGGCCGACCAGCCTGAGTTGCAAGAAGCCCCCCACCTTTCCTTCCCGCGGGCCCAGGCCCACTCCGAAAGGTTGTTTGAGGAGGTGACAGCGGACACCCCCCTTGCCTCCCGCTGCCCTTTGGAAGGCAGAAGCCGAGGCTCGCTGCCTGTGTAAATGATGTTCGAGGTTAAACACACCCTGCGCGACACAACAGCAAGCCAGGCTTTTGAGTCGTGGGTTCCTGCTAAGTGCAGAGTTCAGATCTTACCAGCGATGGTTAACTTAATGAAAATTAACCTCTTTGTGTTATGTGGACTTAGTATGTTGTGTTAACTCTTGTTTATGTAGCAGGTGCTTTTGACTCTTGACAAATCAACAAAGTTGATTTGTTTTAATTATATCTTAAGCATATACATAGCAAATGCTTATCACTGAACGATTATTTATATTTTTAAGTTTTCATTGTACTTTAAAAGGCTTACTTTAACGATTATCCCTGGTTGGATTTTAATGAGGTATTTGAAAAGAGAACCAATCAAATCACGGGAGTTGTGTGCTCTCTTTAAAAATAAATTTGCAGGGTGCCTGGTGGCTCAGTTGGTTAAGCTTCTGACTGGGCTCAGGTCCTGATCTTGCGGTTCCTGAGTTCTAGCCCCGCATGGGGCTCTGTGCTGACAGTTCAAAGCCTGGAGCCTGCTTCGGATTCTGTGCCTCTCTCTCTCTGCCCCTCCCCTGCTCACTCTCTGTGTCTCTCTCTCAAAAATAAATAAAACATTAAAAAAATAAATTTGCAAAAGTTAATTCACTATGTAGTTATTTTTATCAGAATTTGTTTCCTAAGGTCAGTGGACCCCTATATGAGAATAGAACTTTTATTGTAGGTCTGTGGAATCGTGCTTTTATTAGCCTGCCTCCTTATTTTCTAAAATAAGTATGTGTAAGCACACACAAGTGTTAGCAAGATGCACTTAGCAAAGAGTCAAAGATTGCTTCGGTCATTTTTTTTTTTTTAATGTTCATTTATTTTTGAGAGACAGAGAGAGAAAGCATGAGTGTGGGAGGAGTAGAGAGAGGGAGAGAGGGAGACACAAAATCCCAAGCAGGCTCCAGGCTCTGAGCTGTCAGCACAGAGCCCCATGGGGGGCTAGAACTCCCAACCAGGAGATCATGACCTAAGCTCAAGTCAGATGCTTAACCGACTGAGCCACCCAGGTGCCCCACTTTGGTCATTTTTTTAAATCTGCACATCTTGTAATTCATTTTAATAGTGATATTCTTTATAGAATTTATGATAACCTAAGGATATGGAGTTTCATGTATTTTTAGAAGATTAAGCCTAAAGAAGATAGGGACTTTCTAGCAGTGCCTTTAACATTTTAAATCTTGTTTAAAAAAAAAAAAAGTTCATAAAACCGTGTTACTAATGGCAACTCAGCAGGTTTAAAAAATGGTATATTTTATAGATTCATATGAAGTGGTTAAAATTCCATGCAAACTTACATTAAAATTAGCTGGTGAATTTATACTGTTTGAAAGAAAATTTATGGCTCTAACTTGTGTTGAGTAAAGTTAATTAAAAATTTGGGGGGGGGAGTAAAACTAAAATTTGTAGGTGTCGTGAATTCATGGTAACAGCTAAGATTATACTCTTCAAATGTTATATTCTCTGTGATTGGGGGTAAAGCATGTGTTCGAGACTAAGAATAATTTCAAAAAGCATACTTATTACTGGGTTTCCATTTAACTTTCTAATAAAAATATTTCGCACATATTTTTTTCTCATGATTATACATAGTGATCACTAAATGAAATATTTCTTAAATTTCCCAAGAAACATTTCTTAAATTTCAGAAATTCTATATTTTATACTAACTCATACAAATGCATGTGAGTTCATCAGCCTTTTTGTATCTGAACACCTGAGATCCAGGCCTAAAACTCTTGACACCAGTGAGCCTCAGCTTCTCTCCCTGCCCCCACAGGCAATCCAGACTGTTCATATGTGCTACAGATTTCATTAGTTGTATCTCTTTATCACACAGTACTGATTCTCAAGGAAGAGAGCTAGTGCAGTGAGGGGATTCATAGAATGAGAACTGCTAAATTGAATAGTGGTGCCCAGTCTTCAATTATGACCCAGCTAAGAGTTAAGGGAAAAATCTTTTAGAAAAAGACTATACTTGCTTGATTACCTCCACAGATATGCAAGATGGGACAGTCTGGAGGAAAAGGAGGCCAGGACTAGCCCAAGGCCTGGTGGTTTTTAAGACAGAAAGCCGTTCTTGCTCATACATACGATTGATGCATCAAGGGACCATCAGAGCTGACAGGTTATGGTTATTAGTGGCATCTTTGATCCTGGAGGAATAGCAGCCCAGGATGGTGTGTGTGGTCCATGTACACATCCCTACGCACATATATTCATGTGTATGCATATATATGCTGTCTCTTTATAAAACATTTGTACGTAGATATACAGAAGGCCTACAGCAGAGTGAGTTGTACCTAGAAATCAAAAAAATATTTCTTAAATGAATAACTTAAATGAATAATGTATATATTATACACTTGCATATAATGCTTCATATATATGGATATTATTGTGAAAACAGAGTACTTATTTTAGTTTCCTTTAAGAGCCTTAATGAGCATAAAGCTGTTTGGTTAGTTTAGGTTTGGGGTCAAAAAGGCCACTAAAGTAATTACTTTATTCAAAGTGTTCTTTGTTGTAAATACTGGTTAATGTTTTAAATAATTTGAATAATCTCAAATTAATTGTGGCACTTGGAAAGTCTCCAGGTTTTTCTTTAATTGAAACAAGTAATACATACATATAATAAGATATTTAACAATGTGAGAGGACATTCAGTGATGGGAGGGTATCCAGGGACAAGTAATCTCCCTCTTCCTCCAGACCTTGTAGTCTCCCATCTCAGAGGCAATTGTTGACATTTTTCTTGGTGGGCTTCCAGAAAATGTCTATGAATATACATATGTTTCTTTCAAAAAGTACAAACGGGAACATTCCGTACACATGCTGTGTCTTGTTTGGAGCTATAACATGATCATTTCCCTAATGGCGTGTATACATCTACCTCATTCTTCCTAGTGTTGGGAAAGTATTCCATGATATTAGGTTGAACTAAGAGAATTTGCTATGTCAGTAGGTCAAAAATGGTCAAGAGTAGAATGGTGGGTTGCCAGGGGCTGAGAGGTGGGGCAGATGGGGAAATGTTAGAGACAGGCTACAAACTTTCATTTATAGGATGAGTAAGTTCTTATGTTCAGCATAGCGACTACAGTTAATAATACTGTCATGTATCCTTGAAATTTGCTGAGAATAGATCTTAAGCATTCTTAACACACAAACACACACATTAACTATGTGAGGTGCTGGATATGTTGATTGATCTAAGTGTAGTAATTATTTCACAATGTGTAGGTCAAATTAACACATTGTATACTTTAAGTATATATAATTTTGTTTGTCAATTATATCTCAGTAAAGCTGGAAAATACAGGTTGAATGTGGGAAATTTCATGTGGTTCAACCTAACATGATAGATCATCATTTAATTACCCACTTCTCTATGGAAGGAAATACGGGTTATTTTAGGACAACACTAATCTCGGGGTTTATTTGCAGTGGATATAATGACTTTTAAAGTAAAGGATAAAACTAGCATGCTTTTAAAATTAGTGTGGTTTAATAATAAAATTCTCATGCACATTTTAGTACCTGCCCCACATCTTTGTTCCTCTTTTCATTTTATTCCTGTTTCTTTGTCCTTGGTGTGTACTATTTCTCTCTCTCTCTCTCTCTCTCTCTCTCTCTCTCTCTCTCTCTTTTTTACTTTTTATCTATCTCTGTTTCAGCTAAGTAGAATTTCAGGTAGTTTAATCTGGCTGCCCAGGTGCTAAACTCTAGAAAATTTTATGGCTGCTTCGATTTCCCCAAAGGAAAAAAAAATCCTTACTGTACAAAAGTGAAAGTGGTGCTGATGTGGGAAAACCAGGAGCTATAATTCATCCTATCTCTTCCTATCTCGTTACTCTTGGCCGTTATTCCTAATCCTTAGTTCTGTCTTAAGGAGGAGGTTGATTTTACATTCAGGTTTACTGTTACAGAGGATTTCACGTGTATTTATTGAGAAAGAGACATTCTGAAACAACACTAATATGAACTCAGACCAACTTGGTTTTGAACATGAATGTGGAAAAAGCTTCATTTGCTTTTTGTTGGCCAGTGAATACTGTGGCCCATGAATACAGGGAATCGCTGGAGGAACCTTGGTCAGATTTGTAGGCTAAGATTGTTGAACCATCATAAGCCACGTGGTATCAACAAATGAACCATCTCAATGACTTTTTCTTTTTCTTTTTTTTCTCCAAGAGATCCAAGTAATGTTAACTTTATGGATAGCATACATATAGAAATTTCCAATACATTCATCTCACTTAATTTTTAAAAAAATGGTTTATTGTCAGGTTGGCTAGCATACAGTGTATACAATGTGCCCTTGGCTTTGGGAGTAGATTCCCATGATTCATTGCTTACATACAGCACCCAGTGTTCATCCCAACAAGTGCCCTCCTCAATGCCCATCACCCTCTCCCCGGTCCCCCATATCAACCCTCAGTTTGTTGTCTGTATTTAAGAGTCTCTTATGGTTTGCTTCCCTCCCTCTCTGTTTGTAACTATTTTACCCCCCTTACCTTCCCCCATGGTCTTCTGTGAAGTTTCTCAAGTTCCACATATGAGTGAAAACATATGATATCTGTCTTTCTCTGACTGACTTATCTCACTTAGCACGATACCCTCCAGTCCTAGACACGTTGCTGCAAACGGCAGGATTTCGTTCTTTCTCATTGCCAAATAGTATTCCATTGTATATATAAACCGCATCTTTATCCATTCATCAGTTGATGGACATTTAGGTTCTTTCCATAATTTGGCTATTGTTGAAAGTACTGCTATAAACATTGGGGTACATGTGTCCCTATGTATCAGCACTCTTGTGTATCAGCACTCTTTATCCTTCGGATAAATTCCTAGTAGTGCTGTTGCTGGGTCATAGGGTAGTACTATTTTTAATTTTTTGAGGAACCTCCACACTGGTTTCCAGAGCGGCTGCACCAGTTTGCATTCCCGCCAACAGTGCAAGAGGGTTCCCATTTCTTCACATCCTTGCCAGCATCTGTTGTTTCCTGACTTGTTAATTTTAGCCATTCTGACAGGTGTGGGGTGGTATCTCAGTGTGGTTTTGATTTGTATTTCCCTGATGATGTGTGATGTTGAGCATCTTTTCATGTGCCTTTGGCCATCTGGATGTCTTCTTTGGAAAAGTATCTATTCATGTCTTCTGCCCATTTCTTCAGTGGATTATTTGTTTTTCAGGTGTTAAGTTCTTTATAGATTTTGGATACTAACTCTTTCTCTGATATGTCATTTGCAAATATCTTTTCCCATTCTGTCGGTTGCCTTTTAGTTTTGCCGATTGTTTCCTTTGCAGTGCAGAAGCTCTTTATCTTGATGGGGTCCCAGCAGTTCATTTTTGCTTTTAATTCCCTTGCCTTTGGAGATGGGTTGAGTAAGAAATTGCTGCAGCTGAGGTCAAAGAGGTTGTTGCCTGTTTTCTCCTCTAGGATTTTGATGGCTTCCTGTCTCACATTTATGTCTTTCATCCATTTTGAGTTTATTTTTATGTATGGTGGAAGAAAGTGGTCCAGTTTCATTCTTCTGCATGTTGCCGTCCAGTTCTCCCAGCACCATTTTCTAAAGAGACTGTCTTTATTCCATTGGATATTCTTTTCTGCTTTGTCAAAGATTAGTTGGCCGTACATTTGTGGGTCCAGTTCTGGGTTCTCTATTCTATTCCATTGGTCTATGTGTCTGTTTTTGTGCCAATACTGTAGTCAATGACTTTTTCTGACAATGAGTCATCTCAGCCAAGCTCTTGAAGCTTCATGTGTCAAAAACATCTCCTAGTTAGGTAGATTTATTGTGCTCTCATTTCTCCGATATTTCTATGTCTTCTTACAGTTAATATGGAATATTTATGGGTATTTAAATTTAGGTAAAACCTACCTAACCACTGGAAACATATTCAGAACTTTGCAACATTATACCTGCATTCAGACATGTCTTTAAGCACGTTAAGAAAATAGTCACTACAATCATCAGTTAGTACCTTGGTTTTACTTTAACATGAAGGATATATAAATAAATTCTTGTACCTTGATGGTAAGGCCATACATGGAAGTATTAATTTGTATTTTTCACAGCTTTATGAGATACAATTTGTGCAATTAAAACATTATCTTTCACCATAACTGTATTTAGAATAGTCTAGGGAAGACTTACTTAGCATTTTTCAAATTGTAGGTGGTGGCCCATTAGTGGGCCATGATGGCTCATATCTAACATTTGAAACAGAGACAGAATAGATTAGAAAATATTACTTAAAACTTTTACCCACAGTTCTGAGTGGAATCACTGGGCTCGGTAATGATCCAAATATGATGAGAAATAGAAATATGGCTAGAAGATTGTTAAGAAATGAGAATAAAGTAATATTGACAGGTTTATAGCTCAGAAACTCAATATGATATGAAAAGCAAGTAAGAACTTTAACATTTTGCTGGATAATGAGCAGGAATATGTCTTGAATAATAAGAATAATTAACATTCATCTAGGGCAAAAATTGGCAAACTTTTTCTGGAGAGGTCCAAATAGTAAAGTTTTGAGCTTTGTGGGCCATAAAGTCTGTGTTAAAATTATTCAACTCTACTGTTTTAGTGTAAAAGCAGCCATAGACAATACTTAAATGAATAAGTGTGGTGACGTCCAGTAAAACTTTCAGGACACTGAAATTTGAATTTCTTATAATTTTCAGGTATTAAGAAATACGCTTCATCCTCTTCTTCTTTATTAAAAAAAAAGCCATTTAGGGGCACCTGAGTGGCTCAGTAGGTTGAGTGTCTGACTTTGGCTCAGTTCATGATCTCACGGTTCATGAGTTTGAGCCCCACATTGGGGTCTGTGCTGACAGCTCAGAGCCTGGAGCCTGCTTTGGATTCTGTGTCTCCTTCTCTCTCTGCCCCTCCCCCTGCTTGCACTCTGTCTTTCTCTCTCTCTCAAAAATAAATAAGCATTTAATAAAAAAAAGCCATTTAAACTTGTAAAAACCTTCTTAGCTTATAGGCTGTACAAAATCAGGTGGCCGGAAGGAAATGACCCATAGATTTGGCATGTGGGCCAACGTTTTCTGACCCCTATTCTAGGTGATGGAAAATGGTATAGTTAGGTTTGCAAAGCACTGCAAAGTTAAGGTGCTGCTAGATGCGATCAGCACTTAAGGGACCAAATAAAGCTAGATTTCAATCCATTTAAAAATCTCATCTTTGTAGAACATTTTATTTTTAGCTTGGTTTGCGTCTTTGCTTCCATTTTAATGTGAACTAAATATAGACTGGAAACTCTGAGTCTTGGTACAGTAATATATGGTATAACAGCTTTCTTTCCATTTTGATTACAAGTTAAACATGGTATTCCATTATTAAAGATAAGAGGCATAATAAATAATTTACTAAACCTTTACATATAACTTAAGATACCTTATTTGAAAGTGTCTAAATTTAGAAAGCTTTCACTTAGTTTAAGGTTGCATGTTTGCTGTTGTGGTAGGGATGACAAAAGGTTATATGAAACGACTATTGTCAGCCACCCGGGGCTCCTCTCTGTTTCCAGGGTACAGTGTTTCACTCGTATTGGATTTGTTAGACTTTACTTACTCAGGAAATGTGCTTATAAGCAAAGGTTTTAATTAAAGAGCATTTGTTTTATATCTAAGAATAGACCTTTGAGAAAGGCCATAACATGTTAGCACATAATTTTCCCTTGGCAAATTTGTGTGGTTTTTCTGGGTATCAAGTATATTTCTCTATGAATATTCAGTTACTTGAAACACATTTGTGGTTTTTACTTTAACTGGCTTAAAATGGTCAATAACCATTATTGATAATAGCCTTAATTTAGGATTCAGTGCATGTTGTTTCTGCTTTATGTAGTCGTTTATTTTTTCCCAATGAACATACATGGTAATAATCCTCCCCCCACTTTGCTTTTTGTTATGAGGATACTTGGAAGACTATTAGGCTCTTGTTTTATACCAAAGAAATACGATCAACTTTATCATGTGCAGAGCTGGGATTTCTAACCTTGTCACTGTGCCATTTGAGTACCAGGACTTTTTCAAACCACCAGGATGTAATTTACTATACTGAATCTTTTTGTACAGGCTTGGGGCATTTGTGTCAGAAATTTTAAAATACCTTTCTACTTAACATTTGATTTTTTACAGAGCAGTTTTATTAACTGAATAAGCATGAGTTTACTTAACAGTTGTGTGAAATTATCTAAAATTTTACAAATGATTCAACTGAGGCTCAGTTTAGTATGTGCTGAGTAAAAGGGCAGGCTGGAACTCAAAAGCAAGACTTCCAACTACTGCACCATATTCCCTGGCCCAGTGGACACAATGTTCCAAATGCCTGTTTTCAGGAGTTTCGTGAGCATCTTGGGTTTGGGTTTGGGTTTTGGAGCCTTACCTCCACAGGGTACAGGCACGGATGTACGCAGGCGGTCTCAGTGTCTCTTCTCCCCTCCCTCTTCCCCCTCCCAGCCCTACTTCCCCTCTCCCTGCCCCTTCCTCCTCCTCCCTGCTCCGCCCTTTATCAATTTGTTTAGTCTGTAAGCATATCTCTCACCAAGGTGCTAGATTTTTTAATGTCTCTCTGCATTTGAATCCCATGGTTTCAGTGACATGTTTGGAGCCTATGTTTGAAAAGTAAATTTCTGAAGAAAATATTTCCGCTGAAATCTGAAACTTACACGGATTTTAATTACTGTTAGCAAAATCATGATCAGCATTTAAGGGACCAAATAAAGCTAGATTTCAAACAAACATGTTTGAAAACATCTTTGGAAGGGCTAATTTAGAAGAAATGCTTTTAGGTATCTAAATTTCTAAACAGGTTCTCAAAGACAGCTCTTAGTTTCACTTCCATAAGGTAAGATACTATTTTAAAAGGTCATGATACAGCACTAAAAAGAATTATATAAGGTAATTTTCCACATGGCCTATTAAAAGATAGGTGAGGAAAAAATATGAGTAAAATTTATTTTTAACTAGCTAAGGAATGAAAATGACATTTGAGGGGCCATTTTCTCTATCTTACTATTTTACTTAGATAAGAAAGGCTGCCAGGGCATATACCTGAGCGGGCACACTGTTTTGAGTAGGATTGTTTGTACAAACTCATACAGTACTTTAAAATTATAACATCAAAATAATGTTATATATAATTAATATACAATAAATGTGTTTTATATATGTTTACATATGTTAATATATGTTATGTATGTTATATGAACATAATGTGTACAATTAAAATAGTGTATGAGTATGTTATATACGTGTCATATATATATAAATATATCTCTGTAGTTTGCAAAGCAGAATGATAAAATGAGCACCTGTGAATCCAGTTTAAGAACCAGAACACTTCCAACACCATACATCTACCTGTGTGTTCCTTCTCTTTTTTAGTCCTTTGTTGCCCCCCAGTTCATTCAAAAAGATATTTATGTTGTTCCAAGCACTCTCATAGGTGCCAGGGATTGAGCAATAAACAAAATAGACAAAAACCTTTGCCTTCATGGAGCTCACAATTTAATGCCAGGAAAGGTTATGATCTCATAAATATGTAAAATGAGTAGCATAGTAGAAGGTGAGAAGTACTATAGTGGAAAAGTATGGGTGGGGGAGGAGGAGAGGGGAAGAGCTTCCTGAAAAGGTAACATCTGAGCAAAGATCTTGAGGGAATGAACCATGTAGACCTCTGAGGGAAAAGCAGTGTAGGCAGAAGGAACAGCAGCTGTGAAGGCCAAGAGACAGAAGCTGCGAGGAGGAAGAGGTCAGTGGGACTGAAGTTGGGGGTGGTTGAAGTTAGAGGGAAGCAGTAGAAAGTTAGAAGTAAGTTAACAATGTCAAAAGTCAGGTGGTACTATAGAGAAGAGTTCTTAGCCTGGGGTTCATGCATTCCATAGCATGGATGGACTTCAGAGGGCCCCCCAAATTTTATATCTGGCTATGCACCTCTTGGAAGACTAACACCATTGATCTGTAAGGAGAATTGCAGGACAGGCAACAAATATAGATGAAAAAATACACACACACGCTATAACCCATCACTGTCGTGGTCATTTGGAGAGGTGCTAAAATTGAGGGTGGGTCAACGAAATGAATCTTATTAAGAAGCATAGAATAGCAAGATTCCTTTCAGGGGTTCGCAGAGTTGGGTTTGCATCTTGGCTCTTTCAGGTACTATTAGGTGACCTTAGTCATGTCACTTAATGTGACAGAGAACGCTGTGCTCATCAGTATTTGTGTTTCTCTTGTTCTTCCTGGCCCATCATTGGACTTCATTTCCCCTTGGTGGAAATGGTGGGGTTATGTAACTGAGTTCAGGCCAGTGGAATATGGGTGTGAGTGATGTTTGTTATTTGGCCTCCAAAGCCTTTTATGGGACTCTCTGTTTTGTCCCTACTCTCACCTGCCAGCTAGGTGTAGATAATTTAATGGGAAGAGCTTGGATCCCTGAATGACTTCATGGACCAAAGCATCTGTGTTCCTGCTCCCAAACCTCACTGATCACATTGGATTGTGACACAAGAGGGAAATAGACCTTTACTGTGTTAAGTGTCTGAGATTTGGGCATGGTTTGCTACATTAGTTAGCATACTCTTACCAATATACTTCATCTCTGTGAACTCCAGCTTTCTGGCATGCAAAATGGATATAGTGATTTCTGCTCATAGGGTGGGAGGTGAGTAATGAAGGTTAAAGAAATACACAGTATGCTGTTGTATCCCTGATTTTTATAATTATTTTAAAAAATTGGTATAAAATTCTGATAACTCAGTTATTCATGATACATATATATTCTGCATAACTTAATCAGTAGGGTATATAGATTACTGTTCTTTGCTGACTATTCGAAAGACTTGATAAAATGACTATAATTTTATAGGCCATTATTCTGTCATTAAAAATCAAATGTCTTTGCTACCATGAAAGGGTAGCTACCTTTGGGCAGGCGAAAACTCATGTTGCAAAAGAGTAACGAAGATAGGCTTACTCTACTTGATGATTTTAGCTAGGGTCACTCTTGTTTCTAGAGTAATGTATGTTACAAGAGTCTTATGAAAAAATACTTTCATGAGTGATCACTTAGAGGTGGTAGTGGAAATAATTGGCCAGGTAGGCTTTTAGGTGATTTTGTGGCCAAATCTACTTTATCCTGAAATGATCTTCCCTACACCTTCCCTGTCTCCTCAACTCCTATTTACTCCTCAATCCATATAATCTGGCTTTTGCCCCAACCACTTCATGAAAACTTTTGCAAAGGTTACTAACAACCTAATTGCTAAAGTCTTGTGGTCTCTTTTTAGTTGTCACTCTGCCATATTCATACCAATTTTGACAATGTTGACCATTTTTCTCTCATCTTCCTCTTTTGTTTTCAACGTTTAAATTTCTCGTATCTTTCTTATTACCTTTTTACAGCCTGTCAGTCTCTAGCCCCAACTCATTTCACTAATGCTAAATGTTTTTGTTTCCTAGGATTCTTATTCTAAGTCTGTTTGCCTCTGTCTTAGTTAATGCGATCGATTAGATTAGACTTCAGCTACCAGCTGTACCAGTCTTTCTCCAGCCTCTGAGACCTGGACCTCTATTTCCTTTGCCTACCAGTGCCTAATATAGTGGGTCCCCATTGCCTTCTCAGCCTCGATATTCTCAAACTGAACAGGTATGTACATAGTCTCCCCACCTACTGAGTACTTTTTGCTTCACTACTTTTCTCTCTTACAGGATTTGCCTTGTAGCTAACTTGGACTTTTTATCTTGCTAATCATTTTCATTAACTCATCAGCACGTATGCATTCTGGCTGGGCAGAGTGCTAGGCATGCGGATGGAGCAGCCACCAAATGTGGTCAATTCTGTTCTTTTTTTCCATACATTATTCATATAATCTTTATAACAAAAACTGTCAAGTCGGTAGGTACAACTAGCATACTCATTTTAGAAGTGAAGAGACCAAGAATTTGCCCAAAGTCACATCGCTGTCCAGTGACCTTTCTGGTGCCTGGCTTAACTATTGTGATATGCTGTCTGCTGCGTGTGTCTGTTGTGAATCCATCCCTTCCTTTGTATTTCCATTGCCACTTACCCTAACTTCATTTGACCTGCAAAACTCATCATTTGGATGTTTGCAATGGATTTCCTCTCTGGTGCACTGCCAGAGTTATCTTTGTAAGAGGGAACATTTTACATGAACTCTTAGACATTGCCCGTTACTAGTGGAATACGTTCTAAATTTCTTTGCAGGGCTTAGTAGGTCTTTCTCAATTTGATGGTAAACTACTTTTCTGTTCATTTAACGAGTATTTATTGAGTACCACTGTAGGTGCTGGAATAATAAAATAATATAAAAAAAAACCCTGCTTTCTAGATCACTATTGAGGGAGAAGTTAATACATATGTATACAAACATGTGTCAGATGTTCATAAGCACAATAGAGGAAAATAAGACAGGGTAAAGGCAGAGAAAGTGAGGGGCGGTGTATGTGTATATGTGTGTGTGGAACGTATTTTGGTTGACTAGGTACAGGAGGGATTCTCTCTTTGATGAAGTGATTTTGAACAGAGATCTGAATGAAGTGATATCTGGTGTCAGAGCCTACCAGGCGGAGTCAGTGCCATGTTCTTACAGTTGTGTTTCCTGTCACTGTCATCCTGTGACCGATCATGCCATATTCTTCTCTGTTCCCAAAGAAAGGCAGGTACTGTTGTACCTCCAAGTGTTTTCCCATGATATTCCATCTACCTGAAATGCTCCTTTCTTCCCACTTCTCTGCCTGATTTATTTTTATGTACTATTATTTCCCAACATTTCTGAAAATATTTCAAGTGGTTTACATTCAACATTGTCTGTCAAGCTTGGGTAAAATATAGATAGGACTAAGAGACCATGGATGTTAGTAGGTTAATCTATAAAGTAGGGTCTGTGTTCTTTCTTTTTTTTTTTTTTTTTTAAGTTTATTTATTTTTCAGACAGAGAGAGACAGAGCATGAATGGGGGAGGGTCAGAGAGAGAGGGAGACACAGAATCAGAAGCAGGCTCCAGGCTCTGAGCCGTCAGCACAGAGCCCGATGCGGGGCTTGAACTCACGGACCGTGAGATCATGACCTGAGCCGAAGTCGGACGCTTAACCGACTGAGCCACCCAGGCGCCCCGGGTCTGTGTTCTTTCTTTCTTTCTTTCTTTCTTTCTTTCTTTCTTTCTTTCTTTCTTTCTTATCTATCTAGTCTATCTATTATTAAAGATGAGTTGTAAATTTGACCCCAAACTTCCTGGCAGCCAAAGCAACAAGATTATTTACAAATTTTATTGTCAGAATTTTTTTCCCTAGGTCCCAAGGAAATGTATCTGTCAGTCTTCCATGTGGGGGTCACTGAGGGATATAGATGCACCCCTCACCAATATGTGGGGCAGGATGGGGTCTTGTGAAAGGCTGACCTTTCCTGGGAGCTGGATTATTTATCCAGAGTTTGCAGTAGATGCAGGAGTAGGCACTTTTGGAAGTTCTTTTCTGATTTTTTTGCAGCTTTCTTTGTGGAGTAAGAATCTAGATCCTCAGCTCAGAATAAGACCGGGGGGGGGGGGGGGCATGGAGAGGATCTTGGAGATCTGGGAAGAGAGGAGAAGGTGTGAAATACTTGAATAGGAGAGTGGAAAAGGGAATGGAGTAGAGAAATGCAGTGTGAATATCAGGTGGCATTTCAGGCACACCTGAGGCAAGTGACCATGAGTTTAAGGTAAGCACCGTCAGCCTGGCCATGGGACCATGTTCAGCAGCATGGCTGTAGGCACAGAGTAAGTAGAGAACTAAGGTAAACCAGGGTTGTGGTTTGGTTAAGTAAGTATAGCAGAACAAGAGGGGACAGGGAGATTGAGGGTGGATATAAGGGAGAGATTCCAATGACAAGTTCTGGAATTCATGCTGGGTAAAGAATGAGCACTTGAGACATCTTAAGAAGTAACTATGGGACCAAGCAGCTAAGGAAAGTTAGAAGAGAAAACCATTGCAAAGAATTTCATTTTAGTCACTCAAATTAAAAAAGAAGAAAGAAAAAGAAAAGAAAGTCTACTAAAAAAAAAAGCTATGCAGTTTTAATTATTTTAAATATGCTTTATGGATGCCTTCATAATAGGTTTTGCTGGGGAAATCTCTGGATCATGTATGCATAATTGGGGTCCCTTCAATAGTCAAATACAAAGAATATTTTACTTAGAACATGAAACAGTTCCTTGAAGAAATAAATGGATTGGGGTTGGAATTTTTAAAAAAACATACAAATGAAACCTTAACATGCATTAAGTAACTCGTGAGCCCTAGTTCCAGTATTTATTGGTTAAGCTAAGTGTTTGTTTCCTTGTCTGTAAGTTCTCATTAAGGGTCTGGTGAGGATTGAAGAGATAAAGTCCTTAGTTCAGTGCCTGGTGCACAGTAAGTGCTAGTAAATGTTGGCCACATCCTCAAGAATCTCGAGGTGAAGGGCACTCTTTCCGGAGGTACCTTTGCACTCAGAAGGACAAGTGAGTGAGGTGCTGGTGAAACCTTTGGTCATAGTGAAAAATCCCCATTCGTATCCAGCCTTTGGCAGGCCAGAATCAAAGCTGTGTAATTATAAACCTTTCTGTGAGTTGATAAGGGGCCAGAGCCATTATCATAGATCTAGCGAAGGTTCCACAGTAGGAAGGGAACAATGTTGAAGGAGATTCAGCTTTCTCCTGTTGAATCTTCTCATCGTCCATTCATCTATACATAGCACAACAATCCTAAATTATTACCATTCAAGCATTCGTGATCCTTCCCCTCCTGTTCTTAAAGAGGAGTGTTCTGTATTGGATGGGCACCTTCATTCTCTTTTGTTAAGGAACACGAGAGTGGATATAATGAGGGGACAGGAAAATACTCATTCTATGACATTATTACCTTCAGGGCCCAGTGTGTGTGGTGTAGTTGAGAAGCTGGAATGAACAGGGGAAATCACATGTGCTGACTTTCCTGTCAAGGGAAACTGTGAACATACAGGAGACATTCCCTGGGAAATATTTATATGAAAGAGGAGGACTGGGGTTCTATATGAACAAGTAAGAGAAACAGCCAGCGAAGTGTGGGTTATTGTCCTCACTGTGACCTCTTCTATACCTACAGGCTGATAAGGCCTGGGAACTTGATGTACACTTTCATTAGCCATCTACACAATATGAGCACGTGATATATAACCTGTTTAAATTATAAAGCAGTTGTACACCCCTGTTCATAGCAGCATTATTCACAAGAGCCAAAAAGAAAAAGTGACTCACATGTCCCATTGACGAGTGGCTGAAAAAACAAATCATGGTGTATATATCTGCAAGAGGACTTTATTCAGCCGGAAGAAGGAAAAAAATTCTGACACATGCTGCAACATGGATGAACTTTGAGGCTGTAACGCCGAGTGAAATAAAGCAGCCACAAAAGGACTTATGACTCCACTTACATGAGGTACCTGGAGTAGCCAAATTAACAACGACAAAGTAGGATGTTGGTTGCCAGAGGCTGGGGGAAGTTGGGGAATGGGGAGTTAGTGTTTAATGGGGACAGAGTTTCAGTTTTGCCAGGTGAAAAGTGTTCTGTGAATGGATGGTGGTGATGGTTGCACAGCCATGTGAATGTAGTTAATGCCAATGAACTGTATACTTAAACATGATTAAGATGATAAGTTTTATGTTAAGTGCATTTTACCGTAATTAAAACCAATTATAAGTATGCTTCATAGGAATGATCTGCTATAAACTCAAATAATATTATAAAATTTTTTTTAGTGAGATGAAAATGAAAAGTAAGCTTAAGCAATGTGCAGAACATCACAAAAAATGAAAACATCAAGAAAACAGTGAAACTTTGCTGAAGGACAAAAAGAATTTGGACAAATGCTATTTATTAAGTTTTACTCAGTTTGTCTGTAAATTTTACACAATTACAAATACATTTGCTATCTGAATTTTGACTGACTTACTAAAATGATCTGCAAGGTCATAAAATAATACTGAGTTACATACTGAAAAGGAAGAATAACAAAAGGGCCTTAGCCAATCAGATGTAATTGAACTTAGCACAAAGCTACAAAAACAACGAATGTGGCTCTGATATGGGAGTAAATTGAGAGATAAATGGAACAGAATAAAAAGTTCAGAAACTTGTCCATAAATATATAAGAATATATCTCACAATACAATAATATTTCAAATCAGTGGGGAAAAATGGTTTACTTAGTAATTCCTCTTAAGGCAACTGGCTCACCATTTAGTTAAAAAAAATTGGAAGCCCAATCCCTACCTCACACCATGAACTACATACTTTCTGGATAGGTTAAAAATCACATTTGTAATAAATGAATCATAAAAGTACTAGAATAAATATAGATAAGTAATTGTATAGTTTCAGGGTTGGAAAGAATTTTCTTTCTTTCTTTCTTTCTTTCTTTCTTTCTTTCTTTCTTTCTTTCTTTCTTTTTTTTGGCAAGAATTTTAAAATGTGACACTAAGGAAGAAAATAGGAAGTAAAAGCTTGTTGAATCCTGACATATTGAAACTCACCATAAACCAAGTAGCAAGGCAAATAATTTCTCAAACCTATTCAATATTTAGCCAGAAAGATTATTTCTTATTCATTGTTTATGATAAAAATGTCCAAAAATAAAGAGTTGGTTAAATTAATTATGCTATATCCATATCAAAAAAAATCCATCAGGTACACAGTAACTGGCAGGCTGTAGATGTTCAATAAGTGCTATGAGAGTAGACAGAGGAACAAATTACTATTTGTTACCATGCTGACATGGAAGGTACTCACAATATATGAAAAGGAGATTGTAACACCATGTGTAGACTTGGAGCCCCACGAAAGGAGATGCCAAAGATATAGTGGTTTCCCACTGTGTTATGGAATTATGGGTGTTTGCTATTTACTTCTATTTTCTTTTTTTAAGGTTTTATTTTAATTCCAGTTAGTTAACATACAGTGTTATATTAGTTGCAAGTGTACAATATAGTAATTCATCACTTCCACACATCATCCTGTGCTCATCTCGACAAGTGCACTCCTTAATCCCCATCACCTGTTCAACTCATCAGTTTGTTCTTTGTAATTAAGTCTGTTTCTTAATTTGTCTCTCTCTTAATTTTTCCCTCTGCTTGTTTGTTTTGTTTCTTAAATCCTATGGATGAGCAAAATCATACGGTATTTGTCTTTTTTCTGATGTATTTTGCGTAGCATTATACTTTCTAGCTCCATCACATCATTGCAAATGAAAAGATTTCATTCTCTTTTATTACTGAGTAATATTCTATTATATATATATGTATGTATATGTATATGTGTGTGCGTATATATATATATATATATGTATATATATATACACCACATCTTCTTTATCCATTCATCAATTGATGGACATGAGCTGCTTCCATATCTTGGCAATTGTAAATTATGCTGCTATAAACATAGGGGTGCATATATCCCTTTGAATTAGTGTTCTTGTATTATTTGGGTAAATGCCGTGTAGTGGGATTGCTGGATCATAAGGTAATTCTATTTTTAATTTTTGAGACACCTCCATGCTGTTTTCCATAATGGCAGCACCAGTTTGCATCCCCACCAACACTGTAGGAGAGTTTCCCTTTCTCCACATCCTTGCCAACAGCTGTTGTTTCTTGTGTTGTTGATTTTAGCCATTCTGACAGATGTGAGGTGATATGTCATTGTAGTTTTGATTTGCATTTCCTTGATGATAAGTGATGATGAGCATCTTTTCATGTGTTTTTTGGCCATCCGTAGGTCTTCTTGTCAGGAATGTCTGTTCATGTCTTCTGCCTCGTTTTTAATTGGATCATTTGGGGTTTTTTTGGTGTTGAGTTGTATAAGTTCTTTATATATTTTGGATACTAACCCTTCATCGGGTATATCACTTGCAAATCGGGTAAGTCAGATAAATCACTTCTGCCATTCTGTCAGTTGTCTTTTAGTTTTGTTGATTGTTTCCTTTGCTGGGAAGAAGCTTTTTATTTTGATGCAGTCCCAATAGTTTATTTATGCGCTTTTGTTTCCCTTGCCTCAGGAGACATACCTAGAAAGA
This sequence comes from Acinonyx jubatus, assembly GCF_027475565.1. Lineage (NCBI taxonomy): Eukaryota > Metazoa > Chordata > Mammalia > Carnivora > Felidae > Acinonyx > Acinonyx jubatus. Next base: position 28,103,749 of record NC_069380.1, on the reverse strand, counting down.
AGTTGCTGCGGCCAGTGTCAAAGAAGTTACTGCCTGTGTTCTCTTCTAAGATTTTTATGATTTCTGGTCTCACATTTAGGTCTTTAATGCAGTTTGAATTTACTTTTGTGTATGATGTAAGAAAGTGGTTCAGTTTCATTCTTACGCATGTTGCTGTCCATTTTTCCCAAAAGCATTTGTTGAAGAGACTGTCTTTTTCTCACTGGATATTCTTTACTGTTTTGTTGAAGATTAATTGACCATATAGTTGTGGGTTCATATCTGGGTTTTCTGTTCTGTTCTATTGATGTAGGTGTCTATTTTTTTTTTTTGCCAGTACCAGTGTTTTGATCACTATAGCTTTGTAGTATAACTTGAAGTCCAGAATTGTGATGCCTCCAGCTTTACTTTTCTCATTCGGGATTGCTTTGGCTATTCAGGCAGGGTCTTTTGTGGTTCCATATAAATTTTAGGATTGTTTGTTCTCGTTCTATGAAAAATGCTGTTGATATTTTGGTAGGGATGACTTTACACCTGTAGATTGCTTTGGTAGTATAGACATTTAACAATATTTGTTATTCCAATCCATGAGCATGGAATGTCTTTCCATTTCTTTGTGTCATTTTCAATTTCTTTCATCAGTGTTTTACAGTTTTCAGACTACAAGTCTTTTACCTCTTCGGTTATGTTTATTCCTAGGTATCTGAATATTTTTGGTGCAATTATAAATGAGATTGTTCTCTTATTTTCTCTTTCTGCTGCTTAATTATTGATGTATAGAAATGCAACAGATTTCCGTACATTGATTTTGTATTGTGCGACTGCACCAAATTCATTGATCAGTTCTAGCAGTATTTTGGTGGAGTTTTTCAGGTTTTCTATATAGAGTATCATGTCATCTGCAAATAGTTCAAGTTTTACTTCTTTCTTACCAAGTTAGATTCTTTTATTTCTTTTTGTTGTCTGGTTGCTATGACTAGGACTAACAGTATCATGCTAAATAGAAGTGGCAAGAATGGACATCCTTGTCTTGTTCCTGACCTTAGAGGAAAAGCTCTTAGTTTTTCCCCATTAAGGATGCTAGCTGTGAGTCTTTCATACATGACCTTTATTATGTTGAGGTATAGTTCCCTCTAAACCTGCTTTGCTGAGGGTTTTTATTTATTTCTATTTTCAATTCTGTTTTACAGTTTACCTGTTTGCTTTTGTAATAAGAAAAACCTTTAGGTTTTAAATTTGGATGTACCTCATTACAGAAGAATGCAAAGAGAAATCTTGAATTCTTATACACCAAAGGAATTCAAATACCACTCAGTTTGTATTAATAAAACATCTGATAATTAGGTGGCATAATACTTTGTATTTATAGAGATGGATTAAATATTTCTGTAGGAATAATCAAAGATAGATGGTATTATCACCTAGCAGCATGCATTAATTTCTCTGTCTATATAAAGGGATAATTGAATAATAATTCAGTAATTTATCATTTCTGTAAAAGCAAAAACAAAAAAATTCTTACTGGTGTGCTCCATATTTATTGGTATGATTATTATAAAGATATTATTGAGATATTAGAAGCTGAAAGTCTGCATAACCTAATTTTTATAATAAGCAAAAGGTCAAATATTGATAATAAAATCAGTAGTTCCTAAAACAAGATATTAAAATTTGCCAGATTTGTGAATAGAATAATATGGCTTATAAGCTGAACTTGCCTTCAGAATGACTTAGGTTTTTAATTTGTTTCTTTAATAAATATTAACTTTTTAATTTTTTAATGTTTATTTATTTTTGAAAGAGAGAGAGAGACAGAATGCAAGTGGGGAAGGGGCAGAGAGAGGGAGACACAGAATCTGAAGCAGGCTTCAGGCTCTGAGCTGTCAGCAGACAGTCTGACGTGGGGCTCGAACTTGTGAACCGTGAGATCGTGACCTGAGCTGAAGTCAGACACTTAACTGACTGAGCCATCCAGGTGCCCCTAAATTAAATATTAACTTTTAAAAATCTGATAATAAAAAGACTTGACTATTGGTAGCGTTTCTAAAACTTATTTGAACAAAAAATTTTTTAGTAAATTATAATGTTTTGACAGAATACAGAATAGGAACTTTTTTGATAAAGTGTACCTCTTTTGTGGAAAATTCTGTTCTTTCAGCCCCTGAAACAATATAAGCACATCTACTAGAAATTTTTTGGATGCATTGAAATTCATTTTGACATTATTGGACAAAATATATGGCCCAAGCCAGTGATGACACACATCCAATGACAAATAGTGAAATGCTGCTTTTGCATCATTGTGAGGTTAGAAGTCATACCTTCAGATGTCCAGCAATTTTTAGTACAACTTGCCGATGTTATCGTGTAACGCAGCACAACATTTAGTACAGTTTTTCACATAGCAAACAACACTACATGCATATGCTTAACATTGTATATATAGTGGATTCTCATTATTCATGGATTCTGTATTTGCTAATTTGCCTACTCACTAAAATGTATTTGTTACTCCAAATACTTGCAATGCTTTTGCGGTCATTTGTAGACATGTGTAGAGTGGGGGGAAATTTGAGTTGCTGCATGGGCATGTCACCAGTCGGGGTCGATCCAGGTGCCAGTCTGCCTTCCCATACAGTAAACAAGTGACCTTTTTGTGATCTACTTAGTGAGACATTTTCCACATTTTTGTGCTTTCTGTTGGTGATCTTGCTGTTCAAAACTGGCCCCAAGCTTAGTGCTGAAATGCTGTTTAGAGTTCCTGAAATCAGGAAGGCTGCATGTTCCTTATGGAAAAAATAGGTGTATTAGGTAAGTTTCCTTGAAGTGTGAGTTAAAGTGCTGTTGGCTATGAGTGCAATGTTAATGGATCAACAATAAATACTAAAGAGGGCAGAAAACAGGGCTAGGTATTGATCAGTTGATGGAAAGGCTCACAGGAACTTAGCCCTGCATTTCCCCTAGGAGCTATGGTTCAGTATTCACTAACTCAGTGTTCACAGAGACTTTTTCGTTTGAGTTTTGAGATGTCTTTTCATTGTTCTATTAACTTTTGTTTTATTTAAAACAATTTATTGAGGTATAGGGACATAAAGTATGGTAATCTTAGATGTACAGCGTAATGGTTCAATATTTGTATATATTGCAAAATGATCACCGCAATAAGTCTACTTAACATCCATCACCATACATAGTTACAAATTTTATTCTTGTGTCGAGGACTTTTAATATTTATCCTCATAGCACATTTCAAATATGCAACATAGTATTGTTAACTACAGTCACCAAGCTGTACATTGTATCCCCATGACTTATTTATTTTATAACTGGAATTTTGTGCCTTTTGAGCCCTTTTACTCATTTTATTCTCAACCCCCAGCCTCTGGCACCCATCTGTTTGTTCTCTGTATCTGTGAGCTTGGGTTTTTGTTGTTTTTTTAGGCTGCACATATAAATGAGATCACATGGTATGTGTGTTTCTCTGACATTTCATTTAGCATTATGCCCTCAAGTTCCATCCATGTTGTCACAAATGGCAACATTTCTTTCTTTATGGCTGAATAATATTGCATTGTGTGTACATACATCACATCTTTATCTGTTCATCCATTGATGGACACTTAGGTTGTTTCCATGTCTTTGCTGTTGTAAGTAATGTTGCAATGAATATGGGGGTGAGGGGTGTATGTATCTTTTTGACTTAATGTTTTCATTCTCTCCAGATGAACACCAAGAAGGGCAAATGCTGGGTCACATGATAGTTCTATTTTTTTTTTTTTTTTGAGGAACTTCCATAGTATTTTACACCATGTTACATTCCCATCACATTTTCGCCAAAAATGTTATTTATTTCCTGTCTTTTTGATAATAGCTTTTCTCACAGCTATGAGATAATATCTCATTGTGGTTTTAATTTGCATTTTCCTGATGGCTTGTGATGTTGAGCGCCTTTTCATGTACCTGTTTGCCCATCTGTATTTCTTATTTGGAAAAATGTCAATTTAGGCCTTCTATCCATTTTTAATTTTTAAATGATTATTTATATATTTTTGACAGAGAAGAGAGCACATGCATGCCAGTGGGGTAGGGGCACAGAGAGAGGGAGACAGAAGAATCTGAAGCAGGCTCCACACTGTCAGCACAGAGCCCAACGCAAGTCTCGAACTCACAAACTGTGAGATCATGACCTGAGTCAAAATCAAGAGTCAGCCACTTAACTGACTGAGCCCCCCAGGTGCCGCTTCTGTCCATTTTTAAATTAGATTGTTTGTTTGTTGGTTTTGCTATTGAGTTATATGAGTTCTTTATATATTTTGTATATTAACCCATTATCAGACATATGATTTGCAAATATTTTCCCCTTTTCATTTTTCATTTTTCTGCCTTTTCATTTTGTTGATGACTTCCTTTGCTGTGCAGAAACTTTTTAGTTTGGTGTAGTCCCACTTGGTCATTTTTACTTCTGTTGCCTTTGTTTTTGGTTTTAGACCCCCCAAAATCACCAAGACCGATGACAATGAGCTTACTGCCAGGGAGTTTTCTTCTGGGAGTTTTAAGGTTTCAGGTCTTACATTCAAGTCTTTAATCCATTTTGAGTTAATTTTTATGTATGGTCCAGTTTCATTTTTTCACATATGGCTGTCCAGTTTTTCCCACACCGTTTATTGAAGAGGCTGCCCTTTCCTCAGCATATATTCATGGCTCCTTTTTGGTAAATTAATTGACAGTATATGTATGGGTTTTACTTCTAAGCTCATTTCTGTGCCACTGACCTGTGTCTGTTTTTATGCCAGTACCATACTGTTTTGCTTGCTATAGCTTTGTAATATAGCTTGGAACAGGGAGTGTGTTACCTCCGGGTTTGTTCTTCTTTTTCAAGATCTCTTTGGCTTATTTGTATCATTTGCTGTTCCCACAGCAGCTTTACAGAGCATAACTACTGCAAATAACAGTAATCAACTATATAGTAAACCATTTCAAAGGAAAAGCATCATTCATTTCTAAGTTTTTCTTTTCAAAGAAGACTAAAACGGTCTATGAAATCCAATATAGGAAATGATTCTACAAGAAAACATCTATTAAAAAGTTTAACTTCATTGAGTTTCTTATTTTTATTCCTCAGGAGAAAAGAGTTATCAGAAACTTTTCAATACTTTTTATTATTCATGAAAGTGGAGCCAGTGTTTGAGCTGAAACCAGTCACCTCGGAACCCATCAAATCAGAATAGTATACCAAAAAATCCGTTCTGACGGAAGAGAAACTAGTTTATGTTTTAATTTTCAGTACACTTAAAAAAAGAACTTTGATGGTAGAACACAGAATTACTCATTTCATTATAATGATCCATTTTTCCTACACCAAACATATTTGACTTTGAGATAATCTGTTCATGTGATAGAAAAATGGCTTTTTATCACAGAAAGATCATAGAAGTTTGAAATGACAAGAAGACACCATTGTGTGTGTGAACACCAACAGCTTACATTAGGTCTTAATCTTTGGGTTAATTATTAATTATTGCTACAATTGATCCAACAATTAATAATACATTTCTTGCTTCTGTGTTGGTTTAACTTGAAAGGAACAACTCTGAGACTAGAGATATTCTTAGAGACAGAAGGATGTGGTTTACTTTTGTTTTTATCAGTTACACTTATTTCCTTTTCCCTGTCATAATGACTCTTCTGGGATCCCCATTCACTGAGTTTATGTAATAGATTCCCAAAGTGGTCTTTAAAAATAGGGGCTGTACTCTGCTTCTGGGAGTTCATACTAATTAATGTCTGGATTGTAAGAAAACCTTTTGTTACGAGGTCTCTTTCCATATTAATCTATATTTAAAGAATTAATAAGCAGGTATGCTGAAATGCTGATGTAACACAATTGTGCTTACCTTTGAGGCAGTAGCATGTTGTGGTTAAGAACATGGACTTTGTTTTTGAGAAAGGCCTGGTTTTAAATCTCAGTTGTCTGACTTACTGTCTAAGTGACTTTGGGAAAGTTACTTAATCTCTCTAAATCAGACTCACCTGTGAAATTGGGAAAATATTAGTGCCTACCTCATAGAGTTGGGTGAGGATTTAAATTAGATAATATGAGTATTCAGAACAGTGGCTGGAACATAACTGGTACTCAATAGAGGTCATTTATTATATTACTATTAAAGGAAAAAAATAATGTACCATAGCAAGTTTGATGTTTAAATTAAAATCAGCATCTAAAAACAACATTTACTCTGTGATGGTCAAGAAAAAAAAGTTTAGCTTGCAAAGAAACATAGATCTGCCCATTGTCATCAGACGATGGCATCTCATTAGTTCTATTTGAAAATAGTTTCTAAATTTACTGGATTGTGAAATGTCATTACAAAACGGTAGATAGAACAGTGTCTATTGCAGTTTTGTTTATTTCAGCAACTTATAGAACATAGTGTTTTTAACCAGTGAATTTTTAAACACAGGAAAAGGTATCTTTAACTAATCAGATTCCCTCCCTCCCCTCAGATGTCACTCCAGTGAGACCTGCCCTCCCCTGCAGCTCCCCGCCACCAGGCTGGCATGCTTCAATTTCTTCCCTTCTTTACTTTTCCCCTCATCACTGATCACCATCTAATGCCTACATAGTAATTTATTTCTCTACTGTCCATCTTCTAAACAGTGCAATAGAAACTCCACAGGGGCAGGGATATTTGGTTTTTTCCCTGCTGTATCTCTGGTACCTAGAACAATGCCTCTTACAAAGTTGTTGCCTAAAAAGTCTTTGTTGAATGAATAAGGGAGTAGTCCCAGTCTTGAGAAACTCTTTTATATATTTTAGTCATGGTGGTAATATTCAGCCTTCTCTTTGATATCTGTGTGGTGGGAGTAACTCAAATTTAGAACCGTGTCCTGCCGGGTAGACACTCAGTATTTTATATAGCTGGGGATGCAGCATATTAATACCTTTTTTTCGTTGCCATTTATTAAGGGTTCATTCTGTGCTAGAGATATAAAATTAGTAGAATGCAGTCCCTTCTTGTAGGAGATGGGTGGGCAGACAGCCTTGTATACAAACGTGCATGGTAACGGATGCATGCAGTAGCAGAAACGGACATGGCACTCGTGGGCAGATGTGAAAGACTTCTGGGAGGTCCTGTTGAACTGAATTTTGAAGCGTAAGTAACAGAAGTCAGGCGGCAGAGAAGAACTGTGTCCTAGCAAGCTGGAACTGCACGATGGCTTTTCCTCTTAGTACCGTGCTCTATCAACACTTTGTTACCCTCGTTTTCAAACACACTTTTGCGTGTGTCCATTGAATTCACACAGCTCGTTTCAGGAGTTCTCCCAGAAATTACCATGACGTTTTTGTTAGGCTGTCTACAACAGGGAAAACTACTCAGAAAATTTACAAAGTTCATGCTCTTATTATGATCTTATACATGTTTTTGAAGTAAAGAATTTTCATTATGGTCATTATGGTCTTAAGGTACATAGTAGAAAACAGTCACAGTTGAAGGGTGCTAGTTTATTTGCGTTTTTGTGGTTTGGACGTAGAAAATTGTTACTGAGTTATGTGTGTTTTTTTTAAGGCGTAATGTAGACATATTAGGTAATCTTTCAGAGTATGATTTTTGCCATGATTAAACCCTGTTATTCGTACAGTTTCATGCTTTCAGTAAAATCACCACATTTACCAATACTTTATCCCGAGGATGGTAAAAGTTCAGATATCCCACTCAAAAATCAGTTGTGAAGGACACTACATTTTATTTTTCCTTTCTCCTTTGAATAAATTAAACAAAGGAAATATTTGTAAACTATGTGTCATGACATATTAAAATAACTATTAAGATGACACTTGAAACAATCCACAGTATGGAAAGGAAAAAGAAATAAGGCATCTTTGCCCTACTTTGGCATATGTGCTGTAACATATTTGTGTAATTCCTAACTCAGACAATGTTTCAAAACAGGTTGCTTTGCTGTCCAGAATCCATCCATCCACTCTTCCCCTAACATCTTGAATATACATCATACTACAATGTATGTATGAGAATTACAAAGATTAATAAAACACATCTACATTTTAACTACTCACCATCTGGCGTAGCTTTCTAGTGTTGAATAATACCTCAAAACTTCTAATAAATGCATGATTTGATTTAACAGAGCAAGTTTTGGAAAAATAAAACTGAATATTTGAATGTAGAGGTCATGCTTGCAAGGAATTGTACCTGGTGCCTTGTTTCACATCGAGCAATAGATCAGCAATGCTTGGTGATGGATATTGCTTGAGTTTTTGAGTTTTGTTTTTAAATTTTTTAAATGTTTATTTTTGAGAGAGAGAGAGAGAGAGAGAGACAGAAAGACAGAACATGAGCAGGGGAGGGCCAGAGAGAGAGGAAAACACAGAATGTGAAGCAGGCTCCAGGCTCTGAGCTGTCAGCAGAGAGCCTGACATGGGGCTCAGACTCACTAACCCTGAGATCATGACCTCAGCTGGAATTAGATGCTTAACCGGCTGAGCCGCCCAGGTGCCCTGAGATATTGCTTGAGTTTTCAAGGCATCCAGACCCTACTGCCTCTTACACTTACTAGTTGTATGATAGTCAGTGAGTTAGGTAACACCTCAAGACTCACTTTTCTAATTTTAAAATCGAGATAAGTAGATCACTTTGCTGAGGTTTAAATGAGATGAGGTGTAAAAGTGAGCTTCAACTTGCTGTCTGTCTCTTTTGAAGTTTTTCCCGCGGTAGGTCATTTTTCTGCAATGTGTTAAGTTGACGTTAAATGTACCAGTGGTGTTTGAAAGTGTAATAATCCCTCCAGTTTGGCGATACATTTAGAATATTCATCTTCGGGCTGGCAGACTAGCGGTGGTTATGCTGCTGCATCGTTTCTCACTGTTCTACAGGGAAAGAATTTTATAACTAAAATATTTACTTGATCATGAAAGTGCATCTCTCGGGGCTAAGGACATCAGTGAACATGAGATCTAAGTGAAAAGTGCAAGAAGTACTTGGCTCAACTTCCACTCTCATTCTTTTGCACGATTGTTAATCTATAAATAAAATCCTGTCATTCTCTTCCCTTAATTTGCAAATCTTTCAGAAGTCCCTTTGAAAGTTAGCCCCTAACACATTTGTCAACTAGTCCCCATTGCTTCTGCCTGTTTAGCCCACTTAAAGGTCTTTTATTAACGTCTATGGGCTGCTGGAGCCACAAACTGAAATTTAGGGAGGGGGAAGGTGGGGACTCCTTTACGTCGCATACAGTGCTGGCTGTTCATTTAATTATAGTGGTTACCACACGAACACTTGCTGCTACCTGCCTCTGCGGCTTCTTTCTAGTCTTTTCTATTTTCACACTGCTATCTACCTTTTACTCAACTGTCGCCTCGGATCCACTAGCATGAGCTATTTCCATCCTTGATTTCCGTGCTCCTAATTGAAACTCTTTCTCTTTTTGAAGGCTCAAAATGTTTTGAACAATTTTAAACAACATATAACATAGTCAGCTTTGAATCTCATACGATTAGAGCTTTTTCCTTTTAATGTGCTCCGATGTTCAACGTGATTACACTTTTCATTTTGGATCATTGCACGTAATCCTCTTATAACCTTTCTCTGGAAACTGCAGATGGTGTTTGTAAATATTGTACAAATGGTTTTATAGATAAACTTCTCAAAATTTAGTCTATTATTTAAAAAAAAAAAAGACAAGTCTCTAGTCTCCAAGACACTAACGTAAAATGAATTACTTCACTAGTAAAATTGTTATTCATGGCGTTGAGTAGTCTCCATACTGCTATGTTGGAGAGGAAATAGCTCAGTTCTTTATTGGCCTGTAGAATAAAAGAATTATGTTATAGACTGAATGTGTCTTCCCAAAATTCATATGTTAAGTTCTGATTCCCAGCGTAATGGTATTTGGAGATGGTGCCTTTGGGAGGTGCTTACGTAGGAAGAGGGATCCCTCATGAATGGGATTAGTGCCTTTCTAAAAGGGACCCCAGAGAGCTCCCTCGCTCCATCTGCCATGGGGACACAGTGAAAAATAGCCATTTATGAACCAGGAAGCTGGCCCTCACCTGACACAGAATTTGCCAGTGCTTTGATTGTGAACTTCAGTCTCCGGACCTGTAAGAAATAAATTTCTACTGTCATTTTGTTATAGTAGCATGAAAGAGCTAAGACAATTACTACATATCAAAAAGAATTCAATGTGTATATTTGGATGTATAATCTGTGCTAATGTAGTAATTTGTTTTCTATTCCCTGTCATGGAAACTTTCTGCACTGGCCTTTTGGCCAATGACCAACTGGAGAAAAAAGAGAAAAATCAACCTCCAATATAAAGCTGGAAGGGGAAAGATATAATGTTTATATCAGAAAAGTGTTTTGTAAGGAAACATTGTAACTTTTTTTTACTGCTCATTTTCTAGAGATCTTACTCATATTCATGTTTAGCAACCATGCTTTCACTGAAGATGACTCTGTTTCCATGTCCTGGGCCTGTAAAATTTTAACATATAATGTTGAGAATTTGACTATTTTTTCATAAATGACTCCAAGAATATGTAAGGAACAGAATATTGGGCTAAAGAATGTGACAGTACAATTATCCAAGGGAAACAGCTAAGGCTGCTATTTAAAATAAGTTGATATAGCTCCAGTTTCTATAGTATTGAGAAAAAAGTTATTGGTTATCAGCTTGTTTTCTGTATATACGTCTGTATGTGTAGGTTTTTCTTTTGGTAGTGTGTAACTTAAAACTTTTATGTTTCTGTTTTAGAAAGAGAGAGAGTGTACATGTACATGTGAGTGGGGGGAGGGGAGAAGGAGAGAGAGAGAATCTTAAGCAGGCTCCGTGCTGAGCGTGGAGCCTGATGCACAGCTCAATCCCATGATCCTGGGATTGTGACCTGAGCCAAATTCAAGAGTCGGATGCTCAACCAGCTGAGCCACCCAGGCACCCCAAGACTTTTATTCTGTTAAAAGTCCCCCAGTTTTTTTCTTCCTTAACTTTTATACAATATAGAATTATGCACCACTTTTCTCTTTCTCCACAATGTTTATTCACTCTCTTCTGGCCGTTTAGTTCAGACATTCTTCTTGGTGCTTTTAAACTGCTTATATTTGTAATAATCCTTCCACTTGACCATTTAATAAATTATGTAACATAGCCCTTGAGAAACCAGATACTATATAGAGACAAGATGCTTCATTGTTCTGCCCATGTTATGAATTTAACACTTCTAAAAATTACAGACTTTTTTTCTGATGTAGTTTAGTATTAATAAATTAATGTAGTTTACTAATAAGTTAATGTAGTTTAAGTATTAATAAAACATCTCCATTTTATTAATACTTAAACAGATTATGTCATAGACTTTAGTGTAGAAATACATCATTAGGGAAAGTCTATGACTAGGGGCCTTTAAAAGCTTGCACAGGGGGCGCCTGGGTGGCGCAGTCGGTTAAGCGTCCGACTTCAGCCAGGTCACGATCTCGCGGTCCGTGAGTTCGAGCCCCGCATCAGGCTCTGGGCTGATGGCTCAGAGCCTGGAGCCTGTTTCCGATACTGTGTCTCCCTCTCTCTCTGCTCCTCCCCCGTTCATGCTCTGTCTCTCTCTGTCCCAAAAATAAAAATAAAACGTTGAAAAAAAAATTAAAAAAAAAATAAATAAAAGCTTGCACAGAACTTTACTACTGATTAATCCTGGTGACACTTGGCTTAATGTTGCAATACTCAAAGAAAAACTCATTTACTCAAGAAAGAAAAAGGTATTTTAATATTCATATAAAGAATGACAAATACAAGCTTCTGAAGATTGTTTATTTGGAATAGGATTGAAATTGGAAAGCAACTTTTTGTTGTCGTTGGCCTTATCCTTGAACTTTTATCTGATTAATGGGAATGTTATGGAGGTTTAGGTCCTCCTATTTAGAAACAACTTAGTCTGATGAATAGACAGTTTTCCAAAGAAGACATCCATATGGCTAACAGACACATGAAAAAATGCTCAACATCACTCATCATCAGGGAAATACAAATCAAAACCACAATGAGATACCACCTCACTCCTGTCAGAATGGCTAATGGTAACAACTCAGGCAACAACAGATGTTGGTGAGGATGTGGAGAAGGAGGATCTCTTTTGTACTGCTGGTGGGAATGCAAACTGGTACAGCCATTCTGGAAAACAGTGTGGAGGTTCCTCAAAAAGTTAAAAATAGAATGACCCTACAACCCAGCTGCACTAGTAGGTATTTATTTAAGGGATACAGGTGTGCTGTTTCGAAGGGGCACATACACCTCAATGTATACAGCAGCACTATCAACAATAGCCAAAGTATGGAAAGAGCCCAAATGTCTGTTGACTAATGAATGGATAAAGAAGATATACACATACACACATATTCATATACATACAATGGAATATTACTTGGTGATCAAAAAGAATGAAATCTTGTCATTTGCAACAACGTGGATAGAATTAGGGTGTATTATGCTAAGTAAAATCAGAGAAAGACAAATATCATATGATTTCACTCATGTGAAATTTAAGATACAAAACAGATAAAGATAAGGGAAGGGAAGCAAAAATAATATAAAAACAGAGGGAGACAAATTGTAAGAGATTCTTATTTACAGAGAACAAACTGAGGGTTGCTGGCGGGGTGTTGGGTGGGGGGAAGGGCTAAAGGGATGATGGGACATTGTGGAGGACACTTGTTGGGATGAGCACAGGGTGTTATATGTAAGTGATGAATCACTAGATGCTACTCCTGAAATTATTATTACACTGTATGTTAACTAACCTGGATTTAAATTAAAAAATAATTAAATAAAGGGGTGCCTGGTGGCTCAGGCAGTTAAGCGTCTGACTTTGGCTCATGATCTCGCTGTTCTTGGGTTTGAGCCCTGTGCTGGGCTGTGTGCTGACAGCTCAGAGCCTGGAGCTTTCTTAAGATTCTGTGCCTCCCTCTCTCTCTGCCCCTGCCCTGCTCGCATTCTCTCTCTCTCTCTCTCTCAAAAATAAATAAATATTTAAAATTTTTAAAAAATAAATCTTTAAATAAATAAGTAAATAAGTAAGTAAGTGAGTAAAACCTCTTGGTCTAGTTTGACTTTTGGTTCAAGGCATTCATCTGCTGTTGTGGCTAAAGGAAATAGAAAGGCCTGCTGACCATCCAGATTTATATGTTATTTACTTCTGTTTCCACCAGATAGAATTAGGATAAAAATACCTAGCTATAGTGTGGGCTGCAAGGGTAGTTTGGGATTATCGCGTCAGCTTGCTAAATGGTTTTCCTGATTCCAGCCTTGCTTCCCTATAATCCTATTTCTACTCTGCAGCTAAAACGAGCTATTTATTTCTTTAAAGCAGGCATATTTCTGGAAAAAGGAATTTAAAAAGCAAAAGGCGATAGTCTTTCATATACTACCATCCAGAATTAAAAAGCATGAATGTTTTGTCCTGTTTGCTTCCATGTTTTTTATTTGCTTGAACAAAAATCACTGTTACTGCTTTCGCAAAAATAAGTATGATACAACATGCAACTGTAAAGAATCAAAATGAATGTAGTAAAGTGCTGTGTCAGCAAGGTTTCAATTAGGTAAACAAAACATTCTAGGTATTTTAAGTAGAAAGAGACTTAATTCAGGGAATTGGGTCCTTACAAAGTCCCTGAGTTTGGGGGAATACAAATCAGAGGCCACCACTGGTGTCATCCAGAGATCAGGAAGCTGATGCTGTTTCTGGAAACACCTGTCTTGCTATCACAGCTGTCTCATACCTACAAATATTTTCAAGAATAGCTCATGTTTTTTGTTTGTTTTTATTTTTGTTTTTATTTTTTTATTTTTTATTTTTTTGTTTTTTTAGTTTAGTTTTTTTAGATTTGAGAATGTCTGTGGTCTTTATACATGGATAATTTGGCTGTATATAATATTGTTGAGTCCCATTTTCCTTCCCTCCAAATTTTGTTTCATTGTCTTCTGACTTTTTTATTGTGGAAAAATCTGGGAACAGCCTGATTTTCCCACATTGCTTTTTCTTTCTGGATGCCTGAATAGTTTGTTCTTTATCCTTGAAGTTAAATAATGGCTTAGTTTTCTCTATCCCCAAATAGAAATTTTTCTATTTAACACTGTGATTTAGATTTCTTTATCTTCACCTATTGGTGCTTTCTTTCTTTATGTTTTTTGATGTAGTGCATTACATATAATAGCTAATGTTTCTCAGATCAAATGTAAGAATATTAGGGAAGTCATGTAACTTTTCAGTTCCAGATTTGCTCTGTACCTTATGAGATGCTGAGTTTCCCATCATATAGGTGGCTGAGCACTTGTTAAATGAAATGTTTCTGTCCTATGGAATAGAAAGTTGGAATGGGTGACCCTTAAGTTCCTTCCCAGCTTGGATTTTCCTTAATTAGTACTTTGTGACTTCCAGTATCAGCCCATAACTAGGCAATATCCTTGGGAAATACTTTGATAATTATGTTTGATGTAATAAAAAACAAATGAACTATTTCCAGTACTTAAAAATATTTTTTAAAACTAATTCATCTGTCAGAAATTTCCCTTAAAAGTTTTAGGTTCTAGGAAAGCTACTAAACTTGACTATTGTTAGGCGAACTTGATAACCACTGCGCTATGGAAATCACAGTAAACTTTACTATTGTTAATGTCAGATCTGCAATATTAAGTTGTAACAGAATCGTTTATGACTCTTTTTCCCTCCCTCTACATTGGTTTTTGAAGTCTGGAAGCTCCTGATTTCTGAGCATTTTCTATTAAGTATACCCATTTTTACTTACATTTTCCTCAGAAAATTTTATTCCCAAGCTATTTATCTGAATTTTACACATTATAGTTTGCTGTAAGATTTTATTTTGAAAAAAAAAAAAAGGCTCTCTTGAATTTAACAGCTTTGAACCATGAATCTAGTTCGTATCCCTTTACAATGAGGAAACTAACAATTAGAGAAGTAGCTGAGGATGAGGCAGGGCCTCTGAGCCAGAGTCTTACTCCTAGTTTTTATGCTTCTTAAGCCACACCATGCTAGAAAACACAGTTCAGATCATTATTCATTAAAAAAAAATTTGTCATTTTAGGGATGCATGCATGGGTGGCTCAGTCGGTGAAGTGTCTGACTCCGGCTCTTGTCATGGTCTCACAGGTTCATGAGTTCGAGCCCCACATCAGACTCTGTGCTGACAGCTTAGAGCATGCTTTGGATCCTCTGTCTCCCTCTCTCTGCCCCTACCCTGCTCATGTGCTCTCTCTCTCTCTCAAAAATAAAATAAGAAACATTAAAAATTTTATCATTTTATATAAATATCTTTAAATGCTAGAGATAATTTTTTTTTGACTAATGACTATGATATATGCCAAGTGGCTTCTCTAATTTAATTATTCTTTCTGTATTTTTTTAGTTGCCATCCTAAGGAAATGCTTTCTCTTCTTTCCATTGATTTTAAAATTTATTTTTGTGTATGTCCATGTGGACTCACGACTTCCTATTTTGCTCAGTGGGTTATACACCATTACTGTTCTTTATTTTGATGCCTGAATTCTTAGAGCATCCAGTAGCGGCCCCCTCAGCTTAGTTTCTCTGTTCTTCTGGTAGGTCCCCATCATTCTTAAGTACTCCTTAAGTAGTAGTCTACTTAAGTCTACTCTGACATGAGGAGATATCCCAGGTTCATCTTGTTCTTTCCTTTCCCTAGCCTTGAAATAAGCCCCTTCTCCAAGAAGCTCTAGTTCCTTAAAAGGAGAATAGAATTTAGAAATCAAGATCTGAGTAGCAGGTAGGTTCGCTGCTGTTGCAGTGGTACTCTTGCCAGCATCCCTCAATGGCCAGAGTTAGGGGCACATTTGCGTCGTATTTATTTGTGTATCTGTTCATATTGAAAACCATAGTTTCACACTGGTATTCTAAATTTCAATCCAACACCACACGTTTTAAGTTTTCTCCCTTCTCGGAGAATAAGAAACCTGGCTCGCGTTTTTCTAAATACATTTGCTTAACAGATCGATGGCCTTTGTTAGTGACTGGACTCCCCAGATTCACAGTCCCACTTCACCTAGTGTTGTCGCTGCGGCCCGGCAGGGGGCGCCCTGTGGGAGGGGCCTGGGAGTGGGCTTTGCCCAGTTAGCGGGGGTGGGTAACCCACTGACCTGCAGTGGCCAGGGGTAGGGATAGGGCCCAGCCCTCTCCCCTGCAGTCTGCTCTGGGCTCTCTCCCGCTTCCCCGAGGAACACATTGAGAATCCATGACTGGCACATTAACCCACTCTCTTCTTTTTTCAGACCCTATTTCCTTTCCTCACTTAATCTTTAACTCTTGCTACTGGGGCTTGGTTGTTTTCTAGGGTGCCTGAGCTAGGACGGACCGCTTTCTCAGTCTTTAAAAGCTAAGGAAAATACTGAAAACAAAACAAGAGGAAAAAAAAAAAGAGACACAGAGACAGAAAGAGTGAAAGAAATCGAACAAACCAGAAACTCTTCATATTTTCTCAAGAATTATACACAGTAAGAAAGAAAACCAGAGTTAGTGTTAACAGCAGTTTTAAAGAGCATGAAGGACACAGAGAGGAGGCAGCCTGGGCATTCCAGATCGAGGCAGTGACCACAGCAGAGGACCAAATACACGAGCAGATGCAGGGCTCGAACTCATCAGCCATAATAGAAACTGATACCCACACTTTCACGACGATCTCTACAAAGTGAAAGAGCTCCTTGTCACCCATATTTATGTAAACGTATTAAATATTTAATATAATATAAAAAACATACACTTATACATACATGTACTTTACATGTTTATGAACGTTTGCACCTAACGTGATTTAAGGAAAAAAATTTTTTTGAATTATTTATTCATAGGTATATCTTAGAAGTTCTTTGCTGTTCGTTTTATTGCTGTCCAAACAGAAATAGTACAATCTGTTCTTTTTTTCTTTGCTACCACGTTGTAGGAAATGATCCCATCTGCTATTCAGTGTTGTATATAAGAGTGCTTGTATGTTTTTAGTTTAGGTGTAAATATTTAAAGCTACCAAGATTTTTTCAGGAAGTTATTCACAATAGCCTCATTCATCTTAAAGAGTTTTACTATTTAAAAAAACTGACACTAAGGTTAACTTTATATAAACATAATAAGGTGTAGTTACCTTGAAAAATGTATGTTACTGTATTTAAGCTTTAGCATAATAGGGCATTGCCTATATTCTTTTCACTCTGAACAAATATTAAAATAACCTTTATGGTTATGTTTGACCCAACCAATGTATTCTTAGAATATAATTTTACAGTTAAAAATATCCTGTGTAGGCTGTAGAAGGATAGCTAAAGATTTGATTTTTTTTTCAGACTAGTAGTTTAAGCATGCTAGATTTTTATTTCCTGTAATATACCTATAATAATTTGGGTTAGCAATGTTCTGACAAAATGACAAAGATTTTATATTTGTCTAGGTTCTGAGTAGAACAGAGAAGTATAGCAACTTTGGAAAATAAATGTTAGTGGTCCTAACATTTAGTAGTGGTCCACTAACATTTAGTTAGTGGTCCAAAGTTATCCTGTGTTATTAACCGGTGACAGTTTTCATAATGCTTGCTCTTTGTTAATATAAAATAACCTTTAATCCCATAAATGGATATTGTGTATGCACCCTGGACTTCTGTTTACTATTTTTGCTCATGGTACTTTATGCTTCTATTTTTATCCCTACTTTTAAATATCCAGCAGTCATCCATTTTGAGCTAGTGATTCATTTTATGAATTTCACATATGCTACAACATAAGAAAAAAATGCAAATTTAGGTTATATTAATGTAAATGATAGGATGAAATGATAAAAGTGTCTGCAGAAATAGGTTGTAATGGCAACTGAGTCATAGCTAGGGGATACTGACCAACATTATATTTATAGGGCATCTGGAAGCTTTGGGATTATAACAACTATTTGTAAATCAGTGTAACATGTCATATTTGTAAAATATATGTGAACAAAATAGTCTCAAGTATTCCCTTCTTCCATCCTCCTCCCCCACAGAATAATGGCCATCCTGCCTCCATAAACTTCCCAAGATGGCCGTGCTCCACAGAATATACTTTGGGATATATTGATGTGGGGAAAGTACAGTGATTGTGAATTGGAGTTTATGGCAGTAGTTAGTTTGACAGTCCTGACTGTTGTCAAAATAGAAGCAATGAGGCTGCATGGGGCGACGGGGTGGCTCAGTCCATAGACCATCTGACTTCGGCTCAAGCCATGATCTCACAGTTCATGAGTTCGAGCCCTGCATCAGGCTCTGTGCTGACAGCTCGGAGCCTAGAGCCTGCTTTGGATTCTATGTGTCCCTCTCTCTCTGCCCCTGCCCTGCTCACGTTTTGTTTCTCTCTTTCCCCCTCAAAAATAAATAAACATTAGAAGCAGTGAGGCTGCTATGATACAGCACGCATCTTGAAATGTTAAAAAAAAAAATCATCAAAGATGGAAGTTTTGCAGCAGAGCAGTTTTTTATATGGATGGAATGGATGTTTGGGGGAAAAATGTAAAGTCAAAGCAACATTTTCAAAGAAAACAAAACAGTGCCACCAGGATTTAAGACTGTGAAACACAGTTCTATGCTTTTTTTTTTTTTTTTTTTGAAGCTAGTGTAGGCAGATGAAATAATGGCTTTTAAGAAATTATTTCAACTCTTGAAAAATCCAGGTATCTCTAAAGTCCATAGTCTGAGTTATCCCTTTCCTCTATGAATTTCTGTAACTCTTAAGAAATACCTTTCCACAGACATTTACTATATACTGGTATGTATGTGTGATATCTATTTTTTTTATCTCACCTATTAGACTTTCAGTTTCTTATAAGAGCAATAAGAACAAAGATATTTCATGCATCTTTGTATCAATCTTTGTGCCTAAAGCATTGCTTAGATATAATCAGATATTCAGTAAGTGTTTATTAATGAGTGAATACAGTGAACCAGAAGATTCTTGTTTTACTCTTCAATATTTTTATGCACTGATGAAAAAGTTGCTCTAATATACATATTTTCCCAACTCTAACTTTCTTCCTTAAGCAAACATGAGTTATAGTATGTTCATTTAAAATTGATGTGAGGGGCGCCTGGGTGGCTCAGTCGGTTAAGCGTCCGACTTCGGCTCAGGTCATGATCTCGCGGTCCGTGAGCTCGAGCCCCGTGTCGGGCTCTGTGCTGACCACTCAGAGCCTGGAGCCTGTTTCAGATTCTGTGTCTCCCTCTCTTTCTGATCCTCCCCCATTCATGCTCTGTCTCTCTCTGCCTCAAAAATAAATAAATGTTAAAATTGATTTGATACAAACAGTTGCTTAAAGAGACGAAAAATTAAATCAATAACAAGAAAACAGTTTACTTTTGGCCATGATGGAGTAAAAGAGACTGCCCTCCTTAAAAAGCCATACTAAACAATGGTCTTCAGACAACAGACAGCACATGACAGTGATCCCTTAGAGAAAGGGGGAAGGGGTGTGTGGAAACCAAGATGTGAGCCCCATAAGTGCCTCAACTTACTGCCTAGAGAAGAGTTTCCAGGCCACAGTGCTGGAGGGGAAACCCAAAGAATGTTCTGTGTTCTTGCTGAGTTGAAGAAACAGAGTTCAGAGTTTGAGGAGGGGTTAGAGTTTGTGGGGAAAATTCCTGAAGGGGGTGGGAGCTGCACAGAGAGAAAGCTGAAGAGATCTGTTGAGTCCTCTTGAGTCTTTGACCGAGAATTAGTCAGTACATGTACAGGAGAAAGAAACACCAGAAAGGAGTAGGCAAAACAATACTCAGAGCTCATACAGAGCTGAGAATAGATTATTTTCTCACTGGAGAGAGTGGAAGGAAATTATAATACACAGGATATCAGGTAGAATCCTCAGAAGGATATTGCCTCAATAATGGGAACTAATTAGCCCTAGGCTTAAGGCTGCTCTGGACATGCCATTATAAAGCTTACAAGTCAGTCTCAAATTAATTTAATTGTATTCCACTACAAAGCCCAATGATAGTTAAAGGAATACAACGAATTCCAGATCCCAGTGACAAAATTCATAATCTCCAATATCTAATAAAAAGGTTACCTGGTCTACAAAAGCAGGAAAATTGGACCTTTAAACAGCAGAAAAAAGTAATAGAAACTGAACCTCAAATGAAAGAGATGATAGAGTTGGCCGATAGTCATTGAAATAATTATTGTAAGTATGCTGCATTTGTGTAAGGAGGCAGAGAAAACCATGAACATGATGAGAAGAGGAATGGAAAATACAAAAAAGGACTTAAACACAACTTCTAGTGATGAGAAATACAATATCTGAAATGAAAAAAAAAAACAAAAAAAAAAAAACGCTGAGTGGGATTAACAACAGATTAGATACTATAGAAGAAAAGATTCGTGAATGTGAAGACGTAAACTTAAATACCTAATATAAATCAAGAGTAAAGAGTTGATGCTTTGCTCATTTTTTTTCAATGAGCTGTGGGACAATATCACACTTAAAACATATGTATAACTGGAATCCCAATAGGAGAAGAGCAAGAGAGAAGAGAAACAGAGAACATATTTGAAGAAACAATGGCCACAGTTTTTCCAAATTTAATGGAAGCTAAATGTACAGATCCAGGAAACTCAATAAACCCCAAGGAGAAAAATTATGAGGAAAATGACACCAAGACACATCAAAATTAACTTGTAAAACCAGTGTCACAGAGAAAATCCTAAAAGCAGCTAGAGAAAAAAGAAAAATTGTATGTGGAACAAAGATAAGAATTGTAGCAGACCTCAACAGAAACTATGCTAGCCAGAAGACAATAGAGTGACATCTTTAAATTGCTGAAAGGAAACACATGTTAACCTAGAATTGTCTGCCCAGCAAAATTCTTTCAAAAATGAGGGTAAAATAAAGTCTTTTGGACAAACACCGAGAAAATTCATCATCAAGAGACCCACACTGAAAGAACTGTTAAAGGAAATTCTCCAGGCAAAAACAAAATAGTACCAGATGAAAATTTACAAGTGCAGAAAGGAATGAAGAACATCAGAAATAGTATATGGGTAAATACAGAAGACTTTTGTTTTCATGCTCTTTTTAAAAACTTAGAGGATAATGGGCCCTTTAAAAGCAAAACTAATAGTGTGTTGTGGAGCTAGTAACATGTGTGGAAATAAAATGTAAGATAGAAGTAGCACAAAGGAGAGGGGGTTGGAAGGAACTGGATGCCCCCATTGTGAGATTCTCATGAAAAGAAAGTAATATCTAAGTGTACACTGTGATAAATTAAATATGTATGTGATAAACAATAGAGAAACCACTTTAAAAAATACAAAGCCCTAAAAACAGACACATAACTAATAAGTCAATAAATGGAGATTAAATTGGATCCTAGACAATATTCATTTAATATCAAAGAAGACAAGAAAAAAGGGGGAAGAGTAACAAAGAACGGGTGAGACCAATTAAAACAAATAGCAAATAGTAGACTTAAACCTCATTATATCGGTAATGACATTAAATGTAAATGTTCTAAATACTCTCTTTTGAATGAATTGCTAGACTGGGTAAATAGACACAGCCCAATTATTTACTGTTTCTAAGAAACCTGCTTTAAATATAAAGATACAAATGTGTTAAATGTAAAAGAATGGGAAAAGGTATACCATGCAAATATTAATCAAAAGTAGACTACAGTTGTTATATTAATGTCAGACAAAATAGACTTCAGAACAGGAACTATTATAAGGAGTAAAAATGTACATTACATATAATAAAGTGGTCAGTTCATTAAGAAGACTTAAAATTCCTAAATGTGTATGCAGCTAATAACAGCTTTAAAATATATGAAACAGAAAGAGATCTGAATGGAGAAATGCCCAAATTTACAATTCTATTTAGAAATTTTAGCACCCCTTTCCCAATAACTGCTAGAACAAGTAAAAAATCATTAAGGATATTAAGACTTGACTACCACTATTAATCAATCTGATCTGACTGAATCTTGCAGAGAGCACTCAATCCAACAGCAGAATGTGCATTTCTTTTTCATGAAAAAGTCACATTCAAAGGTCCGTAATATATCCTGGCAGCTAAGGCCATTTCTGGCACATAGCTGGAGCTCAATGTGTATTTAGTAAATGAATGAATATTAGGTATTTAGTAAGATAATTAACTTTTCCTAAACTCAATACATTGAACAGGTATCTTTGTGTACTTTAGGAAAAAAAAATGTTTTAAATCATATGACTAAGTTAAAGGAAATGAAAAATAATGTTATCTCTGTAAATATGAAAGAATTATTTTTTTTTTAAAAACAATTCAGGGGCACCTGGGTTGTTCAGTCAGTTGAGCATCCAACTTTGGCCCAGGTCAGGTTCTAACAGTTCATGGGTTCGAATTCCCCTTCTGGCTCTGTGCTGACAGCTCAGAGCTTGGAGCCTGCTTCGGATTCTGTGTCTCCCTCTCTCTCTCTCTGCCGCTCCCCCACTTGTATTCTGTCTCTCTCTCTCTCTCAAAAATAAATAAACATTAAAAAAATTTTTAAATAAATGAAAACAATTCAGAGCAATCTTTAAAAATTTTATAAACAAATATATTTTATTTGCAAGCATGGTATGGAAAAAAATGAACATGTTCAGAAAGAAGTTCCATGTACATTGCTGAACATTAGCATGTATGGCATTAAGCCAAACGCTTACAGTTAAGTCCTTAATATCCATTTCATAGAGTTTCATAGGAAAAATATGAGCAGCATAAATTTAGTAAATTGAGGTCACCCAACTCAACTGTCTCTCTTACACTTAGAAAAAACCCTGCAAGATGGTTACATTCTTGTATAATTTCGTCTAACTTCCCACATTTCCACGTGTTGCTCATGATGTTACAAAATGCTGTAAAGTGGCAGCTATACCTTTTTCTGACTAGTGTCAGCTTTCTCTGCTTCTTTCACCAGACAGTGTGGCATAGTGGGAAGACAGTGGGCCTGTTTTGAATTCTGTCGCTTATTATTTGCGCACGTCCCTTAAACTTTCAGTGCTTTGTTTTGCTCAGTAAGATGGGCCAGCGATGCCTAGTTCACATAGCGTGACCGATAAGCTAAGGTATAGGAAGGAAAGCACCTAAAAGACATAGTAAGACATCCGTATATTTCTTCAGTCATAATTACAAATTAATGTTTTATGACGAGAAAGCATTGGAGTTGAAATGTTACCTCCTCCAGCTATCAGTTGTTTGATCTTGAGCAGGTGACTTCACTCCTCTGAACTGAATAAATAATACCTGCCTCATAAAGAATTAGAACTACCTCATATGTTTTAAGAATTAAAGGTGACATGTAGAAAGCATTCAGTAAACTTCAATTATAAAATGATTTTAAACATAGTTTAAAATGGACACAAAGTCCACTCAAAATGGAATAAAGACTTGATTATAAGATGTGAAACCATAAAACTCCTAGAAGAAAGTGTAGGGGGTAAGCTCCTTAATGTCAGTCTTGGCTGTAATTTTTTTATTTGACACTGCAAGCAAAAGCAACAAAAGCAAAAATAAATAAGTGGGGCTGCACTTAAAAGCATCTGTAACAGCAAAGGAAACCATCGTTACAAGGAAAGCAATTTACCAAATGAGAGAAAATATTTACAAATCCTATATCTGGGAAGGGGTTAATATCCAAAATATATATAGAACTCATACAACTCAATAGAAAAAAAGCCCAAACAATGTGATTTAAAAATGGGCAAAGGAACTGAATAGACATTTTCCCCCAAAATACATACAAATGGCCAATAGGTACATAAATAGGTGCTCAGTATCACTCATCATCAGGGAAATGCAAATGAAAACCACAATGAGATATCGCCTCACACCTGTTAGGGTGACTAATATAAAAAAGACAAGAGATAACAAGGGTTGATGAGGATGTGGAAAAATTGGAATCCTTGTGCCATGATGGTGAGAATGTAACATGGTGCAACCATGATGGAAAACAGTATAGTAGTTGCTCAGGACATTAAAAATAGAACTACCATGTGATCCAGTAATTTTACTTCTGGGGAATGAACCATGCATAAAAATGGACCACCATACATAAAACTGGACCACCATACAAAAACTGGACTACCATACATAAAAATAAATTCAAAATGGATGAAAGACCTAAATATGACACAGGAAACGATCAAAATGCCACAGAAGAACACAAGCAGCAACCTCTTTGACCTTGGCCGTAGCATCTTCTTACTAGACACGATGCTGAGGGAAAGGGAAACAAAAGCAAACGTGAACTGTTGGGACTTCATCAAGAGAAAAAGCTTCTGCACAGTGAAGGAAACAATCAACAAAACTAAAAGGTAGCCTACGGAGTGAGAGAAGATATTTACAAAAAACACGTCTGTTAAAGGGTTGGTATCCAAAATCTATAAAGAACTTATCAAATTCAACACCTAAAAAACAAATAACCCAGTTAAGAAATGGGCAGAAGACATGAATAGATACTTTTCCAAAAAAGACATCTAGATGGCTAACAGACACATGAAAAGATACTCAGCATCACTCAGCATCAGGGAAATACAAATCAAAACCACAATGAGATACCACCTCACACCTGTCAGAATAGCTAAAATTAACAACACAAGAAACAACAGGTGTTGTTGAGGATGTGGAGAAAGGGGAACCTTCTTGCACTGTTGGTGGGAATGCAAACTGGTGCAGCCATTCTTTAGAACAGTATGGAGGTTCCTCAAAAAACTAAAAATGGAACTACACTATGATCTAGTAATTGCATTATTAGATATTTACCCGAAGGATCAAAAATACACATTTGAAAGGGTATATGCACCTTAATGAACATTATAGCATCATTGTCAACAATAGCCAAATTACAGAAAGAGCCCAAATGTCTATCGACTGATGAATGGGTAAAGATGTGGTATATACACAATGGAAAATTACTAAGCCATCAAAAAGAGTGAAGTCTTGCCATTTGCAATAATTTGGATGGAGCTAGAATGTATTATGCTAACTGAAGTAAGTCAATCAGAGAAAGACAAATACCATATGATTTTACTCATATGTGGAATTTAAGAAACAAAACAGATGAATGGGAAGGGGGGAAGAGAAGAGAGAGAGAAACAAAACACAAGAGTCTCTTAATGCCAGAAAACAAACTGAGGGTTGATGGAGGGAGGTGGGTGAGAGATGGGCTAGATGGGTGATGGGTATTAAGAACGGCACTTGTGATCAGCACTGGGTGTTGTATATAAGTGATGAATCACTGATTCTACTCCTGAAACCAATGATGTTAGCTAACTAAATACTGTTAGCTAACTAAAATTTGAATTAAAAAAATTAAAAATAATAATTTCACTTTTGGATATATATCCAAAATAATTAAAAACAGGGTCTCAAGAATATTCCTAGCAGTATTATCCACAATAGCCAAAAGATAGAAGCATTCCAAATGTCGATCAACAGATGAATGGATGAACAAAATGTGGTATATATATATGTGTGTGTGTGTGTGTAGACATATATATGTATATACATATATATATAGATATACATACGTGTGTGTATATTCATATATATACACATACATATATATGTCTATACACACACATATACACACACACAATGGAATATTATTCAACCATGATAAGGAAATTCTGACACATGATAACAACATGGATAAAACTTGAGGACAGTATGTTAAGTGAAATAAGCCAATCAGAAAAAGACAAATGCTTTATGATTTCACTTACATGAGCTACCTCGAGTAGGGACAGAAAATAAAGTAGTTGCCAGGGCCTGGGGGTAGAAGAGAATGGGGAGTTGTTTAAAGGTTATAGAGTTTCCGTTTTGCAAACTTGAGAAAGGTTCTGGAGATTGGCTGAACAACAGTGAGTGTAACATTACCACACTGTACACTTAGAAGTGGTTAAGATGGCAAATGTTGTGGTATGTGTATCTTACCACAATGTTTTAGAAAAGCTCGCAGAAATTATATAAAGGTGATTGTTAAAACAGTGCTCAGAAACAACTGTTCTGATTTGGTTATACTTGTAGATTTTAAGCAGCTTTAAAAATCAAACTTTTTGGACTTCAAGCTGTATTACAAAGCTGTAATCATCAAGACAGTATGGTACTGGCACGAGAACGGACACTTAGATCAATGGAACAGAATAGAGAACCCAGAAATGGACCCACAAACATATGGCCAACTCATCTTTGACAAAGCAGGAAAGACTATCCAATGGAATAAAGACAGTCTCTTCAGCAAGTGGTGCTGGGAAAACTGGACAGCGACATGCAGAAGAATGAACCTGGACCACTTTCTTACACGATTCACAAAAATAAACTCAAAATGGATGAAAGACCTAAATGTAAGACAGGAAGCCATCAAAACCCTCGAGGCGAAAGCAGGCAAAATCCTCTTTGACCTTGGCTGCAGCAACTTCTTACTCAACACGTCTCCAGAGGCAAGGGAAACAAAAGCAAAAATGAACTATTGGGACCTCATCAAAATAAAAAAAACTTCTGCACAGTGAAGGAAACAATCAGCAAAACTAAAAGGCAACCGACGGAATGGGAGAAGATATTTACAAATGACATATCAGATAAAGGGTTAGTATCCAAAATCTATAAAGAACTTATCAAACTCAACATCCAAAAAACAAATAATCCAGTGAAGAAATGGGCAAAAGACATGAATAGACACTTCTCCAAAGACGACATCCAGATGGCCAACCGACACATGAAAATAATGCTGAATATCACTTATCATCAGGGAAATACAAATCAAAACCACAATGAGATACCACCTCACCCCTGTCAGAATGGCTGACATTAACAACACAGGCAACAACAGATGTTGGTGAGGATATGGAGAAAGAGGAATCCTCTTGCACTGATGGTGGGAATGCAAACCGATGCAGCCACTTTGGAAAACAGTATGGAGGTTCCTCAAAAAATTAAAAATAGAACTACGCTACAACCCAGCAATTGCACTACAAGGTATTTATCCAAGGGATACAGATATGCTGTTTCGAAGGGGCACATGCACCTCCATGATTATAGCAGCACTATCAACAATAGCTGAAGTATGGAAAGAGCCCAAATGTCCATCGATAGATGAGTGGATAAAGAAGATGTGGTATATATATACAATGGAGTATTACTCGGTAATCAAAAAGAATGAAATCTTGCCATTTGCAACTACGTGGATGGAACTGGAGGGTATTATGCTAAGCGAAATTAGAGAAAGGTAAATATCATATGACTTCACTCATATGAGGACTTTAAGATATAAAACAGATGAACATAAGGGAAGGGAAGCAAAAATGATAAAAAACAGGGAGGGGGACAAAACATAAGACACTCTTTAATATGGAAAACAAACAGAGGGTTACTGGAGGGGTTGTGGGAGGGGGGATGGGCTAAATGGGTAAGGAACATTAAGGAATCTACTCCTGAAATCATTGTTGCACTCTATGCTAATTAACTTGGATGTAAATTAAAAAAATAAATTAAAAACTAAAAAAAGCCAAACTTTGACTCAAAACCACTCAAAAGATGAATACCATATTCATCTTTAAATATACATTGTTCCAATCATAGATTAAAGTTGGGTTTGGAGACATAGAATTTAGTATGGGTCTGTGCAAAGCACCACAAAGGTCACAGGGATTTGTTCTGGTATCTCTCTAGTGATGGTTTGTTTCAATTTTCATGTTTTGTAAAGGGTTTATATTTTTCCTTCCTATTTCTCATGGGCCTGGATCTGTGTCATGAACTGAGTGCTCTCAGTTGGGTAGAGTTAAGGGATCCGTGTATAACAGTGTACTGTGTCAGAATTTTGTTGAACAGGGAGACTTAAATTTTCATCCAAACTGCTGCCAAATTTCAAGTTCAGAACTAATTTTTGTTTATGCAAAGCCCATATGTTGTGTTACACAGTGTCACAGAGACATGCTGATCGACAGATTCCTACATCTGTATCTCATGTATCACAGCTACCCCTCATTGGTTTCCTTGTAGGTTTTTAGTCATTGTGGTTTTTTGTTTTATTTATTTATTTGTTTATTTATTTTAATGTTTATTCTTTTTTTTTGAGAGAGAGAGAGAGAGACAAAAAGCATGAGTGGGGGAGGGGCAGAGAGAGAAAGAGAGGGAGAGGGAGACATAGAATCTGAAGCAGGCTCCAGGCTCTAAGCTGTGCACAGAGCCTGATACGGGGCTCGAACTTGCCAACCGCAAGATCATGACCTGAGCCGAAGCTGGGTGCTTAATTGACCCAGGCGCCCCTAGTCATTGAGTTTTAAGAGAAAACCCTAGAAAGGTAGCAGAAAGCAAATAAGTAGTGTGAAGTGTGCCAGTTGGTTCCCTGACTTACTCTCTACCTATACTTGAAATATAGGTAGAAAACGCGGTAAAGTGGGGAGAGGAAGGGAAGGCTGGGGTGTGAAAGGTCACTGAAAGATAGCCGGTGGGGGCATGGAAGGACTCACCGTGCTCCTGAGATACTTCACCTGCTCCACAGTGTTTTTCTCTGTTGTGACTGTGGAAGATATCAGTACTTTCTTACACACAGCAGTTGTTCAATAAATGCTGACTACTTTTACTTAGTGTGTAATACCTGTCGGAAGAACAGTCACTGTTGGCATTAGGAATTTTGTTTTCAGCAATGTGGAGCAGTCTTTTAACTTGCATTATTAGAACACTGATGACTAGTCATTTTTTATTACCTCCAATCTTCTTCTATATTCTCTCACTTCAGAGAAAAGGTTAAAGATGCTTATTCTATTTTTCTTAGGGTGAATTTAAAATTTTACTGTATCTCTGTCCACCTATGAATGTATATATATTTGTATTTGTACATAGCACTTCTATAAAACAGTATTTGATTTGGTACCCATGAATAACCGTTGACCTGATATTGTCATAATTAACACAGTTTAGTTAAGGTTAAACCTAAAGTTTAAGGTTAAACCTAAAGTTAAACCTGACTTGTTTCACGAATTGACAAATAACTACATATTGTTGGTATTCTGGTTTTTATTTTTTTATTTTTTTATTATTGTTTTTATTTTTTTTTTTTTTTGGTATTCAGGTTTTTAAACATTATGTTTGATTTCCCCAAATTTCGTCTAATTTAGAGAGCAGTGTACTTGCAAACGTCCATTTATTTAGAAATTATGTCATTTCCCTGTTGTTATTTTCTTAATAGAGTTTAAATTTTTTGAGAGGGAAGATGCACATGTGCACACGAGCAGAGAGAGGGGCAGAGGAGGCAGAGAGAGAGAGAGAATCGCAAGCAGGTTCCACGCCCAGCAGAGAGCCTGATGCTGAGGCTTGATTTCATGACCCTGGGATCATGACCTGAGCTGAAATCAAGAGTCAGACGCTAAACCAAGTGAGCCACCCAGACACCCCGAGTTGAAAATGTTTTATTTTATGAATAATTTTGTTTTGACTTGTGTAAATCCAGTAGTTTTAGGTCATAAAGTAATTCTTGAGAGACTTCAAATTCAGCTTAAATCTTATTTATGTGGTAAACTTTTTATAATCATTCCAGAATAGCCTAGTCCATTCCATCAATGAATTTCAGTGGTGTTTATTCAGCAGGTAATGCATTGAGCATTCTGCTGTGCTTGGTGGGATTTGCACAATGAATAAAATTGCTGCCCTACTGGGAGAGAATCTCCTGTTACCTGACTGAGGACTGGTTCAAAGGGAAGGTGTCATCTGGATGGCGTGTAAGGAACCACATGGGAAAGGAGAATGTGCAAAGATTATTCAGGGACTCGTGATGAGTCTGAGCACACAGGAGGAGAGAGTCCTGGCCAGGTGGGTTTCCATGTCAAGATGATTCTGTTTTTCTATCAGATAGGTTGGTGGCTTGGCTGGGTTTCCGATTCTAGCTTGGAAGCCATTTTTTCCTTCAGAACATTGAAGACATTGTTCTCCTATCTTCTAGTTTCCAGAAATGAGAAATCCTGTACAATTTGGATTTCGGATGCTTTTTATGCCTATTATCCCCCTTATTTTTGGAAGCTTCTGGAAAGTTCACTTTTTCTCAGGAATCTGAAACTTCACAGCGATATTCAGTTTATTTTCATCCATTGTATGGGCTTTTTGTATGGCCTTTCAGTTCTGAGAAGTTGGCTTAAATTTTCTCTTTTGTTTCTCTGTTTTATTTATTTATTTATTTAGGAATTATTATCATGTGAATGTTGGACCTTCTCCACCCATCATCTCATTTTCCTCTTCCCTCCACCTCCCCATTTCCCATCTTTTCGTATTTTTGCTCTGCTTTCTGGGAGATTTTCCAACTTCAGTTTCCAACTCTTCTGTTGCATTTTCTATTTCTATGTAGACGCATATACACATAATTAAATGGCAAATTTTATATTAGACTTAAGTGCTACGGAAGGTCACAGTAGAGAGAAATCCACGTGGACTGAAACCCATCAAAGGGATGCTTCATCTCTGTTTGGCTATCCTTTTGTAACAAATGCTTGTTTAAAACTCCTCATCCACACTGATTCATATAGCCACAGATTTGTGGGTAACCACAAAGGTGCCCAGTTCACCAACTCTTTCCTGGCTGATTCCAACCCACAGCTTCCCCATTAAGTGCTTGTCCTGCCTCTGCTTGAACATCACAGAGCTTGGGCAGCCCACTGAGGTCTCCTTATGGTAATGGCAGTACCGATTTTTCCATTCTCCTTTCTCTCTTTCCTCTCTATTTCACATTACCAGGTCTTGTGGATGCCTCCTTTGCAATATGTCTCCAGTTCATCTATTCAGTTCTAGCGTCTCAGCGTGTTTACTTAAGCTCCTAATATGTGCCAGGGAGTGTGCAAAGAGCTGGGGCCGTATAAAGACCTGCAAGGAGCTTGTGTCCCCTCATGGACACAGTAGACATGGACTTGAAAATTTCAGGAGAAAAGCAGACGTATTCGGAAAGTGTTTTGCACAGGATCCTACTGGCAGCAGGGGATTGATGCTGAATCCACCAGGGGGAAAGGCCCCACACCACACAGGGTATTTGGACATGGGTTAGCGTGGCTGGAGTAGAAGGTGGTGGGGCTGAGGCCATGTTCACTGCAGGCGGAGCAGCACTGTATACAAGGGTGAAGGCTCAAAAGGTACTCTACTCCTTCATTCAACAAATATTAACTGAGCATCGACTATGTGCCAGGCAATTGTTTTGCAACTGGGTGCAGCAGTGAGCAAAACATATAGAAACCAGATATAAACGTAAATTATATAATCATATAACATAGTGAAAGAATGATAAATAAGTAGATTGTGTAGTCTATTTGAAGGTGATAACTGTGATGGAAAACAGCAAAGCAGGATGATGGAGACGGGGATCTTGAGCCCTAACCTGCCATCGACTACTTTTCACACTGTACTCCAGAGAGCCCTGGGTGCTTCCAGAAGTGCTTCAGGGGGTCAATAAGCATTCGTTCTGAATTGTGTTGTTTAAGGTGTTTTGAAACATTTCGAAAACAGCAATGAGAAACCGTATGGACAAAAAATAATACATTAAGTACACAATTTTACACACTAGATTCCACCGAAACATAAATTTGTGCCACTGTGAAAGCTCATGTTTGGAAAAAGACTTTGATTTCCACGAGTTCTGTTCATATGAGTTATCTCCATAATATATGATTTTACCCGATTAAACCTAAAGATGAATTTAATAAAACCTCTCACCTACGTATTTCATATATTGAGAATCCACTGCTAATATTATTTGAAAACCAAGGAATCGTAGGAATTCAATTTGCCTTACTCTTGGATTATCGTAGTCGCCTTCAGCACTTTCAGACTTTGTCTTTCTAACCTCTCTTGTATACCATTGCCAGAATTAATTTTCAGTGAAGTTTTTCATTTTTTCATTAAATGCTTGAAACTAAACCCTGCTGTGGGGAAGAGTAAACCTGGATAGTGGCTGTAGCTCTGCCACAAAATGCCGTGTGGCCTTAGGCAAATCTTTGTTTTCTCATCTGTAAGTATCTTCTCTGCTCTAAACATTACCTCCATGAGTTTTCCCCCAGCTGCCGGTGCTCTTTATGATCCATCTGTAGCTCACCCACCTAGTCCCCATCCTGCCCTTAGCCTCTCTGCTCTCGTGTGCTCTTCAAGTGCCCCTTGATGCTTTTAGGATGGTAGTAATTAAATATCTTTCTTTCAGTTCATGATTGGCTGGGGTTGTATATTATCTCTAATTTATTTGTAGGATTGGTTCATTTATTATGTATACTTAATGGGGACCTTTGTTATACTTTACCAGTCAGGATGCCACCAGCTGCAGGTAACACAAAACCCAAAACCATATTGGCTTATGCATCTGGAGGAGGGCAGGCTCTGACTCCCTTCTCTTCGGGATAGTCCAGATTTTGCCCTCCTCTCCATGTTAGCTGTATCCTTAATAAATGCCTGAATCAATTCCAGGTCTCAACGGAATTTCATCTCAGGTGTACCAAAAGCAGCTCCCCCAGCCCCTCCCAAGAGACCCCCACTCACATCTCACTGGCCAGAAATGGGTCACATCCTGCCTCTGAACTAATTACCTATGGTAAGGGAAAAGGATTCCTCCTAGCAACTTATTAAACTAATCAATAGGTGCTTGCTGAAACTAGGAATAGGGTTAGTATCGCCTAAACATATGACTTGCCGAGAAAGAGTGGATGTCTAAACCAATTCAGGGTTCTGTTAGGAAGGAGGGAAAGGAAAATGGATGTTGGGTAGGGTCTTGTAGCTATTCCTAGAATTATATATAATGACTAATTACGTATTAGGTAGGCTAACTAGTCTGCTGTGACAAAACCCCAAAATGTTCTCTCCCAATTAATAGTGCAAAGCCCTTGGTCCTGAGCCGGTGGGGTGGCTCTAACATAGTTTGAATATTAGAGTTGCCAAGTTGTGATAGCAAAGAAACCTCCCCAAATGAGAGACGTAGAAAAGAAAGAAGTTTCACTCTGACATCACAGTCTGTGACAAGCTTCTGAGGTGAGAGGATATGTCTGCTGCACTGGGCCATTCAGAGCTCCTGGTTCTGTCCATGTTGTTTCTTTGCTGTCTCCCCAGGGGATTGTCCTTTCCTATGGGGGCAAAGTGAGTGGAAGAGGGAGAGGAGAGAGTGTATAGAGGGAGAGAGGGAAAGGAAATGTTTCACTCCATCCCAACAACAACAAAATGTGTCACCATTTCCAGATTCTTGCCAGAAAATGGCAGAAGAGAGTGTATAGGAGGTGGGCCCCTGTATAAAGGCCTAGACCAAAGTGACCTCTTACTTCCACTCACATTCCATTGGCAAGATCTTAACCACAGGGGATATGCACTTGCAAAAAGCCTCATGTCTTAGTCCATTTGGGCTTCTATAACAAAATATAGTAGGCTGGATGGCTTAAAAACACATTTATTTCTCACAGCCCTGGAGTCTGGGAAGTCCAAGATCAGCGCACTGGCAGATTCGCTGTCTGGCGAGGGCCGGTTTCCTAGTTCGCAGGTGGCCATCTTCTCCCTGTGTCCTCACATGGCAGAAGGGGAGAGCAAGCTCTCTGGAGCCTCTTTTATGAGGGCATTAATCCCATTCATGAGGGCTCTGCCTTCATGACCTATTTGCCTCCCAAAGTCTCCACCTTCAAATGCCATTATATTGGGGATTAGGCTTCAACATAGGAATTTGGGGTGGGGGACACAAATATTCATTCTGTCACACCTGGGAGAAATGTAGTGTTACCGGGCAGCTTCCGGAGTTGCTCATGGCATCGCCAGCAGAAAGTGAGTTCAAACCTAGGTGAAGTGTCTGTAAGGGAATGACAAGTTTCACCCATCATTTCTACTCACACCCCATTACCCTGAACTTAGTCACGTGGCCACGTGCAAGGGACGCCAGGAAATGGAGTGATGCTGGAAGGCCAGGTATCAGGACAAGGGAAGAATGGATCATGGTAGGCTGTGTTCTCTCACACAAAGGTTTCTCTGGGTTCTGCATAGGATCTTTCTATCCGGAGACTGTTTATTTACTAAACAGAGTTCTGTTTAATGCCTAAGGCCACTAGTCACCCATTGTCACATTTCTGAGTTTGGTTACTTTCCATTCTTCCACTATAGGAAAAACCAATATAAGCAGTAAAACAGTATTAGTGGAGTCATTCTGAATAGAAAATTTTCCAAAGGTGCTTTTTAAAAAGTTATGCATGATCTTGGCCTTCTAAAACAATTTGTATAGCTGTGTGTGAGTGCATGCATCTGTGTGTAGTTTTAAACTGAATAACTAAGGTTGTACATTTGATGTATAAAATCGAAAGGAAAACAACAGGCATTTCTATGGAAGTGAGTGGTAAATTTTCTTCTCAAAGCCCATTTATACTTTCGTTCTGTTACCCTCAGGTGGCTGCTTCCTTTTTCATGTAGGAAACTACTCACAGGATGTTGTCCTAAACTTTTGTATTTACCCTTTTATATGCTATTTTCAGATTTTATTTTTGGTCATACTTATGAACTAGTTTTGTTAGGTTTATAAGTCGATGAATAGATTATACATAGCTTTTATATGTAGACAGACTAAAATGAAATTAGATTCATGAATTATGAATTAGATTTTTTTTCTAGAATCCTAAGCATGATCTTCAGTATATTATCAGCTCCACGAAGGCAGGCATTTTTAGCTGGGTTTTGTTGTTGTTGTTGTTTTGTTTTGTTTTTGCTGTTCTGTCTTTAGTGCCTAGACTAACTCCTGGCATGTAGTAGACAATACATATGTGTTAATGAATGAAAGGGATATAAAACACAATATATTCCATTGAATCTGATTTTTAGCTCTGCACTTAAGGAATTCGTATTTCTTAGGCAACTGAGTGAAGTAGTCTTTATTTGCCTCACCTTCCAAGTGGAAAGTGAGGCAGCAAACAACAGAGTCTCCCTGCTCTGTATAACTTCAGACAAATTCTATGTGTATTCAAAGAATCATATATAATAAAAGTAACACATTTGTAATATGGCCTAACGTAAGCATCCAAGATGTCGGAATATGTGAACTGGAGAGAGGGAAAGGAAATGTTTCGCTCCATCCCAACAACACCAAAAATGTGCACTTTTTAAATGCAGTTCTCTCAAGTAGGATGAAGAAGAAATAAAATAATTTGGGTCCTAGAAGGACTTTTGAGGGTTAGGGAGATAGGGTTAAACCATCTTCTAAAGACTGAGTGGGTAACTTGACCTATTTTATGATTTATTTTCTTCTCATACTGTAATATATTTTTCAGAATTCATGTGCCACTGACAATATTGAAAATGAGAGAGATAAGCTTCTTAGAGTAAACATAATCTTAGCACACTGCTCTCCTTTGTGAATCCATTACCTTTTACAAATAAGGCTCTGTGAGGACTGAGCACATGGTATTGCGAATGAGTGAGCTCTACTTGGGTGACACGTTTTGGAAGGAGAGTGTTTAAGCCCAGCATTTAAGGATGAGTCAATGAGAGGAAAGATCCTGGGGCAAAGCATTCTGGGCCTGTGGAAAGACACTTAAATAAAGGCCCCTAGATAGGAGGATGTGTGTTCTGTTCAGGCAGTGGCAGGTAGACCAGTATGCTGGGAGCATAAGCTCCAGGGCAGTGAGGAGGGAAACTGCACCTTGATGGGAGCTACAAAAGCAGTAAAGATGTAAACAAGCAAGGGCCTTACGTGCGGACTTTTTGATTTGTTTTGTGGTTTATGAGCAACCAACAAAGATTTGGGGCCAGGAAGTGTTAGGATGAGGGCTGTATCTTAAGGAATCAATTCCTGAGGGAAGGGGAATGGATAATTCATTAGAAGGAGGGAGTAGTTTATGTCCATATGATTTTCTTTTATGAACAGTTGGAAACTTGGCTTGGATTGCGGTGTTCAGTGGAGGCCCGCCCCAGTTAGCCAACATCCCTTGTTCCTCTATTCAGAGGAGCCAGAGCTGTGAGGACGGGGCCCCAGACAGGCCAGCAGGAGGGGTCAGCTTCTTGGTTTTAGTTTGGAGACCTTGAGTGTGGTGTTTCTCTGAGCTTGTGCCTCTTGATGATAAGGGAATACCTGGTGTGCACCTGCTGGTGGAACCCAGACAGAAAGGTCCAGGGTCCCTGTTTGGGCTCATGGACCTGGAGAACAGGAGGTATTTTGTTCATATGGTGTTTTGTCCCTTTTGTTACTGCCAACCTTTGGCAACGACTTGTCTGAGTAATCTGTCTTGCCTCTGTTAGGAGTTATTAAGAGTAGAGTTCTCTTCCACACTTGGGTCAAACTCAAACCAGAGCAGCAGTAACTTCCAAATGAAGGCTTAGCGCTGGTGGCAGTCGGCTGGTCTGCCTCACGTCTCAAGCAATTCCTTCTCCAGTGCCGGTCCTGGCTGTGTCACGGGAGGTAATTGTTAATGTCTAAGTGAGAAATAACAACGTTACTGGAATTGGGTGGTAAGAGCAGAAAGGAAGGCCAGATTTCAAAACCATTTTGATGGCAGACTAAAGGATTTAGGAGCAAGGGAGAGTAGATGGTAGTTTGGAAGTTTGGAGATTGGGTGCCTCGGGAAACAATGCTGCTGCTGACAGATGGGGGCACAGGAAGAGGAGCAGAGTTGCCGTGGGAAGGGGCGCTGTGTTCAGTCTGAATTCCGGATGGGTGACTTTTACCCAATGTTGTATAGTCATTACCTAGAAGTTTCAAAATTAGAATCTAGGTTTCCGGAACCAGAGCGATGTTTTTTCCATTATACGAAGATATACGTTACGTGAGATAAAATGTACTGGTTAAGTTTCAGGTGGTGAGAGTGTCTCCACGCGGGGATGTCACCAGGCAGTTGTAAATGGAGCTGGAGTGAAAAATGGAGAATAAGTGTAGAAGTTTGTTTTGGGAGCTATGTGTATATTTACAGGACATAATTGGAGCTATGTGAAGGGTAAGTCCACCCAAAGGTATTTGGCCTGTAGGGTATTATTGGAAATAGCCATAGGGCAGTTTTCTTGAAGAAAAAGTGGTAGCTATCCAGTAAGACTGAATATGCAGCAAGCATATTAAAAAAAATTTTTTTTTCTTTGAAGAGAGAACACACACACATGCAGGAGGGACAGAGGAAGAGAGAGAGAGAGCATCTTAAGCAGGCTCCATGCTCAGCACAGAGCCTGATGTGGGGTTTGATCTCACAACCGTGAGATCATGACCTGAGCTGAAATCAAGAGTCAGACACAGCTTACTGAGCCACCCAGGCGCCCCTCAAAAAAAATTTTTTTTTTTTTAAATTGTGTAGTAATAGAGAGGAAGGCATCGATTGTGACCTAGGATGTAATGAACAGGTGAAAAAACTTTTTAGTTTTTAAGATCAGACAGGCTAAGGGAACAATGGGGTGGAGAGGGAACAATTGGATATGTAAACAAAGGATAGTTGAGTTTAGATCAAGAAACTGATTATGAACGAGTATGCCTGGGATGATGGATGCGGTGCTGGCTACAAGCCAAACAAAGATGAAGTAAATTTGATTCTGGCTTTGGGAAGTCTACTGCTACTAGACGACAGGAACAAGAATAACACGAGAACAACTAATGTCTACTGAGCGCTACGTATCAGGTAACGTATTTTACGTGCATTGAATCTTGTAGTCCAAAATGACACCCCTGTGAGTTAGTTACCATCGTCATTATCTGCACTGTGAAGGAGAAGAAACTCAGGTTCAGAAAGGTTAAGTAATTTGCCCAATGTCTTTAACAACTAGTCAGCTGTACAGCAGTGATTTGCACCCCAGGCCGTAGTGCTGCACCTCTACGCATTATGTAAACAGATTATTATGCTAAAATGTAAAGAGAGACAGAAGAACAATTACTGAAGTAGCACAGAGGAGGGAGGGGTCAAATTTTTCTGGTAAGGGATAGAGTAGGGCAGGGAAGATCTCAGAGGGGAATGGATCCCGATGAGGGAAGTCGCTTTGGTCACGACAATGGGTTCCTTCATTGGGACCCAACCCATGTTGATTATGAGGTCTGTGTGTATGTGTTACTGTTCCACTTAGTATTTTACACAGACTTCATCTCTGACCTTTTCTCTGCCCCATCCTAATCACACAGGACACTCACATTCGATTTCATTCATTTCTGTAAGCAATTAAGATGTTTTTAAAAAAAATCTGATAGAAGTGGGCTACCCCCTTAGGTACATCAGTCCTGCTCATTGAAACCATCGTTAAAATAGTTTATGATTTGAATACAAGTATATTGTCTGTCTGTCTGCCTACCTACCTAATTATCTGTGAGTTCAGAGAACTGGCAGTAATCTGAGAATTTCCTATGTACTGGGGACCCATATATTATCTCTGGAGAAGAACCAGAGAATTTGAGAGGCAGATTATGGGAAATAAAATAGAAACTCCAGAAACTAAGCAGATATTTTGCAGAGAATGGTTAATAGCCCATTCAGAAATAAGTATATAGGGTAAATATATGACTCCTGGTTATATGCAGTTGTCTTCCAGACCTTGAGCTTCACCCCATTTCCCATCCCGTGGTTGGCCTTACCATTGACCCCCAGTTTCTGCCTGGGGCATGCGGTTCTCTTTTGTACGTTAGTTACTACTTAAAAACAATTATCATAGCATTTAGTGGTTTATTTTAGGCCACATCAAAATGTCTGTACATCAAAATAGCTGTGTCATTGTGGCCTTGTAGGAAAGTGGTTACATC
Organism: Acinonyx jubatus; assembly: GCF_027475565.1. Taxonomy (NCBI): domain Eukaryota; kingdom Metazoa; phylum Chordata; class Mammalia; order Carnivora; family Felidae; genus Acinonyx; species Acinonyx jubatus. The sequence continues at coordinate 28,065,044 of NC_069380.1, read as the reverse complement.
AGAACGTCATGTGTGGGCAAAGGGATTATTCTTGGAAGTGGGCAGGGGCATTTGATAAGGGAAGAAATAAATTCAGAGTTGGAAAAATACATTTGTTTTTTGCCCCTTTGCAATGCAGTTATTATGTGCCACTCACAGGTGTAGGCAAAGATTCATGTAACTCTGACAAGAGGCCTATCCAATATTCCTCTCTGAAAGAAAACCTGAGCGTTAGGTGTAACACCACTGCCACCCAGTGGTAATCTGTTGTAGTTCATTGTATTTTATGAAAAAAATGTCTGATGATATGCCTTGCGCATTTTATATATTTTCCTTTAAATAAAAGTGTAGTAGCACTTTATAAGATCGTATATTTTTACTTCTTTAATGTTATTTAGGAAAATACATTTAGAAACTCCTAAATAAGGAACACATTGAAAGTAGAGATAGAACTTAATTTTAGCAATTAATAAACAAAATGTCACAAAATAACCAGTCTCAGGAAGGTAATTTATATCTATAGCTCTTCTCAAGAAAATTACAAACCAATATAAGGGACAAAATACTTTGGTTAAAACTAGATGGTTTAGGGGTGCCTTGGTGGCTCAGTCGGTGAAACATCTAACTTTGGCTCGGGTCATGATCTCTCAGGTTCATGAGTTTGAGCCCCACATCGAGCTCTCTGCTGTCAGCATGGAGCCCACTTCAGATCCCCTGTCTCCCTCTCTCTCTGCCCTTCCCCACCCATCTTATCTCTCTCTTTCTCAAAAATAAACTAAAAAAAAAAAAAAAGAACTAGGTGGTTTGTTGGTAAAGAGGGTAATTAGAATATGCTGGGTAATCTCCATGATTTTGCTTTAGAATGCATTAATTTACATTTAAATATAAATATCCCAAATATTAGAGTTAATAGGATTTCAAATAAAATAATGAAGATATTTTGCATGTGTTGAAAATTCTCAGAATACCTCAGTAGGCACGAGGAAATGATAGGCTCGTCATTCTGTTTTCCGGTGCATGTTTTCTCTCGATTTCTTGAAGAGCAGACCTGATCACTTCTCCGGGTCTGGGCCTGCTGCAGCACGACTGGCTTTTGTTTGCCACATTGGATTTTTTCCTTTTTAGACAGGAGTAGTGGTGGAATGCCTTTTCCATCATTGGATTGAGCGCAGCAGGGTGAAAACACTGCAGACCGAGAGACCCATTTTAGAGTTTTATGCCTCACTTGACCTGACAACACTGGAGGGTTATGCTCCGGGTATGTGATGGATGACCACGCTACATTTACCCAGACAACCTGAGTCAGAATGTGTGTGTGTGTGTGTGTGTGTGTGTGTGTGTGTGTGTGTGCGCGCGCGCGCGCGCGCATGTGTGTGTTACATGTATAATTAATTCTGGTAAAATTGAAACCGACAGAGTGTATGTTTTTCTGAGAATACAAATAAATAAAACTATTTCACAAACTTCTAGAAAATTAAATATCAGGCTTTTGTTGTATGAATGTTAAATGTCATTATATTTAAATGCATGTAATCATTTTGCCTCCCAGCTCGTGAACTGGATTTCATGGAGCTGTAGAACTCCTCTGAGGTACCCCAGAATGAGAAGGCTGAGCTGGTCACGTTCTAGGTTACTTCCTCAAAGCGCCCCGTCACGTGTCCTCAGATTATTCTGACACGCAAAACTGCTTGAGGACAACTGCTCCCAGGGGCAGCTTATAAAAAGGGAACTGTGTTGTGTTACACACTATTACATTATCATTAAACACTAGTTCTAGAAATGCACCCTGTGTCCACTGTGCTGTGAGCTGGGATACCCCTCTCTTACTGCATCATCCTCTTGTCGAAACATCCTCTTTGTAACCACTTCAGCCCCCCTGCCAGCATTTGCTTCCTTGGCCGGGTCAGGCCAATGTTGGCACGTGCCTTGGGCGGTGGTGCAGGCTGGAGGCATGTTAGGGGACGGGGGAGGATAAGCAGGTGGGCAATTCCTGTGTCCCCTCCCCCCCAACCCCGTTACCCAGCACGTGGTAGTGTCCAGTGCAGATCCCAGCTCTTCACTCTTTATCTTCTGCAAGTCAAATCTGTTTTCTCTCTGAATGATGGTTGAGTAGAACCTGGTCTCCTGTGGGCAGTTGGCTCTCAAGAGGAGGAAGGGGAGAGTTGGAGTGGGTTAATAATGTTCCATCATTAAACCCAAATTACTCCCCCAATCTCCACTGGAGCAGAGCCAGTGGGGATGCGGAGAGGGCAGGAGTGGCTTATTGATGGGACTCTACACACAGAGAAGGACATGTTTGAAGTGTAGAGTTTCTACAAATTATTACATAAATATTATGTATGTGAGTGTTTATTAACCCTGACTGATGATTAGAGTCACCAAGAGAGCATTTAATATATGTGAGTTTCTATGCCCTATCCAAGATCAATTGAATCAAAACCTCCCAGATGAATAGAGGTTCTTAATGTCCATAATGTTCTCCATGTGATTCAGATGACCAGCCAGATTTTAGAACAACTGGTGTATTTAATAGAGCTTAATGTAATATATGTAGATTCCTTTTAATAAAAAGGCTCAAATTTATTTTGAAGTTTACTTATTTATTTTGGCAGAGAGAGAGAGAACATACATGCCAGTGGAGGAGGGACAGAGAGAGAAGGAAAGAGAGAAGGAGAGAATCCCAAGCAGCCTCCACACTGTCAGCACAGAGCGTGAAGCAGGGCTCGAACCCATGAACCATGAGATCATGACCTGAGCCAAAGTCAGATGCTCAACCAACCAGGCCTTCCAGACACCCCTCAAATTTGTTTTTAAGGAAGCAGGAAATCTATGGTAGAATAAAACTCCAACGGGGAAAGAAGGATAAAGGCACAAAACCCAAAAGGGTCCAGAATCAAGAGGAACTGAGGGAAATTTTGGAGGCTGATAGAAGAGCCAGCCTTGAAGCAGTTTAACCCATGACTGATCAAAGAGGTTGACAGACTGAATCAGAATGAGATCCAGTGGCCGACCTTCCAAAACTGTGAGAAGAAGGGCAGTTATCCTTCAGTACAGCATCCGGCATGTTTGTGGAGAATGGTAGTTCTTGTTTTATAATCACACAAAGACTACTTAGAAGGGCTAATAAAAGAAAAAAAAATGTTTTGATAGGAAACACAATCCATTAAGTTGAGACCTATGATGAAGGTAGACTTGTAGTTTCAGAGATGTTGGGTCAAATGAGTGATGTGTGTTTGACCACCTTTCAAGCCAAATGATGTAAGTTCAACTCTTGGGTAAAATATGGGAGGCTAGAGAATCTATTCCAAGTAATAGTTGGTTTATACATTTCTTAGGCATATCTGCCTTGTATGCCACCCAAACACAAGGTTAGCGCTGACAAGATAGATGGCCTTCCTTAAGAATGATGAAATGGTAGTGGATAAAAACAGAATGACTTTCGATTTGGAAAAGAAAGAAAAAAGAAAGAATAGTCAACAACTAAATGCTTGTATTTGCTGCAGGGACATTTGCAAAGGAGAAAGATGGCCACAAAAGCAGCTCGTCTGGATCCAGCTCTCAGAATGCTGGCAAGGTTCCTGCCCGGACTCTCCCTTAAGAGCCCTTAAGAAAACATACAGTTTAAGTTTCCTTCATTCATTCATGTGTCCCCATGAATAATTGTTAGGAGCTATTCTCTGTGCAAGGAAGTGTGATAAGTGCTGGGGCTACAGTGATGAATATAGTAGGGCTGGCCCTGTTACTCCACTCACAGGCCAGTTGGGAACATAGATACAGCAGTTCGGTTGACTCAGCTAATTGAATTTTGAGTGCCAGTGGCATCCAGGTGGCATTATCCAGTAATTGTTGCCATCTTTTCTATTCTTACTGGACTATTCTTAGACCAATAGTCCAAGAAGTAAGACACTGATTGTTTTTTAACACAGTGATATTATACAGTAGCTGTAAACGCTGCTCCATTATTAAGTACCAGTACATGATTGCATCATGTTCTTATGTTTAATGTTTAGAAAGCTTTGCGCATTTTGGGACTGGATACTTTATGTGATTAAACATGGTCTTTGTGGAAGTGGTTCAAAATCCACAACTTGCCAGATGTCACCAAAATGATACTATAGTTGCTCCTGAAAAATGGCTCAGATAAAGACAGAAGTTCAGATAGACCTGGAACCCTTCAGTGATTCTTGGTAGAGGCATTTCAGAAATTTGTGGATGTATTTTTTTTCTTCACCCTAGTGCTTTTGGCATAGTAAGCGTTACTAGCCAGCAATCCTACAACACACTAGCCAGGTTAAAAGTTCCAAGGATTGTATTCAGATATCCTACAGGGTATTATTATGGGCAGACACTGTTTATAATCACCAAGCTTAAAACTTAATGTCATGCAACACAAAATCTTGAAATATTGCTACAAGGTATTAATTTTCCGGGTATGTAACTACTATGTGTAAAAAGGGAAGCTTATAGCTCAGTTTGTGATCAGAACTTTACCAGGAGCTAATTACAACTTCAGAAAATTATGTCCCTGGTTGCCATACTATTCACTTCTGTATCAGCTGGCATTTGCTGTTGGTGCATTAATGGGGATTTTACGTACAGGTGCAATCCTCTCTTTTCTTTGTTATGTCTGCCACTGTAGTCTTTTGCACATGGATGCACACATTGCTTTATGTTACTCTTTAAAAATGTCTCATTTATCCCTTAGGATACGATATTAATTTTTTTTACTCTCTTTGGAATTCTTCATCTCGTTAAGGTTTTTACAAAATACAAGGCTCGGACACAATTGTCTACGTCCACCACGCACTAGAATAAAATAAGTGGTTAGTGCACCCACGTGCACACACGCACGTGTGCACACACGTTCTTTGTGTGATAATTTTTCTCTAAGCATCAGGCCCTTGTTCAGGAGTGTTATCTCTTTATTTAAGTTGTGTCAGTCCCAGTTAAAACACCTTTTCCCCCAAGTGTGACCTACTAAAATAGTACCTTACTGACAACGCTTTATATTATTTTTATATAGCATTTGGGAGTTTGTGAAAGGTATTTCTCCGTACAGGGCAGGTGACCTTTATCTTCACCTTACAGATGGAGAATTTCAGTTCATAGGTGTTGTTACTTACTTGTGGTCACAAAGCTAATAAATGGAGTCAGAAGTGGAACCCAACTTGGGGCTCTCTTAGGAAGTCAAGTCTATCTTTTTTGTACTTTCTTCCAGCATATTGACTTGCTGGACAGAAAAATTGAAATCCGTTTCTCCATTGAGTTCCCCAAGTTCTTACTGAGGGAAAAATATTTTAATCCTTTTAATTTCTTACTTTGTGTTTCCTGATTACTCAATAAATTGATTCACATGTATTATTAATGTCAAGGACAGGACTATATGGAGGATGGAAAAATAAATAAGATGCAGGAGAGAGACACAATTTTTTAAAAAATTCCCGAACATGATTAATGCTATAGATTGATGTGTGAGCATAGTGCTCTGGGCACACCTAGGGTGTGATGGTGGCCTGAGCCTCAAAAGATGACAGTATGCAGTGGGGGGTGCAAGAAAAAGCAGAGGACAGGACGATGAGTGGAAGGAAGAACTTGTGAAAGAGGATGGACATAAGGAAGCATGGGGGATTTGGGAATTAGCGAGTGCTTCTCGTTTACCCTGCTGTCAGGTGAATTTAAGAGGACGCCTGAAGAGGAAGCTGTCCAAGGAGGTGGGTCCCTTACGGAAGGAAGAGGCTGTGTGCCCAGCTCACAGGGCTGGGTTTATACTGTGGGCAATAGGAAACCACTGGACATATTAAACCAACTTTGCTGGCACCAAATCTGTTCTTCCTGGATAATTCTGCCCACAGTGGGAAGAATGGACTAGCGGTGGGAAAAATCGAGAGTGTGGAGGACATTTAGGGGACTGTTGAATTGTAGAGACATAGAGGAGCTTGAAACAAGGCAATGGCAGGAGGAGTGGAAAGAGACGGACTGAAGAAATGAAACCTTCCTCTAATAAATAATGCTTCTGATGGGGACTGATGTTAGCCAAGATAATATCTTGCCATACCAGTTTTTAATTTAAAAAAATTTTTTTTAATTTTAATTTTTTAATTTTTTTAACAGAGAGAGAGAGTGTGCAGGGGAGGGGCAGAGAGAGAATCCTAAGCAGGCTCCTCGCTGTAAGCACAGAGCCCGACACGGGATTCACTCTCACCAACCGGGAGATCAGGACCTGAGCTGAAACCAAGAGTTGGACACTTAACCGACTGAGCCACCCAGGCACCCTGTCATACCACATTGTTAAAGAACTGTGTGTGCTTTCATATCCATTGTCTCACATGTCATCATAGCACATAGTGATATACAGGTACAGGTATTATTTCCAACTTAGGGATTAAAGTCTGTAAAGCTAAAGAGACTCACCATTAAAGAAAGTCAAACAGACTCACGATGTTATAGGTTCTGCCTGCCTATAACACCTACCCATAACACTTATAGGTGTCCACCCAGGAAGGCATAGACAGCTTTCCTGGAGCTTATGTAACAAAATGGATAAGGAAATGTTGGCGCCAGAGAAAAGTTCTCTTCTCGGGGGGATGGAGCTGACAGAAGTCACAAGAGATGAGGGAGGGAGGTGCCTGGCTGGCTCAGTCAGTAGAACATGCAACTCTTGATCTCTGGCTTCTAAGTTCAGGCCCCACCTTGGGGGTAGAGATTACTTAAAAATAAAATCTTTAGAGAGAAAAAAGATGGGAGAGAAGTGGTGTGAAAACTCTCTCAAACCACATCTTAGTCTGTTCAGGCTGCCGTAACAACAAATGCCACACACTGGGGAGCTTAATCAACAAATTCATTTCTCACAGTTCTGCAGGCTGGAACATCCAGGACCAGGGCACTGGCAGATTTAGTGTCTGGTGAGGGCTTGCTTCCTGGTCCATAGATGACCGTCGTCTCGCTGCACCCTCACAGTGGCAGAAGGAACTCTCTGGGGTCTGTTGTATAAGGGCACAAATCCCAAAGGCCCTACCTCGTAATACCATCAAATCGGGGGTTAGGATTTCATTTGGGGGGGGGGGGCATACAGACATTCAGTCCATAACAACAAATTTTACTATTACCATTTCTTAGAAGAGAAGTTAAGGGGTCATGTAGGGACACCATGAGGAGAAGCAAAGATTCTTCTGGAATTTTTGAAGACATCTATAAGCGATGAGTCATCGCTGACATTTCCATTTCACTATATCAAGCTTTTCACCACACCTATTTGATGGCCAAAAAAGTCAGCATACGAAAATGTGCACTTATCAGATAAATCAGGCAGTAACTGATTTTTCGAAAATTCTTAGCTTTACAAAAAGACTCATTGAGTGACTGACTCAGTTGCGTTCTCCTCGGGATGTGAAAGTGGTGTTCCGTCCAAGCAGCTTCAACTTGTGACACACAAGTGTTGCTGAAACTTTAGGGGAACTCTTAGAGCACCGTGTCTGTGAATGACTTAAAAGAGAAATTACTTTTGTTTGATATAAACCGGGAGCACGAAATGAACAATTCCACAGTTTTGAGACATGAGGCTGCAGGCCATTTTAGAAAGCCAGCTAAACAAGAGACTTTTCAACTTAAAGTTTATCTCATTGAAATAATTTTTTCAAAGCCAAGTTTATTTAACCTTTTTAAAAGTTTTACTTATTTACTTTGAGATGGAGAGACAGGGAGGGATGGGGAGGGGAAGAGAGAGGGAGAGAGAGAATCCCAAACAGGCTCAACGCTATCAGCCCAGAGCCTAACTGGGGCTCAGTCCCATGAACTGTGGGATCATAACCTGAGCCGAAATCAAGAGTCAGCCACTTAACCAACTGAGCCACCCAGGCACCTCTGACTTTTTGTTTTTAACATCTGCAAGTTGGGTTATTGGTATATAGTCAAGTCTACATGTCTTTTTCATACGTGTTAGATATTACTAAACTAGTATCTGCCAGAGTATACGACTAAATGTCAATTAAATGTAAACATTTCTAAGCCCGTTTTTGAGGGAGGAGAGAGTTTATCCCTTACCCTAGAGATTATGAACAAAATAAAATTAAGATGTAATGCTTAATTTTAATAGGCTCTTAATTATAACTCTCTGGTCGTAACTTTCTTGTATCTGTTACTAACCTCAAGTAGTTACTCTAGTTGAGCATTAACATTGAACATAATAAATATTGTGATCTTAAAGAAAGAGTCCCTGTTTGTTCTCTTAGTGTATGCAATATTTTGAGATTTCTGGAGCCACGCATGTTTTTCTCTGAACCACACTTTGATAATATGATTATATTTTCTAGGACTGTTGCAAATTAATCATTTTTTTGTTATGCTGTTTCTTTTATCAGAAGTGTTTGTTTAACTAGCCGCATATAAACAGATGTTTATTTTGAGGATTGACTTTCATGTGAATAACTGCCTTCTAGTTAAGTATTTTAAATCCCATCTCTTAAAAGTAAGTAAGCTAGCCTCAGAATGTTCTTTCTTTTTCGTTTTTAAGAATTTAAGATGAACTGTGTAACATAAAGAAGTTTGTAAATGCGTGAAGATAAGGATTATGTCTTACACATGTCTGTAACTCCTCCCCCCCCCCCAACAGCCTCACACACTGCAGATTAACCCATGCTTATGCAAGATTTAAAGAACAAAAAGTGATGTAGAAAAAGCTACATCTTTGCTTTGAAAGTGATGATGTAGGGATCATCTCTGAATTTAGCAGTATCCTTAAAATCAGGGTAGATAGACATTTTCCTATCCCTCTTCCCATCTCTCCCCAGCCCTCACCCAGGGAGTGCATCTGGGACCACATACACCTTTGTGCACTGTGTCTGCTGTTTTTATATACATGCAAAGAATCAGGTTCAGATCCGCCAAATGCTGGAAAACGTGAAATCATTTCCGGGCACTATCTCGGTTTTCCAATTCTTTTGTTCTTCTAAAATACAAAGTTCTCTTCCATGCTATTTTACATTCAGCTAAAAGTTGTTCAGTGCAACTGTTTACAGAGGCCCTAAGGTGTTGGCTAATGCGTTAGATGGTGTGAGATGCAGTCTTTGCTCTTGGGAGGTTCACACCATGGTTGGCCACAACCTGTAAATCGACGCCATTCTGTGTCATAGATGCTGCTATACAAATAGGGTAAGGGCGCCTGAGAGGGCAAACGTGGGAGTAGTTATTTCTTTCCTCCTAAGGGTCAGAGAAGCCGTCACAGGGCACTGGCATGGATCAGAGTTTTCCATGAAGAGGAGCTTTCAAGACAGGCAAATTGAGGACAGGACATTTAGGGCAGAGGGAGGAGCATGAGCAGGGGCGGTGATGAGGTTGGGGAGCTCATGCAGGGTGTTCTTTGATACATACAGAAGTTTGGGCTTTCTGTTGCAGGCAAAAGAGAGTCAAGCTTTGGTATATTCAGGTTTTCATTTTAGAAAATCACTCTGATAACCAGGTGGAGAATGAAGTAGGGTATTTATGCTTTCCTCAGACAATGCTTCTAGAATATAAATAGAGCAAACATGGAGTTTTCTTCCTCGTTGCTTTAAAGGAAACTTTGTAAGAAATCCCGATACATTCGCTTACAGAACAAATGATTTGTTCTTTAGGTAAGTTATCTTTTTACAGCATTTCAGTGCTTTGTGTTCAGATTTAAGAATTCCCACTCTCTCCCCCGGGCAACACCAGATGAATTCTGACTCTCTCCCCCGGGGCAATACCATATGAATTCCGACTCTCTCCCCCAGGCAACACCAGATGCTAGGGCAGTACAGTAAAGCAGCTCACTGCCTCACTCTTCCTGCCCCTTTCTCTCTCAGGCTTTACCATCGAGTTGCCCAAGCAAAATGCTTAGACATTTCGTTGGCTCTTCTCCTCTCTCTTGCCTTTTAGGCCAATTAGTAAGTCCAGTGGATTCTGCCTCCAAAATAAAATTGCTGTCCTTGCCTTCTTCTCAATGATGCTACCACCTGCACTCGATCTCCAGCCCCTCTCCCTGGGACATTTCCTCATTCTCGCTCTCCTGCTTCAACCATTTCACTAGCTTTTTGCACTTAGAATAAAAAGCGAACTCCCCGTTGTGGCCGCATCTTCTGGCTCTTATCTCCCTGAACCTCATCTCTTGACGTTCTCCTTCTGCTCCAGCTGTTCTTTGCCCTTATGGTGGCCTGGAAACACTTCTCTTCTTCCAAGAAGCTCTTAGGATTTGGTGCCTGGCAAATACTCCCTGAACTTAATAACATAATGACATCATAATAATAACACTTTCTGCCATTTATTGAATGTTTGCTGTAACCCAGTGTGCTAAGTGCTCTGCAGCCATTACTGTATAATTAAATTAGATGCAACAAGCTTGTGAAGTAGGTATTATTATTGCTGTATTTCAAGAGAGGAAATTAGGGCACAGAGAGCTGAAGCAACTTGCCCACGTTCCTATTTTTGGTGTCTGATGGAGCCTGGCTTGCAGTCTGTCTGTCTGACTCCAAACCGAGCTCTTTGGTACGAAGTTTCGAAAATATTTTGTTATCATCAAAATTTACAATTCCTAAAATTTTTGATAAGCATAGAGAAAGTCAGGTGAAATGGCATCCAACTATTTCATTAAACTGTTTAATATCTTTAACAGTGATTTCACTTATCACATGAGTTTGTATGGAAATTTACGTGCATAATAAGGTGAGACATTTTGCAAAACAAAGACTATTATGAAAGTAGCAGCTATTTTTAATTTTAGAGTTTCAACATGTAAACATCTTGTTTGCAGGGCACCTGGGTGGCTCAGTCGGTTGAGCTTCCGGCTTCGACTCAGGTCATGATCTCACGGTTCATGAGTTCCAGCCCTGCGTCGAGCTCTGTGCTGACAGCTCAGAGCCTGGAGCCTGTTTCAGATTCTGTGTCCCCCTCTCTCTGCCCCACCCCTACTTGTGCTCTGTCTCCCTCTGCCTTTCAAAAATGAATAAATATAAAAAAAAATTTAAAAAAAAATTACAATTCCTGGAAGACAATCTTAGAGCAAGCTATAGAGAACATCTCATACTGAAAGTGAAAGTAAACGTTCATATACCTTAACTACCTTATTGGTGGCAACAGATTTTTCTCAATATTTTATGTCTCATTAATAATAAAAGATGGTATGGCACAGAAATGGGGAGTAAACTCTGGAGTCAGACAGACATGTGTTTAAACTCAGTACCTGCTCTTCATTCATATAGATCCTAATATCGTGTGTGCTGAATGATATTTTTGGCACTTGAGGTATATCAGTGGGCAGTCCAGTGAGATGGGTTTTTAAACTTTGGTTCTATGAGCTTTTTTTGACTTGGAGACTCACTATAGCATTTTATGAATTCAGTATAAATGTGACCCTTCCTGGACCCCACCCCAGTGGAATCTATTTGAGTCAGTCCTGTGACGTGTCTCCTAAGAACATTCTCAGAGCAAGACTAAAAGTTCAATTTGCTGTAAGTGTAATTTCCTTCTTCCTTCCTTTCTTCTTTCCTTCTGATTAAAATGAAGCATTAAATTTAACTTTATTAGGTATAATAAACTCAGGTAACTTCTACTCTAATAGAGGTAGCACAATAAACGTAGTACGTGCGAAAATTACATTATATGTTAGAAGAGGAAAGTCCTTTGTGTGAGGGAGTAAATAAGATGAGGGAAAATCAGGGGAGCTCGTTGTGGTATTAAATAAGAGGTCAGTGAGGTGGGTCTCACTGAGAAGGTCAAAGACTTGAAGGAGGTGAAGGAGTTGCTCAGATGGATATCTGAGGGAAGGGTGGCCCAGGAGGAGGGAGTAGGTGGTGTCCAGACCTAAGAGGAGCATTGAAGGCCGCTTAAAAACAAAGCACCATTGTGGACAGAGGGGAGAAAGGGATGGAGAGATACTAGATGAGGCCAGAGGGTTCTCAGGGTCTTGTTGGTGATACTGAAATGAACTTCATACACGAGGCACGTGGCCACAGGGGCTGGCCCAGAATCACAGAGCCCCTGCCCACCTCCTCCAGCCACAACTCTTGCTGCTCTATCGCTGCAAACCCTACCCTGCGTTTATAACCGAAAGTCCTTTGAAGATTTCCCAAATATGCATGCTGTTTTAAGCCCTTCTACTTTTGCACACACCTCAGGTACACGTTTCCATCCCTTGTCATTCTGATAAACTCCTTCAAAACCCACCCTGAGCCCTCTGGACTTTCTCTGGACCACCATGCATAGTGATTTGACTGTGTGTTTGTTACAGTCACACACAGCTAATGATAACGTGATGAGCGCTTCCTGTATGCCATGCAGTAAGTCTTCTATATGTTTTTAATGCATTCCTCACAACAACCCTCTAAGGTATGCCCTGGTATCATCCCCATTTTATAGATGAATAATAAAGGCATGAAGAAGTTCAGTAACTTGCCTAAGATCATTCAGCCACTAAGTGGTGGCCTTAGGAGGTACACATAAGGTTTCTGGCTCTAGACCCCATGCTCTTAATCATTACATTATATTGCCCCTCTACGTTTTCCACCATTATTAAATACTATATACGAGGCAATGTACACATCACACTTGACTGTAAATATTAGTTTGGTGTATGTGTCTCCTATATTATTTGTGACTATTTAGAGGGTAGGGAACCATGTCAAATTCACCTTAACTCTTTGGGGCTTTGCACATGCTCTACCTTGGTTGAGTCGAAAGAAGAAAATATTCTCTCATGTAATTTGTAAGACCTGGGAAATAATATTCAAAATGTCAATGATAGGGTGTCATTAACTCTGAATTTTCCTTTTTTTTTTTTTTAATGTTTATTTTTAAGAGAGTGAGAGAGAGAGACAGCGTGCAAGCAGGGGAGGACCAGAGAAAGAGGGAGACACAGAATGAGGAGCAGGCTCCAGGCTCCGAGCTGTCAGCACAGAGCCCGATGAGGAGCCCGAACCCACGAATTGTGAAATTGTGACCTGAGCCGAAGTCAGACACTCAACTGACTCAGCCACTCAGGCGCCCCTGAATTTTACTTGGTTTTGAATTTGATTTTCATCATGTTGTTATGCTTCTCTTTCTCCCCAGACCAGTATTAAAGAGGGACAGCTATTGAAGCAAACCAGTTCTTTCCAGAGGTGGAAAAAGCGTTACTTCAAACTTCGAGGCCGTACACTTTATTATGCAAAGGACTCAAAGGTAATTTGGGAGAGTATTACTTGCAAGCGCTTGAAGTTGTGAATGTATTAAAAATTTTGGTTCTGTAAACTTTTTGTCTTAGTGCTCACGATAGCCTTAACTGTTCTGTGCATTTAGTATGAATGTGATCCACTTTGGACCAAATCCCAAGGGAGTCTATTTAAGTCAATTTCGTGGCATGTCCACAAAGGACAATCTTATGGGGAGGTTCTAAAGTCGTTTTCTTTCTTCCTTTCCGCTTCCCTTACAATTAAAGTAAAACTTTAAGTGTAAAGTTTATTAAATGTAATAAACTCAAAAATGTTGGGTTTCCCTCTTTTCTTGCTACCTTTTTACCTTATAAATCTTTCCCTGACCATGAGAGAGAGAATTGCTATAGTTGCTAAGAATCCATACTCCAGTTTCAGACAAGATTCGTATCCCAATTCCAGCACATTCTAGTGGAGTGGCTGTGGGCAGCATGTGTTGTTCTGAGGAGGCTTAAATGAGATAATACAAACAATCATTCCATTGTGCTAGCAGTTAAGAATAAAAACCACAGTGAAATAAAATCAAGGCTTTAAATGATTGTTACATAACAGTTGAATAAAATAAGAGTGATGTGGTTAGGTAAGAAAAAAATGAGTAATGATGAGCTTCCATTTAAAACTGACATTTTAATATTCCTTGAGAAGTTAACATTAAGATGTCTTGCTGCTGTCTCACTTGGATAATTGATAATTTCCATATTAAAAACTGTATGTTTCTGATATAATTAGTAGAGTATACCAGGAGATAAAATCAAATATGCAAACAAACCTAATTCTTGGTCTGTGCAGCTGTAGAAGTAATAACCAAACCAAGTAATTCTATTTTAAAAGTCGTTATGTTCTAGGTTGTCCCTGATCTGGCTCCATGCTGACTTTTCACATTCATCTCTAGGGAAGCATTGGCCATTTGACAGCCTTCGGCCTCGCCCCATGTGTACCATCGGCAGATGACTTTCCCTCTGCCTCCACTTGATGAAACTCCCTGCCTTCTTTAAGATCCCCTCAAATATTCTTACTCCATCATTCACGAGAGCAAGAGTTCAAGTGTCTTCTGCGGGAGAAATTATCTGAATTTCATAGTATTCTGTCGGATTTCTTCTTTTCCACTTTTAATAGTCTCTCTTGCATTAAAATGGGTTGTGTCTGTTTCTTCTCCTGTGCTAGATTTTAAGTTCCTTCTGGTCAGGGAACAAGTCTAACAGGTTGGTTGGAGTGAAGTGGACTCACAAGTGCCCTGGAGATCTTGGGGGTGGTGGCGGAAGCTATGAGAGGACTGTCCCTTGTCTGCAGCCCCAGACATGTGCTGTCATCCCTGCCCTGCTGCAGGGACGCGGAATGAGTGCGAACAATGGCCAAATGACCCAAAGTGGGACGGATACGTTCATTTACTAGAATCTCCTAATCTCCAAATGGAACACTAATATTAAAGATTCCGTTTCTCTGGAGTTTTTCTCACAGGAACTTTTTTTGATTGAAACCATTTTTAAGAGTACAAAAGAAACTTCCATTTTATATTTGCAGAGCACATTCACCTTCTCATCTGAACCCATGTATGGATGAGGAAAATAGGGTTCAGAAAGTTCAGGAACTCACCATGATCCGACCCAGGACTAGTTCTCATTTCTCACTTAGCAAATGTGGGAAGGAGGATGTTTGCCTGCTTGCAAAGTTGTTACAGGCTGTTTGTTGCCTGTCAGGAGGTGTTGCTTTGTGTGTACGTGTGTGTGACACAGTTAGGAGGTTCCCCATAAATTATGCTTCTAGAGGGCACACAGCATTTTGCATTGAAACACTGTGCCAGGGTTTTTAAAGACCTTCCCAGTTTGTGATTTAAGAGTTAATTGTACTTCATGGTTTTACTCACTCTTCTTAAGAAACGGCAAAGTGTCACGAATGACTTTCCTTTCCTTTTCTATTCCTAATTCCTGACATCGCTTCATAGTCATGGCCCGATAACAACAACAACAACAAAATTATTGACGAGCGTTGAGTTAGGTTTTCATTTAATGTGTTTGTGTTCTTTTTCATTAACAGTCTCTGATATTTGATGAAGTCGACCTCTCAGATGCCAGTGTAGCTGAAGCAAGCACCAAAAATGCTAACAACAGTTTCACGGTATGGTTCTATTCTGCTGACTCCCTTCTCAAAAGTCATAGAATGACCTTTCCTAAACAGGTACAGAAAGTCCTCTTAGTTACCAACTGTGTGTCAACTGTTGTGCGTTGGAATTCCTGCCAACTCAATACACTTGATGAGTACGTTCTGTACCCAAATACTGTTCATGATTGTTTGGGTCAATAAACGAAGATATTAAATGTATTTTTTTTAAGTATTTACAGTGTTTTCCATTTTAGACCTTTTAGTTTTTGTGCTTTAACATTTTTACCTCTTTTAAGTTTATTTATTTGAATTTTTTAATTTTTAATTTTATTTTAGAGAGAGCACAAGTTTGGGAGAGGGGCAGAGGGAGAGAGAGAGAGGGCGAATCTTAATTTTTTTTTTTAACATTTATTTATTTTTTGAGATAGAGAGCATGAACGGGGAGGGTCAGAAAGAGGGAGACACAGAATCTGAAACAGGTTCTAGGCTCTGAGCTGTCAGCACAGAGCCCGATGCGGGGCACGAACCCACAGACCGCGAGATCATGACCTGAGCCAAAGTCGGATGCTTAACCGACTGAGCCACCCAGGCGCCCCGAGAGAGGGAGAATCTTAAGCAGGCTCCATGCTTAGCAAAAAGCCTCATGTGGGGCTTGATCCCACGAACCTGGGATCATGACCTGAGTTGAGATCAAGAGTCAGACACTCAACCAACTGAGCCACCCAGGTGCCCCTCACTTCCTTTAAATGTAATACTTTAATTCTGTTGTTTATGAATATTCAAAAAGGTTGTTTATCTTCAATCTTAAAAAGAATGTTTTTTCCTTCTGTTCTACTTTTGCTCTGTTGCTGCAGTTCAGGTGGTTGCTATAGTTCAGGCCTTCACTTATTCTCACTTAAGTAATTCATTTGACAGCTACTTAAGAGGTAGCCTCGGTTTCAGCGAATTCCTTCCCGATTACAAATCACGTTGCTGGAAGGAACTCACTGGCTCGCTGTTGCCCGTCAAGTGGCGTTTGCGGCTCCAACCTAAAGTCTCATAAAATCACGCCTTGGCGTTCTCGTGTTCCTGAGACTCTGTCCTCGTGCAGCTCCCTGGTCCAGCCTTTCTGTCTGCGCTCGGGCTTTTCCCGTTCCCTCTGGCTCGAATGATTCCTCCTCCTTCTGTAGCTGTTGGAATTCTGCCACTTCTGCAAAGCGTATCCACGTATCTCAATCTTCCTGTGCTTCTTTCATTCAAAAAATATGATTTGAATACCCACTGTGCGCTAGTCACAATACAGTGCAGTGAAGTCCATCTGGGGTACTTTTTATAACTTCATATTCCTAGGCCCTCTAAGATGCACTGCTCTTGCTGTGTTGTTGCCCCCTGCACACTCCCAGCCCCTGCTCAAGAAGCTACCACTACTGACAGAGGCGAGCTGTGTCCCTCTCCCAGGCATGCCAGGGCAGGGAAGGCAGACAGATGAACAAACACAGAGCAGTGCCGCGGTAGAGGTAAGCACTGGCAGGGGCGGGGGTGGGGGAGGAAGCAAATGCATTCAGATTTAGCCATATTGATTTATGGGCACGTGGGATAATTCATGGTGTAAATATTCCTGCCCCTCCCCCTTCCCCAGGGAGAGTTTAGTTTGAGGAGAGGAAAGCCAAGAATAGAATCCTGGGAAAATGTTAAAATTTCAAGTTGGACCAATAAAGACAGAGCACTCGGAAGTATATGAGGAGTTTTAGAAGGTGATGATGTTAGGAAAAGCCTGTGGAAGATAGTTTTAACGGAAGTTTCAGACATCAAATACTGCAGAGAGGTCAAGTCAAAGGAGAGATGAAAGCGTTTATGGAATTTGTTACCTTGGAGGTGACTGGGTCACACTGATGGGAATGACTTCAGGGACCGGGTGGAATGCATTAGGCTGCACTCCGGAACAAAGCGGGAAGGCAGGGAGGCCGGGGTGGATTGCTGGTTTGAAAAGCTTGGCTGCTAGAAGGAGAACAAGTATAGCTAGAAGAATGTTCAGGCTTGAAGAGAATTTTGGTTTTGTTGTTGTTGCTTTGCTTTGTCTTTAAAATGGGCTTTGAATGTGTATGAAGAGAGAAAAGAAGTGTTAGACTCAAAGTTGGAGTGTCCAGGAAGTAGGGGGAGAATGGACGGAGCATGACTGCTGAATAAGCTGAAGGGTGTGGGAGCCAGAGCTCATGTAAAGATCAGCATTGATTAGGAGACAGAAAGTTTATGGAGTTAGGTGTGTGCAGAAAGTTCATTCGTCTCAAACCCAAATACTACTGTTTTCTTAATGAAATTGAAGACAGGGTCATCTGCCCTGAGTAAGAGTTTAGGTGGCTTTGGAGTCGCTTCTGTAGAAAATGAGAGTTGACACTGAACAGGGACCTGTAGTAGATTATGAGGTGGTAAATAATGTCTAGCAAACATCGAGGTCAAGTTTAATAATGCACCTTATTTCTATGCCTGTCGCATTTTCTTTAGGATGGGGAGAGGGAACAACTAAATTGATCCAGGGTAGATGGTTTGTAGGATGTATCAGACAGAAAGGTAAAGGGATTATTGGATGTTTGAGGGATCAATAACTCATCCATCTTCCCTTCTGTGTTCTCGGTTCTTGAGAATAAAAACGTAGGGAGTGAGGGACGGCTTTATTCATGGCTGAACAAGACCCAACAACCATTAAGTACAGAGCTTCTGATAAATTGTTGCTTCTTTTTCCTTCCTCCCAAGTGAAGGTGGGGTAGGGTGATGAACCACTTGCCTTCCCTAGTAGTCCTCTCTCCTCTGTGGACACTGGACGCTCATGGGGGAGAGGACAATAAGAGTTTCCCCCCAAAAGGGATCTAGAATTTAGTTTGAAAGAGGGTTCCAAAATTTAAGATTTGAAAGATAGAACAATTTCAGGTAAAGATGAGGTCCAAGGTGTTGGTGTATATAAAGGTAAAAGGAAGTGAAAAGCTTGAATTTAAGAGAAGTTATTCAGATCCTTTGCATAGCTCTTTCTTGGCCTACAAGTACATTCAATCTCTCCTATTGTATCTTTTTTATTATAGAACTCACTATATTCTGCCTTTTTATTTAATTAGGTACTTATGTTTATTATCAGCTCCCTGAGGACAGAAACTCTGTCATGTTGTTTTACCTCATAGTAACTTACCCATAAGTATTTGTTGATTTAATTAATAAGATGAAAGTTTATTTTACACATGAGAAGACTTTTGGTTGAAATATTTTCAAGAAATTTGTCCACTCAACCAAACGTTATTCCTGAAGTTTGTTGGTCCAGAAATGGGGAGACTAAAATGTTAGGCAGATTGCTTAGAGTCTTATAGCAAATCAGTTTGGTAGAACTTTCTATGGCATAAAATAGAATAAGAGATAGATTTTCAACCAATAATTGGCAATCCTCTCTATCTTTAAATATTTAAATATCCTACCTTTCTGGATTGCATTGACTGCTATTAATGCTGTTATTTTAGCTAGTTCATGTCGAAGGTTAATGGTGGAGTTTGGTGGTATCATGGCTAGAGAATACAGGAATGGCCAAATTCAGCTTCACTACAGCCATGCCTTGAAGTCCCTAAGGATGATATATTGACAAGGGACAATAGTAAATGGAAAAGCTATAATTAGCAAATGGAAAATGGAAATGCAGTGCTTTGCCTGAAAACCCAATGCCAAGCTCTCTAGTAGAACGGGTCCTAGAGCACTGTTTTAGAGAGCACGGCAGAAACTGACTTAACATGAGAGATTACTCAGCATCATTTCTGCCGCATTCTGTGGGTTACGAGTGAGTCACTAAGGCTGACTGAGCTTCAAGGGAGGGAACATAAACACCATGAGCATTGCGTCACAGGACTTGTGGACATGGTTCAGACCTGCCTACTTGATGGTTACTTTTCCTTCCTTGCACAGTCCTGTGCTCCCATCCTTGGAATGAATAATTTTCTTGGTGTTTTTTTTTTTTTTTTTTTTTTTTGGTTGTCTTAGTCACCTCAGGTACATGTTAGTTTTCAATTGCTTTGTAACAAATTACCACAAACTTTGTGGCTTAAAACAATGCCCATTTGTTAGCTGACTGTTTCTGTTGGGCACACAACATCGCCAAATTCCTTTCCTCCGGATCTCACAGTGTTGAAATAAACAGATTTTTAAATATATACAGATATGTGTATGTACACATCCATACATGCATATTTAGCCCTTAAATTGGGCTAATTTTAACCAAGGTTGGAGTTTCGGGTTTTACATGTGTCTTCTGCAATAGATGGCAGTGACAATAACAACAAAAAACTGAAAGCATTTTCTGTGACATTAGGTGTCAGTGATGTGATCAGGGAATGGAAAAGGACAACGCTGACAGCCTTCTTGGCAATGTATAATCCTTCAGGATTCATTAATGTTCATCACGAATTTATGTGTAGTTTAAGTTCTACCATAGCATGTCTACAATTGTGGCATCTACGAGACGTTCTTAATTTTGTCGTTCATTTTCTAATTGTCTCATTTCCTTTCTTTTTTCTTGTTTTATTGATTTCTGCATGGTGTTCTGGTGTTTTATTTCCACTTTCACGTTTTAATTTTAACACACCACTGTGCTGTAGGCAAAGGTGTTCTTCTCTTAGACCGGAGAGAATTGACTTCCCCTTGGTCACACCAGTGCCTCCTGGGGAAGGGTCCCAGCCCTCCTGATGCATAAGCCAGGGTGCTTCCTTCTCACACAGTGTTCTTTCCATCTGGTTAGTCTTTGCCCCTGTTCTCTCTCTCTTCTCACCTCCGCTGCTCTGTTTGTCTCTTTCTCACTTACCATGATGCATATATCCCGGCTTTTTGTGACTTACTCGGTTGCAGACTTTAGACCATGAAGTCGAACAGTGTGGGTCTGTGTCCTGCTTGGCCCTGTCTAGTTATGTGACTTTGGACAAATGAGTTCACCTGTAACTGAGGACGGCGACGGAGCCCGCCTCATGGGGTTATGAGGATTAAGTGAAATGTGATAACACATCGCAATCCCCAGCACAGTGACGAGCACATATAGTTTACCAAGCACTAGTGGCGGTCATAACCCTGAGGTCATTATCCCCCCTGTGCGCTTCACAAGTGGAAGCGTGTTGCCAATTCCCAACAAGTTTGGGAACTTGGAAGGAGTATGTGGATGAACTTTATCTTGAGAAAGCGTCCCACCCTGCCTATGTTTCAGAGGTGCAGTGAAGATTTATCTCCACCGTTACTTCATATTAATAGGTTATTCGGGAAAGCAACTGTGCTATAATGGATGAAATTTCAATCATACCTTGTTATATAGATGTATATGATAAAGAACAGCTTTTTAATGATTTGAAAGCCATCACAATCACATTTATACATTAGGCTTTTCAAAATGTGTTGTCCAGGGGCGCCTGGGTGGCTCAGTCGGTTAATCGTCCAACTTCGACTCAGGTCATCATCTCATGTTTTGTGGGTTCGAGCCCCGCGTTGGGCTCTGTGCTGACAGCTCAGAGCCTGGAGCCTGTTTCAGATTCTGTGTCTCCCTCTTTCTCTGACCCTCCCCTGTTCATGCTCTCTCTCTGTCTCAAAAATAAATAAATGTTAAAAAAAAAATTTAAAAAAAAATGTGTTGTCCAAATGACTGCTTTCATTACATTTTAATGTCGTTTAGGCTACATCTTAAATGAGTCATCATTTTTAAGGAAATTTTTGTATGACATTGTTAACACTTTTTATGGAAGTTTGTAAAGAAAGCTTTTTTAATTTTTTTTTTTAACTAGAAAGAAATACAGAGGCAATTTATTTGGTTTATCTAACTACCCTGAGCATTTTCAGTGAGCTATCTGTGGGTGTGTTTGGAATCTCGCGGTTACTGCACACCCATGCTGGCTTTTCTCGGTTGTGTAAAACACAGAAACCATGTGGTAGCATTTATTTTTAGAACTAAATGAGCACTGGAACAAAGAGTCATTTTAGTTCAGGGGTCACTTGCCATTGCAGACATGACTGAAAGTTGATTATCATTAGATTTGATTCCTCCAATGAAGTTTCAAAAAGTAGGCATAAAAACCAATACAGAGAATATGTTTATGGCACATAAAATGCTGAAAATTATACATTCATAGTATAACTGAAATGAGCAGCTGTTTAATGGGAGGGGAAAATGTTCTTAAGAGTTTGTTTACTTTTTTTATTAAAAAAAGCTTTTTTAATGCTTATTTTTTAAATTATTTATTTATTTTTTTATTTTAAATATGAAATTTATTGTCAAATTGGTTTCCATACAACACCCAGTGCTCATCCCAACAGGTGCCCTCCTCAGTGCCCATCACCCACACTCTCCTCCCTCCCACCCCCCATCAACCCTCAGTTTGTTCTCAGTTTTTAAGAGTCTCTTATGCTTTGGCTCTTTCCCACTCTAACCTCTTTTTTTTTTCCTTCCCCTCCCCCATGGTCTTCTGTTAAGTTTCTCAGGATCCACATTCTATCCACATAGAATGAAAACATATGGTATCTGTCTTTCTCTGTGTGACTTATTTCACTTAGCATAACACTTTCCAGTTCCATCCACATTGCTACAAAGGGCCACATTTCATTCTTTCTTGTTGCCATGTAGTATTCCATCAACTGATGAAATGGATAATCCTTATTTGTTTTTGAGAGAGAGGGAGAGAGAGAGATCACGAGCAGGGGAGGGGCAGAGAGAGAGGGAGACAAGGAATCCGAAGCAGGTTCCAGGCTCCGAGCTGTCAGAACAGAGCGTGACACGGGGCTCGAACTCATAAACCATAAGATCATGACCTGAGCCAAAGTCGGATGCCCAACCGACCCAGCCACCCAGGTGCCCCAGAACTTGTTTCTTTAATGTGTACTTTTTGTTGATTCTGTTTTCCCCTTAGCTTCCTCTCTATTATAATTCAGTTCATCTTCTCCTTTAAGAGAGATATCAGATCCTTTGAACCTAAGGAAGTGTCAGTTTACTTTCATCCACTAATACCTCAATCTTCAATTACAAAGGAAGGAATGAAAAGTTATTTTTATGTCATCTGTGAATGCATGTCACAAAACAGGTGTTTAGATTATCATCTAAATAAATAATCACTTAGATAAATAAGTTGCCTACTCTGATGATAATATTTACTATAACTACGATGTGCCGTCTCGAAATGCTGATAATTCATTCAGTTAATTATATCAGTCCTGGTAGGTAGTATTATGCTCTCCATTTTATAGATGACAAATCTGAAATGGAGAAGCAACACCTAATACATGTAAATAGTGACAATCTGAACCCGTCCAGGTCATCTGGCTTCAGTCTGTGCTCTGACCACTCTGCCATTGTGACTCTTTATTGTGGAGTTATTTTTTTATTGTTTTAAATATTTATTTATTATTTTGAGAGAGAGAGAGAGAGAGAGAGAGAGAGAGAGAGAGAATCCCAAGCAGGCTCTGCGTCACCAGCTCAGATGGCAGATCTCACAAATCTTGAGATCATGACCTGACCTGAAATCAAGAGTTGGATGTTTAACTGAGTCACCCAGGTGCCCCATTTATTGTGGAGTTTTAAATGAGTTTGGTCAGATAGTATCCCTCTGTTTTTTTTTCTTATGTTTTCGGTTGCCTCTTCTCCAAGTCAATCACAGAATTTTCTATAGCATTGCCTGATACACCGCTAAACACTTGCTGGTCATACTGCCTATTTAGAATACTGTATTTTATTTTGGGCACTATATTTTGAATAGAAATGTTGATCAAGAGCTCACAGAGGAAGGCAACCCATATTATACAAAGGTCTGGGAATCGTGGGATTGACTGACTTTAGAGGCCCCTTTCTATCTGAAAGATTTGGGGAAATGACATCTTTTTAATATGTGATGGATTCTCATGTCTAAGAGGCAGTCGACAGGTTTTATGTTACTGCAGTGTGCAGGAGAAAGATTCACAGTTGAATTCACAGAGGGACAATTTTAGCTCTACTTAAAAGAGAACTTTCTAACATGAGTCATCTGATAGAACAGGCCTCTTGTGAGGTAATGCCTCTGTCCATTATTAGAAATCTGTAGCCCTCTCATTCCCTACGAACTGGAAGGGGCCTTCAAGAACAGAGTTCTCAGAGCGGACTCAGGTTCAGAGGGCTGAAATGAATTTCTCAAGGTTGGGTGGCTGATAGCTATATACAGCTAATGTAGAATTTGGGGCTCCCGGCTCTTGGGGTTTGTTGGGAGTAGGCAAGGAGTGGATTTAGAGATTCCCAGGCACTTTGCACACACTGTCTCATTCTACCAAACAGCAAGAGCTAAGTGACCATCCTTCAAGAATGCTGTTGGAGAGACCTTTGCATGATGTGTGTATGTGGCAAGGAGTGAGGGGAGATGGTGGGGACTGAAATTTCTTGCATACCCAAAGACTGTCTTCTTTACCACTGGATCCCCAGGGTTAACACAAGGCCTGGAACAGAGGGGAAAGACAATAAGTATTTGTTGAACGAAGGAAGGAATGTGCTGTTGAATGAATGAATGATAGACCCTAGTTTTCCTTTCAGAGAAATGTGTCATTTCAAGTTTTAGCTTAAAGCACACGGTTTCCTCATTTCTCCTCAATGATGACGGATTATAATATACCCATAAATATTTGTATCCTCGTTGAACTCTTTACATCATGACCAGATGATGTTTATGCTAACAATAAGTCTTAAAAACACGATTCTTGCCTGTGACTGATGATTGCAGTGGTCTCAAAATTATCTGATGCCTGATAATGGCAAACCACATATTTTTTATGTCTCTGTGGCTAACCTATTTTATAGCGCTCTAAAATGATACCACATTAATGCAATCTGAGTGATTGTTTTGCCTCTTAAAATTGACTTACATGTAGTGTAGATGGCTTTATACTATGAAAGCTGATAATTTAAAAGTGGAGTTTGAAATTTGCATTCTTTTTTCTCTAAGTTGGACATCAGGCTTTTAGAAATGAAATGCGTTATCATTGTTTCTGTAAGTACATCATGTTTATCTTTTCATGTAATGATATAACATCTTTTCCAAGAGTATAGCCTGGAGAAATACTTCTTTAAAGTTATTATGAGCTTCCTCAGACCAAAGTTCTAGGCAGCAAGAAACTATTGGTCCTTTTGTAGCTAAACTAAAAACTTGGAGTGCTCTATTTGTTAGGCTCATAATGTAAGAAAAGCTATCAGGGAAAACCTGCTAATCCTTCTCCCCTTGAGAACCTTTGTAGGAATTTAGAGTTGCTGTTTTGTACAAGTAGATTGTTGTTCGCGTGAATATGTTTCAGGTTGTACATGCCTTTTCAGGATGGATAAAAGCATGCCTACCACCAAGGACTCACAGGTCTGTCCTCAAAAGTGCTACTGAAAAACCTCCAAAAGACTTTAACCTGAGGTTTAATACAATATGACCAAGATACACACTTCACAGGATAGATTGTAAAGAAGGTTTTTTAGGTCCTTGGGTTCATCAGTGGCTTCCCTGCCCACACTATCCAGAATTAGCAGAGGTCATGAAAGGTACTGTTTATGTATGCCAAGGCATATGGACAAGGCTACTTACCCACTGCAATAGCACAAGATTGGAAATACCCCAAATGTTTAAGTTAGAGACTGGTTGAAATGAATTATGAAATATTTCACAGAGTACAGTGTTATGCAACCATGAAGAAGAAGGAGTCTGCTCTGTGTATAATAATGCACACCGAACTCCAAGTTGTGATCAGTGTGAAAAGCCAGATGTAGAACAGTGAGCATGTGTAAAATGTTACTCTGTGTTTGTTACTCTGTGCTTGTTTGTGTGTATGTGCGGGCAGCTATACATTTAAACCTTGAAAGATCGTATATTTGTTGTATATACAGAGCATTTCTCTGGAGAGATACGTAGAAGCTGACAGATATGTGCCTTCAGGAAGGAGACTTGGTAGCTGGGGGCAGCTTGGGAGGGAGATGTATTTTTCGTCCTAAATATATTTTGAACGTTTTTGTTTGTGTTACAAATCCTTATTACTTATTCAAGAAAAATTCTAAGTGCTACATGAGAGCCCTTTCTGGCAACTTCTTATCAGATGCATTTGACAAGAGTTATGGATTTAGCAGGAAGCCCATGTTGGACACTGCTCTACTGTTCAAGCAAACCATCATAAAGGCCATCTGTAACGGGAGGGAAGGAAGAGGTGCATGAGAGATCTTGTGGGAAAGACTGGAGAGCCATGGCCAACAGGAAAGGAAGGAGGAGAGGAGGAAACTAACATAGAGTTGTTGAATTTGGGAGGACTGCTATATAAATGATGCCTTTAATTACGGGTAGAAAACAAGAATACAAGTAGGCTTGTGGGGAGTGAAAAGAAGGCACTGTGAATTAGACACTGAGAATTTGAAATGATGGTAAGGTATCTTGGCAATGTCTAGTAGGCAATTGAAAGATGCTTTAAAAACTATTAAAATGGCTTAAAGTACTCCTTTGGTATCATGTTCATGGCTCTTTGTAAGTTTCTAGCATATCCGGTGTCTTCTCTATTCCTTAAGTATGATTGTGGTGTAATGGAAAATTTAGGTTTTGGAAATGTTTTAGTTTTGTGGTGACTGGTACAAACAAGATAATTATTTTGTTTTGAACTTTCCCATTACATATGTGTTCTGTACAAAGCAATTTACGGTTACAAACAAATAGAGCTTGTGCCAAGGGAATGAGGCTAATGCTTTGTTCCAATCTCTGGTACATTCTGAAAATATTAGATGTGTGGTAAAACTTTTAATGTGTCCATTAACTAGTACTCATGGCTAATTTACAGCAGAAGTGTGTGTGATAGCTTACATAAATAATTTCTAAAATCACTGTGATCCTTGTTATTGTGATTACTGCTAAGAAATAACCCTCTCAGTTTCCAATGTACAGTGTGATACTTTCCGATACTATATATGATTATATATCTTGTCAATATTTTGTTTTGTAAAGGTGCCTGGTTTGCAGAGACCTATCTATGTTAGCAAATTTTCTCCTTCTCCTTCAACTTCTCTTTCAACTTCTTCTTCTTCTTGTTGTTATCATCATTATCATTATCATTATTATTAATTTACCAGCACCTTTTCTTGCTCATCTTTAAAGAATCTCCAAGTATGTATCGGATTGAGATATAACTGTACAGTTGCCCTGATCATTTTTAAGAGAAGAAAAAGTGAGCAGCATGTGAAGCCTTTTCTGCCTGTTCGTCCAGGGTAATGTCAGTAAACTCTTTGATATTCCTTCCTTGCTAGTAGATGGCTAGGGAGGCAGACAGAATTCATTTTCAAATCCTACATGGACCTTTCATATGAAAGATGGAATGAGATAATATATGTGATCATATTGACAGCAAAGCACTCTGAAAGTGTAAGATCTGCAAAAGTAATCATTCTGCTTATTTATCAAGATTACGGCCCCCTACACCCTTCTTATTTTTCAAGAACTTAACTATTAATTCTTCTGAGGAAAGGTTGTTTGCATCCATGGATAGTAATTAGAATTATGAATATAATAGGAAAATAGATTATAGTCTCATTGATTTCCCAGTTCACTATTACAATAGCAAAAACTGTAATTGTGTATCATAGTTATTTTATGAGTGTGGCAGGCTGAAGAATGGATCCCAAAGATATTTACATCCTAATTAATGTCTGTAACCTGTGAATGTCACTTTATATGGCGCAGAGGACCTTGTAGTTTTGATCATGTGAAGGATCTTGAGATGAGATCATTCTGGATTATCAGTGGGTCCTGTGTAATCACAGGGGCCCTTGTAAAAGGGAGGCAGGAGGAATTAGTCAGGGAATATGTGAAGTTGGCTTGGTGCAAGGAAGGAGCCATGAGCCAATGAATGAGGGTAGCCTCTAGAAGAGGAAAAAACAAGGTTCTTCCCTACAGCCTCCAGAAGGAATGCAGCTCTTTGGACACCTTGACTTTAAACTTCTTACCACCACAACTGAAGAGAATTTGTTCAGCAGCAACAGGAAACTAATGCCATAGGGATTGATCAAACATTAATAACTACAGTTTTTTTGAATTCTAAGAAACTGTTAATACCGACTTGAATCCAAACTTTCTTTATCAAAGTCTTCAAAGAAGCAGTGGTTTATTATTATACATGTAATTTACCTATATAAATGATAGAATAGGATACCCCAGTAAGCATCACGGAAAGTCTCTCTTGATAGACTCCCTGAGGCCTTTGCCATGGCCTTTCTCCAGAGAGAGCAGGGCAGGGCAGCGAAGCCTGCACAGGGACCACCTTTTTCTTCTGCGGTTTCACTATGTCCTTCTATCTTTGGTTCTCCAGTGAACCAGAGGCTTCTGGGAAGTTCCAAGTAGGTCCTTTACTCTGGAACAGAATCTTAAAGACTAGATAGTCCCCAAAAGATTTTAAATAGATGGCTTTCTTTAACACTTTCTGTATAGATTCTAACACGATATGAATTAGACCATGTTGAATTCATTTGCTTGTTTGAAACCTGGGTCCTGCCAGCTTACATGTCTCTATCTTATTGTTAATATTTTATTAAATGCTTTCAGTAAAATTTTGATTTTAGAGTATTTTGGATTTTTACATTGAAATAAAGGAGAAATTCACTTTTTAGAATGTGAGATACATTGGAAATCCTGGGTATGTAATGAGAAGATTGGTACTTGATAGCATTGAAATCTGTGTTTCCTTTTTTCATGGAAACATATCAGAATTTGTTTTATTTATATTTAATACTTTAAGGCAGTAAAAAAAAACAATATTAGGTTATAGAGGAAAATCAGATTAACATGGACAATGACTTTGTTATGAAGCCATTATTCTTAGTCAAGAAGCAGGTTTTGTGCCGACCTAATCTTAAGCAGAGTCATCAAAGCTCAATAATTATGGAAGTCGATGGGGCGCCTGGGTGGCTCAGTCAATTGAATGTCCAACTTTGGCTCAGGTCACAAGCTCACAGTTTGTGGGTTTGAGCCCCACGTTGGGCTCTGTGCTGGCAGTTCACAGCCTGGAGCCTGCTTCAGATTCTGTGTCTCCCTCTCTCTCTGCGCCGCCACCCCCCCCCCCCCCCCCGCTGGTGCTCTGTCTCTCTCTGTCTCTCAAAAATAAATAAACATTTAAAAATAAATAAAAAGAAATATGGAAGTTGGGGTACCTGGATGGCTGTCTGTTAAGCATCCAGCTCTTGATTTCAGCTCAAGTCATGGTCTCACAGTTAGTGAGATTGAGCCCCAGTTCAGGCTCCTCACTAACAGTACAGAACCTGCTTGGGATTCTCTATCTCCCTCTCTCTCTCTGCCCCTCCCCTGCTCATGCTCTCTCTCTCTCTCTCAAAATAAATAAACAAACCTAAAAAAAAAAAAAAGAATTATGGAAGTAAGATTTGCAACGCTGTCTTCAGCTCAGTCCATCCCACCCCATCTCACTCAGTGATTGGAAGACTTACCTCTTCAGCTTCTATGGACATTTCAGGTCATTTGATTAAGGAGACCACATTATTCATCTAACTTGAATTTGATACAAAAGAAGGCCATAAAAGGTCAGAAACTTGAGTCCTGGCAGGTATGGTCTGCAAGTTGAGTACAGAGCAAGGATTGAATAGAGCCTATATCCCTAAGACACCCAGGTCCCTCACCTCCTTAGTTCCTTGAAGAGTTTTGCTTGGGGTTCCCCGATGTTTGGGTACAGTTGTTTTCACTGTGAAAACTTTCAAATATATACAAACTCAGGGCAACTGTGAACCCCACATTCCCATTGCCCAGCTCCTGCTGCCGTCTGCGTGTTGCCACATTGCTTCATCTCATCTCTCTCTTTCCCTATTTTCTCTGGAATGTTTTAAAGCAAACCTTTCACACCATTCTACTTGACCCCTCATTCTTCAGTAGGCGTTGCTAGATTTTAACTCTGCTTCTTTTCCATCGTTCTTCTCAGACAAAGCCTGGATATGCAGAAGCTGCGGAAGAGAGAGATTGCCCATAGTTTCTGAATTTAGTATTTCGCAGTGAAGGAATAATCTTTTCTTTTGATTTTGATTTTACTTTACTTGTTATAACACTGCTATTACTGTTTTGTTAACTCCTCATATAAGGAGTGTATTAGCTAATTGTAGACAACCCCTTTAGTATCTACATTTGTTTTTTTCTCTTCAATGTATTGTAACAAAACTAATTCCATACTTAATTTACAGAGCTGATTAAAGAATCAATGAGATATTGTCTTTTTGCCGTAAGTTTGTAGTCAAGTATTCCTGGAGATAAGAAGACAGACATCTTCTTGGCAAAGACGTTCTGCTCTTGTCCAGAGGTCTTTTTCCTTTCTATAATTAGTACATTTCTCAGAATAATAGTTTTACATATTTACAAAAAAACTTCCATCAAAATTGATTCTGTCCATACTTGCACTTCTTTGTAGAATTTTGTCACGAATTTCATATTATGCTACAGAATTCTCAAAATTTTTTTTAATGTTTATTTATTTTTGAGAGAGAGAGAGAGAGAGAGACAGAACATGAGCGGGGGAGGGGCAGAGAGAGAGGGAGACACAGAATCCGAAGCAGGCTCCAGGCTCTGAGCTGTCAGCACGGAGCACGACGCAGGGCTCGAACTCACGAACCGTGAGCCGAAGCCAGACGCCCAACCGACTGCGCCACCCAGGCGCCCCTATGCTACAGAATTCTCAATTATTTATACCAAAGTTTAGGTAATTACTTGATTTATAGCTTCATTTTTGAAGTTAATGTTATATATACAAATGATATGTAACTTCTCCTTAGAAAAGTAAGCAGCATTGGGGCAGACTTCCCTGTGTTCATGACTAATGCCTCCCTCTTTATTTTGAGAACCTATGCAGATGTTTGGTACTTCCTAGTCTACATTACAGGAATGCCCACAAAGATCAGTACGTTGTTATTCAGCTAGAATGACTCATCCATTGGAAGGATGATCAGTCAGCCAAAACCAGAAGGGTAGAATGACTTTCAAAGATCCTCTTTAACTTTCAGTAAAGGGTGTGTATGTGTGTTTTGTGTATAAATCTAAATATAGTTCTAAATAAACATCTGAAAAAATTTGTAGAGCCTTCTGAAAGGGAATAGGGAGACCTTAGTTCAGCATCCAAGCCATATGATTTAGGATCCTGTTCACAATAGTGTGCTATCGGCATGGCAGGATTTCCCTATAAATTCCAGCAATGGGTTAATAATTGGCTCTTGAGTGTATGTGAATTACCTGTCAACCTCAGTCTTATCGTTAGCCCACTACATCTTTGTATGTTATTTTACATCATTTGACATATTGTTAAATGTGTGCTCTGCAATTTTATGGAACTACTCTCTTCACGAGCACGTAATGCAGATTCCACAGTGTTTACAGCTATATCATGAGTGTTTACTATATTGCAGCAGTATAATAATGTCTCTTCCTAATATACAATTCTGTTATTTTACAGACTTAAATTATACTATCTGTTGAAAATGTCCATAGCTCTTCCTTTGCCAGATGCGCATTTGTTGTGACTGTACTTTTCTTAGTCTCCCACTAAAATTCAAGCATCATTTGGGAGAAAATACGCATTGAACCTTTATCATCTGGTAGTGCCTCAGAAAAATTTACTTTTACGTCAGAAGTTGTCATCTTAGAAAATAGATGGGACTCGGGGCAACTGGATGATGAAACAGTGAAGTATTGATCCCAGAAGAAAAAGGAGTCAGTCTATCTATGCAGGACTTGCGAACTCAAATGCCTCCAGGGGCCACTTGGTAATTTAAGTGTATGAAGTGGCCAGCTGAAGAAAATAGGTCTAAGCTGCTTGTACTGTGATGAGCAAAGTACCTGTCTAAAATGGATTTTAACTTGTTTTTGTTTTATAACTCACCACTTCTGGGTTCAAACAGATTGACCAAACAAAAACATCAGAGGTCATCATTTGGTGACCTCTGATATATCCCTTGGGGTGCTGTAGGTGGTAGACTATTTCAGATTGATAGCATACAAAGGAATTCTGTTAGGTACAGATGAGAACACTGGAAATTGGGGAGCAGAAGGGTCCTGAAAAGGGAGATACGGAGCTGTAAATATTAACAGCACTTTCTCTGCATTACTTAGACCAGATCCTGACTTGATTAATGGACAGGTTGGATGCTTCCATTGCCCTTCACGGCTGATAAGCAAAGATGTGCATCAGAATCACCTGTATAGCTTTGCCAAACTACTGACTACGTCTGAAATTATCCATGCCTCCCTCCAAAATGAGATTTCGATTTACCAAGTCTGGTTTGGAGCATGACTAGCTAAGTTTTGTATATTTTATAAAAACTCTTAGCTCCATGCAGGTGCACCCATGTGGTTGAGGACCTGTGCTCTTGGATGTAGAGTGCCCCGGGCCACTTTGAAATAAGGGAGTAAATGTCTCTACCCTCATGATACTCACTTAGGATGAGAGACTACATTGCATTCTGGCGCATTTAAATTGTTCAAGTGAATTATTTCCTTTCATACAAGAGGAATGAAAAAATCAACATACACCACTTAAGAGTTGGATATATATATTTGAGGGAGGCTGGAAGAGGCAGGTATGTTAAGACCCAGCATTTGGCAACTTCAAGTATAGCAAACCTAGTTTTAAAAAGACATAATTCTACCTGATTTGGCTTTAACAAAAGTCAAATTATATCCCCTAAGTTATAAAAATTCAGGCAATAGAAAATTGTTACGAGTACACTTAGACTTGCTGTTAGTTCTGCTATCCAAGAAAGACTTCTCACTGCATATGAATTTTCATTTCAATCAGGCAGTTCAGGATTAATCACTAAGGATAAAAAAAATAAGTACTGCATTTCATATAAATGGAATCACACAGTATGTAGTCTTTTGTAACTGGCTCCTTTCATTTGGCATAATGTTTTTAAGGTTCATCCATGTTGCAATGCTGTCCATCTCTTTTCTTTTTTAATTTTTTTTTAACGTTTATTTTATTTTTGAGACAGGGAGAGACAGAGCATGAACAGGGGAGGGTCAGAAAGAGGGAGACAGAGAATCGGAAGCAGGCTCCAGGCTCTGAGCTGTCAGCACAGAGCCCAACGCGGGGCTAGAACTCACGGACCGCGAGATCGTGGCCTGAGCCGAAGTCGGACGCTTAACCGACTGAGCCACCCAGGCGCCCCTGTCCATCTCTTTTCTTACTCCATGTTTTAAAGTTTCCCTTTTTTATTTTTGCCATGACATCTCTAGAAAGTGATACTGATTTTGAATTTCAAGTCGGGATAGCAGGGTAACTTTACAGATGAATTTGGGTCAAGAAACTGATTTGATTTAAACGGATTAATTATGTAGTCATTATCAAACATGGCTTCAATTTTGCTTGATGTCAGACCTAGTTTTATTTTTTAATTAAAAAAGTAATTTTTAATTAAAAAATTAATTTAAAAATATTTAATTTTTTTTATTTGGGTGTAGTTGACACACGATGTTACATTAGTTTCAGGTGTATGACATAGTGACTTGGCAACTGTAAACCTTATGCTGTGCTCACCACCAGGGTAGCTAGCTAACCCTCTGTCACCATGCAGTGCTATTACAATGTCATTGACGATATTCCTTATGCTGTGCCTTTTATTTCCATGATGTATTCATTCCATAACTAGAGACAAAGTAGATTCGTTGTTGCCTAGGGCTGGGGGTGGGGCCAGATTTGGAGGAAAATGGGGAGTTACTGTCATTAAGAAGGTTCCTTTCTGACGTGAAAACATTCTAAAATAGATTATGGTGATGGTTATACAATGCTGTAAATACAATAAGAACCATTGAACTGTACCGCTTAAGCAGATGGATTGACTAGTATTGTGAATTATATCTCAATAAAGCCGGTATTAAAAAATAAAAAGGAAAATGAAATGTATATAGTTTATTTTTAAGTATTTTGATAGAGCAGAGGTGATCAGTTTGGTGTAAAGAAATAAGGATTTCCTAGTGGAAAAAGTTTGTTGGACATTTAAAATTACCACAGAAGTTTGGGGCACCTAGGTGGCTCAGTCAGTTAAGCATCTGACTTTGGCTTGGGTCATGATCTCAAGGTTCGTGAGTTCAAGCCCCGCGTCAAGCTCTGTGCTGACAGCTCAGAGCCTGGAGCCTGCTTTGGATTCTGTCTCTCTCTCTCTCTCTCACTCTCTCTCTCTCTCTCTCTCTTCTCTTCCCCTGCTAATGCTCTGTCTCTCATTCTCTCAAAAATAAATAAACATAAAAAAAAATTTTTTTAAACTGACAAGCTTAAAAAAAAATTACCACAAAAGTTTGTAAAGTGCCCTTCACTGCAGAATCAAAAATCTAAGTTAGAAGAAGAAACTCTCTATTTGAATGTCTTAAGCATGACACCTACTAGAGAGGGCATGCTGAGCTCTCTCAGTACTGCACAGGGATCTGATGCCCTCCACTCTGCCAAGCCTTTTGCCATCTTATGTTCCTGCTGTGAGGAAGCTGAGACCCAGTGCAGTTAACGGGAGGGGTTGGTTGGGAGGGGGGGGAGACAATATTTTTCCTAATCTGTTTGTTGATATTTTCCTAGTATCTTCTAAAGAAAACTCATTATCATTATTCTGGTTTTGGTGGTTTGCTAGTCAGTGACTATTTTGTTAGTGAACTGCTTCCAGTTTGTGTTGTCTTGGACTGTGGACCACACTTAAAAAAGAAATATATACATTACAGAAGAAGTCTGTAAATAGATACATAATTGCTGTCAGCACCAAGAACTGTGATGCTAGTATTTACTGAGCTTTGGTTTCCTAACAGACGCTGTGCTGAATGCTTTACTTGGATGGTCTCACTAATCCCACACCACACTCTGTAGAGCTGGGAGTTAATGCTTTATCCTCACTTAGCAGGTGCAAGACGATGGCTCATAGAGAGGAGGAAACATTGTTCACAGCCGCACAAGTAAGAAAGGACGCTGTTGGTCTTCATTCTAAGTGGGCCTGACTCCAGAATTTGGGCGCTGAATCACTCTGCTGTTACCTTAATGGCTTCCAATAGGGAATTTGCAGACTAGCAATGCCCTGTAATTCACTTGGCTACAGAAACTTCTGTCATTTCTTAAGTTCTAACAGTGTTGTGGGGAACAAGTAAAATATCTTTAGGACACTGGTTTTCAAACATACTTGCACTTTGCAATTATCTGGAAGTTAAAAAAAAAATAAAGCTGGCGGCTGGGTCCCAGCCTCAGATGTTCTGAGTTAAATGGTATGGAGTGTGGCCTGGACATTGGGATTTTTTAAAAAATCTCCCAGGTGATTCTAATGTGCAGCCAACTTTAAAACTGCTTCGGGGGCGCCTGGGTGGCTCAGTACAACTTCGGTTCAGGTCGTGATCTCAGTTTGTGGGTTTGAGCCCCGTGTCGGACGCTGTGCTGACAGCTTAGAGCCTGCAGCCTGCTTCGGATTCCGTGTCTCCCTCTCTCTCTGCCCCTCCCCCGCTCATGCTCTGTCTCTCTGTCTCCCAAAAATAAATAAGCATTAAAAAAATTTTTTAAATAAAAAAAAAGAACTCCTGCTTGTGAACAATGCAAAGTTTTAAATTCTGAATTCCCATCCTTCTGTTAGTAAAAAAAAATAGTGGTTTTGTTACAAAAGTACTACGTATTTGCTTTAGAAACCATAGACAAACAAAAAATACAATTATGATTCTCTGTAATCCCCTCACTGAAAGATGACCAATACAGTATTTGTGGGGTTTTTTTCCCTGTGCATGTTTATGTGTTTAAAGTCTTAACTATAATGTTACTCTTCTATAGAACTTTATGTATTTAATGTCTCCTTTCTTATGTATTTATATGCTTTAGCAGACTGAGAAATTTTTGATTCTTATCCATAGGTAATAGTGTTGTTGGATTAATAGTAAATAGGCCAATAACTCTCCAAATGGAGCAATATCTCTATTAATGGAGAGTTTGTATATTATTTGAGGTAGCATTTAGGAAACGGATTTAGATGGCTCTCCTATGTGTTCATCTTATACAGCACTTTTTCAGACAAGCAAACCTTGGTTTACCTCCTTATCTCTTTTCTGGACTGTTAAGGCAAAGCCCATATGGTTTGTACCCCTGGGTTCTGGGCCTTGGGCTCTGGGCTCTAGTCTTCTAGACTTCCTGGCCTACGTCCTCCCCCTCAGGCTCAGAGAACCCTCCCTAGGAATAGCCCCCTCCCACACCTCTGTCTTTCCACCTTCCCACACTACTCACCTATCATAATAAAAACGCTGAGTTCAATATACTTTCAGAGTGAGAAGCAAATAATTTTCAGAGTTTGCTGCTTCTCAAATAATTTTCCTAATAAAGATTTGGAAGAGAAACCACTGTAGTGTAAGGGAGTTTAGTTAGGATACAACCAGAGCCTGTCAGCTAACAATTATGATTATCCTATTCTTTCCTACAAAGGTGGAATATGAGGAAGAATTCAAATAAAAGGTGGGGAGAGAACTCAGAGCTTTGGTGGGCTGGTGAGGGTTTACCCCAGAGGAGAAAGGGTCAATCTGGGAGACTTTATGGGTTTGGTTGGTAAACCAGCCTTGTCTTCAGTTAGGCCCAGACTACTCCAGGCTTTTGGAGGAAGCATTTTTAATACGGTAGCCACAAAACCAGACATCTCTGCATCATGATTTACAAAAGATTTTCATACATATTTCTTATAACTATAATCAGTGTATTTGTTAATCACCCTTGATCACAAGGCCTATAAATCAAAATTGCTTATAGTTATTTCTGGCTCTTAAAAACTTAACATTTATTTTAAGAATGTGTTATGATCTTTTTTCTAAGTGTTTATTTATTTTTGAGAGAGAGCAAGCATGTACACATGAGCAGGGGAGGGGCAGAGAAAGAGGGAGACAGGATCCAAAGCAGGCTCTGTGCTGACAGCAGACAGCCTGATGCAGGGCTCGAACTCACCAAGTGTGAGGTCACCTCCTGAGCCAAAGTCAGACGCTTAACTGACTGAGCCACCCAGGTGCCCCAAGAATGTGCTATGATGTTTACTTGCTTATTATTGACCACTTTTAAACAAATTTATGTTAAAAGGAGGAAGCTGCAAAATTATACATTTACTTCATTGGCATATCGGTGTGATATACATTGCTGAAATTTTTTTAGGATTGAGCCATTTATGTAGTTCCAAAAGCTATAAGAAAAATTAGAAGCTGTTTCCCTATTCTTTTTCTCCCCTTTTTGTTGAATTCACGATGACTTATGATGAATATAAAGGCATTAAAGACAGTTAAAACCACCAAATATACTGCTTTCCTTCGAATTCAACAACGACAAAACAAAATCAAAGAATAAAATAACAAGCCTGGTTTATTTATCTGAATGATATTTGTCTCACTACAAGATCATAATGAAAGAGAGGGAATCCTTAGAGTTCATCCTATAGTGTAGTAACTAACTAACTAACTAACTAACTAAATACATAAATAAATAAAAATAAATGCTAGAGGTAAATACTTATTCAGGTAAATGTCAGATTTATTGAGTCAGTCCAGTGTAAGTGGGAGATTTCTGGAGTACCATGCCAGTCATCAGAGCCAGGAGAGTATTATGATATAATGGTATCTCTTCTGCTGCATTGGATGAGCTGTCCTAGAAAAACATTTTGAAGCAATAAAGCATCCATTTAGCTCCTGAGTAATGAGGGAGTCAGTGCTCTTTCATTAACTATTTATTCAGGAAAAGAAGTGACCAACTGCTGAAAAGCTTTATCCAAAGAGGGTAGTGGAAAACAGAAGAAAATGCAGAAGTGAGGTTCTGTTCAGTTTCATATGCAATTAACAAATACCCAAAGCTGAACGGTTGATGCTTCTCCTCCATGTGACTTCTGGCTGACTGTATTTAAGTGTGAGTGCCTGTCAGATGTATGAAAGGGCCCCTTGGTTTAAGGAAGGATTGTGCAGTCTACACTAAAGACCAAAGAAAGGAAGCAATGAGCGGTGAGTAGCTAAGATTGGGCTGGTGTCTACAGTTTTAAATAATGGACTTATTTCCTATGATGAACAGTACTGATTTGAGGCACGCTGGTTTACTCCTGTTGGGAATTGTTCCTTTTATTTTTAGATGATTATTCCTTTTTCATGACTTCAGAAATCTGTGCTATAATGAAGTATGTAGATTATCACTCGATCAAATGGCTTCTAACTTAAGAAGTTATTTGCTATATAAATATATAACTTATTATTTGGAAATAGTTTCTAGGTGTGTGTGTAAATTTTGCTCTTCTTCCACAAGTATATAAGTAGTCCCTTCTTTGCAGTGAATGCTTAGGACTTAGCAACTTCAAGATTACAAACAGAATATTGTATTCACACATAAATAGGGCTAATTTCAAGCCATTTCAGAATCTCACTTTGGAGCACTTTTGATGCTATAGCAGCACAAAGCCTTCATTTCATTTGCTGTAAGACTCTTGGTCTGTGTTCTTTAGTGACATGAAAAAATATAAGAGTCACAATTATTTTCTTCCCTTAAAGCCAACCGAAGGGTTTTTATGTTAATTCTTCCCTCCCTGGCTCTCGCTAAAAAGTAGTATAGGGGAATTCTATACAACGAAGAAACAATCCTTCATATAAATCATATTAAAATAGACAGTGGAAATGGTATGTAAATCCCACATTATTTAATAACAGAATATTGTTGATATTGTCAAAAACCAATTATGAATCATTCCATGTTGCATTCCTCTGGTTTTCAATTTTTTTTTATTTCCATACCGAAAACTATGTACTAATTTGAAGCTTACCATGAATTATTTCGAAGCATACTTAAAATCACTTTTCAAGATACCTTCCATGAAGTAAGAATACATTGTTGATTTGGATTCACAGCCTTTGGTAATGGACTAAAAAGTCTAAATAGCAGTGAGCTTAAAGACAAGAAATTCCTCCTTAGAACTAAGTTTTCTTTCCTAGACCCCATTGTATCATACTCAGAGAAAGAAAATTATTTATGTTACAGAGACTCTCACTTGCTTCATCAAGGAAATGAGGACTCTGAGTTTAGAAATACAATTTCCTTGTGCGATTGCTAAGTTTTGCAGTAATCTGTCCTTTCGGTGATTAACAATCATTAGATTGAATTCCCCTTTCAGATAATCACTCCCTTCAGAAGACTAATGCTGTGCGCTGAGAACAGGAAGGAAATGGAGGATTGGATGAGCTCACTGAAGTCTGTCCAGACCAGAGAGCCTTACGAGGTAAAGTGGCTTCTCTTCTGGCGCCTCATGTTCTTAGAAAACCAATGTTATCTGAAGAACTAAAGCTATATTCCACAAAGCAAAGTATGTGTAGATTCATTAAGTAACTTGCTTAAATCTGATATTGACATTTCTTCCTTTTTTTCTTTCTTTTTTTTTTTTTTTTACTTAAAGGAGAGTGTTCTTGTTGTAAAAATTATGGATTTGAAACTTTAATCATAACTCATGCATTCCAAATGTTAACTCGCTCTCGTCTCCTTCTCTTGTTTGCCAAACCTGTGTCTCGTTTCTAGGTGGCCCAGTTTAACGTGGAACATTTCTCAGGGATGCATAACTGGTACGCTTGCTCCCATGCCCGACCCACTTTCTGTAACGTGTGCAGAGAGAGTCTTTCTGGAGTCACCTCCCACGGCCTGTCCTGCGAAGGTACTGTAGCGCCCAGTCTGTGTTCTCCCTCAGCACTGACCACTGTGGCACGATGCTGCCACATCTTGTGGGTACTTCTGTGCCGCAAACAGAGAAACATCACCCCAGGGAAACGTTTCCCTCGGGTGGAAGCTGCATCTGAGAGCACCTCAGTGGGAACACAGTGTTTAAGTTTCACTGCAGCTTAAAGTGGAGCTCAGAGCCCACAGGACTGATGGGGAAATATTTTACCGAGAGAAAGATGATACGAATCATTAGGAAGGAAGTAGAAATCAAAATGTAGCATTTCGCTCCCGAGGAACTAGCAGGTGCTCCACAAAACATCTCTAGCCTTTGTCTATCATGCTGGTTTTCTAGAATTCTTTTTCTGTTCTGAATTGATTGCGGAGAACAAAACTTTCAGTGAGGACAGCACATACACTGACAGAATTTCTATTGTTTGTTATTTCTATTGTTACTTCTATTTCATTATTTTTTTAACTTTTTAAAATGT
This sequence comes from Acinonyx jubatus, assembly GCF_027475565.1. Lineage (NCBI taxonomy): Eukaryota > Metazoa > Chordata > Mammalia > Carnivora > Felidae > Acinonyx > Acinonyx jubatus. Next base: position 28,025,632 of record NC_069380.1, on the reverse strand, counting down.
TTTTTTATTATTTTTGAGAGAGAGACAGACAGACAGACAGAATGCGAGGGGGAGGGGCAGAGAGGGAGACACAGAATCCAAAACAGGTTCCAGGCTTTGAGCTGTCAGCACAGAGCCCGATGAGGGGCTCGAACCCACGAACCTTGAGATCATGACCTGAGCCAAAGTTGGATGCTTAACCTACTGAGCCACCCAGGCGCCCCTCTATTTCGTTATTTTAAATGTTTTCTTTTATTTCATTTTATGTTTCATTTGCATGGAGGCCATCCTTTTCTAAAAATAAGGCCAATGCTGTAGTTTTCGTATTAGGATTTGTGCATTTCTTAATTAAAAAGCAGTGACCAATAGAAGCAAATATACTAATAATTACCAAAAGAAAACTCATAACTTCTTTAGATTTATTTAATTCCGTACCTCAGTGAGCACACTTTACTTTCTGAACTATATCTAATATTAATACTGGCATTTTTTTTCTCTAATACAGAAACGTCTTAATTTTGAATAGCTTTTTATTCTTGAATAATAAAATAGTAATAGAGTCACAGTTTTTGTTCATTTTAAGGTATAAAATCTGAGATACGTCATAGTTCCAGCTATTTAATATGAGACAGCACAGAGGTTGAGAATAGAGTTCCTCAGTTTTATCCTCAGAGTTCTGGTTCCGCTCCCAGCATTGCAAACGGTGACCAGGAGAAATAGTTCCACTGTTTTTGACTTTCATTTCCTCATATGTAAAACGGAGATAATAGTCATTTATACTATGTAGAGATACTATGAAAATTAAGTGAGAGAATATAAACAGGAAAGCTACTTTTCTAGTCAAGTAACTTGGGGAAGTTAGTAGCTGTGCTGTGTAAGAAATCCATCCGGTAAATAATTGAAGATTGCATCATGGCCTGATTGATGCATGAAAATGCATGAAAACAAACACTTGGAAGAGCCATTACACGTGGGTTTTTTTTGTTTGTTTTTGTTTTGTGTTTTTTAGATTTAAACAATGATTGCAAATCAGGTGTAATTACTCTTTATGACTTTAGTAATCTGAAAGGGTTCCTAGCTCTGAGTCTACTCTTACCCGGTCTGTAATACTCAGAGGTGTTCTTTCAAAGGTCCCCTTAGTGTTGCCTCCTAACCTCTTATTCCAAAAAAAAAAAAAAAAAAAAAAATGCTAAAAAAAGATATCAGATCTGAGATACTCTGTGGTACTCTTCCGATTTGAGAATTAGGCATTATTAAATATATTTGTGAATTGAGTTTAAGCTGGGATGACTAAGTCGTTTCTAAACATTTTAAAGGAAAAATGAAAATTACATTAGCTGATGAGAATAAGAAACTTAAAAGTCTTTAAATAAGTTTGTTATGTTATTCTGTTAATAATGAAGTCTTCCTGACTTCTTTATGGTTCTTTATTGTATTTTTAAATAATAGTTTTGGAAGAATGTCTGTTAATACTCATTTTCTCTGCTAATAAAAATTTTATTTTATTTTTTTTAATGTTTATTTACTTTTGAAAGAGAGAGAGAGGGAGAGGGAGAGCCTGAGCAGGAGAAGGACAGAGAGAGAGAGGGAGACACAGAATCCGAAGCAGGCTCCAGGCTCTGAGCTGTCAACACGGAGCCCAGTGTGGAGCTTGAACTCATGAACTGTGAGATCATGATCTGAGCTGAAGTCAGACACTTAACCGACAGAGCCACCCAGGAGCACCCCTCTGCTGATAAAAATTTTAAACCTGTGGCATCCTACCTTGGTATTGTTAGAAATACACCAGAAGGCTTTAAAAATCCCAAGGGTTTTATGAATGTGTAAAGAAGTTACCTTTTTATTTTATGAGAATGTGGTTATTTAGCATAATTTTCTTGTAATCCAAGTTATACTTAAACTTTAGAAACTACCTCCAAATCTGAATAAACTGCTTGCTTGATAAAACAAAAGGCATAGGATACAAGAAGCTTTAAAAGACATAACAAAGATGTAAACACACACAAAAAATTTCATTCAACTGTGACAATGAATAACTTTGTATTGGAATGGAAATCAGTTTCCAGTGTGTGAAACCATCACTAAATTTACTTAATGTGTTTCACAGTAAAACAAGCTGTAATGATTTGTCTTCTGGGTTTGTGTTGAATAACTACTAAAATTGTTATTTTAAAGCCTTGCATACATGAAATATATGAATGAAAAATAGAAGATAGAATACTTTTTGTAAATAATTCCCTAAATCAATGGAGAATGTTAATTATAATTTCAAAGCATAAATGTTCTTCACAATTATTTAAACAGTAATTGAACAAAAAAAAGTTAAATGGTGATTTTTTTCTCTTTTAATCAATAACATCAAATATGTTAACATGGGACTCTATGAATTTTTATCATAGCCAGTGTTGAACACTTAGAAAGATTCAGTGTGGTAGACTGGAAATTGCAGATAAAAAAATCATAATTTTGTTACTTGTCAGTATATATTTTTAAGTTCTGTGGTTTTGAGATAATGGCTTTATAGGTCAGGGAAAAGTGATTTATTTCACAATAACTTATTTGGAGAAATCTAATTGTCGCCTAACAAAATTAAAGTGTTTATTAATAATTTCCATTCCTCAGTGACCATAATCACAGTCTGGTTTATTTTTTTATTATTATATGCTATATTAAGCAACTTTGCAATTTTCAAGACTCTTTGCATGAAGCACTTTATTATTACAAGTGTAATTTTTGTTTTTACTGAGCTGTTTGATTTTTAATGGCAAAATTTTTTAAAAACTGTGAAATTATTCCCTGTTGCTCTCTTTTACTTCCTTCTCTGTAAAAAACAATTATTGACTATTAACACCAAATACTTACTTGTACTTAAAAAGCAAGCCTGGGGATTATGTTGCAAATAAAACTAAAACTAGGACCACATTTTTAAGAAACACCATAACAGATGAAAAGACCTAGGGATGCTAATTAACCTCAATTTTAAAATAGAACATGAGACCGAAAGGGAGCAGGTCATGCTAAAACTGTTTTTCAAACTAAGCTTATACTTCCTAAACTTCCTATAGTATAAGCTTATACTTCCTGTTTCTTTACACTACTGTTTATCGGCAATGAGATTCCATTAAAAAATTAGTTATCCTATATAAATCTGTGCTTGAGTCACAGAATCATTTAGAACAAAAGCTGTATGATTTCCAGGAAAGCATTTGTCAAGGTGCACAAAAGAGCAGATAAATGAAACTAATGTAGACTAATATTTCTCAAAAACAACCCAAAGACAGTTCAGCTCAAGTGACCTTTTACCTATTGGCTATCCATGACATCTGAAGCATTTTGAACATTATTTTACCTGACCCTCTCATTTGCATGCCACATTAAATTAGGACTGTCTTAAACCAGTGGCATATAACCCATCATTTTAAATTTGTTAGCAGTTTACAGTTAGACATTAAAAAATCATGTGAAAAGGAGTCACCTTACATGTAGCATTTAGCAGCAGTTACCTTTGTTATTTCCACTAAAGTGATCTCAAACTTTTAATTATATTCTTTAGAATAAAACTTAGTACAATAAAAAAATATATTCTGAAAAGTCAGAAACAGGTGTAACGTCAGTATCCACTAATGCTTGGATAATTGGTGTCCTTAAAAGGATAAATCAGTTTAGTAGTACTCAAGTACTGATTTTCATAAGTAAGGGTTAATTTCTCAAATAATCTGTGGTTTACTTGTTTTTCATATATGAGCTGCTTCTTTCCTGGTTGTTTCCTTTTATTTCTCTCTTGTTTTTTTTTTCTATTTGGTATTTGTATACATTGTAAAATGATTACCCAAATGGAACATGTCACCATCCGTAGTTATGGAATTTTTTCCTTATGATGAGAACTTTTAAGATTTACTCTCATAGCAACTTTCAAATATTCAATTCATTATATTAACTATACTCACCATTCTGTACATTACATCCCCGTGACTTAGTTATTTTAGTTGGTACTTTTGACTCCCTTCACCCATTTGGCCCAATTCCACGCCCCCACCTCTGGTAACCACCAATGTGTTTTCTGTTTCTATGAGCTTGGTTTTTTTGTGGGTTTGTTGTTGTTGTTTTTACAGTCTACCTAAAAGTCAGATCATAAGGTATCTGTCTTTCTCTCTTTGACTTATTTCAAGTTAGCATAATATCCTCTAGGTCCATCCGTGTTGTCTCAATAGGCAAGATTGCATTTTTTTATATGGCTGAATGAATAATAGTCCATTGTGTAAATACATATACAGATACCACAATTTCTGTATCCATTTGTCTATTGATGGACACTTAAGTTGTTTCTGTACCTTGCTTGTTACGAATAATGCTGTAATGAACACGAAGGTGCAGATGTCTTTTCAAGTTGGTGATTTCATTTTCTTCAGATAAATACCCAGAAATGGGATTGCTGGATTGTATTATAGTTCTATTTTTAATTTCTCGAGGAAACTCCATACTGTTTACTATAGTGGCTGCACCAATTTGCATTGCCACCAACAGTCCACAAGAGTTCCCTTTTGTTCAAATTCTTGCCGACACTAGTAATTTCTTACCTTTTTTATAATAGCCATCCTAACAGGTGTGAGGTGATATCTCATTGTGGTTTTGTATTTGCATTTCCCCCGATGACTAGTGATATTGAGTATCTTTTCATTTCTCTGTTGGCCATCAGTATGTCTTATTTACAAAAATGTCTGTTCAGATCCACTTCCCATTTTTTAAGTGGACTGCTTGGTTTTTGCTATTGACTTGTGTGAGTTCTTTGTATATTAATGTATATAAATGTTAACCCCTTATTGGATATATGATTTGTAAATATTTTCTCCCATTCAGTATGTTGCCTTTCCATATTATTGATGGCTTCCTTGGCCGTGTAGAAACTTTTTAGTTTGGTATAGTCCTGCTTATGTATTTTTGCTTTGTTGCCTGTGCTTTTGGTGTTAGACCCAAAAAATCATCGCAAAGACTGATGTCAAAGAGCTAAAGTCCAGGAATTTTCTTCTACGAGTTTTTATGGTTTTCAGTATTACATTCAAGTCTTTAATCCCTTTTAGTTAACTTTTATGTACAGTTCAGTCCAGTTTTCATGAAAGTGGTCCAGTTTCATTCTTTTGCATATGGCTGTCCAGTTTCCCCAGCAACATTTATTAAAGACATCATTCTTTCTCCATTGTGTATTCATGGTCTCTTTGTCATGAATTAGTTGGCCACATATGTGTGGATTTATTTCTGGGTTCTCTATTCTGTTCCATTGACCTATATGTCTGTTTTTACGCCAGTACCATACTACTCTGATTACTATAGCTTTGTAACATAGTTTCCACTTTGTTCCTTCTGAAGATTGCTTTGGCTATTTGGAGTCTTTTGTGGTTCCATAAAAATTTTAGAATTATTTGTTTTAGTTCTTTGAAAAATGCCATTGGAATTTTGACAGGGATTGCATTTAATCTGTATATTGCTTTCAGTCCTATGGACATTTTTACATTATTAATTCTTCCAGTCCATTAGCATGGAATATTTTCCCCAGTTTATTTGTGTCTTCAGTTTCTTTCATCAATGTCTTGTAGGTTTCAGTGTCTCTTATGTCTCTTTTATAGGCTCCTTTTTGATATTATTGCTGAGCCAATTAGTGATGCATGTAGCGTATTTCTTCATCACTACTTTAGTCTACATCATAATGTAGTAATCCCAACAATAATGCTTTTAAAAGACAGTGCCATCTTTGTGACCCTTATCAACCTATTGCCCATGATGACTGGATATTTTCTCGACATACTTGCAATTTAAAACTCCTCTGAATTATCCTGTTCTTTATCTTACTGATATTTTCAAATCTTTCATTTTAAATTTATTATATGGACAGAAAAATACAAATATCAGAGGAGTACAGCACATAGGATTTTTCACAAATGAAACACATTTATGTAACCAACATCCAGATTAAGAAATAGGATGTTACCAGCACCTCTGTATTACTAAATTTTGTTTAGTTCTATGTTTGTGTGCGTATGTGACTGTTGTCTCCTTTCTCATAAAGAACTAATTCTTTTGTATTCATTTCCTTTATGTTTTATTTATGAACAAGTAGAACCTCTCTAAGTAGCAATCTATAGATTGAAAAAGAGCTTTATACATACATAGCCATATGTATCATAAATACATGAATACCTTCTGGAAAGGTATTTTCAGAATACCTTTATTATTGTTGAAGAGTAATTTAAGATTTTAAATTATTGTTTTTCTTCTACCCCCTCCTTTTTAATTTCATGCTATGATTTCCTTTAATCATTATTCCAGAAGTATATATTCATTTAGAAATGGTTGACTTTTTTTTTTAGTGTGTAAATTCAAGGCTCACAAAAGATGTGCAGTGAGGGCAACAAATAATTGCAAATGGACGACTCTGGCCTCCATTGGGAAGGACATCATAGAGGACGAAGACGGAGTAAGCCCAGTTCTGTCTCTGGTCTCTTCCCAGTACCTCCTCTCTTTATTGTCTGCCCTGTGAAAAATGACAGAGTTATTGGGAATATTTACTAGCAGGATGAAATGGAAGGTTTTGGTTAATTATGAGTTTCTATTTCCAGTTAGATCCTTCATAGTTGCCTTCAGCTCTTAAATTTTGAGGGAAATGTGAATAGAGCTTACAAGTGGCTGCTGTGCTGGGCTGGTGTTGTATTCCCCGACCTGACAAGTAAGATACTCTTTAAGGCTTAGCTCAGGTGTTAATTCAGATGTTCACTCCTCAGATGTTGGGGCCTCCTTTCAACAGTGACCCCCACCTTCAAAACCTTGTCTCCATTGCACCTTGCATTCAAATCTCTGATAGCACTTTGTAATCACTTTATGATAATGCCTTTACATTCATTGCTCCTCAGCTAGACTACAAATCCTGAAGGTCAGGGCTTTAGTCTTAATTATTTTTGTATTGCTACAGTGCTCTGGGCACAATAGATGTCAATAAATGTGGGCTAAATGAATGGATGCCATGAGTGGTACATATATTGATTCCACTGAGTAAGAAATATTTTAGATCTTCCCTAGGGTGAGAATGACGTCCTCCAGTCTTTAATTTGACTGCTCTTTACTCCTGCTGCACAGGTAGCTATGCCTCACCAATGGCTAGAGGGTAACTTGCCCGTGAGTGCCAAATGTGCTGTCTGTGACAAAACATGCGGGAGTGTTCTGCGTCTACAAGATTGGAAATGCCTTTGGTGTAAGACAATGGTGAGAGCCCTTTTTAATTCGTTCTTTTCATAGTTTTTTTAACCTATGTGATTTAGGGGAAAGGAACGTATGGTATAATAAAGCCTGGTAGCATACCTGCCCATTGTAATGTTCATCTTTTTCAAAGTATTCCTTCCAGTCTGGTTACTTTTTAAATATCCTTCTTGCAATACTGTTGTTTTATATTTCCCTTGTCAAGACCTCTTTCCCACAGTTTTGTTGGGATATATCTATGTTATATAGATAAATATTATTATATAATATATATTATGTATTGTATATATTATTTATGTATTTACATAGTATATATATATTTATATATTACAAAGTTTTCTTGCATGTGTAAGGAAGCAGTGAGAAGTACGCACAGCATAACATGGAATCAACAGCAAGGAATGGTTCTGTCCATGCCATACTATGTGAGTGCTGGGCTCTAGACTTCACGAGGGCAGTCAGAGCAGGAACTTACAGGGTGAACGCAGGCCACTCAGAGGGTGGCATGGAGGGTGAGGAGGCAACCGCTGTAGGTGCTCATGTTAGCACTGGGCGATGCTGTCCAACTATGACAGTGATTGCCTTGCATTGGGCTGATTTTTTTGGTCTTGTTTTGAGTCTTGGAAGTCACTCTCCAGGCCCCCCCAAAATATGGAAAACTCATTTCTTTTAATAAGTATGATGTAGATCATCAAATGAAAAAGATGTGAGTATGATGCGTTGATTTCACAATGAGTGAGATTCATCCCATAGGCCATAAAGAAGATAAGTCCTGTATAGCTTTTTCGTCAAACCTGATAGGTAATCTGTTTCCTTTTCATTTTATTTTTTAAAAAACTTTTTAATGTTTATTTATTTTTGAGAGAGAGAGAGAGGGAGAGAGCATGAGCAGGGGAGGGGCAGGGAGAAAGGGAGACACAGAATCCAAAGCAGGCTCCCATGGACCACAAGATCATGACCTGTACCAAAGTCAGATGCTTAACCAACTGAAACACCTAGAGACCCCTGTTTCCTTTTTATTTATAAATCAAAGTGATTCTCTCTATCCTTATGCTTTTGTTATTCTTCATCAATTGCCCCTTTTATTAGCCACAGGTGTTACTTCTAATTTCTCTTATCCCATGTAATATATAAACCGTATTAGACATGTCTCTTTGCAGTTTTGGTGCAACCATATCCCCTAAAACACTCTTGTGGAATTCCTTATTTTATTTATCTTTTTTAAATTCTTTTTTTAAGTAATCTCTACACCCAGTGTAGGACTTGAACTCACAACCCCGAGATCATGAGTCACATGCTTTCCCAACTGAACCAGCCAGGCACATTCCTTATTTTAAAAGAGTACTCCTGGCCCCTGGGTGGCTCAGTCAGTTAAGCATCCGACTTCAGCTCCGGTTGTGATCTTGCAGTTTGTGGGTTCAAGCCCCACATCAGGCTCTGTGCCGACAGCTCAGAGCCTGGAGCCTGCTTCAGATTCTGGGTCTCCCTCCTCTGATCACTCTCTGTCTCTCAAAAATGAATAAACGTTAAAGAAATTTTTTTTTAATAATATAAAGAGTGCTCTCCAAAGGCCTGTAAGATAATGTTACAAACAAATAAGTAAAGTGCTCTCATAAATAAGATTTTAAACTTTATCCCACCTTAGACTTCCTTTTCAGGGTGCAACCACTGATGTATGCTTCCACTGCTATTTTCATTAGTCTGTATATCTATTTCTCTATTTCTAGAACTTCAGCTGTTTCTTTCTAACTTGTTGAAAAGAAAGCAGATATTGTGTGTGACGAATTATTTTAGAAAGGTTTTATGAAAGTTGTCTTTACCTACAATATATAGGACTCTACTTGTATTGGTCCAGTCATTTTTAAACTTTGTTAATTTTAACAGTGGGAGTTGATTAGATATTTTACTTTCTCACCCTACTCACCCCTACCTTTAAAACTTTTCACAAACAGGATAGAAGGATTTTTGCAGGATGTAGAAGCGGGTATTCTAGAATGTCTTCTCCCTTTTTTTTTCTGGCAAACCTAGATATCACCTTATCTTGAAGTCATTCCTGACCTGTACTGCGTCCACTAGACACACAGGTTTCTGGACCACCATCACCTTGTTACATCCTTCTCGGTCTTGTACTTCCTATACACGATCTTCCTGTATACGTCTTTGCATATTATTTTGCCTTTAAAATAACGTTTCCCACAGAGTGTCTAATTTGTAAAACAGTCATCTACTTTAAAACAAAACAAAGTAAGACCATAGTCTTTACTATGGTATTCACACAACTGTGGTCTTACACAACTCTACTGAGTCAACTGCTAATTTTTTCGGTTGTCATCCAGTCTTTGGACATAGTTTTACCTTTCCTGTAAAAAGAGGGAAGGGGAGAGCCTGAGGGGCCCAGGTGGTTGAATGACTGACTCTTGGTTTCAGCTCAGGTCATGACCCCAGGGTTGTGGGATCAAGCCCCTGCATGGGGCTCCACGTTGACATGGAGCCTGCTTAGGATTCTCTCTTTCTCTCCCTCTGCCCCATTTCCCCACTAACACTCCCTCTTTCTCTTTAAAATTAAAAAAAAAAAAAGTGAAGATACAATTTTGTCCTCTGCTTTTTTCATTTAACTTTGCTGTAAATATTTTTCTGTTTTGCTCTATGTGTCATGACCTTAGCCTAAATCGAGTCGGTTGCTTAACCGACTGAGCCGCCCAGGTTCCCCAGTGCTTAACACTGAGCCGCCCAGGTTCCCCATTAAAATCTTTTTAAAACTATCTGTGCATGCTTGTTTTTTCTGAAATCCATTTGGGGATGTTAATTATTATAAATAATAATAAGGAACTGTCCAAAATTAGGTCATCAGTAGAATAAGAATCAGTATTTAATTTTAGTTATTTTCTCAAAAGTTTTGATAAGTATGTGTTTAATTAACATGCCAATTTTCTAAAAAGACTAATGAAATAAAGCTGTATTAAGTAAATGCTTTATGAAGTGTCTACTTTTACTGCTTAAAACATTTTAAGTCTCTCTGAGTAAGTACCTAAAGTATTGTAAATTCCCTGGGTTCTACTTAATAAGTTAGCCCTGCTCTTGTTCGAAATAATATATTGACTACCCTTGAATCTTTGTTTTTACAGAATTCACATGTTTACTGGGTGTCTATGATATTTATCACTTTCCAAGATAAGTGTATAATGATAGGACCTTTTCCTTTTCTCTATGGAGCCCATAGGCACAGATGTACTTATACCTATAAGAACATGAAAATGTTATTTTTAAAAAAAGATGTGAATAGAAAGTTATAGGACCACTGCAGAAAGAAGAGACACATTAAAAATTTCACGGATTTTCATGAAATTCCGTAAGAATGTTATAAGGTAGAGCCCATCATCTTTTTTATGGACGATGATATTGACAAGTACTAGTTAGCTTGCCTCCTTCCTCTCTCTCTCCCTTCCTCTGCACTCTGTTCCCTTCTCTTCCTCTCTCCTTGCCTTCACCAGGCATTTCCTTTTTTAAATTTTTATTTATTTTTGTGTTTTAAGTAATATCTCCACCCAGTGTGGGGCTCGAACTTACAACCCCAAGATCATGAGTCACGTGCTCTACTGACTGAACCAGCCAGGCATCCCTCACCAGGCATTTCTCGATATACACTACTTGCCCGAGGCCACCATAAAAGTAGGCTGCACAGAGTACATCAGATTCCCATCTCTAAAATAATTAGCTCCTTCCTTAGAGTTATAAACATTATACCATGAAAGTAATTTATGAGTTACTGAATATTTTGTGATATAGTCGATCTTCAGTTATTAGTCCCATAGATGTAATCTATACCATAAGAAAATATCGATGTGTTTTTATGGTTCTTGAAGGCTTATTTGTTTGTTATTAGGTACACACTGCCTGCAAAGATTTATACCATCCTGTGTGTCCCCTTGGCCAGTGTAAAGTGTCTGTCATACCTCCAATTGCACTGAACAGCACCGATTCTGATGGTATGTATCATTGTGTAAATATGTATATTCTTGGTATTAAATGTTGATATGTGCATTCACTTTCCTAGAATAAGTTGAACTGTAATTGGTTATTTTGGTCAGTTTTTATATAATAATTCATTCAAATTGCTGAATAGTACCTTTAAATTTTTTTAAGTTTATTTATTTTTTTAATAAATTTTTTTTTATACGTTTACTTATTTTTGAGAGAGAGAGATAGACAGAGTGCAAGCGGGGAAAGGGCAGAGAGAAAGGGAGACACAGAATCCGAAGCAGGCTCCAGGCTCTGAGCTGTCAGCAGAGAGCCCGTCGCTGGGCTCGAACCCACAAACCTTGAGATCATGACCTGAGCCAAAGTTGGACGCTCAACCTACTGAGCCACCCAAATGCCCCTAAGTTTATTTATTTTGAGAGAGAGAGAGAGAGAGAGAAAGAGAGAACAAGTGAGCTTGTGTAAGTAGGGGAGAGGCGGAGAGAGAATCCCAAGCAGGCTGCATACTGTCAGCACAGAGCCCGTCAGGGAGCTTGAAACATAAGATCATGATCTGAGCTGAAATCAAGGGTTGGAGGCCCAATCAACTGAGCCACCCAGGTGCCCCAGTACATTTAACTTTTATAAGAACATTTTAAAATTAAAATTTAACATAGTTATTATTACACTGGTGAAATTCCTACATATAAGACTTTTTACATTTCACATTTTACATTTCAGTAAATAAAATAAAATTACTCTGTAACAAAATGCAATCCAAAAAGGTTAACTTTTTGTGTTTTTTTCCCTCCATAATTTTGAAATTACCCATCAGCATAGCACTTATTGAAATCTGTTTTTCTATAATTTCCTTGAGGAATTTATATTCCTGTAAATTCCATCACTTTTTCCAGAATCTTACAACTTGGTTGTTAAGTGCTGAAGAACCTGTCTTCCTTCTAAGCAAACCATATTACAAAAGGCTTTTACCGTATATCGTTAGTAATGTTTTGCATTGAAAAAGTGCCTGTGGCTTTCAAACTTTTTATATAAATTATGCCAATAGGTATTATAAATACAAGAATATTGGCTGCAGAATATGTAATTTTTTAAAATCTGTGCTGTTAACAGCCCTCCCCCAAGCCCTGCTATAATAAGGTTCTATTACTCATGATAACTTTCAAAATATTTTCTAAAGCCTCATGAAGGAGAAATTAAAATATCTTATAATGCTGAATATGAATATGAATTCTTTGACAAATGTGAATTTACAGACTGTGATCGGTTTCTGATAATTGAGTGTTAAGGTAGGTGGTATATCTCAAATATCTATGATTAACACTTTTGCCATCTGTACTAGGATTTTTCATTATAGAGCATATTATAAGAGATAAGTTCTGTAGTCTTATTGTGTAAATAATAAACCTGTCTCCATTTTGGGGGCTAAATTATAATTTATTGTTCAAGTAATAAACAAGGTTCTTTATGAATTTATGTTCTTTTCTCTGAAGTTTCATTAATGGTTTAATAGAGACAGCTGTACATATTGTACTGTGTTGTTGTTTTTTGTTTTTTTTTTTTACAGGTTTCTGTAGAGCGACATTTTCATTCTGTGTTAGTCCTCTATTGGTTTTTGTCAATTCTAAGAGTGGAGATAATCAGGGAGTAAAGTTCCTTCGTCGATTTAAACAGTTGCTAAATCCGGCTCAGGTGTTTGATTTAATGAACGGAGGTCCTCATTTAGGGTAATTGATTATTGATTAATCTCATTAGAATGAAATGTAGCACCAAGCATGAAATGTTTGATTTTTCAGTTCATGAAGATTGTCAATTCATCTAGACATCTCTATGTTGATCTTCCCACTCCTCCCTTTTTAAAGCTCTAATTATACGTTTTAACTTCCCCTTTTTGATATTTATACAACTTCCTTATGTGCTGAAAATCCCAAAATTTGTTTAGAAAATGTTTTAGAATATATCATACATCAAATAGTACTAACAGTTTACTTAGCTTTGAGAAGGAACCTGTGTAAATATAGAAATACATGATAATTTTAGAAAATGATCTGCGTGGAAGGCTAGCATTGATTTTTATGTAATACAAATAATCAGTTATTTAACCAAAGCACAGATACTATTGCAGGTCCCAAGGATTGGAGACTCATTCATATAAATTACAAAAAATACTGTTGTTGATTGTTCTTTTCAGCTTTCTGGAATATCCTATGACTTACAATCTGAAAAAAAATTAAATGTATTATCAGTGAGGGAAAATATACCTTCCGGTACTTTAAATACATTTTTAGTGTATGCATATGATTTTGTTGAAGAGGTGATACAATGTCATTAGAACCAAGGGCCTGCAACCTCTCCATGATTTACTTCTGTCAACTCAACTTTTCTCTTAAAGCATGAACACAGAAGTAGGAATGGGGATTTTAGGTACCCCCAGAAGGCCCTTATCCTTTCCTGTCCTTTCTATCTCTTGCCTCAGTCTTTGTGCTTCTTTTCACTTTTGCTCTTCAAGTCTTTCTCCTTGTTCCCATTGCCTTCTTGCCAAGTCTCAGGCCCTTCTGAGCCCATGGATGTTCATCTTTTTCATCTGTCTCCAACCCCTTCCCTGGGTTCTGGTATTTCCTTACCTGACTTCTCCCCTCACTTGTGTCTTTTCCGTTGCTGGTTAGCTGTGTCTTCCTTTCTAGCACATCTGTTTAATAATCCTTCACAGTTCCAATATCTTACATTCTTAACATTTCCTTTTCTCACCTATATAATTCCAAGGAAGGCCCTTTGTGAAACCTCTTGAGATCGTCTCTATATTTTTTAGATTTCCCACAATACTTGAGGTGTACAAAGGTACATTCAGAAGGTGCAATGTGTCAAAAGTTGAGATGAAGGAAAAGGAATATAAAAGTAAAAAAGACTGACCCAAGTCTAGGGGATGAGGCGGAGGAGAAGCGAGTGGGTGTCCGAAAAGTGATACATCGACAAGGTTTGATGGGTCTCTTTAGAAACTGCCTTGAGCATCAATAGTATCAGTGCCCTAGATTCACCATCCCTGGTTGGTAGTATACTATTCTTAAGGAAATAACATATCCTTATAATGGAAAGAAAAAAAAGTCACTACTTTTACCATGTTGTATCTCTTACCTTTCATTCTCTTTCCCGGGTCTGCTTCTTTGTTTTCTCATTTCCAACTCCCTTTTTCACCTAATTTTATCTCCCATTTCTACTTATAATCCCCTTTCCTCCTTACGATTAAGAAGTTTTCTTGAGTTAAGAATTGCACTTTAATTTTTATAGTATAATTAATATGTAAGAGTTCTTATAGTTATCTGAACATGAATACCAACAAATACAGAATAACAAAGAATTGGGGGAAGTGATTTTCATTTATTTGTATTAAAATAAAATCCTTTTTACTTTCAGTTTAAGATTATTCCAGAAGTTTGACAACTTTCGAATTCTTGTTTGTGGAGGAGATGGAAGTGTAGGTTGGGTTTTGTCAGAAATTGATAAGCTCAACTTGAATAAACAGGCAAGTACTCAGTCTTTCCTGACTCATTAACTACATTAACATGTACTCATTAGCATGCACGTATGCTAATCTGCTGACCAGGGAGGTGCAGAAATGCCATAGCTCCTGTTTCTCAGCTTGTCTGAGGTCTCCCTGTTGTATTCTCTTTCAGTGTCAGCTGGGAGTATTGCCCTTGGGTACAGGAAATGACCTTGCCCGCGTTCTGGGCTGGGGAGGTTCATACGATGACGACACCCAACTTCCTCAGATACTAGAGAAGCTGGAACGAGCCAGTACCAAAATGCTAGACAGGTAAAAGAGAATTTTCTTCCAAAACCAGACTGAATATGGCCTACTAAATCATTTTTGGCAGTTTAAATTTTATGAACTGTAAGCCCCATGAGGACAGAGACTTCCTGGTCCTACCTACTCTTTTCACGCCTGAGGTCTAGGACAGAGCCCAGCGTAGAGTAGACACTCAATAAATATATTTTTTGAGTGAATGAGTGAATTGTAACAATAACTGAGAAAACTAGTCTAATGAACCCACTTTTTTATTTTATTTTATATACAGAAGATATCTTTTTATCTTTATTTTTTTAATATGAAATTTACTGTCAAATTGGTTTCCATACAACACCCAGTGCTCATCCCAACAGGTGCCCTCCTCAATGCCCATCACCCACTTTCTCCTCCCTCCCTCCCCCCATCAATTCTCAGTTTATTCTCTATTTTAAAAACAGAAGGCTATGCTGATACAGCAATTACTTGTCCTTGTTCTCCAGGTCAGAAAGCTTCAATAGTTCATTTTGTGTGGGGGCTTTTGATGACTATAATAGGTCATATAACAGGCCCCATCATCTTGCGGCTTCATTAAAGCTACGGAAGACACATAAAGTTTAGATTTGTTAGAATATCTCTTCTTAATTATTGCATACTAAGAATGAATTGAACCAACAAAGAACTGAATACTAAAAAAGATAATCTTTTCCCAGGGACCGAGAAATATTAGAAAGACCTCTTCATATCAAGGTGTTTATGATGTCCTGACCACATCTCAACCTCTTTTCTCTAAATGCCCCACGTATAAAAAAGAAATCACAGTATGTGTACCCTGAATATTCTAGAGGAGGTGTTTAGGATTGAAGTTTAGGAGCAACAGGACTCAGTACGCAGTAACCAACCCCCCCCCCCCCCCCACCACCACCATAAGTAGAAGACAAATGTCAAAATATCATTATGGACTTAAGCTAGCATGAATCAAAACAACTTTGATAGGATTAGCCATCTGTGGAACTGTTCCCGAAAATAACAAAATCTCATCAGGGAGTCACCAATCTAAAATGTAATTACTCTAAAATGAGCTATAACCTAATTAATTGTAACCTTGCCTGTCCTAAGGTAATGTTGTAATGGTTGATTCTTTTGCTGACAGAATATTTCAAAAGAGAGCTGGGTGGTACAGCATTTGTCTAAAGTTATGGTTATCCCAAACTATTCAGGAGAGGGATACCCCGGTCATTTAGGTGCCTAAAGGGGCTTCTGTCTCCAGTCTTTAAAAGACCCCAGAGGTGATTTCCCAGTTCTGTGCTTACCAAACTATGCAGGGTATTTGAAATGGCTTTTTGCTGCAAATTTAAACACTGTTCTCGCTGCACCCCAAGAATAGAAAAGTCAGAATTCATTGCGTTAGTGAAGAAGGGGAAGTTTTACTATGTATGTGCATTTCTTATTTCATGGAGTTTGGAAGTCACTAACCAGAGAACTGGTAAGATATGGAAATCATAAAGCATGAATTCAGCATTTTATGAGATTGCCAAAAATTCCATCTCTTTTTTCCAGTATCTGGTTGTCTTAGATACAATAAACCATAGTTTGTGCAGACTTGTGCATATGTATGAGAACAGAATCTGTTTATTAAATTTTAAAGGAATTTTAGACCAAAGACTTTTCTCCCTTCAGGTGGAGTATAATGACCTATGAACTCAAGTTGCCTCCAAAAGCTTCTCTACTTCCAGAACCTCCAGAAGCATCCGAAGAATTTTATGTAAGACTTTAACCTTTTGCCTATTTATCATTTGGAAATAACGGTGAATATCTTGACCAAGTAAGAAAACTTTATAAGATACGGTAGCATGCTTGCTTAGTTTTATTTTTTATTATTTTGGGTATGGGTTCATTGACTGCTTCTAGTCTTCTCTCTCAGAAGGAAGAATTCATACGATGCAGGTTAGAGTCGTTCTGTGACCACCCACACTGGAAACATGAAGTTAGCCACATCACTCACTGTCATGAGCCCCTGTTACTTTATCTATAGAACAAGGTTGCAATGTTGGAAAGAGTTAATGCAGTAACAAATGTGTGCAAAGCACCAGGCATGCAAGTTCCCCTTCCTCACCCCTGATGGTTCCCCCTGATATTCCACCTGCCTGCTTCTTTTTACCAACAGGGCTCCAGGGCAGGCCAGCTGATGACAGGTTCCTGTTAGCTTTTACTCAATTTCTGCTTTGGCCATGATCATCTGTCTATTAGGTGTTAGCTCAGCTCCCTTAAGCAATTTGCAAACACACTAATACTTGTGGCCAGAGTATTATATAATTTCTTCCTCCTTTGCGTGCTCTGTTGAGTGTTCACCATTATAGTTTTCCAGTTTAAGCCTGCTGATCAAGATAAAAACAAAGGAAGAAAGACAGCACACTTTTTTCCATCCCTGGTACAGACCATTAACTACAGTTTTTAGATGTTCTTAAAGATTCAGCATTTTGATTAAACCTCAAAGCATTGGAGAATGAAAACAGACCCTACTTTTCAAAGGATTACTCTGTGACTAACAAGACCGTTTGGTCTATAATAACTTATTTTTCCCTCTAGGAAAATTCATCTGTTTATAGTTGAAATCTTTATTTTGTCATTAAGAAAATTATGGTCTTGTCAAAACTGAGGAAAGGAATGATAACTAGAAACATGGGGCTATGCCTTAAACCAGCTAATTATATAATGCCCTTTTCTCACATAAAGGTAGCAAAAACTGCCTCTAAAAATATGGAAAATACAAAAATGTATGAAAAAATAATCTTACTTCTAGTCCTAACACCCAAGGATAATTGCTATTAAGGATTAATATATTTACTATTTTCTTTCTAGCAGCATTTTTATTTATAGTATTATCTTATCCAACTACAAATATAATACATGTTTTTATAGGAACCAGTCTTTTTTCTTAATAGTATTTTTGTAAATGCTATTAATTTTCTCCCCAAAGAGACAAAAGAGGGAATTCTTTTGCTCTACTTACTTAAGAGATGTCTACTTCCTAGCATAAAAAATAAAGGTAAACAATTTTACTTTTATTGCATATGTATAGTCGTTAAATACGAGATATGGTTGTAACTACATGGAAGAAATCTCTTTTTTAGTATAAAAGGTTTTGAATGAAACAGTTTATTTTGGTTTCCTATTAAAATATTTCATAACAGGGGCGCCTGGGTGGCGCAGTCGGTTAAGTGTCCGACTTCAGCCAGGTCACGATCTCGCGGTCCGTGAGTTCGAGCCCCGCGTCAGGCTCTGGGCTGATGGCTTGGAGCCTGGAGCCTGTTTCAGATTCTGTGTCTCCCTCTCTCTGACCCTCCCGCGTTCATGCTGTGTCTCTCTCTGTCTCAAAAATAAATAAACGTTGAAAAAATAAATAAATAAAATAAAATAAAATAAAATAAAATAAAATATTTCATAACAAAGGAATAGCATGCCTTCAGAATACACGTTAAGTGCGTGTTCTACATCACTCTGACTCGTCACCATGTGACTTTTTTACCTTTAAGACTGTAAGAACAGCAAGCTGAACCTTCCTTCTTAGGCCCAACCTAATTTCCCAGCTTATATATTTTTTATTCGTTTTAAATTCCTTTATGCGTGACTGTGAAATTACTATTTTTTCAGTTTTCCTTAAAAGGACACAAATGTGGTTGAACTTCCTGATTATCTTATTAACTTAGCATTCCGCTGGCACCGTAGAATTGCAGAGTTTAAAGAACTGTGACAGTTTTGTTGATGAATTCCTTATGGCCATAATTAAGTAATTCTGTTTCCTGTTATACTTTTTAAACATTGAAAAAGTAGTGATTCCACGATTTCCTCCAGTAACAATGATTCTATTGATACTCACTGGTAGAAAACACATTGTTTGTATTTAGTGTGAAATCCCCATGCTGTCATGTCCTTTTCTCCCGTACCCCTTTATGAATGAGTATGTATCCTTCCAGCGATATCATGCTTAGTTCACTCCTGTCCTCACCTCAGGGTATCACTTGCTCCAAGCAGCCACCCTTCATCCCCCAAGTCCCACTACTATCTCCTTCTTGGGAGTTCCATAGCCCCCTTCCATTATCACCTGCCATTATCTTGGTGCAATTGTACTGTCACGGTGCGGCAACATGTTATCCATTCACCATTATATTGTCATCTGGTGTCATGACTGACACAAAGCGGGCAATTAATAAAAAATTCTTACTGTTAATTTTTTGTCTAAATACCACACACTTTTGGAACTAGGGACATCTTGGCATCAAAGCCTTCTGACCTTGTCTGTTTCTCGGAAGCCAGATTCCTATTGCTTTCCAATTGGTTTCAAAGCTTTTTGATGTAAGAGTCATATTTTTCGTCTCTTTTGTATCATACCCAAATCACACCAGTCTAGTGAGTCAATAGATGCTCATTTATTAATGGTAAGGTCATAAAAAAGAGGATGTGAACTGCTGCACCTCCATCCTGACAACAGGAACGAATGGCTTCAAATCCCTGGAAACGAAATTCTTCCTATTAGTTTATTTTTTTTTATTTACTCTTATAGAAAGCTCCTCGCCCCTCAATTCTTTGTTTCCTAGATGCTTGGTAACAGCATGCTAAGGTGTTATAACGTTATTTTTTCATTCACTTAACAATATTAAATGCCTGTTGGCATCCGGGAGTAGACATAAAAGATTGCCCTCCAGCTCCAGTCAGCTTACAGTGCCGATTCCCAAGCTGTGTGCAGGGGGCCTCCAGGCACTCACTCTGGTGAATTCAGAGGGCTACCATAAGATGTGTTCAAATTTCAAAGAGAATTTAATTGTAATACTCAACATCTATTGGACAGCACACAGCTTGAAGTACTGGACAGTTGAAACATCATTGCACTACACTTCTTTTGATGACATCACATTTTTGCGAAGCTTGGGTTTTCAGTAGTCACTGTGACAAAAAGCAAACACCACACAAAAGTCAGTGTTGAATAGGAAATGAGAGAGTTCTTGTCCAATCTGATTCCAAGGCTTGAGACGTACACAGTGCCTACAGGCTCACAGCTCGTTATTTAAGAGTTAAATATGATACTATTTTTTCTTTTAATCTATGTGTATTATTTTTTCAAGTGGCTATTAAGTTGTTAGGACATAAATACTAAGTTGTGTGTACTTAACTACTGTTAGCTGTTCCTTTAGGCCTAGGGGTATGTGACAAAATCATTCAGACATTAAGGATGCCACAAAGCGAGAAAGCTGGAGAATATATTTTGAGGGACAGACAATAAATGATCAGCTATGTTTAGGTTATTTTCAGGGTATAATGGCTGCACAGAAGAGAGGGCTCTCAGTCTGGTAAGTTCAGTGAAGTCTTTACAGAAGAGATTGTATCTAAACTGGGTTTTCAGCACAAAGAGAAGTAGGAATTAGCCAGTTGAAAAAGAGCATCATGTAGAGCTTGATAGTAAGGACCTTCATACATTTGGGACACTACAAGTAATTCTGTTGAGTTAGAGCTCATGTGCAAGGGAAGAGCATCAAAAGACATGACGGTGGAGAGAAGGAGGGTTCAGATCATGGAGAATCCTGGGAATTGTGGAAGGTGTTGCGTGTTAGCTGAAGAATTTTGACTCTGTCTGGAAAGTAGGAAGATCCCCTGTAACATGTTAGGCAGAGATGTGTCATGCTCAGATTTGTGTTTTGGAAAAAGATCATTGCATCATGAAGTGGAGAATGATTTGAAAGGGGTTAGAGAGATATAGGGATCCCAGCTACAAGGCTGGTATAATGATGCACTTGAGAAATGACAAAATTTATATTTGACAGTTAACCAAAGATCAGGACTTGCTTGGAGTGGGGGGTTGGGGGTGGGGCGGGAATAATAGTGGGATAAGCTGCAGACCTGGCCCCCTAGTTTGTCTTTTCTTCATTAGCCCAGGATAGTGGGAAAATCACACAACTTCACTGCGCCTTAGGTTCCTTGGCTATAAAACAGGACAATTAATGGGATAAATATGTATCGAATACTTCATCACAGTGTCTGTACACAATAAAAAATGTTAACTATTATTCTTACCTTACCTTCCTGACTCTAAATGACTACATAATAGCTTAATAAGGGACATCAATAATTTTATCTTTGGACATAGTTATTTCATTTTCCTCTGGAAGAAGTTGTATTCTTTGCCTTTTCTTATTTTTAACAGACAAAAACTTGGATTTTTACATGTAATTTCAAAGGGAATTACTGAGAGTATAAAATACTTTCCCCTAACTTCTTAGGCTCTATGACAGTCTATCCTGTAGGGAAAAGAAATGAAACTAATCATTTTGAAAAATACTTCCTTTCTTTGCTTTTTTAAAAGACGTATTTTCATTTTTCTGATCTTGAGTATAAAGATACAACTTTTAATGTTTACACTGGAAGATGAATAAAGTGGATTTGCAAGTGATCACAATATTGCGTGAGGCTTTGAGGCTCCTCCCCTCCCATCCTTTCCTTAATGTAAGAATTCCTTTCTATACGTGGTCTGCCTCTGAAGAAAGTAAGATAG
Organism: Acinonyx jubatus; assembly: GCF_027475565.1. Taxonomy (NCBI): domain Eukaryota; kingdom Metazoa; phylum Chordata; class Mammalia; order Carnivora; family Felidae; genus Acinonyx; species Acinonyx jubatus. The sequence continues at coordinate 28,004,105 of NC_069380.1, read as the reverse complement.
AAATTTAAAAGAATGACATACTGATTAGCCACTCATGGAACTGGGCAGAAATCGGGAATGAGATCTCTTTGGAAAGACGCTAGTCAGGAAGGCTTTAAGGAGGGGAGGTGGTACATTTAAGTCTGAATGACCTGGTGCCAATGGGTAAGAAGCAACAAAAGGATATCAGAGAAGGGCGGAAGAACACAGGAGGCCAGCTGGAACAGAGTAGGTGGTTTACACTGGAAATTTTTGAGCTGTAGGACGTTGTACATATTGGAGGCAAACATTTGATGGAAGGCTCTGAATAGAGGCTGTTTAAATACTGTGCACATGTTTGCATATTAGGAAGATCTGTTCTTTCAACAGAATCTTACATTTTGAGTCAAACAGAAAAGGGGAGACAGGACTCCCTGAGCATTTTGATTACTTCCTAATTTGAGAGATTTATTTTACATGGCTGTATGACAGACTACTCAACATTCTAAAAAACTTTTTATTGAATTGTGCACCCAGAAAAGTGCACCAATCATAAATGTACAGCTGGTAAGTTTCCACAAGCTGAATACACCCATGTAATCAACATGCAGATCACAAGGCAGTATTATCAGCGTGCTGTGAGCCCCCACAGGCCCTCTTCCATTCACCACCCTCCCCTCCCACCCCAGGAACCACTCTCTGGCTTCTAACAGCATAGATTATTTTTGTCCATTCTGCACTTTATAAAATGAATCATTTTGTAAGCAGTTCTTTTCTGAATCCTTTTATTCAACATCATGTCTGTGAGATTCATCCGTGTTATGGCATAGCTGTAAACCACGCATTCTCATTGCCCCCATCTAGTCCATTGCGAGGATATACTCCGATGTGTTATCCATTCTGCATTTGAGTGAATGCTGCTATGAATGTTTTCTATCACATGTCTTTTGGTGAACGCACATCACATTTCTTTGGGGGTGTGTGTGTGTGTGTGTGTGTGTGTGTAGAAATCGGATTGCTGGATCCTATGCTATATGCATATGTTTGGCTTTGAAAGACACCCAGCAGTTTTCTAGAGTGTTTATATCAATGCCTGCTCTCCCACCAGCAGTGAATGAGACTTCTGTAGCTCCACAACCTTGCCAATATTTGGCATTTTCCAGGCATTGTTGCTGCTATTTCATTTTAACTCTTCTGGCAAATACAGTGGAACCTCACTGTGGTTTTATTTTGTGTTTGCCTGACAGCTGATGAGGCTGATTTCCTTTCATCTGTTTGTGGACCATTTTTTTTTTTTTATCCTCCTCTTTAAATTTCTAGTCTTTAGCCCATTTTTCATTGGGTTGTCTGGCTTTTTTTTGTGCCTACCTGGAGGAGTTCTTTATGTGTTCAGCCATTTGACATTTTTTTCTAATTTAATGGATTTTAGGGTTTTTTCTAAGACTACAGATTAAGGAATTTCAGAAACTAAAAGCCTTTTATAGAAGGGAAGTATTTATCTATTTTGTATGATGACTTTTCATATAATTCATTATACTCACGTCCCTGTGTCACATGTGTCTTAAATGATCCCATTTTGGAAGTGGTAATAAACTGAGTTGTATAAATGCCAGCAACAATAATACAGTGTAGGTTTTTTACTTTTTCAGATGACAATTTATGAGGACTCAGTTGCAGCTCATCTTACAAAAATCCTCAATTCTGATGAACATGCCGTGGTCATATCATCTGCCAAGTGAGTAATGGAGTTCAAGTCATGAAAGAGTTATATGGTGAAAATGAAAGGACAGCTTGTTCCTACCATTTATGTCACTTTTTTTGTGATTTCCCCCCCCCCCAAAATATTGGTGAAGTAACTTATAAAGTTAGAGTACCTTATAAAGTTAGATATACTAAACTTGCATTGTTTTTTTTTAAAATCACTTTAGCATCTTATTTGCAGTGAAGTATATATTTAGAGGGTTTTTTTTTAATGCTTAATCTGAAATATTTTTATCAGAAAGGTGTGATATGAGTTAGAGTTTAATTAATCTAAGTTCCTATTTAAAGAAGCATTTATGATTATAATATGGAAAACACATTTCACCATAATTTATTATTTCCATAAACACTACTCTTTAGGAACTGTTTACATCAGGAAAGGGAAAATATTGAAGAGATTTTTCAAAGTGACATTTATCAGCATGTTAGAATTCCATAATTATATTTTAATTCAAAGTTATCAGATTTTAGTTAGGTTGATTCTGTACATGGAGCCAAAGCTACTTGATTTTATTATCTTAAATGTTGCCTGCCCGGAATTTAGAATTTAGTTTTGAAATATCCTATACTGATATCCTGAGAGCTGGAAAGTCAACTAGAGTAAGGGGTGAAACCCGCTGAAATTTTCAACTGATAAGCAAAGGTCAAAGCATGCTTTAAGATTCTGGCTTAGCAAGGAAATATTACTGTTATACAGAAAGAGGAAACAAAGAAGAAGTAAAGGGAGTGAGGGACTGGGGAAGTAGTGGGAGGAAAAATACACAAACCTTAGTATATTATATATTTAATTTGCAAAGACTGAAGGGAAGACCAGATAAATCATTACAAACAAATTTGCTTGTGACAGAGTACAAATACAATAACGACTGCTTTTGCTGCCATAACCCCCAGGAATAGGAAACCGGGCTGAGCAATAGGAAGGGTATTGCTTAAGGAATAATAGGAAGGAACAGCTTAAGGCAGGGGAGCAGACTGGTTGCCCAGAGAGGTGGGCAGCAGATGCTCTGATGCACAGTGCTGCTGGTGGGTTTTTGCTGCTGTTGTTTGGTTGGGCGTTTTCTTTTTTTAAATTTTTTTAATGTTTATTATTTTTGAGAGAGAAGGAGAGACAGAGGCACAAGTGGGGAATGGGCAGAGAGAGAGAGGGAAACACAGAATCGGAAGCAGGCTCCAGGCTCTGAGTTGTCAGCACAGAGCCCGACATGGGGCTTGAACCCATGAACTGCGAGATCATGACCTGAGTCGAAGTCAGACGCTCCACCGACCGAGCCACCCAGGCACCCCTGGTTGGGTGTTTTCTGACAAGTTGCATGGCTTACGGTGAAATGTAAAAATCTCCAGTTCCTCCCAAGCCTCAGCACTCCCTAGGCCTTCCTCATACTGGGCCAAATTTATAAATATACCCACGTCATTCATTAGGTACTTCTTAAGTTACTACTACAAGGAAGACATTTGCGCTTGCCACCCTTGCTCTATGAATCAAATGCTTGTTTTTATAGGACATTTTAGAAGCTATTGCTAGAAAAAATGGAAAGCTGATTAGAAACTTTTAAAAATTATAACAAGTTATAAAAAGAATTGTTCTTTAGTGCAGTTAATATTTTAAATATTTCAAATTTGGATGTTAGCAAATCTCTTGATATTGGCCTTCATGTGTTTGATGTGTTTGATTACTGCCTTCTACACATTTAATATGTTTCTTAACTGAGATATAATTGGCTTATAACCTTGTCTTCTTTTAAACAAAATATTATGTAGAATTCTAATATTTAAATAATTAAAAATCTATTTTGTTGTCATTAATAAATTGGACAAGATTAAATTGTTAGCCATTTGTGAGAAAAATTAAGCAATGAGATTATAGATAACAGTTATAATTTTTTATTTGATGCAGTTTCTAATTATTTCTGTATTTTATTTTGATTATTGAAGACAATTTCCTTACTAACATGTAACCAAAATAAAATACAGAAATAGCTGAAAACTGCATCAAATATAGTCTAAGATTTTCCCAAAAAACTGTGAATTCTGAAGTGAAAGCTAACATATTACTTGTCTCTCATATTTCTAATGATTATTTGAGCATGTAAAAAAATATATATATCCTATATATTTTTTTTTAATTTTTTTTTTTAACATTTATTTTTAAGACAGAGAGAGACAGAGCATGAACAGGGGAGGGTCAGAGAGAGGGAGACACAGAATCTGAAACAGGCTCCAGGCTCTGAGCCGTCAGCACAGAGCCCGATGCGGGGCTTGAACTCATGGACCGCGAGATCATGACCTGAGCCGAAGTCGGCCGCTTAACCGACTGAGCCACCCAGGCGCCCCTATATATCCTATATTTCTAAGTGAAATTTGAATCAAGTACTTGCAAAATCCTTGAAGTCTTTCTGGAAAACAGTTTGAAAAACACAGTGTTGAAAAACACAGTTTGAAAGTCACAGTTTTGAGCCAAGTAGAAGTAAATCTGAGGTCCTAGCTGAGATTCAACCATTTAGTAGCTTTGTAGCCCAGGTCTGTTTTATCAAGTGTAGGAATGTCCTTCCTCTCTCATGGAACTGCTGGGAGTAAAATAAATATAGAGCTTACAAACTCCAGAGTGCTATATTAAATTATGGTATCATCATCTCATGTTTTAATCAATTACATTCAAATTTTTCTTTGACCTTGGCCTGGCTCTTTGTCTAGGCTCCACTATTATTAACTTTAGCTTTGGATTTCTCTCTGACCTTCGTTTGCCTCTAAGCAGATTCTATTCCAACCCTGGTCCCCTCTTGTCACTCCTGTGTGCTCCCATACTGCCCAGCTGTCTTGCCTTTATAACCCCAGATTAAAATTTTAGGGGATTTGCCATAAAAAGATTTAAGACTGAAAAGAAAGGACAAAATGTAGTAAATTTGTACCATTAATATAGTATATTTTCAATTTAATTTTTGTTATGAACATTTTCAAACATACATAAAAGTAGACTAGTATAATGGTTTCCCACCATACCCATCACACAGCTTCAGTGTCTGTCAAAATTTTGTCATCCACTTTTCCGTGCTACAGTATCTCTAAGCAAATCCCAGAAATCCTTTTATTCTAGTTTCAGTATATATACCTAATAATCTTATTAAAAAGTCTAATAAAATTAGTAACAATTCTCTAAGACCATCTCGATCCGTATTCCATTTGCCCTAATTATCTCAAAGTTTTTTTTTAAACAGTTGTTTTATTCAAGTCAAGAACCAAACAAGGTTCAATTACTGCATTTGGGTTATATGTCCCTTTAAGATTTGTAAAGGATAGGGGCACCTGGGTGGCTCAGTCGGTTAAGTGGCCTGCTTCGGCTCAGGTCATGATCTCGCGGTCCGTGAGTTCGAGCCCCGCGTCGGGCTCTGTGCTGATGGCTTGGAGCCTGGAGCCTGCTTCTGTTTCTGTGTCTCCCTCTCGCTGCCCCTCCCCTATTCGCACTCTGTCTCTCTCTGCCTTTCAAAAATGAATAAATGTTAAAAAAAAAAAAAGGAAAAAGAAAGAAAAAAAAGACTTGTAAAGTATAAAATAGTTCTCCCTGCTTAAAAAAAATTTTTTTTTTCAGGGCACCTGGGTGGCTCAGTCAGTTAAGCATCCAACTCTTGATTTTGGCTCAGGTCATGATCTCATGGTCATGGAATCGAGCCCTGCGTCAGCCTCCATGCTAAGCATGGAGCCTGCTTAAGATTCTTTCTCTTTCTCTGCCCCTCTCCCCCAGTCATGTTCACTCACTCTCACTTTCTCTCTCTAAAATAAAATTAAATTTAAATTAAATAAAATAAAAGTTAAATAAAGTAAATAAAAATAAAATAAGGTAAAATAAATTGTTATCAAGGCATGACATATACACGGTAAAGTAGCCAAATCATAAAGGTATAACTTAAGTGATGAGAGAAAAGAATACACACACACATTCACATTCACACACACATTCTTGTAACCACCACCTAGATAACATAAATAATTCCCTTCCTTTGATAATGCTAGTTACTTGTTAAATGATATAATATTCAGGAAGAATGTTTTAACCTCCTTGTGCATGTTTAAACTTGTTTTGTAAAATAGTAATTCCCAGCAGACTAAGCTGTTTTAACTATTTTTTAAATGCTGAAAATACTATGGAAATGCTATATTCCATTAGCATAGCTAATATGTAGGTTAACTAACGTAGTTACTATGAACTAACCAACATAATGTCAACATTTCTTTGATTTTGAAATTTTGTAAACATGAGTTACCTTCTGAGAATCAGAAGCATTAGCTAGCAATTATAGATGTCATTTATTAATAAAAATACAAAGAAAAGTTATTAAGTAAATGCAAGTTGTTCTGAGGATAAAGCTTCTTAGAATATGGGATTGCTGGCCAGAAAAAAATAGTAAGATTGGAACTATTGCCATAGAACCATAGAATTTTATTTTATTTATATTTTTTAATGTTTATTTATTTTTGAGAGAGACACAGAGTGCGAGTGGGAGAGGGGAGAGAGAGAGGGAAACACAGAATCAGAAGCAGGTTCCAGGCTCTGAGCTGTCAGCACAGAGCCCGACACGGGGCTCGAACTCAAGAACGGTGAGATCAGACCTGAGCTGAAGTCGGACACTTAAATGACTAAGCCATCCAGATGCCCCTAGAACCATAGAATTTTAGATTTGGAATCTATCTTAGAGATAATTTAGGCTAGCTCCTCTCCCCCATTAAATAGATGAGATAAGATATGTAGTTATTAAATCTTTCCTCAGAGCACAGAGTAGGTAATGGTTTTTTAATATATTATGCATTGATATTTGAAAATCATCTTTAATTTCTGATTGGAACTTTTTTATATCAGATGGAAAATGAATTTTTCAGATGATACCTGCCTGCCAATATGCACATCTGTTTGGGCACCATTGCCATATTTTTCTGCATGTAGTGTTTGCATGTTTTATTGTCATTTGCCACTATTAAAAAAATAAGTGAAAAATTGATAAATGAAGATACTGCTACTAGTGATGAAAAGTATAGATGCCATGAATACAATCTGATTGAGATCATAGTGGGAATCATCAAGCATGCTAAATGTGGACTATTGTTGGCTCCAACTGAGTATTTGGTGCAAAATCAACTACATATTTGTGTTCAACTTGGAAGGAAGAGAACAAAACTAAAGAAATAAAATGCTTGGAAATAGCTTGTCAAAGTTATGACTAACATTAATTTAAAATATAATTAGGGATTAAAAATATTTATAACTCTATGAGAAAATCCATGTTCCACTTTCATTTATTTGATTTTTGAATCTGTTTTCTGGAAGTCTATGCATTAAAGTAGAAACTGTATCAGTTGGAGAATGTCTTTTACGTTATTACAGTAAATACATTTATTTATTTTTTTTATTCATTTTGAGAGAGAGAGAGAGAGAGCAAGTGGGGAGGGACATTGAGAGAGGGGGAGAGAAAGAGAGAGAGAGAGAGAGAGAGAGAGAGAGGATCCCAAGTAGGCTCTGTGCCTTCAGTGCAGAGTCCAATGCAGAGCTTGGACAAACAAGGTGATCATGACCTGAGCTGAAATCAAGAGTTGGATGCTTAACCGACTGAGCCACACAGGTACCCCTACAGTAAATACGTCTTTAAATTGCTTTTCTCCAGTTTGCAAGTTCCCAGGTAGTATGATTTTGAAATCATACTAGTGTACGTTTTATTTCAATTTTAAGAATTCTACAGTCACTATTTAGGTGTAGTAAAAAGTTAGTTCATTTCTCCCGAGTGTACATATTTTATATCTTCTGGAATATGAAACTTACTGGATCCTAAGATAGACCATTTCTTCTAATTTTCCCCACAACTTCCATGGCAAGTATTCTCTAACACAGAATCGTACTCTCCCCTCCAGCCTCCACCTGCCTCAACAACATGGTACCTTTGTTGCCCCTTGCATTCCTAGGCCGATGGGCCAACAGGCTCTGTCCCTAAGAATTAGGAAAATGCCAGCAAAAGTAGTTATGATAATGTTATGGCATATGCAATTTCACAAATTATGACAGAAAATTATATCAGGGCAGTGTTGTAACAATAGCAAAGAAAAGGTCCATTTTGGAGTTCTGTAAAGAGGGGAAACTGTCTGTGTCTCCTCTTCTTAGAGGTGGGACATCTTAGAGACACTTTCAGTAAACTTCATAGAAAAACTTTCATGATAGCCTCACTTTAATATTTCAACAAGTTCTATAAAAGTGCTATACATGAACAAAGAGGACAAACCTTGAGGTGGAGCACATGAATGCATCTCTAATAAATAGTAAGCTAGAGTCTCTGGAGAATTGTGATTTTAAAAAGCCAACAGAGGGGCGCCTGGGTGGCTCAGTCAGTTAAGTGTCCGACTTCAGCTCAGGTCATGATCTCACAGTTCGTGGCTTCAAGCCCCGCGTTGGGCTCTGTGCTGACACGTTGGAGCCTGGACCCTGCTTTGGATTCCGTGTCTCCCTCTCGCTCTGCTCCTCCCCCACTCACACTTTGCCTCTCTTTCTCAAAAATAAATAAACATTAAAAAAATAAAAAATAAATAAAATTTAAAAAAATTTGAAAAAGCCAACAGAAAGGTTGAAGGTTAGGAAATACTACTTTTTGTCCGAGTGAAATCTAGAGATGGTTGCCAAAAAACAACAAAGAAAATAAAAATTGTTAAATTGTTAGGAATAATTCATTTATTTCTTAGATAATAAATGTGAACGTTTGGAGTGTGTGTATGTACACTCTATCTATTGAATGGCTTGATTTCATAACACTTAAATATCTGGAAACTTAATCATTATATCACTCACATACCAGAGAAAATTGTGAGGATAATAGAAAAAAATAATTGCTGGAACCTGCTTGTTTTTTCCTTCAAATTCCTAAACTGTATCCATAATAAAGAGAAATATAATTGTTTTAAAATAATTCTGATTTTGTTTTCAGACTCACTAAGCCCGTGCTAGAAAAAGCTGGTCACATACCATTCTGTTGGATTGTTTCAACACCAGTCCCAAAGACTTTTGAAAGACAGATTTTCGTCAGTGTTGGGGTTTCAGATTATTTTTTCTCCTAATCTATTTCTATTGCAAAGAAACCAAATTTATGTAAAAGGAACAAGTAAAGCATATGTTGTTGACACTAACAAAATCTAAATTAAATTAGTCTTGCCTATGACTATACTGGTCACCTTAAGGAAATAGATTTGCAGAGAATATAACTCAATCCAAGTGGCAGGTTGGCTACACAATCTCTTTCCTCTTTAGGAACAATATACTTTCAAGATACCCAGATAATGAACATTACAGTGACAGTGACAACTTTAAGTGACAAATTTATCCTTGTTTTTTCAACATTGCAAGTTCTGTTATGAAAATATATAAGATGCCGGAGATAATGCTTTAAATTTTTTAATGGGATCTACAAATGCTCCTCTCAAGAATTTAATTTAAATATTTGAGAAGGACTTATTATAACCTTAAAAGGACTGTTAGTTAAATTATATAGAGCAAAGTGTATTCATGTACATTTCCGTTTATCACTTAGAATGTCTTGAACTTCTACAGTACGTGTTACACAGCAGATAGAGTATGGGTTTTTTATACAAATGGTCCCTATATTTTGACCTAAATGTGCTTGTTTTAAGTATAGTTTACCTAATTGTGCTTGTTTTTAAAATGTTTGTCAATCAAACCAAATCAGCCTACTGGGTTTACTGAATTTCACCATTTCTTTTCCTCAAAGGATCCTATGTGAAACTGTAAAGGACTTTGTTGCCAAAGTAGAGAAAGCATATGAAAAAACATTGGAAAATGCTGTTGCAGCTGATGCTGTGGCCAATAAAGTAAGCAGGTCACCTTTAGAGCATGAAAGTTTTGACTAACAATGCTGGCATTGAATGGTGTTTTACAGCTAGATTGATTAAGTGGCTTTCTTACCAAAACATCTTAAATCAAGAGAAAAAGTCCTTTTGAATCAGATGTAAGGGATTAAAACATATTCTATTTTATGGTTATCTGGTAGGAAAACTGCATTACTGAAGACCATCTGACAACACGAATTTTATAACTCAACTCCCTTTTCCCACTGATTGACATCTTGAAGGAGAAATGCACAGTAGTCGGGTCACAGGTGGGACATGCAGAGCCACTGGTGTTCCAGTGCAGAGACAGGAATGGCTTTCCATTTCCAGGCAAACTGGGTGTCACGCTCTGTCCTTCCATCTTAGCGCCATTCCTTAAGTTCCCCAGACAGTATGGCCCTTGGTCCCTCTCAGGGTTCTGTTTCTTGCTTTGCCTTTTTCTTTATAGATTTTTTCCCCCTTTATGAGCTTTCTGAGGCTAACATAAGAAACTTAAAAGCTACTCTCTTTGCTCTCATATGTCCATGACAGGGAGTTCTTACAAAAGGTTCTTGGGCTTGAAAAGGAATGGTCTCCTCCAGATTCATGCTGTTGATGGTGGTTTAGCTGAGTGAAAGGAAAAGAAAATAGAAGTAAACATACATTTGACATTTTCAGCCTCTTTTCTTCTTGTTTTTCTACTCTGTGGAGAGCTTCAGAAAGGCCTCTGTAGCCACACTTTTTTCTGTTAACTATTTCCACTGTAACCTTGTGTTAGCATGACATCAAAGGCCAATAAATGGAGGCAGAAGGAACTGGAACTTGTGTGGAATAAAAGGTAAATTAGGCAGTCACATCAACAGCTTCCGTCCTAAATATTTCTTTACCCATAGTCATTCAAGAGAAGCAGACAGAAACAAGGTCCGAGAGCTGGTTTTTCTTTCTCCATCTTCTTTTACTTCTTTATCATTGTGCATTTTCCTTTTTTGCTCTTTTTTTGAACCATTAATCCCTTAGGTGCCCTTCACTCCTTTTAAAACCAAAGCTTTGAAGGAGAGCTTACCAAGGCTCAGCCAGACCTGCAATTTGTGATGCTCAAAACAGTACCATACATTGATTACTTTAAAAAGTTTATGCAATATTCTGTATAATGCATAAATTTTCTGTGTAACGTGTAAATTTTCTGCATAATGTGTCACTTTAATGTGTTTGTTCTTTTAAGAAAAAACAACTATATCTTTATATAGTTATATAGTTGAGACTTTTTTTTTTTTCAACGTTTTTTATTTATTTTGGGACAGAGAGAGACAGCATGAATGGGGGAAGGGCAGAGAGAGAGGGAGACACAGAATCGGAAACAGGCTCCAGACTCCGAGCCATCAGCCCAGAGCCTGACACGGGGCTCGAACTCACAGACCGCGAGATCGTGACCTGGCTGAAGTCGGACGCTTAACTGACTGCGCCACCCAGGCGCCCCTAGAGACTTTCTTTTAAGGGAAAATAGTTATATAAAGATGGTAGAATTGGAATATTCTGGACGTGCATGTAAAAATTCACATAATTGTACTTCTTTTAAAAGTGATAGATTACTTAGTCCATAAACTATCTAAAGTATAATCTATAATAGATGGCCTGTTAATGGTAAATATTAATATAGGCATCTTTCCTCTAAAATCAGAAGCCATTCACTTAAATTATCATTTTCCATTCCCACCAAATGGAGATTCATTAGTGTATTTTTGTTTTCTTAGTGTTCAGTCCTAAATGAAAAGCTTGAACAACTGCTTCAAGCTTTACACACAGATTCCCAGGCTGCCCCCGTTCTCCCAGGCATCAGCTCTCTCATTGTAGAAGAAGATACCGTGGAATCTTCCAGTGAAGAATCTTTGTGTGAAAACAAAGAACAACTCACCGATGACCCTGCAAAACCTTCCTCCCAGAAAGCTGTGAGACCAAACGAAATAATGTTGCGGGCAAACAGTTTAAAGAAAGCAGTGAGGCAAGTCATTGAAGAAGCCGGCAAAGGTACACATGAACGAAATCAGCTTTTGAAGAAGTTAGCAGCATTCTTATATTGCAAGCACAATGGAGTTTTCACACTGGTCAGGCTATACACACATAGAAAATTTTCAGGCAAGACAGAAGATAGGGCCATTAGAATGAAATCTATCCCCTCTCTTGTTTTAGTAGTAAGGATCAGCATATTTATTGTTAAATATGTTAAAGATGTTAAATAAAGTAACATCTCAGAGATAAAGTACACTGGAAATATTGAAAATTAAGTAATAATTATAAAATTTTAAATATCTTCTATGTCATTAGAATCTGTTGAGTTCTCAAAGAAAATCAAACCTGTAAACTACTTTGAAAATACTTTCTTAAATTTGTTTCCTGAATGTTTACGTTGTTTTTTAAAGAGTTTGTAAAAGCTCCACCTATATTTTAATTTTTTGTATTAATATAATGTATATACCTCTCTTAGAATTTTAATAGTGGGCTGAAGTTAACTTTAAAAATTAACATTGAAATCCCTTTTATAGGTTATAACTTGTAGTTGGACTTGTATTTCATCTCAAATTTTTTATTTTTTTCTTCTGGTAAAAATATAACTTTTACAATTTTAAATATTTAGTTGTATAATCTCTAGTACTTAGAGATATCACCCCAAACTTACCAACTAGCGTTGATTTGTGCATATGGAATTTCTTTTGGTTTATGTTTCATTTTCCTTTTTAAGCATACATTAATATTTATGGATTTTACTTTTACTTGTCCAAACATATTTCTCTCCGACTACTTAAAGTTCTGGATGAACAGAGTGTTCACCCTTGTGAACCAGTTAGCCAGTCATTCGATAATGATAGCACAGAAACAGATGAATCTAAAGAAGAATCTAAAGATGATGGTGCAAAAGAGCCTTCAACTGGTAAGAAAACTATTTTGGAATTCAATAAAATGTAATTCTGCTTTTACTTTTCAAAAGGCTTATCGGTTTGTAATAAACTTTGTATTTTAATTTTAACAAGGCTTTTCAAAAGTTAAAGCTTAGATATTCGTGAATAGTAGAATAATAAAGGTAACATTTAGAGTATTGTCAAGTAGTCACATTCCTTTTTTATCAGATAATCTGGAGATCATCATAATGAACTAAGGATTCTGGGACCAACCATAGCTAAATCTCTTCATTTTCCTGAAGAAAAAAGGAAGAAACACCTAAATCAACAGATTTTAACCTGTTTTTAGCCTACAGATGCATTTGAGAATTCTGTGAAAGCAGTAGGTCCCACAGGCACGGAATTTGGCATTTCAGTAGCTTAGCGGTCCCTTGAATTCCACTGATCAGCTCGGATGGTTTGCGAATTTCCTATTGCTACATTAATCTCTAAAATCACTGGACGTCTAGTTACAACCCTATCTCTACTAAAATTATTTTTTCCAGGAAATTAATATGTAGTTGCCTGTTGAAGTTCAAAGATGAATTTATATTTTTAATATTTCAGATTGTATAAAGGAATAGCTGTTAATTTAGTAGAATAAAACAAAGCAGAAATTAAAGTATTAACGAAGCTTGAGAAGTAATATGAAAGTAATCGCATAATACTAATGAAAAGTCAACACTATTAAATCAGAACTGCGTTCATTAAGCTTTTGCTTTATTTTCATTACACATACACTTGGGCAGATTGCTTCATTTCTCTGTGGTTTCCTCGTTTGTGAAATGCGGATAATGACATGCCTACCTGTTGTGAAGGTTGAGGAAGTTAAGATATGTGGAGTGCCTAGAACAGAGTAGGTACATAGTGCTCTGAAAGAGTGTTTGCAGTCATTATCACTATTACCAGTGCTATTGCTATTCCTGCCACTGCCCTTGCTACTAATTACATTAACTTCCAAAGAATTCTCCTTAATTATATGTGAAACTCTTAGCAACTTTGAAATTAGACCTCACATGTCTGGCACGCAACCAATGCATACATATTCTACAACCTTAGCCCTTTTAGACTTTACGTGTACCTATTTCAGCACACGACCCAACTCTATAGCCTTAGACTGTAGGGACCTTAACGGTCCCTGTCGCAGCATATAATCCAATACAGGCATACTTTATAACCCTCTTGACAGATGGCCACTCACTTTCTTTTGTTTTTTTCTTAATATTGTATTTTTTTTTAAGTAATCTCTACACCCAGCGTGGGGCTTGAACTCATGACCTCAAGATCAAGAGTCCCAAGCTCTCCCATCTGAACCAGCCAGATGCCCCGCCACTCACTTTCAATACATCCCGTTCTTAACATCAGCTCTCAATTGTTAGAAAGCTTTTCTCTATATTCAGCTTTATATTTTCTTCTTAAATTTCTACCCATGATCACACTAACTAATGGAGTTTTGTGTGTGATAATGTTAATAGCAACAACTGCTGGCGTTTGTGTGGTGCTTTATGAATAGTTAAAAACAATTTCCTATACATTACCTCACAGTATTGAAGATAACTCTACCATGTGGCAGACCTTTGAAAACAGCTTTCATGGCATCATATCCTCTTCTACCCCTTATATCTTCTTTTCCATATTATCTCCTAATTCTTTTACCAATTTTTAACTTGATTTCAAACTTTTTTGTTTTTCTGGTTGCACTCAATTGGTCAATATGATGCCCCATTTTGAATGCAGCCCTCCAGATAATAGCACACCGCTAGCCATACACTACACATTCTGGGCAATTTTGGTTTTCGAAGGCTTCCCTAAGAGTTCTTGTTATGGAGTGTTCTATAGTAATGCCATATAAGCCTGTTTTCCTCCTGTTTTGTGCAAGTGATTTTTTTAAAATCTAATGATAGTAGTTTATGCTCATCCCTATGAACTTTTATCTTTTCAATTTGGATCTACCATTACATCCTGTCAAAATCTTTGGAAGCTTCATTGTATCGTCTCAAATTTACTTCATCTAGAATTTAATAAGCTGACTTGTATGTTTTCATCCCTTAACGAAGTTGACTTAAGCAGGACTGCAAATGGCATTCTTACAATATGCTGCATGACAGTTTTCCCTAAGATAAGGAAGGCTCTCTTGGGACGATTGGTTTTTCAGCACTCACTGTAAAACGGTAGCTGGTTTTCCAACCAGCTACCACCCCATCTTACTATATTCTCATGAACTGAGCACTTGCATTGTAGTCTGCAAAGAAAACTGAAACATATGGGTATGCAACTATAGATACTGATATTGAAATAGACATAAATTTATACAAGTCTTTAATGTTGCAATATTTGATTTTGTTTTCTAGCTAGTAATCCAATTTAGTGGGAGTCAGTAGCAATTGAAGCATTTCTGTATTAAATAATCGTTATTTTTTTAAGAACATTCATTATATTATTAAATTATGCAATAATTCATATGCCTGAAATGTATAATACAGTATGTTACTATGATCAATGAGATGTTATGTTTAAGAAAAACCATGAAACAGTAATTTAGTTACCTGCACTATTACATCAATCTTAGTCACTAGGATGCTGTCTGCTTTTGATCAGAGATGAATATCAAAAGATTGTTTTTATTAGAAATTAGCCCCAGGTCTCACATCTGTCCAAAAAAAAAGAAAAAAGTGAGCTGTTCTGCTACTTTTCTTTAGTACAACTGGACTGTTTTTGAAGAGACAGAAGAGAGTGTAAGATTAATATGGTTAGTTTGTAATTAGTCTTAGGGAGAGTAAAGAAAATTAAATTTTCAAGTATTTTTAAATTGAGTTTGAGGATTACTGGTTTTTTTTAAAACACCTGCCAATAGCTCCTAATTGAATTAAAGATACTATTTACTCTCCATTAAAAATTACCCCAGTTTAGACAGAATTAAATCTCCTTTTTTGTTGTTTACTTTGAGAAAAATTCTGGTTTGGTATAACTTTTTAAATGTATTCAGCATTTAGAAGAATATGATAGAACCGTTCTGTGTAAATCATTGTTATGAATTTATAATTAATTGAGAAGTGCAGGAAACATATGTCGGTTTCATTTGAAAAAAAATACCATCTTCCTTTCATGTATAGAAGACGATGTTAACTCATGTTTCGCACATTAGCTGTAGGAACTATGTTAATTAATTCTGATCACTCAACATTTATGACAAAAGGAATGCATTGGTAGTATACATTATAACACATATGTTCCATTTGCAAAAATCATCAGGCTTCAAAGTTTCTTTTTATCTTTGTTTATATATATATAATTTATTGTCAAGTTAGCTAACATACAGTGTGTATACAGTGTGCTCTTGGTCTTGGGGGTAGATTCCCATGATTCATCACCTACATAAAACACTATGGGTTGGTCACATTCAAATTATGAGTATTACTGAGCCTTAATTATGA
Source organism: Acinonyx jubatus (assembly GCF_027475565.1). Classification (NCBI taxonomy): domain Eukaryota; kingdom Metazoa; phylum Chordata; class Mammalia; order Carnivora; family Felidae; genus Acinonyx; species Acinonyx jubatus. The sequence continues at coordinate 27,988,171 of NC_069380.1, read as the reverse complement.
TAGGCGTCTATGTTCTACTGATCTCCATCTGTTTGAAATGAGTGATCAAGACCCGTGGCAGAATCCCTCCGTTCAGTAAATCTCAAGAAAGTGAAAACAATGGGAAAAGAATAGGTAAACGCAATGTAATATTTTCAGTTCTGCTAATTGATTTCAACATGCATTAAACTATCTTATGTCCTGAATTTATAAGGACTTGCTTACTTTAATAGCTTTACCATTATCTTTTTTATAATTGGGACTTTTTGCCAACAGTTAAAACTGCACCTGCACCTCGGTCTCCAGATGGCCGGGCAAGTCGTTCCCAAACTGACTCTGGCCCTGGTCCAGCTGTGGCAACCAGCAAAGAAAACCTGCCTGTGCTCAACACCAGAATAATCTGCCCAGGTAGTATAGATTCTGAAACATGGTATTTTTTTAAGTATTTCTGTGAAAATGTATTAAGTATTCACTTCCATGAACTATTGAAATGTGGTCTGAAAGATAAATGTCCCTTTGAGAGAATGTTCTTGTCACTCTTATCAACAAGACTCTAGATCCTTAGACTTGTGTGTGTGTGTGTGTGTGTGTGTGTGTGTGTGTGTAAGAATTACCTTGGAAGTATTAAAATATATGTTTTGGGGCCCTGCCCTGAGAAATTTTATCTAGAATAGAGCTCAAGAATCTGCATTTATTAAGCACCTTGGGTAAATCAATCCTATGTTCTACTACCTCTTAAGTATCTCCACAGCTTTCCTTTTAGTTGTAAGCCACAGGTCTCTCTGTAGTCATTTTTAGACTACTAATATTGCTTCGTTTTGGAACATCTGAGGCATCTATGCCAGCTCTGATGAGATGAATTTACCTCGGGATTCAGTTAGTACTAGTGAAAACCAAAGAACTTGTACAGCAGGGAAGGAGGAAAATAGAGATGTCTCAGATGTCTCCTTAAGTTCCAGTTGTTTGACCTAGTGAGAACTGTCAAGATTTATTCCAGGGTAGATTGGATCCCAAATTACACCCTTAAAGTCAGTCTCTCCTACATGCTCTTTTAAAAGGTGAATTGCAATTCAAAAATAATCATAGTTGGAGACTTTAGTATCCCACTCTCAGTAGTGAATAGAACAACTAGAGAGAGATCAACAAGGAAATAGAAGAACTGAAAGACACATAAAACAAGTAGACCTAACAAATGTCTACAATGCACTCCACATAACAGCCACAGAATGCACATTGTCTAGTGCATATGGAACATTCTCCAGGATAGACCATATATGAAGCCATAAAACAACTTTCAATAAATTTAGAAAGATTGAAATATTATACAAAGAATGATCTTTGGCCACAATGGAATGAAATTAGACATCCATAACAGATGGAAATTTTGGGAATGTGGCAATATGTGGGTTAAAAAAAAATCATAAGAAAAATTTTGAAATCCTTTGATATGAATGAAAACAAAAATACACCATACCAAAACTTACTTGATGTAGTTAAAGAAGTGTTTGGAGGGAAATTTATAGCTGTAAAGGCCTATATTAAAGAGGTAGAAAGATCCCAAAACCTAACTCTCCACCTTAATAAACTGGAAAAAGAAGAGCAAACATACTGAAAGCAATCACTAGGAAGGAAGGAAGAAATATTGGAGTGTAAAGACATGACAAAGAGAATACAAAACAATACAGAAAATCAATGAAACCAGAAGTTGGTTCTGCGAACAGTTTAACAAAATTGACAAGTCTTTATCTAGAGGGACCAAGGAAATAAAAGAAGATTCAAATTACTGAAATCAGGAATAAAAGAGGAAAGATATCACTAACAACCTTACAGAAATAGAAAGGATTATAAATAAGGGAAAGCTATCAACATTTCATGGCAATAAATTAGATAACTTCAATGAAATGGACAAACTCCTAGAAGCATGCAAACTACTAAAACTGTGTCGTAGACTCTGGGTCTGGAGTTCTTTCTTGTCTAGCAAGAAAGTGGGATGCAGAATTAAAAATGCGAGAGAGAAGCTGATGTCCAGGAGAAGACAAGAGCCCCGAGTAAGGGTCCTTGTTCTGTTTTTATTAGGATCAGAAGGCTTACAAACGTGGTGATGGGTGTGCACAAAGAGACAGTGAAATCGTGAACATTAACTCATGGGCGTGAGGGAAAGGGGGTTTTGAAGATATGCGGGGGGGGGGGGGGGTAGGGATTTGGGTTAATACAAAACAAAATCCTGGTGTTGGGCAGAAGGTTGTTTATAGCAGACAAGAGGCACCACCTCTGTTTACCTAAACTGGTCTAGGGGACAAGAAAGACAGAGCATGCTACCTCAGGGTCAACAAGGCACCTTTCTTTTGCTAATTAGCTAGTTGCCCTCTGGGCAACTTTGCCCTGCTTCAGTCTCTAGCCTTATTTACCTGTTCACCTAATTTGGTGCTTCCTTCCTGTGAAAGCAGCTTTCTGCTATTGTAAGTACTAAATTGGGGGTTGTTTCCACCCTGAATACCTAATCTTGTTTACCTCATATACATTTGTCCTATACTGGGGCCTTTGTCCCACCTTATCTATACTGAGGCCTGTGCCCAGGCCTTACCTATACTGGGGCTTTTGCCCCACCCTATCTATACTGGGGCCTTTGCTCCACCTTATCTAATCTTACTTACCTAATCTTGTTTACCCAAACTTGGGTGTGAACATCCTATGACTTTCTAATTCTTTATGCCTTGTTAACCCATTGGCAGAGGCTCAGAAAATTCCTAAGCTTATTCCCACAAAACCCATTCAAGAAGAGAAAATCTAACTAGACCTATAACAAAACTCCTTACAAAGAAAAGGCCAGGTCCAAATCACTTCACTAATGAACTCTGCCAAGTGTTTAAAGAATTAATATCAGCAGTTCACAAACTCTTCCAAAAACTAAACGAGGAAAGAACATTTTCCACCTCATTCTTTGAGGCCAGTGTTACCCTGGTACCAAACCAAAGATGTTCAAGTCACTAACCATCAGGGAAATGCAGATTAAAAACCATAATGAGCTGTCACCTCACACTATTATCAAAAAACAAACAAACAAAAAAATCAAAAGACAACAAGTATTGGGGAGGATGTGAGGTGCCTGGATGGCTCAGTTAAGTGTCCAGCTCTTGATATCAGCTCAGGTAATGATCTCACAGCTTGTGGGATCAAGCCCCATATTGGGCTCTGTGCTGACAGCTCAGAGCCTGGAGCCTGCTCCAGATTCTGTGTCTCTCTTTCTCTCTGCTCCTCCCCTGCTTGCTCTCTCTCTCTCTCTCGCTCTCTCTCTCTCTCTCAAAAATAAACATTAAAATTTCTTTTTTAAAAAACTAAAATTAGGACTACCATATGATCCAGCAATCCCACTCTGGGAATTTATCAAAAGAATTGAAATCAGAATTTTGAGGAGATATTAGCACTCCCATGTTTATTGTAGCACTATTCACTACATCCAAGACATGAAAGTGTTATGCCCAGAATTCGTGATCCCCAAAGACCACTAGGGAGCCGAGTCCGATGCAAAAGCAAAGAGCCTTTATTCGAGCTAGCTCGAGCTCAATCCCCTACCTGCACCGAGGCAGCGGTGAGATACCAGGGAAAGAGAGTGAGTTTCAAAAGGACAAAGGTTTTATTGGGGCCTGGGGGCAGTTGGTGAGGTAATGGGTATGGCCTCAGCCAATTGGCTGGGGAAGGGTCCTGGGGAAGGGTCCGAGTCCTGTTAGGCAGGTGAGGGGGGGTTACTCAAGGGGAGGAGGTGTGGTCAAGGTGAAGGACACAGAACAAGATGGAGTCGGCTGGCGTAGGCCCGCCCTTTCAAAAGCAACCTAAATGTCCACTGAGTGATAAATGGATAAAGAACACATGGTATATACATACAATGGAATATTGTTCAGCTTAAAAAAAAAAAATCTGTAATCTGTCATAATGTGAATGGACCTGGAGGAAATTATGCTAAGTGAAATAATTCAGTCACAACATTGCAAGTACTACATGATTCACTTCCATGAAGTATCTAAAATAGTCAAAACCATAAAATCAAAGAGTGGAATGGTGGTTACCAACAACTAGAAGTAAGAGGAAATGGGGAGTTGCCAGTCAAGCTACATAAAATTTCAGTTAAGCAAGGTAAGTTCTCAAGATCTGGTGTCCAAAATTGTACCTAGAGTTAACAATACTGCCTAGAGTTAACAATACTGTACCTAGAGTTAACAATACTGCCTAAAACACTTAAAAATTTGTTAAGAAGGTAGGTCTCATAGTAAGTGTTCTTACCACAATAATATAAAGTAAAAAGTTAAGGACGCCTGTGTGGCTTGGTCGGTTAAGTGTCCAGCTGTTGATTTCAGCTCAGGACACGATCTCACAGTTGTGAGATTGAGCCCTGCATCAGGCTCCATGCTGAGCTTAAGATTCTCTTTCCCTCTGCCCCTCCCTGTTTACACATGTGCTCACTCTCTCAAAAAAAAATAAATAAAAATTAGGAAAAAAGTTAAAAACAAAACAAAAAAAGAGCTATCCCTGAGTCCTGGGCTCACCTGACTGAGTCATTCTCCTTTTCTAATGGTTGGTTGGTAAGCCCTCATCTTTGGTCTACCTCTTTAATGATCTTCAAATAAATTCATTTTACATTTTGCTCAGCTTTTCAGTTTTCCCTCAAAGTGAGGAGGGGTAGTTGGTCTGATGAACTGACAATATGCCATCATCAAAATGGTACATTGATTTTTAGTTTTTGCAGATTCTGGGTTGTTGTGGCTTTCCATGAAACTTTCTCCTCTCATAAATCAAAAAGGATAAATGAAAAGGAAGAAAGAAAGAAGACAATCCATAGGATAAAGGAAAATATTTGTAAATAGTATATGTGATAAGGGACTAGTATTCAAAATATATAAAGAGCTCTTAAAATTCAACGGTAAAGACAAATACTTCAATTTAAAAATGGGCAAAGGATCTCTTGCAAAAAGATATTCAAGTGGCCAATAAACACATGGAAAGATGCTCATCTTCATTAGTCATCAGGGTAATGCAAATGAAAACCACAGTGAAATACCACTTCACTTTACTGGGATGGCTATGATCAAAAAAGGCAGATAATAACAAATATTGGCAAGGATGTGGCAAAATTGGAACTTTTATACTTTGTTGGTTAGCATATGAAATGGTGCAGCCATTTTGCAAAAACAGTTGGGCAGTTCCTCAAAGAATTAAACAGAGTTAACATATAACCCAAAAACCCACTACTAGGTATACACCCATGAGAAGTGAAAATACACGTCTACACAAAAACTTGTACGTTACTGTTTATAGCAACATTACTCATAATAGCCAAATAGAAGAAACAACCCAAATAATCATCAATTGATGAATGGAAAAACAAAATGTACAATATCCATACAGTGGACTATTAGTCATCCATTAAAAAGAACAAAGAACGGGGGTGCTGGCTGGCTCAGTCAGGGGAGTATGCAACTCTTCATCTCAGGGTTATGAGTTTGAGCCCCGTGTTGGGTGTAGAGATTACTTAAAAATAAAATCTTTAAAAAAAAGAATGAAGCACTGATACATGCTGCAACATGAATACCTCTGAAAACATTATGCCTAGTGAAAGAAGCTTGACATAAAAAGCCACATACTATATGATTACATTTATATAAAATGCCCAGAGTAGTCAAGTCCCGAGAGAACATAGGTGAGTGGTTTCCAGGGTTTGAGGATGTGGGGAATGGGGGGCAAGGAAAATGACTACTAACAGGTACGGGGTGTTTTTTGTAGAGTAATAAAAAATGTTCTAAATGTGATGGTAGTGATCATTGCACAACTTTGTGTATATACTACAAACAGACAAATTATGCACTTACTTAAAAGGTGAATTTCATGGTATGTGAATTATATCTCAGTGAAATATTAAAGTAGATAAACCCATAACATGTTTGATTCTGGAAAAAGACCTCCACATCTAGAGGTTATATTTCTATTCAAACCTGAAACCATGAGATGACCTTTCTGGCTAAAGCTGTAAATATGCCTGACCTTAAAACATTTTAGAAAATATTATCCTTTTCTGTGGCTGGAGCCTGATTCTTCACCTGTCTAAAGTGTGCTTCTTTTCTTACCAAAATAGTGGCTTTGTCCATTTATTTACTTATGTAGACATAAAAGAAACTGGCATAACTAAGTCTGCCGTGGCAGATTCAAAACTATGAAAATAAATGACAGAATAAAATTCATTTTGATTATTTAATAAGCAGCTAAACTTTGTAGCTGAAATAATGAATAATTATCTTCTAAGAAGACCACACTGTTGAGGAAAGGAATATTGGCTTAAAAAAAGGACTTTTTTCCTAATTTCCTAGTGGTTCTCAATTCCAGGACATACTTTTCTTCACTATTCTTTCCTTTTTGTTTGTTTATTCCCTTAGGCCCTTGTTATTTTTCTTCTTTGCAGAGTTTAATGCTTCTAGCCTCAGTTTTGGGTTGGGTAGATCATAAAATTGATTAGCTTTGAATATCGTAACTACTTAGTAGAAAGCTAACTGCTTGTTGAAATAAATTTGAGGTTTTACATATTTAGAGGTAAGATAAATGCTTCACTTTTTTGCGTTCAATACTGCTCTTAAATACCTGTGCCTAATATTTTCATACTTACCGTTGATACCAACACTGGGATTTCACTTAGTATATCTGTTAATACTTTTAATTGAATATTATTATCTATGCTTTGAGCATATGGAAGTAGTAACACCGTGACATTCTTGCTAATTCAGCCTTTATTGCAAATTCCTTACAGATTTACCGCCTTATTTGCTATAACATAGGAGGTAATATTTACTTGTTGAAGTATAGAATCACTAGAATGGTAAATGAGAAACTGTCACAAAGAGACTCTTATTTGAGTCTTCATCAGCTGCATTTTTTATGACAACATATGGATCCTGGTTGTAATCACCAATGTTATAGTTTTTGGTTTTGAATAATGAGAAGATTAGACACTGAAAATCATGCTTTGGGGGCAAGGTATCTGAGATGAAGCCTGAAAACAATGCACTGGCTCTTTCTTTATCTTTTTTCTTAACATGTGATCCTGTATGTATTTATTTTTCTGTCCAGGTTTAAGAGCAGGATTAGCTGCCTCAATTGCTGGGAGTTCTATTATCAACAAAATGTTACTGGCAAATATTGATCCTTTTGGTGCAACGCCATTTATTGACCCAGATCCAGATTCCGTGTAAGGAAATACTTTTGTAAATATCTCGTTTTGACTTTTCTTGTTTCTACTCTATATGAATGGTAAAATTGTCAATGCGTTACAAGAAATATGCTTCCCCATATAAAAAGGGTCATCAGGGGTGCCTGGGTGGCTCACTCGGTTAAGTGTCCGACTTCGGCTCAGGTCATGATCTCGTGGTTCACGAGTTCGAGCCCCGCGTCGGGCTCTGTGCTGACAGCTCGGAGCCTGAAGCCTGTTTCAGATTCTGTGTCTCCCTCTCTCTCTGACCCTCCCCCCATTCATGCTCTGTCTCTCTCTGTCTCAAAAAATAAATAAACGCTAAAAAAAAAAAGGGGGTCATCAGAAAATTTCAAAAGTTGATGATGATGAGTACATTGATGCATTTGAAACACAGTTGTTTTCAGGATCTGTTCTCGAGGTAGGTCCTGTCTAGCCCATTTCCCTATGGCAAAATGAGGCATACTTGTATTCACTTTTCCCTGCAATATTGTGTTATTTATTTCAGGAAGCATCTGGCCCACATTGATCTCTTCCCTTCTTAAAAGTACAGGTGTTTTTTTGTTTGTTTTTTGTTTTGGGGTGTTTTTTTTTGGCAGTTCAGTATGAACTTTTACTTCTGCATATAATTTTTCTCTTGTTACATCTCATTTCTCTAATGACACTCCTCAAAGACGTCACCATATTTTTTTAATTTAAATTCATGTTAGTTAACATATAGTTTGTCCATTGATAAGAGTACAGCGAAGGAGACTTTCTAATGATCAAGAAAGGAGGATTGGCACCTGACTGCAAGACCCTCCCACTTATGTATGTAGTAAAGGGTTCACGTAGGAAGTAAAAGAACCAAGGTTTTATTACAAGTTTTAGAAAAGCGTTACTATGATTCTGTCTCTGCTTGGCCCCCTATCCCTTTTACCACATGTACCAAAAATTACACATATGTACTGGGGTTGTACACATGGCATATGAACAGGAATTAATTCCTGCTAAGTTTTACTCTCTTCTGTAAGGAATGGAAACTTAAATGGTTTTAAGTGCTGTTTTGTGTGCAAGTTGTAATTGTTATGAATCTGAAATTGACTCTTATGTACTTTTCCATATTATCACAGAGATGGATATTCAGAAAAATGTGTCATGAACAATTACTTTGGGATTGGATTAGACGCAAAAATTTCATTAGAATTTAATAATAAGAGAGAAGAACACCCTGAAAAATGCAGGTAATTTTGGGTAATAGTTATAATGTTATTACAGGAAGGCAATTTCACTTTAATTTCATTTATTACCTCTTTTGCTTGCTCTGCCTTTAAAGATGAATAAATAATAGCTATTGAAATGTCTGCCAATATTTATTTTCAGGAGCCGAACTAAAAATTTGATGTGGTATGGAGTCCTCGGAACCCGGGAGTTATTACAAAGGTCATATAAGAATTTAGAACAGAGAGTTCAACTTGAGGTAAGTTCATCTTGAAGTAAAGATATTTCATGTTATCTTACTTAGAAAAATAATTTCATTTGGGCAACTCAATTGGCTTCAATTCCTCTTTGAGTGTTTAAACACTCAGTGGAAGTGATTACCAACTTTATACTAAGGGAGGGCTAGACCCTGGATATGACCAATACACTTATCATTATCATTGGCGCCTGAAATTTGGATGCTACTGTGGAGTCTTGGTGCCCCGTGAGAAGGTGCAGCCATGAGAGTGCATTTATAGGAGAGCATTTGTAACAGATTCTCACAGATATTCTCATTTAAGTTTATAAATCTTGACCCAATTCTATGATGGCCTGATGTTTCAGAAATCCCTGAAAAAAACATTTCTAGTAAATAGACTCTTAATTCAAATGTATATTCGTTCCAATTATTTCTAACAATAGTTAGTAAACTAAAAAGAGATCTTGAGCATTTAAATTTTTCAGTAGTTTTTTACTAATTTAAATGGGAAATTAAGGACAGCAAAAGTTATTTAATCTCCAATAAGAGGAGAAAGATGGTTGGAGACATGGCTCTGAAAAGTCTACTAACTTCTGCGACTTTTATTTTCTTTCACCCTTGGTCCAGGATTCACAGTTTATGCCAATATGCATGTCTTTCTTTCTTGTGTCTTTTTATAGCCAGATATTTTAAATTAAGGTATCGCCTACATACAGAGAAGTATGTAGATTAAACAGAGTGTTATTATTTTAGGTGTTATCTTAATACTGGAATGAGCACTGGCTCATTCATTATCAACTAAATGTTTTAGTAAAGATAAACCCGTTATGCCTTCCACACTAGAACATAACCACATGATCAGCTAGTTTGATTTATCACCGCTTATAAAATTAAGATGGATGTGGGGTGCCTGGGTGGCTCAGTCGGTTAAGGGTCTGACTTCAACTCAGGTCATGATCTCGTGATTCCTGAGTTCGAGCCTGCCTGGCGTTGGGCTCTGTGCTGACAGCTCAGAGCCTGGAGCCTGCTTTGGATTCTGTGTCTCCTTCTCTCTGCCCCTCCCCTGCTCATGCTCTGTCTCCCTCTCTCAAAAATAAATAAACATTAAAAAATATATTTAAAAATTAAGAACGATGTTACTGGCATTTTTTCCATTTCCTTTAAATTAGTGATATGATTTGAACAGCTGTTCTAAAGCACACAGAGCTACCTGTTCAATTTATTGGATTCAGAAAAAGTTCATTATTCTACTAAATACTTAATGTGTGTTCATTTTAAGAAATACACATTGAGCACCTGCTGTGTACTATGATTGGCCCTTTGGATAGAGTATAGACCTTTGAATGTGTTTTTATGAAAAAGAAAAGAAGGTGTAAAAAATACCTATAGGAGTACAATCAAGCATAAAATGTTCTCAGTTATTTCAAGTGGTTGAATATGGATTGGAATTGGATTTTCATTTGTTCTAAGGAGTGGAGATGATTTTGATTGGGTATTAAAAGGCAATGTTATAAAGTTATGTTAGTTATCTTTTATTGCAGGAATTATTTAATGACAATATAGCCCCTATTTTAAGAATGACATCTGCAAGCTCTTCTTTTTTAAGGTGAAGGATTGAGAATTGACTTACATGTCCCGTATAATTACTCACCAGCCATATGATATTTGTTTCCTATTTCAGTGGTAATTTAGTTTTCATTTTTGTGATTAATTAGAAGACACAGTAAGTATAAGATACTTCCTGACATGCATGGTTTTCCTCTCCCTGGCTTTGGTTTTGGCTACTGGAGAAACTCACCCGGAGTTTTGGCCAGCCACCGTTAGTGACAGAGTGGCAGCCCAGTAGCAGGAGTTCTGAGAGGGGCTAGATGGGGTGGCTAGGACCCAGACGCCCTCACTCAGCTTGCTTTCAAAAGGATGCTTATAATAAGCACAAAGATGACCCTAATACAAGTGAAAATGTAAGTGACTTGAAAAAAAAGTGCCACCTGATCTGGGCAGCAAAGTTAATATTTTTAAGGTTGGTTTTCTGTAACAACTATAGTTATTTACACCTTAAATTTTTTTTAGTTAAAAAAATAAGATAAAGGTAATGTGTAGGAATATGTTTCTAGGAGAGCAAACATTACCAACACACTTCCCTCCATCGTCCTTTGTCTTTGGCATTCTAGTGGCTTCCCAACTAGTGGTTTTGCTCTTTTTCTCTAACTTCTAAGCTCTTTACCTTACAGTGTGATGGGCAGTATATCCCTCTCCCCAGTCTGCAAGGAATAGCAGTGTTGAACATTCCCAGCTATGCCGGAGGCACCAACTTCTGGGGTGGAACTAAAGAAGATGATGTAAGTATTTCCTTGTGCCTTCTAGATTCCAGAGGCTGCCCGTATTCCTTGGTTCATGGCCCCTTCCAACGTCTCCAAAGCCAACAAAGGCAGGTTGAGTCTCACAGTGCATCATTCTGATCTCCCCTCCTGCCCTTCTCTTCCACTTTGAATGACTGTTGTGATTACATTGGGCCCACTGCATCATCCAGGGTAATCTCCCCTTCTCAAGGTTCCCCCTGTAACCACATCTGCAAAGTCTCTTTGGCCACGTAAAGTAAATTCACTACTTCTGCAGATTTGAACATGGACATTTTTGGGGTAGAAAGGGAGACGTTATTCTGCCTGCCAAAATACCTTTCTGTATTTTTAACTCTACATCTATGTGGCTATTATTTTTATTTTTAGAAATGTTAACAGGGCTCATTTGGCCGTTAACATTTAGGTCTATGTTTTTCGTCCTTTTAGACTTTCCTGCCAAAGGAGAAAAAAACACAACTTAACAATGTAATGCATATAATAATGTAAATAATGTAACAACTATAAAATTTACATTAGCTGTGAACTTTTTGTCAGCCTGTAACTACTCTTCCACTCTTAAATATCTTAAAGGGAAGAAATCAAGGCGATAAAGGTAAATAAAGCTAATGACTCCTCCTAGGTAATCAGTGTTCTGAGAGCTTCACATTCATTACTGACAATCACGATTTTTATCTAAATTTTACCAGTGAAGAAACTGACACAAAGTTCACACAGGAAGTAGCACAGACAGGATTTAAAACCACGCAGTCTCAATCTACTCCTGAAATAATTGTTGCACTATATGTTAACTAACTTGGATGTAAATTAAAAAAATAAAATTTTAATTAATTAATTAATTAAAAAAATAAAACCACGCAGTCTGCTAACAAAAATGATAAGAAATCGGGGTACCTGGGTGGCTCAGTCAGTTAGGCCTCTGACTTCAGCTCAGGTCATGATCTCACGGTTTGTGAGCTCGAGCCCCATATCAGGCTCTGTGCTGACAGCTCAGAGCCTGGAGCCTGCTTGGCATTTTGTGTCTCCCTCTCTCTCTACCCCCTGCTCATGCTCTGTCTCTCAAAAATAAGTAAACATTGAAAAAAAAATTTTTTTAATGACAAGAAATCATCAATGTTTGCAAATTCATGCCCTGATATTTTCAGTTTTAATTTAGATACTGCTTTATGCTGAATAATTTTTTTTTCCGAGGCATAATTGTTTATCATATAGTCAAAGAGAGAATAAAGGGGACAAAGTAAGACAGCCAGAATTTAAATTGTTTGATTAAATTGATTTTGTGGGAATGCATTTAACATCAAAGCAAAGTAAGCCTGCATCATTTTTATCCTCTGAGGTGTCTGTTACCATCTTCTCAAATGCCCTAAAAAGTTGTCATATTAATATATAAAGCACATTATACATATTGCTTGTAAACATTGAAGGATTTCCCTTAGAATATGCCAGGTAAACTGGGTATTTTAGGTTTCCTGAAATTACATGCATCATTTTGTCAAGACATCTGAGTTATGTGTGAACAGATATTCGATGCATTTTATGCCAAGATGGATTATTTAAAATTTTTTAATGTTTATTTTATTTTTGAGAGAGAGAGAGAAACCGAGCATGAGCAGGGGAGGGGCAGAGCAAGAGGGAGACCCAGAATCTGAAGCAGGCTCCAAGCTCTGAGCTGTCAGCACAGAGCCCTACACGGAGCTCGAAGTCACAAATGGGGAGATCATGACCTGAGCCAAAGTCAGATGCTCAACCAACTGAGCCACCCAGGTCCCCCCAAGATGGATTATTTAGAATAGAATAGTTCGCTGGTTTAAAGAGTGCTTTATGAACGGCATGAACATTTTATCCATGTGGGTTTTAAATCTTTTGTATTAAGTTTGTTTACATTAAATCATCTACAGTGGGTTTTTTTTTGGGGGGGGGTGGTCCTTGGACTATCATTTCCTATTAAAATTGACTTACTTTCCTGCTTACTATTTCTGTAGGTTTTACTATGTATATTGCAGACTTTACATTGCTGATGTGCCACTTCATCGAAACCTTAACCTCATCAGGGGAAATGTAATATAGGTTTTCTTTTCAGATATTTGCTGCACCATCATTTGATGACAAGATCCTGGAAGTCGTTGCAATATTTGATAGCATGCAAATGGCAGTTTCCAGGGTCATTAAACTGCAGCATCATCGAATAGCCCAGGTTTGTTTTCTCTGATCAGACCTGACCTCACTACTCGGGCCACTGGGGAAGCTATTCCAAATGACTCCTACGCTGTCTGTTCATCTATAAAATATGAACTTTCTTGTCGTGTCAGTTGTTACCGTGCTGTGGTAAGTGGAAAAATAGACATTCCATTCCACGGAATGGACAAAAAGTCAAGCTTGAATGCCGATTGTCGGTTTCTCAGGATGATTTGTTCTCTAAAATGACTTGTTTTATTTCAGTGCCGTACAGTAAAAATCACTATATTTGGTGATGAGGGAGTCCCAGTGCAGGTAGATGGCGAAGCATGGGTTCAGCCTCCAGGGATTATCAAAATTGTGCACAAAAACAGAGCTCAGATGCTAACAAGGGACAGGGTATGTAAAAAAATATTCTTCTAGATTTTTATCAAGAGTTTTAAAAAATATTCAATTGTTAAGAAAAATGGAAACCACGGAAAAATATTTAAATTGTCTCTTAAATCTGACAAGTCATTGTAGTTTTAAATATGAACGTTTAATTTTTTAAAAAAGTTAATAGACTATATTTTTATTGTTTCTTTTAGGTTTACAGAGAAATTGATCAGAAAATACTGAGAACTCTAATTCTGTTCCCATATACCTCCTTACCTCACGGACATATAGTCCCTTATTATTAACATGTTGTATTAATGTGGTACATTTATTACAGTTGATGAGCCAATATTGATAATTATTAACCGAAGTTCATAGTTTACTCTTCATGCTGTACATTTTATAGTTTTTGATAAATCTGTAATCACTTGTATCTACCATTATAGTATCCTACAGGATAGTTTCACTGTCCTAAAAATTCCCGGTCCTCCACCTATCATCCACCACTCCCTCCCTTACCTCAACCCTTGGCAACCATCTACCTTTTTACTGCCTCCACAGTTTTGCCTTTTCCAGAATACATGTTTTAATTAAGGTTACACCCATAACAGATAAGACTGCCAACACCCATCTTATCCATTATGCATGTAAAGATTGAAGCATAAATTGAAGCTGTCTTTTTAAAAACTTTCAGTGATACATTCATTGTCATTGATCACATTACGTATTCTGATAACACTGGAAAACTTTAAGATACCTTTTTTGTGTCTTATGATTTCTTTAATGAGGCTTTAGATTAGGAAAACAGCAATAGTTTCAAAGTCATTCATGTAACATCTAAATATACACTTATTTGGGTCTCAGAGCTTCAAACTAACAATTCCTTGCAATGTTGATTGTAAATAGGCTTTTGAAAGCACTCTAAAATCTTGGGAAGATAAACAGAAGTGTGATTCCGGTAAACCAGTTCTTCGAACCCATTTGTACATCCAGCATGCCGTTGACTTGGCAACAGAGGAGGTATCCCAGATGCAGCTATGCTCCCAGGCGGCAGAGGAGCTCATCACTAGGTATGGTGGGCCTGCCGGCTGTGGGCGGGGAGAACTCTAGCCTTGGCAAATGTGCTTTTTTACTTTTGATACATAATTTCAGTTGTTCGGGGGTATCTAAGAGAGATGCATTTACTCCCCTTCCGCATTTGCTGCCTCATTCATGCCTCCTTAAGGACTGCGCTCCTTCATTAGACCCCCGCCAACACGTACAGGTGCACACCCTGTGTTCTCTGTCGAACAGACCTTGGACTTCCTGAACCCCAGTGGGGAGCTTGCCTAATGTTACCCAACACACAATGCTCTTTCTGTTATTGTTTATTTCCCCAGTTTTACACAATCTTTACACTATACTACTTACTGATATGTTACCTTGTAATTATTAAATGGTTATGGAATGTAGAAAGAAATACAGACATTAATCCTGCTTGCAAGGAGGTTTGGGGGTGTGGGGGTGGGAAGAGTCCGAGAATCAGTTTCCAAAAGACATATCTGGAGATTGGGAGACAGCACAGAAATTAATTTTAGTAGACAAAAAGGGAAAAGATTAAACAAACAAGCAAAAAACCAAGTTCCATGAATGTAGAACAGATATAAATCACTATGAGCAGGAGTAAACTTCAATGGAGGAAGGGGGGGTGGGCAACCATGGACAAGTTTCTTACCACCTCTTCACCTAAATCTTCTCTACCAAATGGGGATAATAAGAGCTAACTTTGCACGTCTTTGTGAAGGTTTAATGAGACCCACTGTGTCTTGTCGCATCATGTCTGGCCTATTTAGTGTTCTGGTAGTGGTAGCTATTATATTCTTCCCACACTTCATCTGGTCACTGATAAAAATCTTGAAAAAGAAAAGAAGGAAAGCAAAGCTCTTTAAATATTTGTTAGAAACCTAGAATGTACTAGAAGTTGGAGATATAAGAGAAAAGATATGCATTCCTCCCTAGAGGTGGAGACCAACATTCAGAATTAGAATAAAGTATAACTACAAGATACTAAGTAGCTTCGAAGCAAGGTAAAGGAAAATGAATAGGCAGCTATATGCACAGAACTGCATTACTGTACCTCCCAGCTTCTTATTCACAGAGAGATTAATTTTAGGGTACTACAAAAAACTTCTGTGGACTCCACGTTACAATGGGGTTGTTTTTGTTTCTTTTCCAGGTTGGTGAGGGATAAATGACAAATAAAATCACTTATATACACAAGGTATACATGTGATAATTTGATATATGTATACATTGTAAAATAATTACCATAATCAAGCTAATTAACATATGATGGAAAACAATATGGTGGTTTTTCAAAAAATCAAAAATAGAGCTACAGCATTTTCTTGAGACCAAAATATACTTCCTATATTATCTCCCTTGAAACCAAATATACTTCCTATATTAACTTCCTGTCAACTAACCAAATAACCTTATCAAAAAAAGGGAAGTGAAGGTTGGCCAGACTTGGTCAACCTAGTTTGGTCAACCTAATTTGGTCAACCTAGTTTGGTTCCCCATATATTCACTAGTCTGTTTGTTTAATTTTGTAAAGGATGAAAATCAGGCTCACTCATCTATTTTCAAAACTTACTCATTTAATATTCAGCAAATAATTTTGAGTCTTTGCTACATGCCAACCTCCATATTAAGCCCTGGGGATGACAAAATGGCTGTGTTGTGGTCCCTCTTCTTAATTTGCTGGCAGGGTAGTAGGGAAAAGTGTGGCCAAAGGACTTACAAGACTCACAGTGGGGCGCTGTGGATGAACAGAGGAGGCCACAAAAGTAAGGGAGGGCTGCCTGGAAGAAGTGATCTCCCAGCCAAGTCTTGGGCGGAGAGTAAGAGAAGGAGCATTCTAAACATGGGAACAAGCCTGGGCAGAGGCCCAGAGGAGTGTGAGTGCATAGTATTTTTAGGAAATCTCAGGAAACCAGGGTGGCAAGGTATATGTGATAGAGTGGGATACGTGGATGGAGAGGTGAAGAAGAGCCAAGTCTTTATCAGAATGTTTCTGGAAGCAATGTGGAGCGTTGTCTGCAAGACAGCAAAGCAGGGGCAGGGTGAACACTCTTGGAATGGTCCTGACAGGAAACAGCTGATTGAGGTAATAGACATGGGAAGAAGAGAGACTTAAGATAGATTAGGATCTAAACTTGCTAAATGGCCTGAATTATGAGACAGGGTGACTCTAAGGTTTCTACCAAATGGCTGGATGGATTATGGAGCCTTTCAAGGAACCATAGGATTCAGGAGGAAAAGGAGATTTGAGAGGGGAAAATGACAGGGTCTATGTTGGACTTACAGAATTTAAACTACACTGGAAATTTCTAGATTTAGTAGGCAGTTGAAGTATTCATCTGAAATCGATTTACCTTTTTTCCTTTGTTTGAAAGAATAACTTTTACCCACCTCTGTCCTTCTGATAAATGTCCCATTCTTCATCATTTCTCAAGATTATTGGTAGCAATACTGAGACGACATTTGCAAATTCCTTTGTGGCTTGGATATCAATTGTATCATCTTTAAGATTTAAACTCTTTTCCTTTACTTTTGGTTCAACCATACAGGACTAGTCTCTTCTCTTGTGTGTAGCTCGTTCTCCTTGAAGATGCCAGAAACAGGATTTGAATAGTTTGGCTTTCTTGCTTATCTGCAAACTTTCCATCATTTTCTAGCAATTGGTGGAACTTTCCTCCTTTCTCTTCTTTGGCCTGAGTGCCCTCCAGGATCCTGTCTGTTCAGGACATTCTTGAAGGTTGAGATTCTAGAGGACTGTGGCACAACAGGCTTTGGAACTGATGGACATAGATTCAAATCCTAGCTCTATTACTTAATTAGCTTTGTATGCGTACTGAATCTCTCCAAGCCTCAAGGTCTCCGTCTATAAAGTAGAGAAAATTCATCACAGCTACCTTTTAAGTTGTGAATATTAAATTAGATAATGTCTGAAAAGAACTTTAGCAATAGATGACAAATACAGCAATGTTCTTCCCTTAATCCATTCTATTTCTTTCTAGTTGAAGCTTCAATGAATAAAAGATTAAGTTTCTGCTCCCCACATTTGGGACCTGTGTCACTTTACAATGATACTTCAAAATGAAGTGTTCTTATATTTTGTTCTTCCAAATAGCACTTCAATTTGTTTATCTGTGATGCTCAGCCTAACTTTTCCTATTAAGATTTTTGGTTTAGGGGTGCCTGGGTGGCTCAGTCGGTTGAGCGTCCGGCTTCAGCTCAGGTCATGATCTCACAGTCTGTGAGTTCGAGCCCCCCACCCCCGCCGTTGGGCTCTGTGCTGACAGCTCAGAGCCTGGAGCCTGCTTCTATTCTGTGTCTCCCTCTCTCTCTGCCCCTCCCCTGCTCATGCTCTGCCTCTCTCTGTCTCAAAAATAAATAAAAAAAAAAAACATTAAAAGAAAAGATTTTTGGTTTAGTATTCTTTGTCACAATGGGGTTTGAAGTTTTTAAATTTACCCTTTGTTATTCGTAATTGAGCACTCATTAAAAAAATTTCTGTAATGACTTTTTATTATTATTATTATTATTACTTGCTTTAGTGTACCACTTCTGCACTTGAGAAAAATCAGCAGTGCTCAAAGTTTTTTTGGTTCGTCTGCTTTACTTTTGCTTTCAGGATCTGTGACGCAGCCACCATCCATTGTCTTTTGGAACAAGAACTGGCCCACGCTGTGAATGCGTGTTCCCACGCACTGAATAAAGCCAACCCGCGGTTCCCAGAGGTGAGGAGCTCATGGTAAATTCTTATTCTACGGATTGTTTGGTATTACACATGTATTTCGATGCTGTACAATGTGCCACGCCCTTTGAAAAACATTAGACATCTATAAGAGTGTCTGCCAGAAGCTTATGGTAAATCTGTGCCCACATTTTTCCTGATTTTTCTTTTCCTGCTCTTAAATTCTCTTCTTCCCACCCCCCCCCCCCCCCACACACACACACACACTTCACTCTCAGTCATCTGTCACCTTGCCATCTTCCTTCCACTCGTTCTGTTGGGGCTGCTACCATTCCTCCCTGTCCTCTCTTTCACCTTCTCCCCTACACCTCGATGTGGGCACAGGTAGATACTATGTATTTTATTAGTGATGTTTATTCATTGTTGAAGTTGTACACAGAAGCTATTCTCACTTCATTTTGTTCTACTACACTGGTAATGTTTAATGTAGAGACTACAATTTTTTAACTTCTGTAAACTTTTTAATGTACACATTAATAGTGAATAAAAGGGATACAATATAACTCTCTTGAAATGTGATTCACAGTACAAGACTGTAGGGTACAGAAAACTGATATAGCATCATTTTATTCTTTTTAATTATTGGATGGAAGTCACCTAAATTAATAGATAAGTGCTAAAAAAGCAATCTGGTTGGAACTTCTGAGAGTCAAAGTCAGTGGATAGAACTGACTATGATCTGATAATGCCCCTTTAAGGCATCGTTTCCTTTGACTTAACTTTTTTGTGGGAATATGTGTATGTTGTTGGGAGCAGGCACACGTTTGTATGTAGGAGATATGGTCCTGAGTGTATCAGTACAGTCAGAGCATTTGTTTGGTTCTGTGCTGTAAAGGTCAGAAGAAGTAATCATACTAACAAACATGAGTGTGAAGTTATTCAATGACAATACAAATTTGGTAGGTTTTTAAAAACATTTGTGATGTGAATTTCTTGGAAGAATAAAATTTAAGGTATTTGCTGATGATTGAATCCCAATTTAATACAGAACTACTTGTCTTTGATGTGTTGTTGTGTTTTTTTCTAGAGTCTTACGAGAGACACTGCCACTGAAATAGCCATCAATGTGAAGGCACTGTATAATGAAACAGAATCTTTGCTAGTTGGCAGAGTTCCTTTGGTAAGGAGGAAACGACTGATAACACAAGAATGATGATCGATGTATGGGCCTCCCTTTCAGTCAGGAGCATGCATTCATCAGATTCTAAGGCAGGATCAGCCTTCTGGCCTCCATCCTTACAGCTTTCTCTGTACCTAGCTTTTGCCTTCAGGAAAGGACATGGCTAAACCAGGGAGTAATGATTCAGGCTAACAGGAGGAGAAGTTTCCCCTCGCATATGCCATCATGTTTTTATGCAGTTCTACTGTCCCCAGTCAGCTTTGATAGATTTGAAACATGATATTTTGAAATGTGATTGGTATGATTTTTAGATTTGCTTAAAGGGCAACTCTTTCTAGACTGGATGTTTCAAGAACTAAATTCAAGAACTAGCCATATCCCTAGATTAACTCAGAGTGGTCCTGGAAATCAAATTTAGGGCAGGTGTGAGTCTAACCACAGTCCATGGACCTCAAGCATAAGTGCTACAGTGGAACTGTTCCACAGACATCGTGTTTGGTTTGCCCAGAGTCTGACCGGTCAGCCTTTCTTCTCTCCCCTTTTTCAAATGTTCTAGAATATTGGGTCTTCTCGTCACCTAGTGTTCACTTGTGGGTTTTCACACGTGCTGTCCTAACTGTGTAGAAAGCCTAAATGTGTTAGCTGTTTTTAACTTCCTTGTAACAATTCTGATTAACTGATCGGTGGTGATCTTAAAACATTTCTCTTGACTAATATTATCTCTTGCTTTGGAAAATATACACCTAAATAAAAGTGGTAGTAAAAGTCATAGTATCTGGCCTAGTGGGAAAATGGGAGGTGTGTCACAGGCTAGCTAGCTAACTAAGTGACTGTGGTTGGAATTTCTGTTTGCTTGGGGTCCAGAAGAGCGTCCTTGGAGCATCTTCTACTCTGAGAAGAGTGAATATATAAAGGTTGAATGGTGTCCATTGCTCTTACCCACCTCCAGAGGAAGCTGAAATATAAGTTCCTTGGGTCACAGGTGGCTGCTAATGCTTTGGCTGTGGAGAAAAACTTTTAGGAGGAAACACTGGTTATCTTTTATGATAAAACCAATGGAACATTTTGCCAATTCTTGGAACTTCTGTCATTAACCGGAGTCTTTTTGCTGCTTTTCTAAAATGTGTCCAATGAAATCCAATGAGCTGTGACTTTGGTCCCAAATTTAGGTGAAGGACATGTATTTTTTGCCTTATTTGAAACATGATTAAGATAACTTATGATTGACGAGAACTAGAAGCATAAGTTATTCTGTATTTTAGCTCTCTACTCTGAAAGTACCCTCTGAGTGTTAGTTGGTTAATATTTATTAATTACATTATGTTAATATAGAAGGACCACCCACGCAGACTTTTAATCATTTCAGTCTGCTTCTGTCATTGCCAAATGTGGGTGTTTGGTTTAAAATGTATACCAGTGAGTTTTTCCGTAACCTTTGATAACATTGATGTGAAAATACAGTCACTCATATTCGAGATCAACTAAGGTTTACACTTCATTTTGCTTCTTGAATAAATGTATAATACCATTTTATCAATTTTATAAGGCATATATGCTTAGACTCAAAGGAAAATGGTGAATTTTACATGACAAGCTGGAGAATCTCCAAATTTTTATTAACTACTAGAAATGGTAGATACCGGGGGGGGGGGGGGGGGGTGTAGGGGGAAGAATGACCATAATAAATAACAGTAACATTTTCTCTGAACTTTAAGTGTAAAATTCTGCAAGCCTATATGTAGATACTCTACAATTTTAAAGTGGTTTATGGAAGTATTGATTAGCTGGAATAGACCTTAGAAATAATCTTTATACTATTTTAGGAAGAAACTAAGACTCTTAAAATCAGCCAGCCTTCCTTTGGTTGCATAGTTAGTAACAAGTAACTAGAATGTAGTCACCTCCCTTCCCGACCTACACATAACAGTGTTTATTTCACCTTTACCATTGAATTTCTACATGCTTTTTAATAACTGTTTCAAATAAGTGGGTAATAGGTGACTGGTTAAATTCTCTATAAAGTTTCCAAAACCCCTTCCAGATTTCAAACCATGTAGCTTTTGCCCTTATTTTGACAACAGCTTTTTGTCATAAATTTTTCTGAGATTCATGGGTTCCCCCCCCCCCCCTTAAACTTATTCTTCTATTTCTCCAGGAGATTTCTGTACCAGCCAGTTCTTATTATGTGACATGTTTTTGACCAAGTTTTAAAATAGCATTATTTGGTTACGTAGTGACCTATGGAAATCAGAAGGATTTCTGCCGCAAATAAGTAGAATAGTGAGATTACTTACCAGAATGCAACAGAATGGATGGATGGATGCATGGTTTGGAAGGGAGGGAGAGGAAAGAATTTACATAGGAAACAAACAAACAAAAAAAACCAACAACACCACCCAAAGTGATACTTTTTTTTTCTGTGACATTATTAAAGTCACACTGACTACTTATATTGTCTTTGGGAAGTACGGATAAATCAATTCAGATTTTTTTTAAATGAGCTCAATATAAAATAATGTGTTCTCTTTTCTATATTCCTTTATATTACCAACAACAATAACCTAGCCTAGTAAGAGTTGAGGATATCTGCTATAAAAATAAAATATGTTTATTCTGTTTGAGATTGGTCACTGAGACTTGTTTTGTTTTGTTTTGTTTTTTAACCTGCTGGTAAATAGCACTTAGAATCCCCACATGAAGAGCGGGTATCCAATGCCTTACATTCTGTGGAGGTGGAGTTGCAGAAGTTAACAGAGATTCCTTGGCTTTATTATATCTTGCATCCAAACGAAGATGAGGTATGTAAAATCTGGCCTGTTTCTTTGTAAGTGTAGACTTTCTGACAATAGAATTTGAAATCATCTTTTGAAAATGGGACATTCCAGGGAAAACGAATTCTGGACGCTACTTTCAAATGTGCTGTTCTTGAACAAGCAAGAAAAGGCTTTTCTATGAACAGAGGTATCTTTGGGGAATCAGTACATCTTCGGTAGTACATAACATTGTACACTTTTATTTTAAGAAGTGTTTTGCATTTATTCCTGCATTGTCATTTCAGCAGTGTTTTGCATTTATTCCTGCATTGTCTGTAATATCAGAGTGAGTTTTTCTTCTCTTAATGTCCTGAGAAAATTCTCTTCTTGCTCGACCCGAACAGGAACCCCCCATGGATTGCACCAAGAGAAACAGCAGAAGCACAGTATTTCGTATAGTGCCAAAATTTAAAAAGGAAAAGGTTCAGAAACAGAAGACAGGTTCACAGCCTGGTAGGTGATCCACACTGGAAGGGAAAGTATTACATTATGGAAAAAATAACTTATTAAAGCAGTGTCACCAAGGTGATGAGAATGTTCTGGAACTATTAGTGGTGACCATTGCACATTACAAATGTACTAAATGCTGCTGAATTGTATACCATAAACTGGCTAAAATGGAGAGTTTTGTGTTCATTTTACCATAATAAAGTAAATCATATCATACCCAAGCAAAGTCCAAAAACCAGTAAGAGCCTGTAGTTATGATGCACACAAGAAAACGAGGTTTGCTTGTACTCTCTTCAGTGGACATCAGTGCATCTGTGTAGATGGTCCTTTGTCTTGCTTAACAATTCAAGGCATCAGTGGATAACTTGTTTCTCGTCAGAGTTCAAAATCGAGATTTTCATAAATGAAACATAGAAACTTGCTAAATATATCTTTTAACTTGCTAAATATATCTTCTACCTAAAGTTACCTGTTCTTTTTCTCCTGTTTCAAAGACTTACTACACCATTTCATTCCCTCAGTAATGACAATCTACTGTGACATTTGCATTCTCAAGCGAAGATTAAACTCTGCCTTTGATGTTGTTTGTCTGGTTCCCTTTCCACCTTCCCCTAGAAATTAACGTTAATGCTGCACTTGTGCCAAAACACCTTCAAGTTCTGTGTATGGGACAGTAGGTGCCTTTCATAATCAAGTCATTTTATAATTCTTCCGAGTTAGCTAACTCCTTTTAAAAAGTGATACATGACCTTATTTTTGACAATCATAGAGCAGCTATTGAAGGGCATTTTAAAACCAAATAGGGCAAATAAATAAACTTTAATTCAGCTAAGCAACGTTGAATAAAATACATACAACCACGATTATCTACATTGGAAAATAACAATCCAACGAATCTTAGTAGCATTGACGGCATTTAGAGGACATTAAAATGATCTAACAACACGTTTGGTGCTGTAATTATCAATAATTATAAATAGTAATAGAATCAATAAAGGCGATACTTGAAGACAGCAAGACCAAAACAGAAGTTTGTATAAAATTCAGTACCCTGTTTCAGATTTCATATTTTAATTAGCGTTTGTAGCTAATTAAATTAAATTAGTGCCATATATGGTCTTAAAGAAATCATCAGAGCTTATTTTGATCTTGTACTATTTATCCTAATCATGAGAAATACATTTTTTATTCCTATTGTGTAGTTTGGGTGCCCAGCAGTGAATGTTTTTGCCTAGTCAGACCTTTGTGTTGATTGATGGTCTGTAACCTGCATGGGGAACAACGAAATTGGAGTTTTGTGAAACAACACCTTTAACCTTTCCCTTTGCTAGCACTGCCCGCTGTACTCTGTTTTGCATCTTCTTTGGCCAACCTTTGCTTTGTAATGCATTGAGCATGTAGAAATTAAGGGGGTTTTGCTCTTAACTTTGGTAGTTCAAAAATGGGGCACAGAGGAAGTTGCTGCTTGGCTGGATCTGCTCAGTTTGGGAGAGTACAAAGAAATCTTCATCCGTCATGACATCAGAGGGGCTGAACTTTTGCATCTGGAAAGGCGAGATCTTAAGGTATTTCCTTTGTGCTACTCTTCTGCTTTTGAAAATTTCCTGGCAAAACAGAATCCTTTATCCTGCACCTCTTTTGTTATGTGCTTCTAGCTTGGCTTATGTTATGCAAATGTGCAGTAATCTAATATGCATTGTCCTGTGGTTGGAGTTCCTCTGCTTTTTAAACAAGAATGTCAGCAATATTTTCCTATCAAAAATCATTCTCTGATTATTGTAGCTAAAGCTTAGCATGAAGTTAGTAATTTTTCTCTGCATCCATTCATACGGCTGTTCCTGTGCTAATATTTCCAAATGGCTCATGTTTCCATCAGCTCACTTTATTGAGTCGGCATGAAAGGTGGTAATTGTTGCTGAAGACGACTTAAAAATCTAACCAAAGGTTAACAACTAAAAATCAATTCAAAATACCAGTAACAAAGTCTTCCTAATATATGGAACTAAATAAGGGATCCACAGCAGTGGCCACTTAGAGTCCTATGATTTTGTTGTGTTTCTGATTGCCCTTTCAGAAGTCACGTGAACAACTAGACCAATAAATTCAAATGCCCTTCCCATGATTTACTGTTAAAATTGTATTATGCTCAACAATGTATTATTTTCTTTAGTAAATGAAGTAAAAATTATGTTTTACTCTTGCTGGAATGCAGCTTAGAGCCCCTTTGTCATTTATGACCAGAAAGAATATCATTAATTAGTGGTAAGCAGTGGTTCTCTTGGATTTTTCCGGTGGAGACTGCCAGTGGCCAAAGTAGAGTATTCTCTCTTAAGGTTGGGAGTAGAATTTTGTCATCTTATATTTTCTTACCAAACGCTGCCATTTTAAAATTCCAAGATTGAGTAATAAGAAAATGGCAAAGCCTTTGATATATTTTGGAGTGATCCTTTTCCAGTAGGCCAGGTTCTGATTCTCATGGAATTATGGCACAGTAAATCCCTAACAAATTTGTGAACTGTTGTGCCTTTATCTATGAATACAGTAGTAGAGATCTTTGAACAATGTATGGGTAATCTGTAGGATTTTATAAAGCAGAGTCATACAGTTTTAGCACATTAAAAGTGGACACCATTTATATGTAAATGTTTTTAACCAGAATAATAATAAAGAAGTAGATTAATTATCACAGTTGAGAGTCCCAAATCTGGAAAAAATCAAAATATACAGTGCTAAAGTTCATAGAGTAAAGGTTGGCTTCAAAACGTGGAATGAGTGCACAAAAAAATAAATGTAAGGCATCATTGTATCTAAGGATAGCTTCTCATATCCTTGGCAGGCAGCAATATTTATTGACTAGCTACTGATTGATATGCTATGCCAGTCTCTCTTTACATTTCATTTGCCATGAGTAAGCATATATTAAAGGAAAAGACTGTATGTGTATGTATATATAAATATATCTCTGTATGTTATATATATGTATATGCACCTATAAGCATACAAATAGACACACACATACACAGTGAGCAAAGCAAATATTTGCAGAATGAAGAAACAAAGCTCATACGTATGCAAAGTCAAAGTTAGAGCGATAGGACTTGGCTAGAAAAAAGTAAGAGTAAAAAGGAAATGGTTAAAAATTATTTTAGTAAATTTTCTCTTTAGCTTTTCATGGGACTTTTTGTTCTACTTTGTTTTTATTATTTTTAAAAATTTTTTTAATGTTTATTCATTTTTGAGAGACAGAGACAGAGCATGAGTGGGGAGGGGCAGAAAGCGAGGGAGACACAGAATCTGAAGCAGGCTCCAGGCTCTGAGCTGTCAGCACAGAGCCCAAAGCGGGGCTCGAAGTCACGGGCGGTGAGGTCATGACCTGAGCTGAAGTCAGACACTTAACTGACTTGGCTACCCAAGCACCCCTACTTTGTTTTTATTTTTAATACAAACTACATTCTTTCCCTTATAACTTGTCTTTTGGAAATCTGTATTGACACTGTCCTTTTTAACTCTTTTGGTTCTAAAACACGGTCTGAGGGAATGAGAAAAGGAAAATAATTTTACGGAAAGAACCAGCTGTCGGACAAAGCCTTCATGCAGGTAGAAGATGAGCTCCCCTTGCTCTCTGGGTGTAGCTGTAAGAGGGAGCAGACTTTCTGGCATAAAGTCTACCAATGTTGGTAAAGGATTACCTACTCCCTGGGTAATCTTACCCATTTCCATTGCTTCAGGTATGGTCCATGAATATGGCAGTGGCTCACAGGGTTGTATTTCCAGCCCTGACCTCATTTGAGAGCTCTAGGATTATATCACCACCTCTACTTGAAACTTGCCTATCACACAGGGGTGTCAGTCTTCACGTGTCAAAAACCAAACCTCTATTCTGCTGTCCCACTCCAGCCCTGCCCCTCCTCGCTACCCCTCCTCACCTGGCTAACTCCTGCTCAGATCTTGGCTCAAGTGTTACTTTCTTCTTAGCAAGACGACTAGAGATAGCAATGGGACCCTGTAAAGGTGGGAAAGGAAAAATATTTCTAAGGTGCTTTAGCAGACAAATAAACTGATTACGTTACTTCACCTCCAGGAAGACAGTAGGCAAACGTGAGGGACACCAAAGAAAATGGTAAAGATGCAGTGGTTTTGTTTGTGTGGTTGGTTTTTGTTTTTTTCCATTTGGAAAGTTGCATATGTGTGGCTACAAAGGTAACTGAATGTCTACAAAGTATGTTTTTGCCAAATCAGGCCTATTCATCCAAAGAAAGAAAAGGCCACTAATAAAGAATATGAAAAAATAAGAAAGGTGTAACAGATGTCATGGCATAACTTTATCACAGCCTAACTCCTAGAAGACATGAGAGTATTGAACTAAAAATAAAGAAAATACAGCTAGGAGTTAGTGTAACTCTATGGAAAACATTCATCTCATTACACCAAATTGGTAATTCTGAGTAGAGTCTGCCTCTCCCAGAGAAGTTTTTATTCTCAAGAATACAATGTGCATATGGCCTGAAATAAAATATTTAATATTAAGTATATTTATTAATCAGATAATTATATTAACAAAGCAGAAAGAATATTTAAATATCCC
Organism: Acinonyx jubatus; assembly: GCF_027475565.1. Taxonomy (NCBI): domain Eukaryota; kingdom Metazoa; phylum Chordata; class Mammalia; order Carnivora; family Felidae; genus Acinonyx; species Acinonyx jubatus. The sequence goes on along the minus strand of NC_069380.1, from coordinate 27,960,850 downwards.
ACTCAAATAAAAGAATCGAAATGCAACTGTAAATGCATTTATATCTCAAATTTAGGTAGCAGGAGCAGCTGTCTTTCTTTAGGTTTTGGTCTTGCTTTTGAGTTTGCTATTTTAGCACACACTTCCTTAAGACTGGTTATGAATGACCCAGTGTTGGGGCACCTGGGTGGCTCAGTCGGCTAGGTGTCCGACTTTGGCTCAGGTCATGATCTCATAATTCGTGAGTTCGAGCCCTCCACTGGGCTCTGTGCTGACAGTGCAGAGCCTGGAGCCTGCTTCGGATTCTGGGTCTCCCTCTCTCTCTCTGCCCCTCCCCACCCCTGCTCACACTCTGACTTTCTCTCTCTCTCAAAAATAGACACTAAAAAAAAATAAAAATAAAAAAGAATGACCCGGTGTCATATGAGAAAATATTTTTCAGGGTCAGTTACATATTGTAGAAGCATGACCTAGAAATGATCTCAGGCTGGAAAAGAGTGCTTGCTGTAGAAAAAGTATTTTCTAGAAAGATTCAAAATTGTCAGAAAAAAAAAGTGTTAGTAGCATTACTGCTATAGAATTCAAAGAGCCCATAAAGTGTGTGGAAGAGAGAGCACATGTGTGCACGCACTTCAGATACTCTGATCTATTTCATTTAAAGCTTAAAAATAAATAATGCTCTTAGCCTACAAAATAGAATGGATATTTGGAATCTTTATCTTCTCAGACACATGGTTTTGTGGTACCTCATAGTCCTGTTTTCGATGCTACTTTGGAAGCCATCTTTTTGCTAATTTTCAAATATACCAAACCCTCTGTTTTATACAGAATTTGTTTGACTTCACCTGTTAGCAAATCGATCATACCCATTACACTTAAATTAACTATGGCGGTGGGTGATGGCGGCTGATTGGCTCAGTCGGTTTAGCATCCGACTCTTGATTTCGGCTCAGGTCATCATGATCTCAAGTTTCATGAGTTCAAGCCCCACGTCAGGCTCTGTGCTGACAGTGAGGGACCTGCTTGGGATTCTCTCTCCCTCTCTCTGTGCCCCTTCCCTGCTTGCTCTCTGTCTCTCTCTACCTGTCTCTCTCAAGATAAATAAACATTTTTTTATTAAAAAAAAAAAAAAGCTAATTAAACAAAAAAGAAATTACAGAGTTTGGAGGCCTTCACCCTTTCTTTTAGTTTTTCAGGTAGTGAGCATCATGGCTGTCTTGTGTGCATCTCCTTCCTTCCTGCAACAAATATTTCTTTGCCAGGTGCCTGCTGTGTGCTGCACACTCTGGAACCATCCTCCACTTCTGAAAGCTAAATATTGAATTCTTGGCTCTTTATAGAAAGACAGTTCTGTAAGAAACAAGGAGAGTTCTGAGGCAAAGGAGCCACGAGTGTTTTGAGGAAAAGCATCAACCCACAGAGAGCTATGTTTATGTAATTTTTTTATACTTCTGCATTACAAAGTAGAAAGGGTATTTAAATAGACCACTCAAATCAAAGACTCTAAATGTAACTGTAAATGCATTTAAATTCCACATGTAGGTGGTGGCCACTAATATCTTTCTTTAGGATTAGTCTTTACTTTTAAGTTTACTACTTTAGGAAGGATGTGCATGGTTGCCTTGGGACTAATTGTGGATGCCCTGATGTCACATGCCACTTTTCTCAGAGATCCCAAAAGGACCTGTGTTTTAAAAAGAAGAAGAATAGGAGAAACCAATTTTGACTCTTGAAGAACTGTATTGTGTATAATTTATGATAGTGTTAACATTTAAGAGTTTGTGTAAGATGTGATTTTTTTTACTGGTTGGCAATTTTTGCTTTATAAATTGACTTTTATAGTTTTTGCTTCCTAAATCATTGATTATAAACTAAACTTAATGAACTGGATGCTAATTATACTATTTGCTGGTGAAATATTTAAACCTCAGTCTTCTCTGGTCAATAAACTTCTTTCTTTTCCTTCTCTTTCTTTTTTCTTTTTCTCTTTCCACCTTTTTTTCCTCTTTCTTTCTTTCTTTCTTTCTTTTCTTTTTTTTTCTTTTCTTTTCTTTCAGGACCTGGGGATAACGAAAGTGGGCCATATGAAGCGAATTCTCCAGGGAATTAAAGAGCTTGGAAGGAGCACTCCCCAGTCTGAGGTGTAATCACATTGGTGCTATTCCTTGGAAGGGAAGTAATTGCTACTTAATACAAAGCTCTTGGAAGCAGTTGTCTGTTTCTGTAGTCTTCTGCCTAGAAAAGTAAGCACCACTGAGCACCTCTGTGGCTTGATATTTTGCTGTGGGTGAAAATTTTGATTTGAGGTATTAGAAAATATTTTCGTGCCAAAAAAATACATTCCACAAAGCCATTTCCTTATTGTGCAAACTTGACATGTTAAAATATGCTCATATAAGTAAGAAGGTAGGAGGAATCTGAGACAATTGCATTGTCTAAAAGATGGAAATGTTTACTTTCCTTATACCTGGTCAGATGGAATGTTCTTACTCTGTGACTGCATAACAATATGTGGCTAAAACTCTTAGTTTCACTATTGGAGGCATTGGCTTCTTCCTTAAAATAGTTGGTTAGGAGATTAAGATGTAAATTAAGCTGTGTTTTGAATGTTAGATGGGTATCGCCTCACTTTGCTAGCATTCAGTGGTCATAGAATATGGTTAAAACCCCTCAAATATTATGAATGAATGCAAATCTTAATGCACGACATTCCTGCCTGAATTGTCTTTCTTTTTCTTGCATGTCACATGTAATATCTTAAAACTTGGCTTCCATGTCAGTTTTAATGTAATTTAATTTATTACTGCCTAAGTACCTTTTTGTTGGTTAAAGGCACTTTTCTGTTCTTTGATGTGGGATTTTGGATAAATATTCTGTATCTGAGAATTTGTGAACACGTGTCTGTGCCATAATCAACAAATGATACACATTTTATGCAAGCCAATTTTATGTCACTCTATTATCAACACTAGGTATGCACAGTAGGAAAATTTTCTGGATATTTTCATAAAAGTATGTGTTCTATTGCCGAACAAAACTTGTTATAGCTTCCCAAACCAAAATTCCCACATTTTGTTCTTATCTTTGGTTTTAATTTAGTGTTTATTCAATACTCTGTTTGTATTTATAATACAGTGGGCTGTTGACATCCAGTTTTCTGAAAGTCTCACCTGGGATTTGTATACTGATCGTATGCCAATTGGTCACCCAGACTTATCCACTAGCTAGAGTGACTACTGACACAACTTCCCAACAAGAGATTTACATTTTTTCTTAAGGGCTTTTATCTCATCTCATTCTTATACCATTATTACTATTATCTCACCTAATTCTTATATCAGGCAGGTATTATTTTCTTGTTTCTAAACCACTCTACTTCAGTGTAGCTCAGTAGGATTCAACATTACAATTATCGAATCTTTGAAAGCCAAAGGCATACGTGTTAAAAAGTCACCAAAATATCCTCAGACCATCTTTCTTTAGGTGTTATGTACCAAAAATTAATTGTAATATTTCAAAATCTCCTATATAAGAGAAGTAAACAGGGTATTGACCCAGTGGTAACAATTTTCATGAAGTAGCCTTCTAAGCAGGTGCTCTGTAGATACAAATACACACACATACACATATACACATATATGTGTCTATACACATATACCGTGTTTGTATATTCATGCTTAACACACATAATCTTGAAATGTACTCTCACTGATATTTTCTAGACAATTATTTGCCAAATGCTTAATGAGAAATATTAACGGGAAAGCACTTAAAATGAACTATCGTCAGACATAATTTAATTGTATCAAAGAAGTTTAAACATTTGACACTTTATTCTTATTTATACATTGCATATTTACTAGTCAAATCACAAAATTAAGACATCTTAAAAATAAATGAGCCTGATGGGTTCCTGACCAAATATGTCTGACTATATATGCTACCTGTCTAAGTTGTGAATAAATAGAAAATTTTCAAAGGAAATTATATCAAGTAGCATGAAAGAGTAAAAAGCCACTCACTCAGTAAGTGTATTGTTACCCTCAGCTATGAAATCAAAGGGCTTCTCTTCCAGTCCCTTGATAATCCGCACCCCCTGTCCCCTGCTGGTTGTCCCGCTCTCTTCCAGGCACTTCCCTGTGAAATTAAAATACAGATGGCAGAGTCTCGGAATTCTGCTGAGGTCACAGATACCTGTCCAGCTCTACCAAAAAGAGAAATGTAGGTGCAGAGAGGCATGGGACTCACCAATGAATTTTGGGTTGATTTTCACTCACCCAAAATACCCCTTTGCCAACAGAAGAGACTTAAGCTATTACATGTTCAGAATTTGAGAGTAAGATAAAAATGATTAATATTTTTTTGGCTGATGTTGATCTTTTTACTCTTAGGTAATAACTCTTTATGTTGTAAAACCTCAGTTACTAGACTCTTTAGTAACTAGAGTCTTCCTGCAGATGGCTTTTGGATGAGGAAAATCCTTTAAAATGACAATTTCAGTATCTTTTTTTTTTTTTTTTTTTTTGTCATTAAATTAGAGCAATCTTTCCTGTATGCTTTGTCTATGCATGGCTGTGTAGGACCCACATGACTTTGCCCACACCTGTTTGCCAAGATGGTATCCTCAGAGCCTCCTTAGGCCCCTGTCAGCCTCACAGAGGAGCCAGCTTCTTACAGTAGATGGAGCTATAAATAGAAAGTAGAAAGAGCTTCTCTCTGGGAGGTGATCCCAGCTCAGGGGAGTGCAGTTGTGGCCTCTGTACCCTGATCCATTCAGAAGCTGAGGTGAGAAGCTTAAGCCTACTCTTGACTGTCAGCTGTGACTGTACTGTTCCTCCCCGCTATGCTCTCCCACACCTGGATAATTTGGGAGAGGTGAAGGGGAATCACAGCCAGCATCCATTTCCTTCAAGTCTTATTTCCGTGAGGAAGAACTTGCCTTTTTTTTTTTTTCAAGATTTTATTTTTAAGTAATCTCGCTACGCAACATGGGCCTTGACTCACAACCCCGAGACCGAGTCACATGCTACAGTGACTGAGCCAGCCAGGCATTCCAAAACTTGCTTTTCAAGAAGGGTCAGGCCTAAGTAAAATTTCAAAGGACTCAATTCTTCCCTTCAGTGTTATTCCACCTCCCTTTCTGAGTTTCCTTGCCAGCTTTTGGCCTCCCATTTCCCACATGCCCAATGCAGTGATGGTTGCTCAGATTCTCACTACTCTTTGTTACCCTTTCTTCATCAACTTCCATACTACAGAATGACTGCTTTCACCTCTCCCCGCTTGAGTGCCTGTTGCGGATCCTCTGAACAAAGTGCTAGGAAGAAAACAATTTAAAGAAAACGAATTTTACAGTTCACAGTTTAAAAAAGGAAACTTGCTGATCTAAATGAACGGACGGGTTAGATGATTTTGGGACCGTGATATAGATTGCTCTGGCTGAGAAGAGATGACCTGTGAATGTCGAGACCCTTGCTGTCCAGTATTATAGGCACTAGCCACATGTGGCTGTTTAAATTTACATTAATTTAATTAGAAAGTTAATTTCTCCATTGCACCAGCCACGTTTCAAGTGCGCAGTAACTACAATAGACAGTGCAGGTGTTAAACATTTCCATCATTGCAAAAATCGTACTGGCCAACACTGGTCTAGATCATTGCTACTCAAACATGGTCCCTGGGCCAGCAGCATCCATGCCACCTGGGAGCTTATAGAAATGCAGAATTTCAGGTCCCCCCAGACCTACTGAATTTCAATCTTCTTTGTAAACAAGATTTGGTGGTGGTTAGCACTGGCCTAGCCACATTTTATCGCTCCCAGGTATTAGGGATCCGAATGCTTCAAAAAGCCCTCGAATAGCTCACTCCCCATCCCACTACTTCCTAGAAATCCCAGAAAGGAGCTTTAGCTCATTCATCCCCTTTGCTAAGTTTTCTTCTGAATGCTTATTCCTAATTCTGGTTCTAGATAAACCCTACCTACCCAGGAGTTGTATTTGGGTAACTAAGATAGAAAGGGGATGGGCTGGCGGGCATAACTGGCCTCTCTCCAGCTCCCTACCTCATGTTGAAGTCACTAACAATATACATTTGCTCAGTTTCTTGCTAATGTCACATTCTCATTTGTTCACAATTTAAGTCACAGGGAACATTTCAGAAGAATATGTAAGGAGATAAGTAAAGACCAGGTCAGTCTCCTACAGCTTGTACATTTCACTTTCTCTTATCAGCAGATTATCCTGTTGACGTAGTTCATGCTTGAGGATACAAACAGCACACACACATTAAATGAGCCAGTAAGCATGGAAAAAAAAAAAAAAAAGAGCCAAAATGATTCCAAGTAAAGTGAATGTGTCATTAAAGCTCTCGGGAAGTGGTGTTTTGCTGGACTTTTTTTTTTTTTTTTAAGGCTAATTTATCTTGATTTTCAGACAGTTAATAATTCCTTAAAATAGTACCTGAGATATATTTTGATCCTCAAAATACAAATTATTTTATTCTGTAGTAAGATCTTTCCCAATGATATATTGTCAGTAATCCTGCACTTAATAATTTTTACATATTGATATCATTTACCAAAACATTACTGGCTACAGATTCTTTAGCTAATTTTAATGAATAAAGAGGGCACCACTTGAGTCTTGATAGAAGTTATTTTTAACAGGCATCAAGAAAGAAAATATTCATGCAAAGCTATGACTTAGAAAATTACAGTGGAAACTTATATATACATCATTTCTAAAGTACATCATCTGTTATTTCTGACTGAACTGACAACACAGTGGACTCTCATGTTCTACACATGTGAATCCTACAAGGATATAGTTTTTCACTAAAGTTCCTTAAATGTTACATCTCTCAACCTTGACATTTAGGATCTCTCCTGCCCTCTTCCTGCCAAACGAACTCATCCTGCATTTTTCAGATGCAAGTTGGGTAAAACCATGGGTTCAGAGTTTGATAATAATACAAGTGGCAGTTTTAAAACACCAAGCTTTTAAAGTCAGTTGGAAAGAGTGAAAAGTGAAGATTCCTCAAATACTAACTATTGGTCAATGGAATAACCTCTCTGGGCAGTTCCCACAGCACTCGGTAGCCTCACCTCTCCCCCTCTGGCTTCCCCTTGCTGAGGGCCATGGGGCCTGGGACCCGTCTCTGCTATGGCATCTCCCAGGTGACTTTTGTGTAGCAATCTCTGTGTCAGATGGGTAACACAATGCCTTTGCAATCGGATGCCTTCTTAAAGAAACACGCAAAACTTTAAAAAGGCAAAGATTATTGGTTTTTATAATACCCAAAGGATTCTTTACCTTTGTTATTGTTCCTCTTTGTTATTGTCTTCAGATTTTGTTTTCAGATATTTCTGTTAGAAGAAAAAACTGTAAATGTTTATCATTACAGAGAACAGAGAGATAAAAGACAGCTGGACTGTACCTATTTCTATACTTCTTTCTGTTATTTTCGGGAAAATAACTTTAACAGTAACTGAGACTTCGTTAAACTCAGTAACAATGTTTAAGATAAAGACCCATATTACTACTGTAGATGGACAGATTGATTCCCCTTATGTAACTAAGATATTCTATTTACATATATTTATATCTTCTCTCTTAATTTCTTATGCATATCCAAGTTTAAGTTGGAAAAATAGAAACCAAGCCACTACTTAAAAGCTATAAAAACTCCACCTAAAATATTTCATTTTAGCTACAAGTTATTCATTGTATAGGAATTTATAAATAGCCTGGGTATTTCATAGGAACTGCATTTCAAGGGTAAATTAACCATACCTAAAAGAACATAGGGATACTTTTAAAATGCATTAAGATAAGTTTCATATTCCATTGATGATGCTATTGAAGTAGGATAATGCAGTTAGATAAACAAGCTAAAAAGAAAAAGAATATATTTTGTGGTCCTTACTGTTTGCACTATTGTTTACCACAGGTTAGCCATATCTATTTGTATATTCTAAGTATTAAGCTGATATGTAGCTAAAGATTTCTTACAGTTCTGGTAACTGGTAACTAGTGCTGTGAAAGGTTTTGGTATTGTAACATTCCCAGTTTTGTGAGTTATATATTGTATATTGAAGATGATTAATAAATTGGAGTAATATATTTATCTAGAGCTGGGAAGATATGATAATTATTTTCAAATCTTCACGTAAGTTGTATCAAATTTATTTCTTCCTCTTAAGTGAGATAAAAGTCTCACTTTTGTGTTAAAATGTCTATTTATACAACAGGTTTCTCCTTTTACTGGTTTTATTAATTTTCATATTAAAATTTTTCTTATCTTTTGATACCAAAATAATTATCCTGCTGGTTATTCAAACTGCCAAGATGTATTTTAGTTTGCAGGAATTTTGGCAGACAAAATATTTAATAACAAACCAGCTTTGTATATTTTGTGGCTTTGGAGGTGAGAATTCTACCTTTGAATCTCTGTGTGAGGCAGTGCTCATATCAACAAACTGAATAATAAGACAGTATTACTTGTGATCATCAGTAGAAGGTTTTCTCAAGTTGTATAAATCAGTGCATTTATTTATTATGTTGTGAAATTTAATCTTTATACAAAATGCATATTCTAGCTCTTTTCTTTGTTACTGCTGTGGCTTAGGGTATAATAGCTCTGTTAACGATTTACTTACGTACTTGAAGTACTCATTTCTGTCAAACAGATGCCCAGTTTTTTTTCCTTCTTAAAAAAAATGGTATTTTTCTGTTTTTACCATCGTAGGTAACTGAATAGTAATAGGGACTTTGTTAAAAAATAATTTGCATATTTAAAATACATATAGAAAAAAGGCATAAAGCCAAAATAAAATCACCAATATTAAGAATTTAATGTAACCAAGGGATTCACTGTGCTATATTTTGCCAATATATATTTTATCTTCAAGTCAGAACTTCTGTGATAAACTTTCCATTTTTCTTTTAAAAGAGAGAGAGCTCTGTGATTGTATGCCAGTATAACACTAAACTGAACATTGAAATTCTCAAACCCCAAAAATACCGCGTACTTCAAGGGGCCAGCTTTAGATTCCAGGGTGAATATTTTTAAACACGTGTTTGCATTTGACTCTTGTCTACTTTACAAATAGTAACCATGATGGTTAATGGTTTATTTGTTTCTGTCAATTAAGTCAGTGAGGCTTGAATTGAGTTTTGAGTTATTTTTGTTTTAAAAAAGTATTCTCTGTTCAACTCTTTAAAAAGCTAGAAATTGAAAACATAAGGGCATAACCTACCAACCAGAATAAAAACATGTTCTGACTTAAGGTGAGGCAATGTTGCATACCAAAGAAAACAATTTAACTAGCCCTAAACTCAACCATTTTATTGTTTTACAGTGTGAGCAATAGGTGAATTGTGAACGATTTAAGAACAATAGTAGGAGATTAAGAATTTACTATAATTTTAAAGATACGGAGTTTTGTATTAATTTTACTGTTGTATAAGCAATGATTAAAGGCAGAAAAAAACATATGAGAAACATTATATGGAAATATGGAAACATTATAAAGAAAATGGAGCTTGAGCTGGATATTTGCCAAAGATTTGGAAATGAATAGTTTGAACATAGATATCTTTCACCTTGTATGGTAGAAACACAGAACATGTGTTCCATGTCTAGTAGGCACAATACCACAAAACCCAAAATAGTTACACCGATGATGTCTGAGACTGTATCTGTATGTTACCAAAATAGCCAATGAATTCAGGGAGCTCATCCCACTGTTGCAGTTTAGAAGTCATTTAGGCAGGTAGTTTGGATGACCTCATCATTTGTGTTTATTACAAAGCGAATGTCTGTGCTTTGTCAACTTTGTGATTGACAGAAGGAGAATGAGTCAGGAGGACTTAGCTAGTTCCTATAGAATATTTGTAAATGTGGATCAGACCATACCACACCGGTTGAAGAGATTTTCATGAACCTGCTAAGCCTTGAGATTTGTTAGCAGTGATAGATTTTCCTTTTACTTGAAACAACAAAAGATTATTAGAATTTACAATATTATAAATAGCTGAATTGTATGATTCTGCAGATGGGTATATGGTTTAGATTTAGGTGGTTCTGTAAGTGACTCTGGCACTGGCTCGTATGCCTTTTCTACAAACTATGTATGTTTAGCTGTTGCAGTTTTCCCAATGAGACATAGCACTCAAAATGATCAATTATAAGTACTTGGTAATTCTTCTTTTACCGAAGAAATTATGTAAGTGTGAATCATACTTAAATTTACCAGTTGTTTTTTCTTTAAGTGTATTTGTTTTGAGAGCACAGAGACCGTGAGTGGGAGAGGGGCAGACATCTGACACAGGCTCCACTCTGACAGCAGAGAGCCTGATGAGGGGCTTCAGCTCCCAAGCTGCGAGATCAGGACCCGAGCCGGTCAGACGCTCAACCGACTGAGCCCTTCAGGCGCCCCTTAAATTTCCCAGTTCTTTCCCACTGTCATTTGATATACAAAGAAAGACTTCCGAAACTATAGCCTGAAGATTACAAGTCCAGATTAATATCCCTGATGTTGCGTTTGAAATGAAAGTGAAGTTACATTAATCCTCTCTGTAGCAGAGTAGGGGATGGGTATTTTCACCTGTTTACTACAGGTTCATATTATTCATTTAAAGGCAGGCTAAAGTCTCATTTCTAAAATCTTCAGAAATTCAGATTCATTTTGTTTTTTCTACACTCACCGCAAACAACCATTGTATAGTAGCAGATTGGTTGATTTTTTTTTTTTTAATTAAGACCTTCATGTCTTTTCTTAGATTAACACCCAAAAGAGAAAAATGTCACTTTAAATCAGTGGTTACAAAAATGAAATACGGGACTTACTTGTTTCATGCTGTGACATCGCTTGCTCTCTGTACTAAATGAATTCTGAATGGTTTTCTTGCTGTTTGATCTGAAGCATGGATCGTTAGCTACATTTCCTGGCTGTGGAATGGTACTCCCTCATGAAAAGTACCTGCAAAACTTCCTATAAAGAAACTAAACTGGAGATTATTTTAATTATTGCCATAATGGAAATCTGAGTACAATTTAGGGGGAAAAAATCGAATAACCATGTTAAAGTCATTAAATATCGATGAAGGTAAGTGAATATTGCCTTCTATTTTTACCTAACATTTGAATTCAGTCACTAACTGATAACTTAAAAATTTGTCCTGAATATAGCATAATATGATAACTTGAAAGTCCTGTTACATCCCCTTCCCCTAAAAATGTTGAAATTATAAGAGGCTGTAAACTGGATGATATAGAGAAAAGACCAAAGCAGAACTCGTTTGCATGGGATTTGGATCTGTCTTAATGACACAGCCTAGTTTTCATGAAGACGGGTCTCTAAACAATTCCAGAATGATTTGGTAGAGTGACGGGAAGAAATTATTTTTCTGGGTATTTGTGTCTCACAATAACCTGATATACAGACGGCCCTAGTATAATTACCATTAATTATAACTTCTGTTAGAACCTACCCTGTTTACAAATCTGTTGTGCAGCGATTTTTTAATATACATAATGATGAATGAATTGCGAACTTGGACAGTTCTTTTGTTTCCTCTCCTTCTTTGACTTGAAAAGCTTTCAAAAAGCTTTTGAGATGACATAATTTTCATAGCAACATGATGTGACTGCCTGCTTCTGCCAAGAAACTCCTGAACTAAAATATGGAACAAAAACAAATATGGAACAAAACAAGTGCTTAACCCCAATCTTGTTTTTGGATTGTGTTTGCAAAAGCATTTCATATATCAAAGTTTTCTCAGTATTTATGCAGTTGCATATTTCATTTTTTGTCCGTCTCAAAAGTTGCATTGGCATTTTATGTTCCATTTCTAATTATATGCAGTAAAGTGATAATTCCATTGCCGTAGTTCAGCCCTCTGCCAATACAGACCTTCGTGATTTTTCTCTCCTGTGCTTTTGCTGTAGTTTTTCAGCAACCGGTTTTCCTACATACATTGTTTCCTACCTCTAGTTCATCTTCCACATGGTTGAACGGAGTGGGAGTGGTCTTTCTGAAATGCATTTTCTTTGTCATTCCTTTGCTACAATTTCTTAGGTAGGTTCTTTTTTTTTGGAGCATAGCAACCTAACCCCTTACTGTGATAGATAAGGGTCTCTATGGCTTTGCCTCTTCCCATCCTCAGCCACCATTTCCTCTAGAGGCCTTTTGTAATTCATTGCCTTAGCATAATCACTTGCTATAGATAACTCATTCAAAACTCAGTTCAGATTTAACTTTCCGTGGAGCTCTACCTGACTTCCCAAAGTTAAGTATTTCATTCATGTTGCATAGCATCTTGAAACTTTCTCTGTTAAAATAACATCACATTTCAGTAATTTCATGTGTGTGTGTGTGTGCGTGTGTGTGTGCCTGCCTTTCCTCCCCCTACCAAATTTCTCCACCTTTGTAGTCTCAGTGTGAAACTACCATATAATAAGACTTCAATAAATGTTTTTGAAAGAATGCAGGTCCTATGGAACCCAAACTTCTCCATAATTTTATACTTTCACAATGCAAGCTTAGACTTCCCTGAGCCACATGAGGGATGTGTGTATTCATGAGCAGGTGAGCATGTGTGCACTCTGGGCACACGTGCCAATAGGAGATAAACATCAAGGAAGAGAGATTGTTTTGAAAAGGATAATCATTTGTTAGTTCTTCGTCAGAAGTGTTTACCAAATCTGACCAAACCTGAATTCTTGTTTCTAAAACCGAGGCTTACAAAATTTTCAAATCGCTGTCAAATTCTTGTTTGTAATTCATGCATATGCCCTAAAGACCACCTTGCTGTTTCGCAGACACATTTAGTGTCTACAGTCTATATAAACACATGCATTGATCACCTAGACAAAATAAGGAAGGATATTTGGGAAAGAATCAGAACTAATAATGAAGGTGAAAGTTTCTCAAAAGTAATAGCCAACCAGAGATCTAGGCTGAATTGGTGTGATTTCAGGTCATTTATAGCTAAGGATTATTTGATTTTTTATGATGCAAATGTAAGATGGCTTGTTTGTGCCTGTTGTCCCCCCTTCTAGAACATAAAGACTAAAATCTATTACCTAAACGTTTGTTTTGTTCTTTTCTGATTCTATAAAACACTTCAGCCACGTCCCCAAATCGTGATAGAGGTCAACACAAAAATTCTTTACAGTTAATAATTCCTAAAGTTAAATAGTAATCAAAAATGCATGTAATTAAATTAAATGCCCTCTTCCTTTGCTCATGTAAGAGACATTTTTCCACCTGCTCTGTACGGGGCACTTGATTAGATGCTGGTTATACAATAAAATAGTCTGTCTTCAGAATTATTTTCTACGGTCTGAGAAATTGGGGGGACACTGTTTAAACCAAATGTTCCTCAGGTTATTTTAGAATAATCTCATTCCACCCCAAAAAACAAACTTTGCGTCATGAAGAATTAATCCCATTTTTATGTCCAGTTTTTGCACTTTCAGGTCAGCCATAAATAATTTTTCGCCATCACTCGTCAAGTATATGTTTCATCAATCCCGTAGAACCCCATCTCTGTAGGTGCTATGTGTGGTCCAAGTGGCTAATAGATTTCCAGAACATGAATTCAATTTCAAGTCCATTTTAGAAAGGCATATATCCCTATTAATGCCATACACCAAAATATATGAGGTATGGCTGTAAACCCACAGCAGAAGGAAAAAAATTATAAAGTAATGCTTTCTAGTATAGTTCAAAGACTCTGTTTGAAGTTAATGGGTTGATATTTCCACCTCAATTATTTATAATTTTTAATGGAGAGTAGAGAGTAACAATATTTAACAGGTAGCATACTTATCTGAGCATATAGTAAATATACTACAAGTATTTGTATGCCACAATGCACTGATACTGATGAAAGAAAGCAAAAATATTTGACTTATAAAAAATTAACTTCTCTGCATATTTATTGATGGTTAGGCAATAGGGTTCCTTTATGAGAAGGAAAAAAAAATATTGTCAGTAAGTATGGAAAAAACCTTAAGTGTGTGTATTTTTACCTTTTGATAGGCATATTTTGAAGTCATTCTTTCCCATCAATATAAATAAAGTATCAACCATTTCTTCCTTCTCTAGGAAAAGAAATTTTTAGTTTGATACAATTTTACTCTTTGTTCGATACTGTAAAAGGTCCACAAAAGGAGGAGACTTGGCTGGACACTTAACTTACCTTCCCATAAAGATAATCATAATTATTTGCCTCCTGTTTATTATCATGTTGAAAACCTGACAGTGTAGCTCCTTTTGTCCCTCACATTGCAAAAGATAGTTTTACTCTAGCCTTTGCCATATTATTTATAGTTAAGAATTTACTACATTTTGGTAGTCTGTTTTGAAATTTTTACTTGTATCTGAAAGATGCAGATCATGTCTATTTATTATTACACAACGGGCTCTGTTTGCTGCAGAAAAGAGTGAAACTTTTAACTGCTTAGCACATTTGCCAGTGAAATATACCTGACAGAGCAGAGGTTATAACTTTGGCTCTAATTACTTTTAATAATGGTAAGGAAATGTGTTTTGTTTGTTTACATGCTGTTTACAATGCATAATTTTTTAAATATATACAATTGAGATATTTATTGCATACTATTTTAAAGATGTTTTATGTGTTTTCACCTTTGGAATATATTGTTACAGTTACTTATACAGATAATTTGGTTGGCTTTGTTAATGTAGCTAGTAATTTTTATGACTACTAAGTGACCAGTTTTCCGTGCCTTTTATTGTGGGATGCATGATTATGTATTTATTGTACGGAAGTCACTGATGTGTGTATTTTTGTACTTTGCTGGGAGTAATGGTTGATCTCGATGTACATGATGATGAGAGATGCCTTTCCCAAAGGGCACTGCCTTGAGATCGTCCTTCTCAAAATAAAAAGAATGCATTTGGAGAATGTGTGAAGCCTACTTTCTTTCTGGGAGAAAGTCTTATTTTTTTAATTAAACTTTTTATTGTGAGATCATTGTAGATTCACATACAGTTGTACAAAATAGTACAGAGAGAGATCATGTGTACCTTTCACCCATTTCCCCCCTATGATAACATCCGGCACAACTATAGTACAATATCACAACCAGGCTGTTGACACTGACAGAGTCCAGATGCTGGACAGTTCTTTCATCCCAAGGCCATACAAGGATCCCCTAAGCTGCCCTTTATAGCCACACCTACTTCCCTCCTGCCTCCATCCTCTGTATCTCCACTTCTATAATTTTGCCATTTCATTTTATATTAATGGAATCATACAGTATACAACTTATTCCCACCCACCCCCACCCCCCAGCCCAATTCCGTGGAGATTTCATCCAAACCGTTGCATGTAACAATAGTTCAGTTCTTTTATTTTTTAGTAAGATCCATCTGGTGGGGGAATTCTTTTTTTTGTTTTTTTAACGTTACTTATTTTTGAGACAGAGGAAGAGCACGAGCAGGGGAAGGGCAGAGAGAGAGAGAGGGAGAGAGGCAGACCCAGAATCCGAAGCAGGCTCCAGGCTCTGAGCTGTCAGCACAGAGCCCAACGTGGGGCTTGAACCCACGAATCATGAGATCACGACCTGGGCTAAAGTTGGACACTTAACCAGCTGAGCCACCCACATGCCCCAGGAGGGGGAATTCTTAATGGTGAAATACAGTTTAGTTTATCCTTATAGCAATGAGTCCTTGAAGTTCACCAACAAGCACTTGTTACCTAATGCATGGCAGGTGTTGTCCCCAGTGGTAATGAGCTGTGAGTAATGCTTTGAGATTACCGTCAAGTGACGAAGACAGTTTATTGTAACAGAGTGGCATGCGATGAAAAAAATACGCCACCACATACGTGGGGAGCACAGAGGAAGAGAATGCGTAGAGGGTGTTTCAAGGTTGGAGACTGGGGGTAGATACAAGAGGATATGAGGTTGGATGTAAGAATTGTCTTCAAATCTTTGAAGGACTATCAAAGAGGATTGGTTTTGCATTCGTTCTAAATGTGAGAAGCAAGTGAAATTGGCAAGAAAAACTGCAATGTCTAAAGATGCACTGGGCTGTGTCACAGAATGTGTTCCCTTTTGAGAAAAGTGTTCAAACACAGGCTGCAAGAATGTGAACTCCTCGTGAGAAGAAAATGTTTTCACTAGTACGACCCAGTGTATGGAAAAGTACTTGGCACATGGTCATGCACAATATCTATTTGTTGACTAAGTCAGAAGTGATTCAAGCATCGGATCAGAAGACCAGAACACCTTGGGGTCTCTTTATCAATCCTGCAATTGATTATACAGAAATGAAAAATATCCAGGGCCCTAACCAAATTAGGAAACAAAGGAACCTGAGTTTAAACTCTGAAAAAGCTTGTCATTCAGCATCCCCTTAAAAGCAACCGAAACTTTTATGCATCTCCATGGCGACCCTGAGGCACAGCTTGATTCCAAAGGGCTTTCTGAATCATATTAAATTACTTACACTTTACATTGCAAATTATCTTTTATTATGTACGAATTCTTTCTGCTTTTCTTAACAAGCAGTGTGTTTACATAATTACGATTCTTGATTAATCAGAAAGCCCATTTCCTAATCTTGGCAGCCAACAGTTTATAGTCTGTCTTTGTCCTTTTGGGTTGCTCTAACGAAATGCTATAGACTGAGTGGATTTTAAACAACAGAAATTTATTTCTTACTGTTCTGGAGGCCGGGAAATCCCAAGATCGAGGCGCGAGGAAGTTCAGTGTCTGGCGAAAGCCCACTTTCTGGCCACAGAAGACCATCTTCTCTCTGTGTCCTCATGGGGCAGAAAGGTCCAGAGAGCTCTCTGGCGTCTCATTTGTAAGAGTACTAATTCCATTAATGAGGGATGTGCTCTCGTGACCTCATCACCTCCAAAAGTCCCCACCTCCTAATAGCATTGGGGGTTAGGATTCCAACAAATATGCAGACCATAGTATAGTGCTAGCAAATTAGAATTTTCCCCGGGAAGTCTAAATACAGATTTTTCTGTATTATTATTATTTTTAGAAATAAGAATTGTCCCAGCAGTCCAAGAATTTGAACCCCATCTTTCCTTCCCTAGCTCTGGCCCCAGTGTTTGTCTCCCTTAGTCCCTGTACCGCCACTAGTGCATTCACAAAACGTGACAATCAGTGCTATGGTTGGTAACATTCGGGAGCTAGTCTTATGACTGGGATGTGGGTACAACTGTAAGAATGAGAGGCTGCAGATAAAAGCTAGTAGCATCCCAGCACCATATAGCACCTCTCAGTTTGAAGCACTATATGTACATTTAATCCTTATGACAACCCTGTAAATTTAGTATTTGCCCCATTAGAGCACCCTCACACCCTACACACAACTTTAGTTGGTTCTATTTCTAGCAATGACATTTTGAACAAACACGGACATTGAGCACTACCATTCCTTAAAGGAGTGACACTGCCTTACCAAGTAGGAAGCAGCCCCCAAGAAGCATAGAGTGAGTCAGGTAAAGCATATTGTCTGTGTATCTCCTGTCCCACTCCCTCCTCCCTCCTGCCCACATCCATGTTGCCAAAGCACACTGGCAGCTCAAAGTCCACAGATGAAAGCTACCTCAGATTATAGTTTGATTTTTTCAAAATTTTTTGGCGGCTACCCACAATTAGAAATACATATTCCCCATTATGCATAAATGTATGTGTATATACAGATATCTGTATATATATATATATATATATATATACACACACATACATATACACATTTACAAACATGCATGTATATAATAGCAAATTTAACAATATAGCATGTATTTACGTGCATTAAATAGTATTGGTATTTTCTGTTTTATTTTTTTTTAATACTGATTGCCACCTATCGAAGTGATTTTGTAACCCAGTAGTGAAAGGGTAAGCAAACTTTCTCTGTAAAGGGTCAGCCTGTAAATATTTTTGGTTTTGTGAGCCATGCAGTCCCTGGCAGGTCCACTCAACTCCGCCACTGTAGCAGGAAAGCAGCCATAGATGATATATAAATGATGAGCACGACTATATTCCAATAAAGTTCTTTACAGAGACAGACCGCATCCCAACCCCTGTACTGACAGGTCAGCGCCCACAGGTCCCAAGTTTTCAAATGCAACACTAGTTCATCAATTTCCAGTGCTCAGTTGACTGCTTGAGAATCATCCAGAAAGCATGTGTAAAAGTGTCCAGGACCTACTCCAGCCCTATAGAACTGCAATCTCTGGGTGAGGGGTCAGAGCACCCTCTAATCACCCTCCCTGGGGGATTCTTATCTGCAGCCAGTTTAGGAACCACTGATCTGATCCAACCTCTCCATTCACCCACAGCCACCATCTAACAAAAATAAAGTTAAGCTTGAAGGCTAAGATCTGGGCTCCAAGCAGTTGTCCATGAATTTCAAAAACCCAAGTCATACAAACTGGGAACTCACCAAGTGCAGTTGAGTTGGAAATTAATAAATCTGAAACAGGATATAAAATGTATCTCTTATAATTTGTTCAATATATATCCCTGTAGAAATTCAGCAACACTGATAACTAATTAAGGGACAGAAGCCAATGGCCATTAAACTGATAATAAGAATATTAAATATCTTAAGACTACTATAAAAGTTCATGCAGCCCAAAGGCATAAATGGCTAAAAGCTCATTATTACATGATGACAATTTTTCAACCAACAAGAAACACTAATATGGAACACTGTAATTAGCCTAATTATAATTTGATGAACTATGCCATTTCAACTGGAAATCAAATTATTAAAGCACATCAGTTGATTTGAAAGTGATTATAGCATGCTGGCAATATGTTTTTTAGTTTTTTTGGCCTGAAGTAATTTTTAAATTTAAAAGTAAAAATCAGTTTCTATTTTCATCAAGAAAATAAGTTATCTTGACATAGACTTTCTCTATGGACCTCAATATATTGAAATAATAGAAGTAAAAACAATAGCAAAAACAAGCCTAAGCAAAAATGTAAAGTTAAACACTAAGATTAGTGGATTAATTCATTGTAAATTCTGTAAACTTAAATATTAACCTATATTCATCTTAAAATTTTTTTAAAATGTTTTTATTTATTTTTGAGACAGAGACAGAGCATGAGCAGGGGAGGGGCAGAGAGAGAGGGAGACACAGAATCCGAAGCAGGCTCCAGGCTCTGAGGTCCGAACTGTCAGCACAGAGCCTGACACAGGGCTTGAACTCACGGACCATGAGATCATGACCTGAGCCAAAGTCGGATGCTCAACCAACTGAGCCACCCAGGCGCCCCTAACCTATATTCATTTTTATACCTACTCATATTTGTTCTATAGTCTCTGTTAACTTTACAGAGTATTTTAGATACTAACGAAAGTCATTTCTTTCCCCTGTGTATTGTGTATAAATTAAAGGAAAACTTCCAAGCCCTCCCCTGAATTGCTAGGGTTTTTTTGTCCTCATCGGTTCCATTCTTCCCTGCCTCCACATACACACACATGCGCACGCGCGCGCATACACACACACACACACACACACACACACACACACACAACTACCCTAAAATACATCCCTACTCTCCTCTCTATCTCTACTACCAACACCACTTCTTCTCTACCTGTCAAACTCCTGCTTATCCATCAATTCTCAGCTCAAGGAATCTCCCAGTGGAACCTTCTAAAATTTGCCAAGGCAAACTTAGACATTCTAGTCTCTGTTCTTATTACCCTGTGTTCCCATTGCATATCTTGACTAGAGCGATTATATTGCATCATAATTATTAATGCAGCTCTGTTCCCACCAAATTCGCTTTCTCTTAATAACAAGAGAATATATATTATTCATCACATTCCCATTGCATTACACAAAGCTTGGCTTCTGGCTGGTCTTCAAAACATGTCTGTTGAATGAATAAAGAGAATATCTTACTTGTAATATTTTGTTTAGAACTCTTTTTTAAAGTTTATTTATTGACTGATTGAGAGAGAAGGAGAGAGAGAGAGAGTCTGTGTGCACCCAAGCAGGGGAGGGGCAGAGAGAGGGAGAGGGAGAAAATCCTAAAGAGGCTCCCCTCTGTCAGCGTGAAGCACCCCCAAACGTGGGGCTTGATGGAGGGCTCAGGCAAACCCTGAGATCATGACCTAAGCAGAAATCAAGAGTTGGATGCTTAACCAACTGAGCCACCCAGACACCCAATATTTTGTTTAGAACTCTTACCTCTATGTTCTTAAGTGATATTTCACTGTCCTTGTCCAGTTTGGGATTCAAGTTTACAGTAACTCAAATGAGTTGAGGGAGTATTTCTTCTTTCTTATTCTGTAAAAGAACTTGTGTAAGAATAGAGCTGTTCTTTGAATGTATGAAGGAATTATCTATAAAGCTGTCTCCTCATAGCTTTATTACTTCCTCCTATTTGGGGGGGGGGGTTGTTCTGTTTTAGTTTTCTAACTTCTTTGGTTGGATGATTAGTATATCATCTTTATTTTTAATAAAAGCATGTAAAATTATCAGTTTTCCTCTAAGTACTACTTTAGGTACATTCCCACAAAGAATTTTTCTTTTCTTTTTCTTCTTTTCTTTTTTTTTTTTTTTTTAGGCACTTTTCATGGGTGCAAGATGGTCATCTGTTTGTCTAGAAATCCAAGGGACAAGCTCAATCACATAAGGGAAGTCAGTGGACTGAAACACAGGTCTCTAAATCAGAGAGATGGAGTTCAGTGGAAAAATCCTATGGGTGTTCAGACCGGAGAGCAAATCCCCCAGACACCAGACTAATTCCACATGATAAGCCCTCCAATGGGCAGAGGCCCATGCCCTGCTCAGGACTGAATGGGAAAGACTGGGCCCTTGCAAGACCTGGGCAAGGTCTCATGCAACCCCCAACTTTTAACATGTGGTTTCATTATTATCCAATTTCAAGCATTTAGTCATTTGCTTTATGATTTTTTTTTACTTTATTCACAAGAATCAATAATGTTTTAAAGGTAGCTTTCCACCCTGGAGATGGTCTAGTCCTGGCCCATGGGACAGGTTAATTTCTGATTCACCCTTACCTTGATTCACCCTCACACTCTCCCCCAGTAAGTCAAAATACCTTTTGGTATTTTAGCTGAATGGAGGAAGGAGGTTTTCCTGTTAGATTCCCCACCTAGGGTGGGTTCTAGTTTGACTATCTCCCTCCTGAGATCCTGTGAGCTCAATTTAGCCCTTTTAGCAAATGCCCTCAAATAAAATCTGTTTCAGTGATAAGCTTAACGTTCTAGGCTCTTGTCTTCATTTAGATTTTATCCAGCACTTTTAGTCATTTGTGAAGGAAAGACCAAATCTCACTACCCAATATGGTAGCCACTAGTTATGTGTGGCTATTGAACACTTGAAATGGGGCTAGTCTGAATTTAGATATACACATCAGATTTTGCAACCTGATATGAAAAAAGAATGTAAAATGTCTCAATAATAATTCTTACATTGGTTAAGTGTTGAAATGATAACATTGTGGATATATCGTGTTAAAGAAAATATATTATGGAATTAATTTTGCATGTTCCTCCTAACTCTTAATATTGTTAACTACAAAATTTTAAATTATGTACATGGCTCACATTAGATTTATTTTAGACTGTCCTCATTTTAATAATCTGGTTTGTAATATTATTGAGGAAATGTATTTATTTTTAACCACAGCATTAGATTCATCTTTTGTATATTGAATTTTTAATATATAGTTAGAATACTTCTTAGTTTGTTTATATATCACGAGCATGAATACAGATTTTCTTTTTTTTTAAATGGATAATAATTGTTAAAAACTAACTTTGGGGGAGACTTTGATTTCTATTTTTTTTTTTTTTAGAATTTTTATTCTAAAAAAGAGCATATAATAAACACTTGATTTGTTATCAATGTCATCTCTCAGAAGTGACAACGTTTTTGGTTTGTAGAATGTCATGTTATTTTATTTGCTTGTTTGTTTGTTTGTTTATTTAAGGTTTTATGTAAGTAATCTGTATACCCAACTTGGGGCTCAAACTCACAATCCTGAAATCAAGAGGAACACGCTTTACTCACTCAGCCAGCCAGATACTCCAAATGTTATGTTATTTTAGACGATGAAAAATGTATGTAGAAAAATCTGGGTGGTGTCAGTCATATTCCCTAGACATTAAGAAAGAAAACTGATGCCTAGGGGCACGTGGCTGGCTTAGTCAGTAGAACCTGTAACTCTTGATTTCAGGGTTGTGAGTTTGAGTCCCATGTTGGGGTAGAGATTACTTAAAAATAAAATCTTAAAAAAAAAAAAAAAGGTTGATGCTTAATAGTTAAGGGGGAAAAAAAACTGTCCAGTAAGTGGTGCTGGAATAATTAGATGTTCATAAAGAAAAGAAAAAATTAAATCCCTTCCTCACCCCATAGTCAAAATTAATTCTAATAAATAAAAGACATAAATATGAAAAGCAAAACTTCAAATGTCAAAATGAAAACATAAGACAATATTTTTATGTCAGGGGGCTAAGGAAGAGTTATTTTATGTGAGGCACTAAAAGCATAGCCCATTTAAAAAAAAAGATTCATAAATTTGACTAAATAAAAATGTAAGTGTTCTGTTAAGTAATAAATAACATATAAAAGTCAAAAGACAGACCACAGACTGAAAAAAATGTTTTTAAGCATATAAACCACCATGGATTAGAGGGCGCCTGGTGGCTCAGTCGTTGAGTGTCTGACTTCGGCTCAGGTCATGATCTCACGGTTCGTGAGTTCGGGCCCAGAATCGGGCTCTGTGCTGACAGCTCGGAGCCTGGAGCCTGCTTCAGATTCTGTGTCTCCCTCTCTCTCTGCCCCTCCTCTACACGTGTTCTGTTTCTCTCTGCCTCTCAAAAATAAAACTAATTTAAAAAATTAAAAAAATAATAAACCACCATGGATTAGTATACATGATACATACACATGTATATGTAATATATATACATATCTTGTACAAATCACTTATTTTTTAAAGTCAGGTTTATTGAACTACAATTCGTCAGCAGGGAAATTCATCCCTTTTAGTACAGTTCAATACATTTTGACAACTGCACAGAGCTGTGTAATCAGCACTGCAGTTAAGGTCTCATATAATTAATGTAGCTTTAAAAAGTTTGAAATTATCCATCTCATTGTTTATAACAGTAGCTTTTCCTTTTAGTTGCTGAGAAGGAATTCATTATATGGATATTCCGGTTTATTTGTCCTCTTGCCAATCAAAGACATTGTGGTGTTTTCAGTTGGGAGTGATTATGAATGCAACCTTTATAAAAAGTTGCATACAGGTGTTTATATGAACATGTATTTTTCTTTCAGTTAAACAACATAGGATTTCTGGGTCATATGGAAGATATGTACTTAGGTATTTATAAGAAACTGCCAAATACTTTTCAAAGTTCTGTGGCATTTTTGTTACCATCATTGATGTATGAGTATTTGTTCCTATTGCTCCCATCCTTGCCATACTTGTTATTATCAGTTTTTAAGGCAATTCTAAGAGGTAAGTTCTAGTAGGTCAGGTTATCTCACTGTGGTTTTACTTTACATTTCTTTAATGACTAATGATATTAGTCATTATCAGCATCTTTTCATGTGCTTCTTGGCCATCTGTATAAATTCATACAAATCAATTTTTGAAAATCAAACAATCCACTAGAAAAATGGGCAAATTATATGAACAGGCTATTTCCATCAAAGGAATTCAGAATAATCAATGTTAATAAATATCTAAAAATATGTTCAATGGTACCGTAGCCAGAGAAATGCAGGGAAATAAAATATTATTTTAGGTCCCCAGATTGGCAAAACTGTTTTTAATAAGGATTAAAAGAAATGGGAATTTGTGCACACTGCAGGTGGGAATATAAATCAGTATAACCTCTTGGAGACCTATTTGGTAATACCTAGTAAGTTGAAGACGTGTCTGTTCTATGATCCAACAGTTCCACTCATATATTCATATGGGCCCAAAGAAATATGTATAAGGATGTTTACTGCAAGATTGTAGTAAATAAAATAGAGACATTTACTAGTAATAGAGTGGATAAATAAAGTCATTTATTAATACAATTGAATGAAATGAATCAATGCATTGATCAGTATGTTGGATTTCTTAATGCTGAATAAAAGAATAGACAACTGATGGGGTACCTGGGTGGCTCAGTTGGTTGAATGGCCAACTTTGGCTCACGTCATGGCCTCACCGTTCCACAGTTCAAGCCCCATG
The DNA here is from genome assembly GCF_027475565.1 of Acinonyx jubatus. Lineage (NCBI taxonomy): Eukaryota > Metazoa > Chordata > Mammalia > Carnivora > Felidae > Acinonyx > Acinonyx jubatus. The sequence continues at coordinate 27,936,631 of NC_069380.1, read as the reverse complement.
TTGGGCTCTGTGCTGACAGATCAGAGCCTGGAGCCTGTTTCGGATTCCGTGTCTCCCTCTCTCTCTGGCCCTCCCCCACTCATACTGTGTCTCTCAACAAATAAATAAACAAACAAACATTAAGAATAGGCAAGTTGCTAAATATATACACCACATAACATTTATGTAAAAATTTATACACTCAAATAGTATATATTATTTACAGGTTCATACCTATGTAGTAAAAGTATAAAGACATGAATGGTTATGATATGCATCAGTTTCAGGATGGTGGTTTCCTATGGAGAGAAAGGAAACAGAAAAGATAGTGAGAATAAAGCTTTATCTGTACCTGGAACATTTTGCTTCTTCAAAACTATGTTATATTATTTTCAGTTTGTTTTAAGTGTTTCATAATTTAAAACTCTACTCCACCAACTCCCACCTGTGCCTCCATCTTCTCTCTGCAGAACAACCCAGAACCCAGCTCTAGGATTTATCCTTACTTCAAAATTGCTTTAGGATGCACAAAATATCCTAGTGTTGACTCTGATCTTATGCCCCAAATCTAATAACTTTGTTTCCTTATTCATATAATGTAGTTCTTCATTGAACCTTGTTTCTTGGTAACTATGGTGTCGACTGGGGATTGGAGGCTTCCCTTGTTTGGGCCATTTTTCTTTGCCAGCTGATGTCCTACTCCTGCACCCATATGGATAGAGGCCATTTTATCTGTTGATACCCTTTCTTAGTGCTTGCCAGATGTCAGCCTGGGTTGTTGAGTATCTGTTGAGCCTAGATTCCTTGATGTCTTATCTTATCAGCTTTTTGGATCTCCTCTTATACCTGGTATTGGATCTTTTGACACCTGTTGCATTCATGAACTATTCTTTGGATGTGAAGCTCAGAGCTCCCACTGGATTTCCACTCAGCTCCATTGCCTAAAACCTGTCCCAATCTAGTGGAGGAGGGTAATAGCCCAGCTAAGAGTGATGAAAATTTACAGCTCTCAGCACTTGCTAAGCTTTCGGACTTCCTTCCTAACCTGTGTCAGACTGATCAAATTAAAGACTCTTGAAATCCAGACCCTCAAAATAGAAATCCACTTATTAGAACACAGCTGTCTCTCTTTCACTCACTCCTCAGCCTAGAGATAAAGTACTTCTTGGAATATAACCATTTGTCTTAGAGATGACTGGGGCATTGTGAGTTTTTTTAAGTGTGTGCCCAAGAAGGCATGCTCCCAAGCTACCTGCCTTGTGAAATACAACATCTGTAAGCAATGCCTTTGGGTCTCCTGAATAGCTCTGCCTTTGAATGGGTTGGCCCTTCTGTTCTGTGAAGATTTCTTTCTGGCTCTACCTAGGAGAGCTTCTCCCCAAGATCCCTCTGTTTATTGTCCTCTTAGAGACTATTATGGCTCATGTCTGATTTAGCTTCTTTAGCAACTGAGCCGCACCCAACCTGAAGCCCCATTATCTTCAGATCTATGGACCCCAATTCCAGACCTCCGCTGCTATTTTGTGCTCATTCTTCAGGTAAACATATGAAAAGAGAGAGTGAAAAGATGTAGCAGAGCAGCAGAAACGTGTTTGTTGTATAACTGATGCTATTGCCAAAATCTGAGACCTACTCTTTTTCTGTGACAGCAATAAACAAGACATCGTCCCTGCCTACCTTCAAGTGGCATAGCTGTCAAACTGGTCGTAAAGAAGCAAAAAATGATAGGTGAAACAGGAGCCGGGCAGAGTCAGAGTCTAGAGAGATTTATCTTATGAAGGCTTCCTGCCAAATATTTTTTCAAGAATTCTCAGGGGGAGTCAGATCCTTAGGGATAGGAGGTGATGCCACATCCTTTAAATGGACTGAAGTTTTCTAGGGACCAGATGGCAATAGCAATCCCAGCATTATGGACCTCTGCATCATCTCTGCAGGGTAGTAGCCATGGTCTCCAAATGGCAAGCAGAGGTGAGGTGGCAGTCCCCTTCTGCTTGCATTACATTTTTTGGAGTGTTGTTGTTGTTGCTGTTGTTTCCAGTGCATCCATGAATTTAGTATGCCATGAACTGCGTATTCCTGAATAGCCTTTGTTAACACGAAGGGTAGGAGTTGAATTTGGCAAAACAAAGGAGAGGCTGATGAATTTGAGAGCTGTAGATTCTGAGAGCATTTAGGGGCTGTAGTTGTAGGTCACCCACACGACAGCTATAGTGCTGAGAAGATGATAAGGGTGCCATGCAGCTGGCTGAAAGTTTGTAGGAAGAGAAGTTATGAAGATGTTATGGAGACTAGTAACATCCCGCTAGGGGTGTCCTGGGGTCCCCTGCTGACATATGGTTTCAAGGTTATTTGGGCTTCCTCGAGAGATCCTGTCAAGAATGATCTTTTGTGGCTTAGAATTCCTCAACCTATTCTATGACCACAAACACTGACAAAGAGAATAAAGCCCAGGAAGTTCCTTAGTTAGAAAATGTAGCTCATGTACATTTGGTGTTCTGAGATAAGGGCAGATGACATTTAAAGAAACAAGTTAGATGGTGGGAAGGAGAAACAATCAGTTGGTTAGCTTGGTAGTGGGAAGAAGAGTGGAGCTGAAGAGACAGCTTTAGGTTTGGCTGGTTATTTCTGCCCGGCCAACGGTCTGGGTGGTATCTTGGGCCAGGTCCTTTAGACCCGGGAGGTAAAGAAGAGATTCTGTGTAAGGCAGGATATAAATAAGATGTCCTAATAATTTATTTTCTACGCTGAGATATTTTTGAGAAAGAAAAGCGCTAACAATAGGCAAAAACTTTGAGTGTGCCAGGATTGTATGTGATCGCACGGGGTAAAAACAGGGTATAAAGTCACCCTGAATATAAAAGCAGGGGGATCCCCAGACCAGAGCAATGTTGTTGATGCTTTGTGGAGGTAAAAGATGACCAACATGAATATATCCCAGTGGCTCCTGGCATGGGTGGAAGGGAGCCAGCCACTTGTTATTGGAACAGCCATGGAGTTGGTTTTATATTACTGAAAGGCAGGGAGCTTAGTGAGGAAATCCATTATGAAGGTGGCCCAGGGAAACTGAATGCTTGGCAGTGGGCACAAAAAGTCTTTGGCTTGCCTCTCCCAGCAGGTGTTTGTTCTTGCATATGTGTTGTATATCGTTGCATTCCATTACTTTCACTGTTTGACCCGCAGTTATCAAAAGTCATGAGTTAAGGTAAATAGAACCTTAAGCTGGCTGAAGCGAACAAACGAGCAGAGGGCAGAATTCAAGTTAATTTTCTATGACATGCACGTGATTGGAGAGAGACTTCTTTCTGAGGCCAAGTAGAGGATTTACTTGGTCTCTTCACATATTATTTGACATTTCAGGATGAGAGACAAGAGGTCCAATACACGCTAGAACAGAAGATGAAACATTGTGGTGTCACAGAACCCTATGCCCAATGGAGGTGGTGAATCAGATTGTTGAAAACAAGGAGGGGAAGCATTTGCCAGGTACTGGCAGAAGGGACTGGTATATGGATTCTGTACAGTATCTAAGAAGCAAGTGTTATTTCTGCAGAAAGAGCTATTTGCAAAATGGCATTGGTCATATTTTAATGTGGGGTTGCTATAGCAGAAAACAGCATTGACCTTATAAGTGAATAGAGCTAAAAATGCAAGCACTTCAGTGGATGCTGGTGTGGAGAGGTAATAATGATTAAGAATCAGATAGGATATGGGTGCCTGTCCGGCTCAGTTGGAAGAGCGTGAGACTCTTGATGTCAAGGTCACAAGTTTGAGCCTGACATTGGGTGTAGAGATTACTAAAAAGTAAAATTAATCAATAAATCAATAAATAAAACTTGGATAGGGTAATGTACATTTCAGCAGCTTTCAATTATAGCACTTTAATTCCTTGTTGAGAATTCTTAGAATTGCATAAAGAGTTCAGTGAACAAGAAATGCTCCTGATAATTTTAAAAGTTATTTTGAAAATGCAGGCAAATATTAAAGTTTGAATGGCACAGGGTTTGAAACCAAAATCCAATCAGCACCATGTAAAGTGCTGACTTCTGTTTCCCATAAAACAATGGCATTTCCTGAGCGCCTGGGTGGCTCAGTCGGTTGAGTGGTTGAGCGTCTCACTTCAGCTCAGGTCTTTGTGCTGATAGCTCGGAGCCTGGAGCCTCCTTCGGATTCTGTGTCTCCCTCTCTCTCTCTGCCCCTCCGCCCTCCCCACCCATGCACACTCTGTCTCTCCCTGTCTCTCAAAAATGAAAAAACGTTTAAAAAAATAGTAATAATGGCATTTCCTCAAGCCATCCACAAAATTTATCAGACTTCATTTTATTGCACACCTATTTTCATCAGGAGTTTATTCGGCAATTTCAAAATAGCTACTGAACAGCTGAAAGAGAGAGAGAAAATTATAGGCCATTAAACTGTTAAATTGGAGCTCTGCAGGAATCTTGTTACGCCCATTATACCCTGCCTATAGGCATGATGTTTCAAGATAACAAGATCTTGGTAAGAATCTTATTACAGCAACTGATAAGGATGGCAACCTGTATAATCAAATGTGAGATCAGGACACATCTTCAAAAGGAAGAATTTTAAAATCAATTTAGAGATAAGAGCAGAATACGAAAAAGAAAGAGATTGGGACTATATAAATTTGGGCGCTAAAAAGGGTATGTTAAAAATAAATTGCATAGATGCTAAGAAATTTGATACCCACTGTTTACAAAGATAACACTTTCCGTTCTAATGCAGTACTGATTATTTTCCCCTTTATACTTGAACCCAAATCCACACCCTTCCCTCTGGAAGAACCAAAGTCTAAGACATTTTTGTCTTAGTGGTTTGTCTAGCCCAAACCAGAGATAGTGGGCTACTTTGGAGTTCTTGAGCATTGGCTCTGAGTTATCCTACTCTGTCCTGCAGAAGGCTGAGGTCACAAGTTCCATTGCGGGGAAGGGGAGCCAATTTGTTCAAGGTTGATCCCAGGAAACCCAAAACAAATAGGAATCAACATTAGTATGGGGATAGACTAGACATCTCTAGCATGGTTCAATGACTTAAAACCCCAAGTAGAATAAAGCCTAGGAAGAATTTAAGGTATCTTAAAAGTCCTGCTACTTTAGGGCCTAGATTTTTATCACGTTTAATGCTTCCTGGACCATAAACAGGCATGCAATCAATATTTATGCTTCGCATGCATGAGTATTACCTACTTTTAAAGATCTAATCACATAAGGACATTTCGGCTGAATTTCGTGTGAGTTAACTAATAAATAAGGATGTTCTTATCTGCATGTTAATATTTCCTTTGAAAAGCAAAGCAGCCAAGCAACAAGGAATGATAGACCCAGGAACAACTTGTTCTAGGATCTGCTTTATCTTGTCATAAGTTTATGACACTATTCAAAGGACTTTCCTGGCCCTTTAGATACCTAATCCAGGAGAAGTTATCAAATATCTTTTTTTAAGTAGTAAGCATGTATACTGTTGGCTCACATGAAGAGGAAGTGTATTTCATCTTTGCAAAAGACATTTCTGAAAAGTTATGTATAATGTTTTTTTGCAAATTAAAGCATTTTTCCATTTACTTATACTAAGTGCATTTGAAATGTTTGATTACATTTGTGCTTCTTTGAATTGGAAACGTCAAACATAAGCTTTTTAAAAAGGTTATTTATTTAAGTAAACTTTACACCCAATGTGGGGCTCAAACTCATGACCCCAAGATCAAGTCACATACTCCTCCGACTAAACCAGCCAGGCACCCCTATAATGAAAGCTTTTTATAAAACTTTGTGCTTCTATTTTATAATTAACTCTGTTATCAACCATTTAAAATCAGTCGGGCAATGGTATCTTTAAGACTTTCTTATGAAGTAATTACATTTATGAATGATTATTTGTTTTTGAATTTCAGACAAGAACGTATTACATTTTCCTAAAAGATAGTACAGAAGTAGTATTTTATTTATTGGAAGTTGAGTCAGTAATTTAGTTATGACAATGATGACTTAAATCAGAAGACTCAAGGGCGCCTGGGTGGCTCAGCTGGTTAAGCGTCTGACTCTTGGTTTCAGCACAGGTCATGATCTCATGGTTCTTGAGTTCCAACCTGGTGCTGGGCTCTGTACTGACAGTGTGGATCCTGCTGAGGATTCTCTGCCTCTCCTTCACTCATGTGCTTGCTCTCTCTCTCTCTCTCCTCTCCAAAAATAAATAAATAATCTTAAAAAAGAAAGGAAGACTCATTTTACTCTAGTACAATATATAATAGCAGTCAACTTTATTTTGCTCATTCAGAAGTCCAATTTGGAGTGGCACTTCTAAATTATCATCTGTACTATTTGCTAATAATTATAGTCATGATTTTAGAAGTCATTGGGCATTTAATGAAGACCTACAATATATGAAGCCATTACTAGGTATTATGTTATAATGGTTCAGATTTGTTTCTGTTCTTCAAAAGATTCACTACAAAAGAATTAGGTAAGTATGTAAGTTAAAAGGCATATCAGATTGTGGTATAATATACATACTTTTAAAACAAAGGCTTGATGAGATACTTTACCTTTTTTTTTTAAAGCTTATCTGAGAGAGAGAGAGAACATGTGTGCACAGGGATGGGTCAGAGGGGTGGGTGGGCAGGGGAGAGGGGAGGGGAAGAGAGAGAGGGAGAATCCCAAGCAGGATCTCTGCTGTCAGTGCAGAGCCCAACCCACCCCAGGGCTTGATCTCACAAACCCTGAGACCATGACCTGAGCCAAAATCAGGAACTGGAGGCTTAACCAACTGAGCCAGCCAGGCACCCCAAGGTACTTTATCTTTCAAATTTGAAAGCATTTTTATATGTTTAAATGGCTGATCAAATTACAATGTCCACAGTTTTCCACTTCCAGTATGTTTTACATTGGTTTATTAACTATTAAATAATGTATGTAAATCACCCACCAAAAGAGGTGGTCTGCTCCATTATCTTTTCCTGTATTTTCCAGTGTTCTACATAATGAGTGTATATTAATTTATTACCACAAAAAAACAAAATCCAAAAACTGAGCAATGTGAAAAAAAAAGGACTTGACTTCTCTCTCTTACAAGAACTGCCAGCTGGGGCCATCACTCAGGCAGGAAACAGGAATTCGGCAAGTGGGCCAAAGGGAGACCTAAGCTTTCAAACAGGAAGCGACATGGAATCTGCTTCTGGCTGTCAGAGATTGCTAGTGTAAAGCTCCGGGGGAAAGCCGATGCCTGCCTTTGTAGTCTAAAGGTCATTAGGGGCATTAAGCTGAGAGGCTAGTTTTGTACAGGTGGAACCAGACTAACCCAGCTAATTTTAGTCTAAATGGTGGCATTTAGTGCCCCTATGTGATCTAGAACAATTCATTGGAACTTGCTGGGCCAAATTTCTTTCCTGTGCATATAATCCAAATGTCTTGGCTCCGTTAGACTATGCAAACAGATGAAAGTAACATTTCCGTTAAATAGCCAAATTACATTGGAGGAGACACTGCCAACTTGATTACTAGAAATTAGCCCACTAAAATGTCCCCTGGGGACACGTGAGACGTTTCTTGCTCCTTGGTACAATCTTAGGTGCACTTAGACAAAGCCTGTGTTCTCTGACTGGTCACACACTGCCGTGGCTCCTTAGTACTGGTCTTCCCCTCTCCACATCACCTTGTATAGGGAGCATGGGAAGGGGACACTTGTGGCCCCTCCTACACCATCCCAGGCATAGAACAAGCTTTCCATTAATTCCTCTTATAACAGGACAGATTTGGTTTATACCATTTATCAAGACTTTACTGAAGATTCCTAGTATTAAAAACTGATTAAAGGAAACAACTTAGGTGATACAAATAAACTTCATTTCACACTTCCTTAAGTGGACAGTTTCCTCTGGAGACCTGCAAAATGGGGCAGAAGTCGGGAAGCTTTTATAGACTAAAGAAAAAAGAACAGGGAAAAGGAAAAGTGGGAAATATCTGATTGGTTGGGGCCACATTGTCAACTTTGTTTGCTTGTTTTTAATTTTTTAATGTTTATTTATTTCCAAGGCAGAGAGACAGAGCATGAGTGGGGGAGGGGCAGAGAGAGAGAGGGAGACACAGAATCCAAAGCAGGCTCCACGCTCTGAGCTGTCGGCACAGAGCCCGATGCGGGGCTTGAACTCACAAAACCATGAGATCATGACCTGAGCTGAAGTCGCATGCTCAACCGACTGAGCCACCCAGGCACCCCAGCTTTGTTTGGAGTGAGAAGAAACAAATAAGCATAGAGCCTAGAGTTGGCTTGGTTTGGGGGGACTGGCTGACTGGATATACTGTGTTTTTGGTCTAGTGGAGCATTTACACAGACACAAAAGTTATTTAAGCTTTGGTTTGCTGAGGTGGCATCCTGGGTGGGAGCAGCTCCATCTTGGGCCTAGAAATTTATTTCAACACTAGCAAGAGAAGGAAAAATAGAACACAGAATAAGCTGTGAAGATACCTCCCTTCCCCCCTCCCCTTCTTTTTCCTTCCTTCCTTCCTTCCATCCTTTCAATGAATAGATAATGAGTAATGAATAACACTATGTGCCAGGCATGTGTAAGTAAAAATAGATGTGGTTCCTGCTCATGGATTCTACGGTCTAGCAGAGGAGAAAGACCAAATAATCACTCAAATCAAAATCATTCTAAGTTGCTAAATGCACTGGAGAAAAAGTAGAGTCCAGATGGGGAGGAGCTTACCTAGTCTGGGGAATTAGTACAAGAGTTCTTGAGTTCTTGAGAGTACAGCTGAATGCTGAGGGATTCTTAGGCATGCAGAGGCTAAGGGGTGGACAGAGAACACTCAGTGCTGAAGGAAGATCTCGTGGGAAGGCTCCAAAGCAGAGAGGATCTGGCCCTATTTTGAGGAAGTGGAAAAAAAAAAAAAAGACTTTCTGAGAGAGAGAAAACAACAGAAGAGAGTAAGAAAGATCATTGGTGGAATGATAAGAAGCCACTGAAGCCTTTTAAGCAGGGGGATGACACTGTCAGATCTGAGCTGCCAGAGTAGAAATGCCAGCCCTGTGGGGGAAGAGAGCACACAGTTCAAACAGCAGGCAAGAAACACAAAGCCAGGAGCGAAGTAACCGTGCTAGGAAAAGAAATATAGACTTTGTAAACTGGGTACGTTTTATCTTTTAAAGTATCAAGAAAGAATAACGAACGTCCACACAAAACTTAGACACAAATGCTCAAAGCAGCACTATTCCCAAGAGTCCCAAAGTGGACACAACCCACATGTCTATTAACTGATAAACGGAATACAATGGAATCATCATTTGGCAACAAAAAGAAATGAAGTACTTATACAGGCTACAGCATGGATGACCCTTGAAAACATTTAGCTAAGTGAATGAAGCTGACACCAATGACCACATATTGTACAATTCCATTTATACGAAGTGTCCAGAACAGGCAAAGGTAGGGACATAAAGGAGATCAGTGGTTGCTTCGGGCTGGGGAGGAGGTGGGGATCGACTGCTAATGACTGTGGAGTTTCTTTTAGCGGGGACAAAATCGTTCTAAAATTAGATTTTGGTGATGACTGCACAGCTCTGGGAATATACCGAAATATATAGAATTGTACTCGTCAAGTGGATGAATTGTATGGCATGTGGATTATATCTCAATAAAGCTGCTAAAGCAAAATAATTTTAAAAAGAATCCAGGAACTAGGGACATCTGTAGAAATGGATCTCAATCCTAAATTTCTTCTCCCTTCATGTTCGTTGTAGTCTGACTAATTGTAGCTAGCAAAAGATACCACAAAGACTGTCTTGCTAAGGGTGAGTTGGGAGGATTTATGGCTCTATTAATACATGTTAGAATGACAGAGTTGAGCCCGTTGTTCATCTAAATTAGCAGTACCACGCAGCTGGTTCGGTTAATCATTATGACTGCAAACAGCACTCAAGAGTGCTCCATTTTTTCAACATTTTCAAAGAATGGTCTTAATTTGTTAAAATAAGAACTTTTCTCTTTTTAGCATTTTTCCTTTTAAAAAAGAACCCTGTAATGTTCCTTGAAATCTTATTTTCATTAAAATTAAAGTGTTAGCCTAACTTTAAAATGTTGCCTCAGATCTCTTAAATATTTTCCATTCCTTCAGTCTTGATTAGGTACATGTGAACCATTATTTATTAAATAGTACATAGGTTCAAAATAGCTGCAGGGAATATGAGGTTGAGCAGGTGGCAATGCTTCCGTTTTCACACTCTGAGAAGGCCAAGATTTCTTAGGGAAGCATTCCTGGTATCTGTATTAATCAGTTTCATAGCTCCTCAGCTGGTGTGTGTGTGTGTGTGTGTGTGTGTGTGTGTGGTGTATGTGCACACAAATCCAATTTCATTTGTCTTGTGCTATGGACCCTCTTAGATTTTATACAAATTTATCACATTTCCCTTTCCAGCTTCCGTGTTACTGGTGCGTGCATGCCAAAGTGTAATTCAGGCTTAACCACTTTGTGTGTAGGCTAGTTAAATTGCCTTGTTTTATGTATGAGGAAGTTGAGACTCAAGAATGATAAGGAACCTTGATTTGGTTGCTTTAGCAGTTAATGAGAGGTCTTCCAGTTCAAACTTGTTCCTGATTTCTGTTTTTTTAGTGAAATACCTTCATTTTCTAGCCTTCAACTTCTATCTGTTTAAATCTGATACCCAGGAATAAATATCTACATTGAACATCACTTTATGTTTGTTTTTCTTAGATCTGGCTTTAGGAATAGACAGAAGAGGTGGTTATCTGTGTGGTATAAATGGATGAGAAAAAAAATCAAATGTGACTTTCTTTTCAGGACATTCATGTGCCCAAGTAACAAAAAATTTCCATTTATTTCTTTTACTGTCATTAAGTAGCAGTAAATGAAGATGTAGCCAGATGTTTTTAACAGAAGGCATTAAATGGCACCAATGCTCTGACCAAATGGATAATGTCAAGGTCATTGGGAACGAAGTCTTTCAGGATTGTGTCTGTCTTGGACTACAAGTCTCAATCTCCTTGCTTCCTCTGAAACCTAAAAGGTTCTGAAATCAGTTCAGATTCTAAAAGGTTCAGAACCTAAAATCAGTTCTCTGCAGGGAAGAGCTTTAAAGACAAAAGTACAGCATAGGTATCTCTTCCCTCTTTAGAATTCTCCACTGCTTTCCACTGCATTTAAATTCCCAACAATTACTTTCCTAGCTTACAAAATCTTACAGGATCTGGCACATATTTATTTACTTCTCCGACCTTATTTCTTCTTACTTTCTCATCTTTTCCCCTCAAATCCAATTTAAGGCCTTTGAATTAGCTGTTTCCTTTGCCTAGAAGGCTCTTCCCTCTGATGTTTGCCTGCCTCTTAGGCAAATCACTGCTTACCATCTCCTCCAAAGGTCGGCCCCTCAAGCAGCCACCCAATCACAATCACCGTCACATCATTTACTGTATTTTCTTTGCATTGAGCTTAAGGCAAACAAATAGTTTTTCTTTCTGCCTCCCCCCATAAGCTCCCTAGAACGTAGACTCATTTGTCTTCATCACTGCTCAGAAGACAGATGGAGTAGTGTCTAACATTTGTACTAGCTCGACAAAAACTTATTCAAGGAAGAAATAAAGTATGTATGCACCCTTTGTTCCCTGTCCCCCTCTCCCAAACAGTCCAAAACTCATAATGAGGATATACTTCAAAATGCCTTTCTCATCTATCAGGTATTTCCACCTTTTAATAGATGTCCATGAGGAGACTGTGCAACTTGACTGGACCAGCCCTTCTGATTGCAAATGTAAATAATCACACATTAGATTTTCATCTAGAGCTTGGTTTCTCCGTGACCAATGTTTTACTTCCTGATTCCGATGCCGCGTAAATTGGTAAGGGTGAGCACTAGGGCCCGGAGATCCCTTGATGCCAATTGTTGAGGTTCGGATAGGGCCGTGGGCCTGAAGCGCTGTGAGTGGTCCTCCCTAGAGATGCTGGAGAGAAGGGGCGGAGCCACCCCCAAAGGATGAGCCTTACTTGGGCCGTCAGATCTGGTGGGGCTGCCGCTTTGGGAAGAATCACGGCAATCAGAACAAAGCGAGGCTAGCCTGTGGCGAAGAAGCAGCCCAGCTGACCCCAGGGGTAAGACCAAGGGTTCGAAAGAGAGGAGTAAGGGCCTGAAACCAAACCTGCAGAGCCAGCCACAGCTTGGGTATTTTGCCAGAGGAAAGGGTTAAACCGTTTCCATGGTAACGGATCAGGAAGCGCGCAAGACGTTCGCCGCAGGTTCGTAGGTCAGCCTGGAGTTTAAAGCTCCCACGGCTGAGCGGATCCTGGCCAATAGAGCGGCCGCTTGGACGTCACGAGACGCGCGGGGCCCGCTAGCCGCCCCAGAGCACGTGGGAAGGTTTTTCCTGTTCGTTCTTTCATTTTTTAAAAGCCCACCCACTTTTGCGCGGGCTCGGTCACAGAGTTCTTCTCGCGAGAGGCGCTGCACCCTCTCGCGAGAGTGAGTGGGAGGTGTGGGGATTAGGTGGTGTTGCGGACTGGAACTGCGGCGGCGGAAGCCGGGGGTGGGCAGGGCGGGGGCGGGCCCGCGGGGCGGGGAGGCGGGGAGGGGGGAGGGCCGGGGGCTGGTGCGGGAGGGGGCGCCCGCCTGCTCGGCGGCTCGCGCGACCTGTCGTTGCGGGCCGGTGAAATGCTTGTGAGCTGCGGAGGCTGCGGCCCCCAGGTGAGGCGGGTGCGGATCCGCCCGCAGCAAAAGCCGCGCGTTGGCCGGGGTGGCGGCGTGGTGCGGGGCCGCGGTGGATGGGGCGGCCCGGCTCGGGCGCCCCAGTCTCTCTGTCTGCAGTCCCTGCTCTGATTGCGGGGCTGCCCAGAGCTGCGCCTTCGCTCGGCGGTGGGAGGAGAGCGGGAGGACTGGGGCGGAGGGAGGAATCCCATGGCACCGGGCCTCGGGGGGAGGGGGCATCCTCGGGCTCGAGACGGGTCTTGTGGATCCGGAGCGTGGGGGCCGAGTTGCCTGCAGCCCCTTTGAATGACAAGCTCAGTTTCCATCCCCAGAATGGTCTTCCCAGCCGGGTCTTTTCGGTGCGTAGCGGTGCGTGTGCTTAGTTTGTGTTCGTAGTGCGCGCACAGGAGCGTATACCGGAGGAGGAGGACGTTGCACTTTGTCGCCGAGCAGCATCCTTCACTGTCAGAACCTACGAGCGTTGGAACCAGGCGCAACCCAAGTCTTGTGACAGAAACGGAAGGCGTCAAGCAGCTCCTCGGAGTGTTGATGTTTGGATTTGCTGTCACAATTTCTCCGAGGCTGTTTGTTGATGGTTTAAATGCTGGCCATCCATATTGCGAATGGATTTGGTGTACTTTTATAATTCCAGGCACCTACCTCGCTTTACACAAAAATAGGTAGATGTGACCGAAGTATTAAAAAACGTTGGTAAAATGGCAGTGGCAGTAGAATCTAAACCACTACCGTGGTACAGCTTGGTAACAGTTCTGCTTTCCCTCTCCTCTAAAACCTTATTAAACTGGAAGTGGTTTAGGCTTAAGATGTTCAGGATGAGAAATACAGCTGACACATACCTGATGGTATCAGTGCAAACCAGAGTTAAAAATTTTGGTTCTCTTTTCAGCATCATAATTATTCAGTCCCTTGCAAAACATACAGGCTTTTCTTAGCTTCTTTCCACCTTGTTAGGGATGTTCCATTGATTCATAGTGATTTTTAAATGTCAGGGAAATGTATAGAAAATACAGAGTATTCAAAATATAAGGCACTCAGTAATGCAGAAGTGATTTTAATGTCTTGTTTATGATTTCAGAGTAAATGACAGCACAGTTCCCAGCACGATTAGTGTCAGTTAAAATAGTGCAATTTAACGCATCTTTTTAAACACCTAGTCCCCTTTTCAAGTAGTAACATGGTTTTTCTTACTTTCTTATGTTCTTTTTGGCAGAACTACCCAGGGTTGACTGGGAATTTCACTGTTGGTTGTGGCTGTAACAGCTCGGTTTATGAGAGATCAAAAAATGTAAGGCAGTCAGAAAAACGGATTCCCAGGCTGAACTGGTAACTAGTGATTAGTGTATATACCTAAGTAACTGCACTATTGCTGAGGGCCTACAGGTATACTCCTGGGCTAGTGATATTTCTCGGTTGTTGAGGATAGGGGACCTCCTGAAGACCCTGAACCACAGTGAGAGCTTCTTTAGCTTCTAAATTCCTGGGATAAATCTAGAATCTGAAGAATCTCCTTTACCTTTAGAGATTGGAAGAAGGATAGTACACTTATTTTTTTTTTTTTTTTTTAATTCCAGGAACATACTGTCTGGAAAAAGAAATCAGATCAAATCAGATGATACATTTTGGTCATTTTTAGGGAAATTTCCACTTGTAAATCGGCAGTGGAGTTCTGTTCCATGCTTGGAGAAAATGTGAAAAACTTAATGGGCAAAAGAGACTGGTCTAGATTTTATTTTATTGTTTCATTTTTTTAAAACATTTATTTATTATTGAGAGACAGAGAGAGACAGAGCATGAGCAAGGGAGGGGCCGAGAGACGGGGGGGGGGGGGGGGGACACAGGATCTGAGCTGTCAGCACAGAGCCAGTCACGGGGCTCGAACTCACAAACTGAGAGATCATGACCTGAGCCGAAGCGGGACGTTTAACCGATGGAGGCACCCAGGCGCCCCAAGACTGGTCTAGATTTTAAAAGACCTCCCATTCCTCTTGGCAAACTGGTTTTCAAGGACAGAAAAATAAATTTTTTTTCCTAGTCTTTATAACCTTTTGGTAAGGGTTTCAAGCTTTTAGGATGTAGATATTTGTTTTGTCTTGCCTTTGAAAAATAATTGAAGTAGTTTTGGGTAGGGTAATTATTTAGGCAAGCCAAATTTGTCCTTTTTCTGTCAAGTGGCCTGCATTTTAGTAATAGAGTCAGTCATTTGGAGGGAATGAAAGTGGAACGAGTCCAGGAAGAGATCTACACTTAGCTCGGGCTTGACTTAAGGCTGTACCAACTGGTAAATTTGGGAAAGGAAAAAAAAATACTGTATCAGTTCAGAAGCAGACCAAACAGATTCAAATGCCTTCATGCTGCCACTCATCTTTGCATATGAAAGTTCATTTTATTGTTAAATACTTACTAGAGTAAAGATGTTTGAAATGAATAGATTAGAAACTGAACAGGTTAAAAGGAGAAAGGTTAACATTTTTGGCTTAATCTGAGGATGTTTCATGGGGAAAAGTAAGGTAAATAAATGGTGTGGTGGTCTGGAACAGATTGGATGGAACTAGAATGAAAGTGAGGCAAAATACAAAGAGTTTGGGTTTTGGTGTCAGGCAAATCTGTTACTTAATATAGCTGAGTCTCTATTTCCTCATCCCTGATGGTGAGAGTCAAAATACCTCAAGGTTATTTTGAAGCTTATAGTAGCTGCTTAGTCAATGTTTTTCCTTTGACCTTTTTAATGGCTTGAGGGTTATTTGGCTGCAAGGGTCACAAACCCATTTGAATGAACTTAGTTAAAAAAGGCGTTTGTCAGGGGCGCCTGGGCGACTCAGTTGGTTAAGCTTCCAACTCTTCCTTTTGCCTCAGATCCCGATCTCCTGGTTCCTGAGTTCCAGCCCTGTGTGGGGCTGTGCTCTGGCAGTGCGGATCCTGCTTGGGATTCTCTCTCTCCCTCTCTCTCTGCTCCTCCCCTACTGGCACTGTCTCTGTCTCTCTCAAAATAAATAAACAAAAAAGTATTTGTCAACACATTTGGTGGGTTGCTTCTGAAGCCCATTGCATGAAGTCCAACTTAGGGTCCTGGGAACTAGAAAATCTTCAGACAGTTACTCTTCCAGTTTTTCTCTGGGATCACATGATCTTCTGTGTCTGCTCCTCTGTTCTTTGGCACTCTGGACGCTATTATGTCTTTTGAAGCAATTCCTTTTCGATTGGCTCTCTTTAAGACTCTTGGTTTCTGCTTCCCCCTGACTTTGGCTTGCATGAAACTTTGGTTTGCTGCGGTGCCAACACCAGACTCACTTTGCTTTTGTAGCATGAGTCTCAACGAGTATCTGCATCTCTTAATTCTGAATTTCTAGAAGGATAATCCTGTGGGTTGAGTATGCACTCGTAGTCCAGTTGGCTGAGGACCGGCGAAGAGGAGAATGGGTAAATGGATGAGGAGGAGACTTAGGTGCGTCTCACAGTTTGTACTTTCTTAGACTGAGTACCGCAAGTTCTCGAATAAAGAGGGGATGGACAGGGAGGAATGATGGGAACCTCTGGTGTCCATTAACATCCTGCAGTTGGCATTTTCCCCTATAGTACTCCATTGAACTCGCTCCCAGTAACGGTCTCTTTCAGGATGGATTCTTCTAGGTTTCTGAATGAAGGCAAATTATGTAAATGCTTCGTGCCTCAGTCTCTCTATATGTAAGATGGGTATATTAACAGCAACTTCTGTTGTGAGAAATGTGAGTTCTGTTCAACAGCAATTAAGCAGTACCTCACGGGCACAGTGTAAGGATGTAGTATGATTACTACTAAGTGCATTCTGTGTGGCAGGTGCCACGATATGGACTCCTGCAGCATTCAGAGATGAAAGGAGTGTCATTTCTACCCTCAGGAGTTTAGTATAAGCTTAATGCTGACCACTCTAGACATAAAACTGTCTCTTGACTCCAGTGACACTAAATTTTTCTAAATCTCTACCTTGCCTCGTTTTCAAACTGCCACTTGTTTGTGGTTCTTTGTTTACCTGCCTGGCAACCTTTTATCATGGTTGCCGCCTAAGATTCTTTCTTGATCTTCTGTGCTTTCCCAGTCTCTAGGATCAGCTTTCAAGCTCTGTATATATAGATGACTCCTGGAGTAACATCACTAGTTCTGACCTCCCCAACTAAATGTATATATTTTAGGTGACTTTGGATATTACGTTGACATAAACACTGTCTTCCGGTTACCCTGTAATTGGCAAAGGCTCCACTTTTCTTCCACATCCCCAAGTTTGAAACCTTAAAATTATCTTTCACGTTCTTTTTTTTGTAATGCCTTATATATCCTATCGGTTAATAGGTTCTGCACAGGCTTTTAGAATGCCTCGTTACGTGCCAAGCACTGGGCCATTTGCAAAGCAGATCCATTCACTCATTTCTGCTACTGGTGGGTTAGGGTGGAGCTTTATCACTATTTGCAAGAGCTACATAAATGTCTTTTCAGCAGTACAACTCTTTGAGTCATGGCAGAATAGATGTCACTGATAAAGAGAAATGTTTTCCTAGGTTAAAATTCTGAACATATTTTTTGTTAAAGTAATCTTGTAGATGGGGGTTATGTACAAGATTAAGAATATTGCTTCAACTTCTAAGCTGTGTATTCACACTGAAAGCACAGCCTGAAGATTTTAGGTTTTTTTTTAGCTGTATTTATTGTTGGTGTGCAGGAAATTAGAGAAGCAAATATCTTAATAGATAATCATTTAGGTCAAACACAAATTAGGTCTTTTTGTATGATTGATTATTGTTTTGAAAGGAAAAACAAAATAGTAACTGATAGCCGTGGTATTTTTAGATATTATAAGCTAAACAGCAAGTCTGTTCCTAAGAAAGAAGCAAACGTTTGAATTCCCACTATATCAATTCCTGCTATATCAGGTACTGTTTTTACATATATTATGTAATTGCACTCTTAGAGAATCTTGTGAAGATTAGCCTTAGCTTCCTGATTTTTGCAGAAAGGAGAGATACTTCACCCTAATGCCACTGTTGGCCTGTCAGGAGTTATTGTTTTGTTTTTAATGGTTGCTCTGGGGTTTACAAGATAACTTTAACTTATCAGTATCACTTTTTGTATACTGAAGGAACAGCATTTTTCTAACTCCAGCCTGCCACACTCTGTTTTATTTTGTAATGCATTTTACTTGTGTATGTTGTAAACCCCATTCATACATTGTTATCACTTTTAGTTTAAATAGTTTTTTTTTTAAGAGATTAAACAAAAAGAAAATAGCTCTGAAAAAGCTTTTATATTACCCTCATATTTACCCTTTCAGGCATTCTAAACTTGTTGTTTAGATTCAGACTTCTATCTGGTATTGTTTTTTGTTTTTTGCCCATAGAATTTCTTTTAACCTTTATTCTACTGATGGTTGGCGGGTGGTGAGTTCTCACAGCTTTTTTTTTTTTTTTTTTTTTTTTTTTTTAGCTCAAATAAACTTGTTTTGCCTTAATTTTTAAAAGATACTTTCTGTGGGTATAGATATCTCAGTTGACACATTTTTTTAGATGTTGCTCGGGTTTTATTTATGGCTCCGCATAGTTTCTGACAAGAAGTCTGCTATCTTTCTTTGTTCCTCTTTATGTAATATATACTTTTCTCTCTGGTTGCTTTTAAGAATTCTCTATCCCTAGTTTTCAGAAACTGGGTTATGATGTACCTTGGTGTGGTTTTCTTTATGTTCATTTTTCTTAGGATTCGTCGATCTCTCTTGTATCTGTCAGTTTATGGTTTTCATCAACTTTTGGAAATTCTGAGCCATTTTATCTTCATAGATTACTCCTGTCCCCCACCTTTTTGGGGATTCCAGTTACTCACCTTTCACAGTGAGTCACTGATGCTGCCTTGTTTGTTTTTAGGCTTCTCTCTGTGCTTCAGTTTTGATTGCTTCTTTTGCTATGTCTTGAAGTTCACTTTCTGTTGCAGTGTTTAATCTGCTGTTGATTGCACCCAGTATGGTTTTATTTTAGATTTATTTTTAACTCTAGAGGTTTGGTTTGGGTCTCTTATATTTTCTGTTCTCTCCTTACGATCATGTTTTCCTCTTCCCTTTTCGGTATATGGAACATGCTCGTAGTATAATTTTGACATCTTTTCTGTTCATTCCATTTGTCATTTCTGGGTCTGCACTACTTGCCTTGTTTCCTCCTGCTTAGGGGTCATATTTTTCTCCTCCACGGGTAATTTTTGACTGTGTGCTGGCCGTTCAGGTTTATGCTATTGCTTGCTCTATTTTGTTGTGTGTGTGTGTGTGGTTTTTTTTTCAGTTTTGTTGTATTTTTTAAGTGTTGGGTTTAGTTGGGGTTCATGGTTAATTCCATTTGGAATTTGGCCAACACGTGTTTTTGGAGCATTTACTGTGTTATCAAATATTGTAAAATTAGAAATTATTGGAAGCTGATAATGATTCATTAAATGTAGAAGTACCCATTGAAACATTTGAAGGTACACTTGCCTCTTCAAAGACTTTTTATTTATTCAGCAGATGTTTGATTTGCCTTCTGTGTTAGAATATAAATACAATAAAACATTTTTGTCCTCCAGAAATTCACAGAAGGAAGGAAGCAGGAAAAAAATGGACTGGGACAACCCACCTTGGGAGAGCACAGAGGTGGTGGCTACTGTTTGGGCAAGGAGGGATTGGTAAGATGAGCCAAGTCTTCCTCAAGGAGGGAGGTCCTTCAACTGATGCATGAAGAGTAAATGACAGTTTAGCTGATGGAAGAGAGGGTAGGTTTGAGCGAAGCTTAGGAGGGTGACAGGTCAGGATTTGGTGACTGACTAGATGTGGTAGTCTATAGGGATTGAGGGAAAAGCCAGTTTCCAGCTTAGCCTGCTGGCTCAGTTGGTTTACTGGCTCTATGGAGAGAAATTGTTTAGAGAGAAAGTTTTATTCAGTTTTTGGACGTACCAATTTTGGAGTAACTGGGATATTTAGTTAGAAGTATTGAATAGAAAATTGGACCCAAGGAACTGAAACACAGATACAGGAGTTGAACTGGAGATAGACATTAGGGACTTAGTTGCACAGTTAAAATCAGAGGTAGAGATTGAATATCCTTGGAAAACTAGGTAGACTGAATACCACAAAGGACAAGGATGAAGGTTAGAAATATTAGCGTTTGAGTAACAAGTGGTGAAAAAATTTAGAGAAGGAGACTAATGTAGTACCTAGAGAGAGAGAAGTGTTCTCATTCAGAAATCACAGAGGGTACTTGTTAAAGGTATAGATTTCAGGATTCCATGTAGACCTCCTGAATCTGGACCTTCCGGGGTGGAACGGGTTAGAAATAAGCTGATCCACACCTGTACTGAAGTTTGAGAACCAGTGCCATAGGAAGAGAGTCAAGATAGGACGAGAGTGTTGATAGAAGACAAGGAAGGGGTTTCAGAGACTCCTTGGCTTGGTTAACTCATGCTATAAAAAGGTCAGGAAATAGATGATGCCAACTTGAAAATTTCTTAGGCCAGAGGAGAGGAGGAAAGATGTGGGAAGTACTTATTTTCTGATTATAAAAGAACTTCTGTACATCCAGAAGAATAAAACCGGCATCATTGCATCTACTTAGGTAAAAAAACAATGTTTGTACCCATCTAGTACATGTTCTCTTTTATGTCGCATATACAAATAACACACGTGCAGTTATACAGATTTTACCCAAAAATGGGATACTGTGAACATGTGGAAACTTACTTTACTTAACAGTGTATCATCTTCCCATACTATAGGTATGTGACATTTCATAACATTAAAAAAAAGTCCCAGTTGTCATGAATGACCACTATCATGAGTTTAGTCTATATCCATTATGGTATTTCCGAGGCCTGTACAAATATACACACAGAGTTGGCGCATGTAATTTTTTTTTTTTAATGACAAGTAAAGAGCGTACTGTTTACACTGTTCTGCAATTTGCTTTTCCCCTTAATATTTTGTGGTAATGCTGTCACATCAGTGTGTATTCATCTAATTCCAACAGCTGGTAAAAATCAGTCATATGAATGCAGTATAATTTATTTGAATTGATGGGCTTCTAGATTATTTTTAGGTTTTTTTTTGTTTGTTTTAGTGACTATTCTTTCACATATATATTTATGAATTTTGTTCAAGTGTATATGTAGGATAAATTTTAAGAAGGGGAATCACGGGATCCTAAGATAAGTGTAATTTATTCAAAGTGCTCCATATGTGTGTTTTCTGTACTCTTCATAATTGTTCTCCAATGCTTTCATCTGTTTGTATTCTGTGATATTTCTTAAGATTCCCTCGGTGTTCCGATGTCTTTAGCAATATCCATTCTGCCTTTTGGTTGCTTCTGAGGGGATTTTGATTATTTCATGGTATTGTCTTTATGTCCTGTGTCCTCAGTGAGCTGTAGCAGCTTACTTTTCAGTTGTCTGCCCTGTCTGTCTGTACTTTCTTCTCTCTGATCTGCTTTCAAAAAATGATCTGGATCACTCTAATTTCTTTGTAGAGAAACACACTTAGTTATTCCCTGCTTAGGACTCTTGTTTATTTACCTGTGATAGGGCACAAATCAAAAAAGCATTCAGTGAAAAGTTTATCATCATAACACAAAGGTGTTTAGGGGAAAACATTGTAGTTTTGCTCCTCTTGTGAAATCTGGCTAAAACTGCATTCCCTCGAATTATATAAGGTGGTGAAGAAACCGTGCTCTGTTGCTTTTCCCCCCATCTGTCTTCACATCATTTCCAAAGATACTTTTTTTTTTCTTTGCTTTACCAGAGGTATGAGTCACACTGTCTCACGTTGGATTCACTTGGATAGGCTGTTGCAAAGATTATTCTCTGATAGGTTTTTCCCTTAGTGAGATAATATTTTAGTCTTGTGTTACGTTAAACACAAAGAGATGGAGTAGGGTTCAGAAAATGAGTGAAGATACAGAACTAAATATAGTTTCTTTTTTATTAATATAAATTCTGAGGTAGTGGTCTGAAAATAGATTATATGGGTTTTGGGTGACATGATTATATTTGTCTGGGCTTTTTTTTTTTTTTTTTGTCTTTAGTGTATTTTTACTTTTTTATTTTATGTTTTTAATGTTCCTTCATAGGTCTGTTAAATACTGGATTCTATTTGCTTTAGTACTGCACTGTGAAAAGAGTGTTCTGCCCCAGTCTGCTATTCAGGAGTATTGTAGGTAGAGCACTGGGGTAATTAGAGGTGTCAAATCCGGGATGTTGTCTCAGAGCACCCTGGCCTCCCCCAACCTCCTTGTCAGGGGCCTGGCATGTCACAGTACCTTCTGGTAAGCGGCTCATCTAGATAACCAGTCACCTTCTTTCCTGAGTGTGTAATCTTTGCTCATTATTGACTTTGGTTAGCAGCTGCAAAGGTGATTGCTTTTTCCCGTCTCTTTCCCCAACTCCGCCCTTTCAGGAGTCAGAGAAGGGGAAGATGCCTTGTGCACTGTTCCTCTGTCCTTCAGTGTTGTAGTTATTTAGGAAGAGATGTGTTTTTTTTACACTTTTGTTTTTAATGTTTATTTTTGAGAGAGAGAGCGGCAGAGAGGGAGACAGAAAATCCAGAGCAGGCTCTGAGCTGTCAGCAGAGTCTGACGTGGGGCTTGAACCCGTGAACTGGGGGATCATGACCTGAGCCGAAGTCAGACGCTTAACCAACTGAGCCATCCAGGCACCTGCTTCAGTGTTATCTTTAACATGATTGCATCAACAGGGAATGCATCTCAGTTACTCAGTCACTCTCCTGTCTGGCATCTAGAGTGCTTCTTATTTCTCTCCAGTATAAAGTGTGTTTGAATACCTTTTCAGACCTTAATACTGGTGTTTGTACACCTTTTCAAACATTTATACTGGTTAAGACCTGGGGTGCTAGAGTTTGAAGGTTTGGATTTGAATCTCAGCTTTCCTGCTTACTTACTGTGTGGGCCTGCACGAGTTGCTTAACTCATCCTTGCCTCAGTTTTTCTCATTGTAAAACTGGAGTAGTACTACTGTACCAGTCCTAAGGATTAAATGAGATCTTCATGTAAATCTCTTCATAAAGCACTTGGAGCCTTAGAAGCTCTAGCTAGGACCCTAGATGCTCTAGGATCATTGTTTTCTTTGATGAGTTCCCAAAAGTAGAATTGTTGTATCATAGCACAGGAATATTTTCAGAGTTTAGATTTGCATTACACTTTTGCCCACCAGAAAGATGCTAGTTGACTCAGGCACTGTGTTTGAGAATTTTCCTTTTCTGGAACCCTTGTGTTGGCCTTTGTATTTTATATGGTACTTAAGGCAAGTCCCTTTGCCTCTGAGGGTTTCTGGCAGTTGAAGAGAACTCTATGGGTAAAGAGGAGTAAAAAGGATTATTGTCTTGCCTTGGCCACATAAACTTTTATGTTTATACCTCGTTTTGAGAATTTGACCCCCTTCATCATTTTGGCCTGTAAGTAAATATTTTAATTTTTCTTTTAGCTATTATTTATAGTTTCCAAAATGCCTCCTATAAATTATTTTCCATTTCATTCTTACAATAAACTTCTCCAGTAAGTAAGTTGATATGTACATTGAAGAAACAGATCCAAAGATACTTCAATTTACCTGGAGGAAACAAAGCTAATGAGAGGAAGAACAAGGACACAAATGGTACTCTTCTGAGTCCTGGTATGTTGCTCTTTATCTTGTACTGTTGAGACCTCCCTTGCCTTTCTCACAGTCCTACTTCAATTCTAGTCATTAATCACATTTTATTATTAAAGAGACCACTAGGATTTATCCTAGTTCAGAATAGAATAGCATCATAATTCTTTATTAGAAATTAGAACCTAGAAGCATCTGGGTGGCTAAGTTGGTTAAGCGTGGGATTTTGGCTCAGATCATGATCTCATGGTTTGTGGGTTCGAGTTCTGGATTGGGAGATTCTCTTTCTCCCTCTCTCTCTACCCCTCCCCCACTTGCGTACCCTCTCTCTCTAAATAAATAAACTTAAAAAAAATTAGAATCTATGCGCATGCATACACACTTTGGTTTTATCTCTACGGTGAAAGAGTATAAAATTAGAACTCCACTGAAATTTAGGGTTTTTTTTTTTTTGCAGTTCTGATGGAAACTAGTTGATGTTTGATTTTGCGTATAAATCTTTTCATAGTGTAAACTTACATTAATCGGATGCCTTGAAAACCTCAACTAGGTTAATTCTTGGTAAGGCCAGTTTGGTTGAAACTAACCATTTCTTAAATCTTTATTGATTCAAATTTTTTAGTATTTAATGATTTAGAATTCACTTCCTATTCTCATTCTTTACTATAATAAAATGTTTTTCTTCCAACGCTCTGAACCCAAGGGCCATATTGCTTTATTCTCCCCTGTATCCATAGCATCGAGTCCAAGTAGATTTTAAATGAACAAGGTACTGTGTGGTCAGATGTGAATTTTGAATGGTTAATGCCCAAGTTGATTTAAACTCTCAAAGGTACTGCCTTAAAACATTGATAAAAAGTTTAAGTCCTTTAGTTTCAGAGTTTCTTCCAAGAGGGGTGTGTGTGTGTGTGCGCGTATGTGTGTGTATGTGTATACACGTGTACATGTGTTGTAAGTACTCTTAATCATTTAACTTGGATTTTTTTTTAACTCTAGTCATTGGTATGCTGTTAAGATGGCTAAATAAGGAATTTGTTATTGTTTATGTGATTTTATTTTATCTACACAGATTTCATATTCTCATTTGTATATTATCAAATATTTCTACCCAAGAAATAAGAAGGTGTAAAAAACATTCACACATTCACGGTTGTTGTAGGGTTAGAGTGACTTTTGGGAGACAAGAAGGCTCGGACTTTTTTGTAATCTTCACTATTTTAGATTTTAAAAGGTTTTCTAAACACTTCTTATTAAGACTTTCAAGTATTTTCTTATTTGTAAAAACACAAAAATAAAAAAACAAAAAAAACCTCACAAAGGCAGTGAGATTGAATAAATAAGGGTAAACTATTTTATAATAATTGTTTATGTCTCAGAATTTTTGTTTTATGTTTTAATTTTTTTAAATGACTGAATTTAAAGACCTTATTTTAGGACAAAATGCTTGACTGAATCACTGAAATCAGTAGTTTTCTTTTAATGTGTTTTCTTTAGGTGTTTTATGGACTAATTCTTCATTGATTACACAGAAAAGCAATATAGTTATGGCAGCTGTCCAGACTTCAAGAAACAGTCACGTGAAGACTAGAGCATCTGTCAGAAAAGTAAGTTCACTGTGTTAGATTTCTTTTAGTGATAGTTTTAATAAAAATGTTGATCATTTTTTAAAATCTCGTTAAGCAGCTGTATGATATTCTTATTTTTAAACGAATCTCAATATTGTAATTAGTAATATTAAAATCTTGCAGAATTGTCATATATGAAAATAGTGTTATGAGGTAATGGAGACAGTCAACTTTATTTCCCAGAGATTGTAATGCCTCCCCATTGCTTCTCAACAGATAGTTTTCTGTTTTTTATTTTCTCAAGATCTTCCATCTTTTAGGAATGTAAACATCAGCTGTAAGTTTTCTTACGTACCTTTACCTTTGCCCCAAAATATTACCATTTACTCATTCATTCAGCAAATGTAAATTTGAGTGTTTATTATATTCCAGGCGCTGTGCTAGGTATTGGATAATCAGTAGTGAGCAAAATAAATATGATTCCTGATCCTTTGTTTGTAGTTGGTGGAAGAACCCTCCTTTTTCCTCTTAAGACAGTTTGGTTACTCTTCCATTTCTTGACCTTTTTTTCCCCTAACATTTTATTATGAAAAATTTCAAGCATAAAGAAGAGTTAAATTCATAGCACACCTACACATAAACTTTCATACGAATCAACCATATTCAACAGTTGTTAATAAAGTAAACATTGAACAATGTCAGAGTTAGGAGCATCAACCCCTGTGCAGTCAGAAATCATGTACAAATTTTGGTTCCCCAGAAACTTAACCACTAACAGCCTACTCTTGATGTGAAGCCTTAACAATAACTTAAACAGTTGATTAACCCATATTTTGTATGTGTATTATATTCTGTGTTCTTAAAGTAAATTCTAGAGAAAAGGAAATATTAAGAAAATCATAAGGAGGAGAAAATACATATATGGTATCGTACCATGTTCATTGAAAAAAATCCACATGTAAGTGTACCCATGCAATTCAAACCATGTTGTTCAAGGGTCAGTTGTATTTTGTTTTATTTACTCTGTGTGTGTGTGTGTGTGTGTGTGTGTGTGTGTGTGTGTGTTTGTGTGTACACGCACGTGTCTACTTTGTGGCAGAACCAACTTGAAAGTTATGGTCTTAATGTCTCTTCACTCCTGAATACTTGAGTGTGCTTCTCCCAGGGATCACAGTATCCTCCCACATAACAATAATACAGTTATTGTATAAAAGTAGTGCGAGGATCACATTCAAGAAAATTCAGTATAATTCCCTACTATCCAATACCCAGATGTACTCAGATTTCCTTTATTATCCTTGAAATCTTTTTTGCAGTCCTCCTCACCCCCAGTTTGGATTCAGTCTAGGCTTCTAGGCCTCAAGTTGCACTCGATAATTATGACTTATTTATATTACTTTTGGTCTGAGAGTTTCCCCTCTTTTTTTTTTTTTTTTTTTTTTTTTATTTATTAAAATTCAAGACTGACTTCTTCAACAGGCTGGACCAGTTTCTTATACAATGTCCCACATTTTGGATCTGTCTGGTTGTTTTCTCACAGTGGTATTTAACTTATTCCTCTTTCTTCTCCATTTCATAGATTCTAGAAGTTAGGTGTAAATGCTTGATTAGATTCAGGTTAAACATTTTTGGCAAGAATAATTTGTAGAATGATGTGAAGACAGAATTTCAGGTTTTCCTGTGATCAGTGATACAAAAATTGATCAGTTGATGAAGGTAATCACTCTGCCAGAACTGTCCATTTTAAAAGTATATTTTATATTTTCTAGTTATCACATAATCTGTGGGGGTGATACTTGGCTCTGTGCAAGTATCTTGTTTTTTCCAGCAACCTTTTGTCTAATATATTTGGCATCCTTGATGACCCTTTCCAGAATCTTATTTCCTGGAAGCTGCAAAATGATGATTTTCCAAATGTTATCATTCCTTTTACATTTATTAGCTAGAATTCTTTTATTTTTTTTTAGCTTTTTGAAATGTTTATTATTTATTTTTGAGAGAGAGAGAGAGAGAGAGACAGAGCATGAGGCAGGGAGGGGCAGAGAGAGAGGGAGACACAGAATCCGAAGCAGGCTCCAGGCTCAGCTGTCAGCACAGAAGCTGATGCGGGGCTCCAACTCACAAACTGTGAGATCATGATCTGAGCAAGTCAGATGCTTAACTCACTGTGCCATCCAGGCTCCCCAGTTAGCGAGAATTCTTAAAGAAAAACTTTCTCTCATTAAGGTTAAATGAACTACAGTATCACCTAAAAAGACATGGTAAATGCCCTTGAATTACCAATTTTCAGATTAGTGATTTGGTGTAATATGCAAGTGAGTTTATTCTCATTCCTTCATTCATTCATTTGTATTGCTCGACGCATGGATTTAAAAATTCTCTATTTTCCAATCTTTTATTTATAGTCATTTATTCATTTACTTATTAATTTAAGTTGCTCAGAGGGTCTCTAACTTGGTCCCTGGGAGTCCCTCTAAGCTGGTGCCTGTGTCATTTTGTCTCAGGCTCTTAATTCTTTGATTGCTTCCCTACTTTCTAGTATAACAGATTGACCCAGTTTCACCATCTACTTACCCTTCCTCAGACCTGAAATTGGCTATTTTCCCAAAAAACCCTGAATAGTATTTAGGAACCAAGTACCCTGGGTACTAGGAGTACTCATTGTCCTTTCAGTGTCATGAATTTATATCAATAGTTCAGGTTCAGATTTCAGATTTTTTCCTTTTTTTGAGTTGTTTGTACATTATCCTGAAAACCTCCACTCATTAATGAAAACAGAATCATTTAAAACTTAGAATATTTTTTAAAGTTTATTTTTACTTATTTTGAGAGAGAGAAAGAGAGAGCAGGAGAGAGGCAGATAGAGCGAGAGAGAGAGAATCTACACTGCCAGTGTAGAGCCTGATGTGGGCCTCGATCTCACAAACCACAAGATCATGACCTGAGCCAAAATCAAGAGTTGGATGCCTAACCGACTGAGCCACCCGGGCGCCACATAGAATATTTTTAAGTCCATAGAAAAGCTGAGGAAAAAAAAACTCAGTACAATGAACACTATACATACTCTTCACTTAGGTTCACCCTCTGTTAACATTTTGCCAACCCATTCTGTTTGTGTGTGTATATAAATACACGTGCACACACAAACGTACTTCCCTTTTGAAACCATGTGAGAGTATGCTGCAGGCATCTCTTAGGAACATCAGCATCATGAGAGCGCCTCAGAAAATTATTAATTCAGTAGCATCATCTAACATGCAGTTCATATACAAATTTCCCTAATTGTCTCAGATATCCTTGATATTTTTACTTTGTTCTTCATCTAGGCAGGATCCAGTTAAGATTCACACTTATTTGGGTATTGTGTCTCTTTGGTCTTCCCCCAATATCACCAGATATCACCAATATAAAGACATGTATCCTTTGTAATTAGTACAGTTAAGTAATCTGTAGGATGATGCTGAGAGAGAGTATCCTGTTCTCCTCCAGTAGCTTTTAACCCAGTGATTAAGATACATTGATAATTTTTCCCTAAATCACTAATTACTTTGGGAGTTACAAATGGCATTTTTAAATTTTGTTATTTTTTCCATATTTGTCATTCAGCCTTCTTATATATACACATATTTTCCCCCAACTCCCATCCTTTTATCTGTCTCTTTTAATGGATTCATAGATTTTTTTTAATCCAGTTGTTATGATCCATTAAGTATTTTTATTCTTTAGATGCCCAAGTTTGGCCAGTAGGAATTCCTTCAAGTTGGCTTCTGTTTTCTTTTTTTAATTCCAGTGTATGTATGTATGTACATACACTGGAATTAAAAAGGAATTAAAAAGTAACATACAGTGTTATATTAGTTTCGGGTACACAATATAGTGATTCAACAATTCTTTGCATCACTCAGTGCTTCTCACAACAAGTGTGCTCTTAATCCCCTTCACCTATTGCTTCTGTGTTCTTTTGAAATGACCCATTTAGTCCCTGAGGTCTTCATTGCTTTCTGTCACAATTAAAATGTTCCATCCACACATCATGTTTTCTCTGCCTCCAGCTTGGAACCAGCCATTTTCCTAAGGAGCTCTAGTTCTTTTATTAGCAAATGGTATTTAGAAACCAAAATCTGGGTGCTGGGTATGCTCATTACTACTGAGGGTCATTGCTTCTGTGATCTTTTTTTCTTTTTTAATGAATTTATTTATTTAGAGAGAGGGACGGCACGAGTCTGGGAGGGGCAGTGAGAGAGGAAAGAGAGAATCCCAAGCAGGCTCCTCACTGCCAGCTTAGAGCCCAGTGTGGGGCTGGAACCCACGAATCTGCAAGACCATGACCTGAGCCGAAACCAAGAACCAGACCCTTAAACAACTGAGCCACCCAGGCACCCTGCTTCTGTGATCTTTTAATGGAAAAATGTAGTACATGTGTTTAAAGAATCATGAGTTCATATTGATAATTCGTATTCAAATTTAACATTACGTTATTTTCTTGACTGCTTTGGTTTCATATTACGTGTATCTCTTAAACCAAAGATTTCCACTAATTTCTAATTTATTAAAATTAGCAAACATTTATTGAGTTCATATAGTACGTGAGGTACTGAAATCTGAGGAAACATTGAATAAAATGTAGTCTCTGACCTTAATAATTTAGTTTAATGGTAGGAAAGACAAGTACATGTAGAGACAGTGATGGTGATGTGTTATGATACGGAGTTCATGATCTCAGTGTGCAGACAATACAATAGAAACTTTGATAATGACTAAGGGGTGAGAAAATCTTTATAGGTCTTGGACTGGGTAGGATTTCTACAGGGGAAGATTAGAGAGTAAGGACATTTCTGATAGAAGAGCAGATCAACAAATCAGTGGAAGGAGAATATGGTAGAAGGAAATTAACGTTCTCTTTATGTCTGACTATCATACTCATTATTTTCTTTATATAAATTCTTCTTCCATCTGTTCCTTTGCACTTGTGACCTTTCTTCTACCAAATCTGGAAAGCCTTACCATCTAGTTGTGTTAAGACCCTGAAAAGCCTTAGTTCAGGTTACTCTCTTTCTTTTCCATCTCCAACTTTGTTATGAGAATAATCACTTTTGTTAGCATGCCTTATTACAGTTTCCACATCATCTCACTCCTTATATAAATTGTTGCTTCTGTTCTGCCAATGACTAGGAAATCAGGCATGTAGTCTGTTGGGTTTTAGTGTAGGATAAGAGTAAGTGTACCCATTGTGAGGGCCTCATGAGCTTCTAATAGGTCGAATGCCTGGGCTATGGTGTGTGTGTGTTTTGATCACTTGGAACTCTACTTAAATAAGCCTTTTGTTCTTTCTTCCTCTCAGCTCTGTTGAATTCTGTAGATATTCTGTAGCTATCAAATGCATATTAATTGGAGAGTTAGTGACTGTACACTTAAAAGTAGAATATCTCCAGGATCTTTTACCTTGTCTTAGAATTAACTAAATTAAGAGTATCTTTTATTTTCAGAGTTTCAGTGAAGATGTGTTCCAGTCGGTCAAGTCTTTATTACAGAGTGAGAAGGAACTATGCAGTGTATCAGCGGAGGACTGTTTAAAGCAGGAGGAACATGCCAATTTGACTGAGGTTTGACATAATACTTTCTATATCTTTTCCTAATAAAACACAGTGTATCTTCATGCTATTTTGTAATACTTTCTGTATCTTTTCATAATAAAACACATGGTACTTTTGTGTATTTTCATCCTTTGTAAAGCTGCATCGTCTATTTTTAAATTGTTTAAAATCTCTCTATATTAATTCAGTATGAGAAGTACCTGTTTTAAATATCCACCAACATAATTGTCTTAGTGTATTATAACGAGCACATTTAATTCAGTGCATAGACATTGTTGATCACTCATTGGACATACAGCACTATGTTAGATGATTCCTGCTGTACTCTGAAACATGAAATATATACTATTTTCGTATATTCATTTTTTTGGCTATTGTTAGTTTTCTTGGTTATTTAAATTCAGCACTTTGATACAAAATGAAAAAGTAGTGATAAATTTATTTTGAAATTAATATATATGCTAAAGATATACTAACTACTTGCTCACCTATTTCTGTGCTACATCAGTGTTTCCAGTCTTTGTTTGGATTTATTACTGTGAAAAGAAGTAAATTTTTTCTTGCATTACAGCTGTAGTTAATCAACACATTCATGTTACCAATGTTACCAAATGAGAGAAGTAAGATATTAGGTTATTCAAGCTCAAAGATGATAAGTATGCTAGTTAAAAAAAAATTTTTTTGAAACCAAGGATCTAATAAAAAATAGGGATTTTCTTATATATACATATATATATGTGTATATATATATGTATTTGTGTGTGTGTGTATATCTATGTGTGTGTGTGTATGTATGCACACACACACACACACACACACACATATATATATATATTATTGTCAAATGGATTTTCTTATTTTGGGGAATGCTTTTCTTCCATACTCCTTGAGAAACTATACTTGAGATCGTTCCACAGGCTGATGAGCATACCTTTTAAGCCTAGCGTTCTCTGACCCAAGCCTTTTCTATTTGTGTCTGCTAATTTCTGTGGCTCTTGCCTGTTATCTTCTTTGTTATCCCTCCTGCTTTACTTTAGTAAAGCCCAGCCACCCTTAATCTCTTCAGTTGTTGCCAAGTGTGACAGGTCTCCTGTGTCTTTCTGCCCTCAGTTTTCCAGCCTGTTTTCTCTAGCTGCTGACGTAGTGCCTTTCCGAGCCCACATTCCTTGGCAAGGCCTTCCTTGGTCAATGGGAAATATAAAACTACTGGCATCTTCAAAACCCCATGTCAACTTATTTTCTTTTTTGTATACAGTAAAAGGAAACTTGAAAGAATAGCAGGAATTTCTGTCTCACTTGAGGGTGTGCTTAGCTCAAAGTATTTTTTCGAAGAAAGGAAGTTTGTTTTTAAGTGTCTCTTTGTTACTGAGTGCCTGTGCTGTGCCAGGCACTTTCCTCCACATTGTCTTGTTAACCCTCCCAACCGTGGAAGAGGAGTTGTATTGCTTTAAGTTTTATAGATGAGGAGACTGGCTCTTGGAGCCAAACAGTGTACCTAGAAACCTGGAATTAACTGAACACTTTTGGGAAGTAATAACCATATCAGAATAAGGATCCCGGGGTAATAGAATATTGTGACTTGGTTGTAACTCATCAGAAAGGGATCAAAAGTACATTGAGTGTTGCTTTCTGTTTTAACTATGCTGCTTTCCCATAATTCTTGAGAATTGATTATCCATATTGCTGTCATTTAAGTATTTCATATTTTTAGTCATAGTACTTGTTTAGTAGATTTTTGTCTTCACATGGAAAATTTTCCTTCCTATGATGTGGCAGACCTAAAGATAATATAAATTTTAAAAATAATACTTTTTTGGGGTTACAAAAGTAGTATGTAATGCTTATAGAAAATTAAGAAATACTGAAATCATGAAAAAGAATTCTTACGAATTCAGGGAAAAGAAAAACATGGTGAAAAAAAGTAGCAAAAAATAACACTTATATAATTCTACCATCTAGAGTTAATCACTGCTTACTTGGTGTGTCGCCTTCCAGTATTGTTTTTCATGTGTATGTTTTTAAAAATAAGGTTGAAATTGTGTATATACCTGTGTCATCTTTTCCGTAACTTGTCCTTTTTACGTAATGTGACATTTTCTCATGCCATTAGATATTCTTTAGGAATTCAATTTATATAAACTTGTCCAGAGAAATCTCTATTATATGGGTGTTGAAGGAAACAAATGATAATATCACAGGGAGTCAGTAAGGAGTCTTGGGGCCTACCCAGGGAAGGCCTCTCTGAGGGGGTGACATTTAAGTTGGCTCTTGAAGAATGAGGAGGAGCGAGGCATGTAAACATCCGAGGAGCAGTGATCCAGGTTGAGGGGGCATTACTGCAAAGCCCTTAGGCATGTTCTAGACCCAGAAAGGGGACCCATGTGTATGACTGTAAGCAAGGAAAGGTTGAAAGCACCAGCTAACCCAGAACCTTGGAGCCTCAGTTAGGACTTTGCAGTGGGAGGTGTGGAAGGGTTTTGACAAGGAGGTGACATCATTCCTGAGGCCGGTGGGACAGGACTGTAGTTATGCAGGGAAGTGGTGGCAGGGGCATGGAGAGAAGCGGACGTATAGGAGATGGGTGTGTGGAGTAGAACTGATTGAATTTGCGAATGGAGTGGACGTGGGGAAGGTTGAAGAGCTGCATTACGGAGCCACATCTTTGGTAAAAATCCTTTGTGGTGATCTTTGAAAATTTGAATCATTTTGTCCATGACATCATTTAAAAAATGTTTTTAATTGAGTAGCATAATCAGCTTCAGGTATATTACAGAATGATTCAACATTTGTATATAGCAGTCAGCATTTTAACATTTTATGTGCTTTTGTCTATTTCTCAGCTCTGTCAATAATTGAGATAAGACTTAAAAACTCAATGGAGATTTATTCCTTTTTTATTCAGGTCACATTTCTAGGTTTTAATGAAGAAACAGATGCTGCTCACATACAGGTATGGTTGATTTATTGAACTGGAAAAGACCATGAGAGATTATTTGGAACAAATTTTGAGACCATGAAATTTGCCTTATTTGCCTAAAATGTACATTCAACTCTTCTGTTATCATTCCTATTTGAAGCTAAAAGATGACATTTTGAGATCTGCTTTTGAGTGTGCTTTGGGCATTTTCACTTCTAGCATTTTCAGAGTATTCTTGTTACAGAGAGCAGTTTTAGGTTAGGAGACCACAAGTGTGATATATCTGAGAAGGCTGCAAGCCACAGGCTAACTTTCCTTCCATTCTGTGCATAACGTAGAAAGTAAGACTTCTTTTTTATTTTGGATGGCCTTAAAATCTGACTTCCTCAGATTATTATATTTTTAATTGAGATAGTGTTAAATTTAGAAGGTGAAATTTGTAAAAACTAATGATTCGCTAATGCAAAAATTTTAGCCTGATTTTGGCAGGTATTTAGAGAGACTGGTAGTTGAGATTATGATCAGCAAAGGAAAGTTTCACAGTTACATAAAGAGGGTCGAAGCTCTTGCAGATGTGGTAGGCATACTTTTTTTTTATACCTTATGCTGCTGCTTAATATTTGTGGTTGCCACGTGTTTCCTTCTGTGGTAGTAAAGTGTCTCCTAATAGAAGAGGTAATACCGTTCACTTCTTTATGAATAATGCATATCAGGCGATAATGAAAATTCTGCCGTGTGTTTTGATTGTGCCCTTGCCTGAAGGAAATGGTTTATTTTTATTTAATTGTTGAAAGTGTATTTGTTTTGAGAGTGTGTGTATATGTGTGCACACGTGTGGGGGAGGGGCAGAGAGAGAATCCCCAACAGGCTTCACACTGTC
This sequence comes from Acinonyx jubatus, assembly GCF_027475565.1. NCBI lineage: Eukaryota > Metazoa > Chordata > Mammalia > Carnivora > Felidae > Acinonyx > Acinonyx jubatus. Next base: position 27,902,338 of record NC_069380.1, on the reverse strand, counting down.
AGCCCTGATGAAGGGCTTGAACACACCAACTGTGAGATCATGACCTGAGCTGAGACCAAGAGTCAGATGCTTAACTGACTGAGCCACCCAGGCACCCCTGAAGGAAATAGCTTAGATAGAAGGCGCAAGAGAAGACATATTCCTGAGAACATAAGGCTGAAAAGAGAAGTGTTCTGAAGTATTTATTTTTTAATGTTTATTTATTTTTGAGACAGAGAGAGACAGAACATGAGCAGGGGAGGGGTAGAGAGAGAGAGAGGGAGACACAGAATCCGAAGCAGGCTTCAGGATCTGAGGTGTCAGCACAGAGACGCACTTGGGGCTTGAACTCATGAACTGTGAGATCATGACCTGAGCTGAGACCAAGAGTCAGACGCTTAACTGACTGAGCCACCCAGGCGCCCCTGAAGGAAATAGCTTAGACAGAAGGCGCAAGAGAAGACATATTCCTGAGAACATAAGGCTGAAAAGAGAAGTGTTCTGAAGTATTTTTTTTTTAATGTTTATTTATTTTTGAGACAGAGAGAGACAGAACATGAGCAGGGCAGGGGAGGGGTAGAGAGAGAGAGGGAGACACAGAATCCGAAGCAGGCTTCAGGATCTGAGGTGTCAGCACAGAGACGCACTTGGGGCTCGAACTCATGAACTGTGAGATCATGACCTGAGCTGAAGTCAGATGCTTAACCGACTGAGCCACCCAGGCGCCCCCTAAAGTATTTGTCTCATACTCTAGTTCCTCTTTAAGAGTTACTGATAAAGCCATGTTTATAAAGGAAAGTACTCTTTGAGGGGTCAAAGACATTAATAATTCTTTCACTGGGTTAAATATTTACATAAAAAGGACAAATAAGTAAAATAATAAAATCTATTTTCTTTATATCTTCATAAATTTTTCAGTTAAAATCTAATACAATATGTTGGAGAGGAAAGGCCGAAAAATAGATTTGTATTTTGCAAATGTAAAACTTAAGCTCCAAGAAGTACATTCTATTGGGAAGAATCTCTATATGTATGAAAATTCCATGGTTAACCTGAAGATTGCAGGTTGATATTTGCAGCTAAAAACTCTTAAAAGCCTAATTGTCATGGATTCAGGAGGTACCGTGTAAAAATGCTTTGTAGCTTGATATCAGTACTTGAAAAGGCTGCAGAAACAGCAGGTATTACAATATTTTAGTACATTTTATTTTTAAGTTAAATTGATTGTGTATGATAAACTATATTAACTATTTTGAACTGGAAATTATATTAACCAGTGGACCTTATGATTTTCAGACAAAGCCCACATTATGGGAGTCTTAACAAAAGTGTTATGGGGCAGCCGGGTGGTTCAGTCAGTTAAGCGTCTGACTTTGGCTCTGGTCATGATCTCACGGTTCATGAGTTTGAGACCTGAGTCAGGCTTTGCACTGACAGTACAAAGCTTGCTTGGGATTCTCTCTCTCTCCCCCTCTCTCTGCCCCTTCTGCATGCGTGCTCTCTCTCTCTCTCAAATAAACTTTAAAAAAATTTTTTCTTAAAGTGTTATTTATTGTATCGTTTTAAATTAGGATTTAGCTGCAGTTTCTTTGGAACTTCCAGATCTTCTGAATTCACTGCACTTCTGCAGTCTAAATGAAAATGAAATTATTTGTATGAAGGATATAAATAAATCATCAGATGGAAACAATGGTTCTCCAAGTCAGGTAACTTTTATATATAATTTCTAATGAGTTTTTCAGGGCAAATTTTACAATGACACTTGATGGACAGTATTAAACTTTTAAATGCTTCAAGTTTCTTTTTTTTTAAATGCTGTCTCAGGGAAATACTATTTATAAGAAACATAACTCATGAAGCTTTGAAATTACTGAAGGATTGAATAACTTTGGCAATAGCTTTCAATTAGATTTTTCATGTGTGAAGTTCCCTAAATGATAATGCCCAGTACATATTAATTTGTTTTAGAAAATACATTTCTGGGTTTCTTGAATTTCTTCTACCTTTGTATAAACTATAGGCACTTTCCCCTTTTATGACCATTTCCAAATTTATATAAATATTGTGTTTTAGAGAACATACTTTAACTTGTTTTCTGGCTAAAAAAATTCAGTGTAAAGTGGACATTGGAAGACATGTTTATTTGTAAATAAAAATGTCACCATTTCAGACAGGTAGGTAGTTTTATAACCTTCAGCTTTCAGTTCTTTACTAAGTATTATTTTGTTAATAATACATCAAAGATAAATGCTTTGCATTTTTTACCTCCTAAAAATTGAGTTAGTGGATTTAAAATTTGAGTTACTTATTATTCCAAGTATTAAAAAGCTACAGTGTTCATATGGAGGTCTACAGATAACAATAGAACTGCTTGCCTCATTTCCTTAATTATATTCTTCATTTATATTTACTTTGTTTTATTTGCTAGGATTACAAGAGGTGATTAGCTATTTAGTTTCCACCTTTTCCAATAAGTCATTTGTCAATATTTGCGTTTTTTAAGGTAATATATATGGAAAAAATCTGATGACTTAGATTCCTAATCAGAGCTGTAAACATCATGGTAAATTGTAAAACGAGGGGAATTTAGGTCAAAGTAGGGGAAGATTCTTTTATAATAGGAGAGAAGGTGGTATCATGCTGGAAGCCACTGTAAAATGGGATACAAAAATAGAACAGAACCTGGTTCTTGCCCTCATGCAGTTTACAGTGTAGTTGGTGAGCTAGGTTAATGAGCAAGGGAACTCCTAGGGCTTATAGTAATATAGGAAAGCATAATTGCCAAGGGTATGGGTGGTAAGTTCTGTAACATTTAAGGAGCTAGAGGAGGTGGAATTTGAATGCCGGATGGGAGAAAGATTGGGAGGAAAAGAGATTGGGAAGTGAGAAATGTAGAGAAAGAATGAAGAAAAGAATTAAACAGTACAAAATCAGGGAGCCTTCCAGGATCCATGCATTTCTTTTTTTCCCGAGATTGTGTTATTTCTAGACTTCACTTTCCAGATACTGTGCTTTGTTTGTATAATACATGTTGAAATTAAAATTATTTTTTATCATCTTTCATCTTCCCCAAGAGTCACCATTCTGGAATGCTCTGTGTCATGAGAGTGTCACCTACATTACCAAGGCTCAGAATTGATTTTATCTTTAGCCTGCTAAGTAAATACGCTACTGGTATAAGATATACCCTGGACACATACTTGCATCAGAAACGCCAACTTGAGACTGCTCAGGAAGATGATGACGACACCAACCAGTCCGTTTCTTCCATAGAGGATGACTTTGTCACTGCTTTTGAGCACTTAGAGGAAGAAGAGCCTTTAAAGCCATTTACTGATGGTTTGTTCTTTATTAGACTTTCTCTTGAAATAGGAAATTAAAGTCTGATGTTCGGTTTTAAAAGTTTTAAGGCTGCCTGTTCCATTGAAATTTATTTTGAAATTTGATACCGTTTAAGCATTTTACCTGTTTGTTTTTTTGATTGTGCAAGGAATTTTTCTTACGATTTTTAAATTCATTGTTACCTGGTTTTTAGTTTTGCTATTTCTGTTCTTATTTTGGTAGTACTGTTCAAGCAGTGTTTGCTTCATTACATTAAGTGTTTGGACCATGTCTGGGTTCAAATTTGAGAAGGGTTAGCTGGCAGAGGGACGATATTAGTGTTTCTAACACACAGCGACAAGAAACTAAGCATTTTGTAGACCCAGATATTCCCATGTGTGAGGTAAAATGAAATTATGTTAGTGAAAGGTGTATTTGCTCTCAAATTCATTTGGGAGGAATCTGGTAAACCACAGAGTGTAGAAGTCATTTATGTTACAAATAAATATTTCATCTTAAAGTCTACTTATTCCCATTGATGTGAATTAATTTTTAAAAGATTCTGTTCAAGAATAATTTGATCACTTTATTCTTTTCCTATAGGAATAAACATTGCTGCACTAAAGAGCCAGTGTGATGCTGCTTCACAGACTTCTTCTGGTCACCATCTAGAAACCCATGATTTAAGAATTCTGGTTAGCTCTGGGAGGCAGAAGTCATTGGCTAAACCTTCAACTTCCTTAATAAATATGCTGGGACGTAAAGAACTACCTTCTGTGAAAACTTCAGTCACAACACTAATTTCTGAGCCTTGGATCCAAAAGAGTTTCTATAGATCATCTAATGCTTCAGATAAAGGTAGTGATACACAGAAAATGTTTTTTTCTTCTTCTCCTGCCTATTCCTCTGAATCTGAATGCTCAAGTCCAAGTCCTGTTATTTTCTTGGATGAAGAAGGATATCAAAAAAGTTTAAAAGCAAAACTTGAGTTACCTAAAATTCCCGTGATGAAAGATGATATAGAGGATTCAGACTCAGAAGTAAGTGAATTTTTTGATAGTTTTGATCAGTTTGATGAGTTAGAACAAACTTTAGAGACTTCTTGTCCATTTCTAAAAGATCCTGTTGTAGGGAAGCCGTCGCAAAAGAAAGGACACAAACATGAAAAATCTTGTTCTGTAACTACTACTATGAATCCTCAAAAATTCAAGTTTGAGCGTCCAGCTCTCCCAGCTAACGTTAGAAAGCCAACTCCTCGTAAACCAGAATCCCCTTACAGTAATCTGTGTGATGCCCCGGATTCACCTCGCCCAGTGAAGGCGTCAGGGGAGGACAGTGGTTTGTTTAGCCCTATTCGATCCTCTGCCTTTAGCCCTCTTGGAGGTTGTACTCCTGCTGAATGTTTTTGCCAAACAGATATTGTTGGAGATAGGATTCATGAAGATCATGATTCTGTTTATTACACCTATGAGGATTATGCAAATAGCATCTCATGTAAGGTTCTGGGCTCTGTTCTTCATACCCAACATACTAATGCCACATCAAACATTAATAGCATTAAGAAGGGAGAAAATAAAACGATAGCTCTTCACAGTGGAAGCCTTGATCAAAAAAGTAAATCTAAAAATAAATCCTTGATGATTAAAGATACTATTCAGAAATTTGCCTCGGACCTTGTGGAAAAAAGTTTTGGCAGTGCATTTAAAGACTTACAGAAAGGAGTCTCTTCGTGTACCAATGCGTTGTGTCACCTGGCTATCAAATTGACATCCTCTGTTTTTCAGATGGCATTTAACGAACTGAGAAGGCAGTGTGCGTTTTCACTGAGAGAACGTGCTGTTAGTGGTCTGGCTAATTTTTTGGTGAGTGAAGCTTTATCAAATGCTTTCAGGGATTTACAGTATGTAAAAAAGCAGATATTCACAAACACAGTCGCTCGGTTTGCTGCGGATCTTGCTGAAGAGCTTGTTTTTGAAGGCATCATGGAGGTGTGTCAGTTTTCCTGTCCCCCAACACCCGCATCTCCACAGTGTTGGCCGTTTGACTATGAAGACAAAGCAGTGAAGTCCTACGCTAAAGACCTGTCTGAGTCTGTATTACAGGAAGCGTTCATCGAGCTTTCACAAGCCGGCGTGACCTTCTCAACCAAGGCAGCAGTTAGTGTTTCCACAGATACCATAAAGGATGCCAGTGCAGGAAATTTAGCGCCACCGACACAGACCTCGACGTTTTCCCCTGCTTTTAACAACCAGACCCTTATGGAGACAAAACCCATGCAGGAACATAAAAAGGAATACACAGTACAGCAGGCCTTGTTTTGTACTTCTGGAATTGTTACTTCGATACCAGTACCCTTGGCAGGAAGTGCCCTTCTCCCATATCATATCTCATCTAATATATATCAGTCAAAATCTTGTCGGTCATTGGATGATAGTAATTTGAATGGCGATTCTATCCAGACATGTGTTACCACAAAAAACAAAGATGAGGAAGTAGCGTGTCTCAGAAATATTTGTTTACCCTCAGACCAGAATCCAGGTAACCAGAATGATTTTAAACCAACTAATGATGCTGCTGAAGTGCAGAGCTCTTCAAAATTAACAAGTGATCCTGTGATTATTAACAACTTTTCTGCAGCAGTGGTGCATACGATTGTAAATGAAACTTTAGAGTCAATAACATCATTCAAATGTACAAAAACAGTTGATGAACAAACAGATGGTGTAACTAAAACAGTAAAGGGAGAAACCCTTCCTTTCTGTTCTGATCAAGCAACAGTGCAACAGAGAGAAGTTAGCAATAAGGATATGTTTGCTGATCAATTATCTAAATCTATTATTAAACATTCCATCGATAAAAGCAAATCAGCGATCTCAAATGTAGATAAAAATGCTGAACGCAAGGAAGACTTGCTTGTTCCTGGAGAAGAGTCACAGTTGACCTTGGAAAAGTTCCCCAAATTTCTCGATGCTCAAGATCACTTAACCCCCTGTTCACTTTCAGTAGGAAAGGACTGTGTTCCAGAACGTAAAGGTTCTATAGCTCATGGATTTTCTTTAGAGACACCGCAACCTTGTCCGACAATTGTGGGTCAGAAACCTGATTTGAAGGAAGTTGCTAAAGACAAATCCATGAAAAAGGATAATTTGAATAATGCAGCACTTGAGCCCTTGTGTTTTGGTCAAGACCACCCTTGTCCTCATTCACATACTTTCTCCTCTACAGTGCTTACGTGTGTAGATGGTTTGCACGTGGAAGATAAACAGAAGATTAGAGACGGCAATGTGATACCCGATACTCCTCCATCCACTCCTCTAGTACCATCCCAGGCTAGTTCTGAATGGGATATCAAGAAGTTAACCAAAAAGCTCAAGGGGGAATTGGCAAAAGAATTCGCACCTGCTACACCACCCTCTACACCTCACAACTCATCTGTTGGTAGTTTGTCTGAAAGTGAACAAAATACTATAGAAAAAGAAGAGTTCATGTTGAAACTCATGCGATCTCTTTCAGAAGAAGTGGAAAGCAGTGAAGACGAAGAGCATCCGGAAGTGGATGTGAAGTCAGAGCACTCAGGGAAGAAAGTTCAGTTTGCGGAATCGTTAGCTACACACATCATTTCTCTGGCCACAGAAATGGCAGCTTCCCATTTAGATAATAAAGTAACTCAGGAACCCAAGGTTAAAAGCCCTTGCTTAACTGTGAAGAGTCAAAGAAGTGTGTCACCTACTGCTTTAAGTCACTCAGAGGAAAACTTACAAATATGCAATTTTGCAGGTGACCTGGCAGCAGAAGTCATTACGGAGGCTGAGAAAATAGCAAAAGTTAGAAGCTGTGTGCTTTTCAGGCAAAGGAGGGATAGTTGTTACGTGGACGGTGGCCGAGACGATAGATCAGAAGAGAAGTTGGAGATGGAGGCTCTGGCAGACCCCAAAGAAGTAGATCCGTCCAGTCTTTCATTACCACCAAGTTCTTGCGTGTCTGGTCTGACGTACAAGTATCCCAGCTGTGAAAGCGTGACAGACGAATATGCAGGTCACATTATCCAAGTGCTCAAACAGGAAGGTGGTAATAGTGAGTTAATAATGGATCAGTATGCCAATAGACTTGCCTATCGATCTGTTAAGTCGGGATTACGAGAAGCAGCGAAGGCAGCCCAAATGAAGTGCAGCTCAAAAATGTTCTCCGTGCAGAGCTCACAGGTGACAACCAAGAACGACCTCTTAATATTCTTAAATAAAGAACACCACCAAGAAGTGGATCACGAACGACAAAGTAAAAGAAGTGGAGTTTACCTTTGCAAAAATAAAACTTGTGAATGGACGCTGGATACATACAAAAATGACTGCTCTGAACTGTATAGTTTTTCAGCCTCTCTTGCTCACAGCATAACAAGAGATGTTAAAAAAGAGCTGACAGTGTCTACAGTTGGCTTGCCAAAATCCTTAACAGATTCTTGCCTTTATGAAAAGTCTGGACGTGATGAAGAAACCAGATCGCCCGTTGAGCCAGAATTTCCTCAGGCTCTTCAGCCTTCCCCGCAAAATCACAGATTTTACCACAGTACAGGCAGCTTAAATGGGTTTGGTTATGGAGAGAGTGTGGTTCAAGCTATAGAACAGTATGCGAAAAAAGTAGTGGATGATACCTTAGAGCTCAGTTTAGGATCTGCAGTTTTCCATACGTCTGAGTCCACAAAAGCAGCTGATAGGGTCACTTATGCAGAAAAGTTGTCACCTCTTATAAGTCAACCCTGCAGATATTGTGACCGTAAAGAACTGCATGACTGCACTGGAAATTCATCTCAACATGTTTCCAGGCAGGATTCACTTGCTACTAGTCAGCCAGCTTCTAAATCAAAACTTAGCAACATCTATCAGGAATCTAGAATTTTTCATCTTGATGTCCCACAAATTCATGTTGGTCTTGATAAGAAGACAGTGCTTGCTGAGAAGATAGTTGCTGAAGCTATTGAAAAAGCAGAGAGGGAACTGAGCAATACCAGTCTGGTGGCTGATAGCGGGATTGGACAGGATGGCGTTAGCTTTGCTGAAAGCCTTACCACAGAAATAATGACATCGGCGATGACCAATGTTGGACGTGCTGTTAGCAGGTGAGTCTCAGATTTCTTTTGGGTCTTAGGATAAAATGAAACGTTAAACTTGGTCATATGGGTCTTAGGTCCTGTTCCAAAAGGTACAATTATTTTTAACCCCTAAGTTAACAAAAAATTTTCCAGACTACATTTGTGTATTGTTTCATATCCTGTACGTTACTCCTCGTCTGTGTTGTCTCATTTTTTCCCCAGCAGCCCTCTGAGGGGAGGTGTTAACCATCTCCCAAGCTGGAAAAAGAAGCTTAGGGAGGATGGTCACCTTGCTTCGTTCACAGAGCTACAAAGTAGGTAAAGCTGGATTGAAGGAACAGCTGGAGGGTTTTATACAGCAAATGTATAAAGCAAATGATAACCAACTACTCTGAGATTAAATTTTTTTATAGTGTTTTATTTTTTTCTCTTCGCAAAGGTAAGTTGTCTTATAAAGAACATAATTTAACCAATTGCTGTGAGGAAGAAAGCTTTAAAAACTCTCCAAAGATTTTCACTGCTGCTATCACTTCTTTTTTTTTTTTTTTAAGATTCTTTTTTTAATGTTTATTGTATTTACTTTTGTTGGGGGGAGACAGAGAGTGAGCAGGGGAGGGGAGAGAGAGACAGACAGACAGACAGAGACAGTATCTGAAGCAGGCTCCAGGCTCCGAGCTGTCAGCATAGAGCCCAACACGGATCTCCAACTCACAAACCGCGAGATCATGACCTGAGCTGAAGTCGACGCTTAACCCACTGAGCCACCCAGGCGCCCCTCCCTTCTCTTGATAGGCCTCTATCTAAGGGGACATTTCTAAGAGCCTCACAGGGTCTTGTGCTGTGCCTTGTGCTCAGAGACTCTGACACCTGAGTTCAGATTTGCGCTTTTAACCTTTTTTGCCTCCCTGGGAAGCATCAGGATCATCACTGTTATTAGTTGGTAGGATTTTGTTAGTCCCACTGAAAAGAGAAAGTTCCTAGAGTCGGGGTGGGATTTAATGGAGTCACAGGATTTTCTCAGATTTTTTAGTGGCTTTTGTCAAAGCTGTGGCAATGTCTGTCTCTCTTCTTAGCCATCTTAAAATAGGGAGATGGTTTGTTGAGGACCTTGGACTGCAGTTGTTCCATAGCGTCCTCTTGAGCTGTGTCTGGGCGGTCCCTACCAGGCGGCCTCCTTTCTCCTAGAGCAGGAGTTGGCACACTATAACCCACGGGCCAGATCTGGCCACTGCTTTTTGTTTTATTTGTAATCATCTGTGAGCTAAGACTGATGTTTACATTTCCTCGGTGGTTGATAAATCAAAAGAATACTATTTTGTGACGTGAAAATTATATGAAATTCAAATTTTATGTTTCTCAATAAAGTTATGTTGGAACACAGCTGCGCTCATTCATTTATGTATTGTCTGTGGCTGATTCTATGCTTTAGTTGCAGAATTGAGTAGTTGGAATAGAGATCTGTGGCCAACAGGTGCCTAAGTATTTGCTCTTTGGCCCTTTACGGTAAAAATTTGCAAACTTTTGTCCTAGACCTGCACTTTCTTTGTTCGTGGTTACCTATCAGTTCTTAATATGATGATAGACATATAAGAAGTGGTTAATAAATATATGGATAAATAAGTTGTAGTAAACTAGGCTTTTCTACCCCTGTAGCAACCTTCCTCAAATAAAATTAGCCTCAGACTATTTTAAGTGTGTCTCCCTGTGCCCCTCCCCAGGCCTGTGGGATCACCTCTAGATTGGATCCAATCACCTCTAGATTGGAGTCGAGGGCCTGGCAAATGCTATTGATAGCTCAGTATTTTCACTTTCCCTTCCTACTCCCTTGGGTGAGTAAGTCAGCCCTTGGACTTGTTCATATAAGCTGGTGCTGTCTTTTCCAACGTTTTGTCAAGGCCAGTGGAATATTGCTTTGTATTTCTTTTCCCTTTTCTCTTCTTAATAACTGGGCTAGGGTTCTGTAAGTGCTGATCGTTAAAAGTTGACTCTAGTGTGTATAGTGTGCTGTTTCCCAGTTTCTGTTTCTGATGTTAAAATGGTTTGCCTTTGAAGCTTTAAGGGGGATTCATTCAGATGGATTATTTTTAAAGGTATCGTTTGGATTCTTTCACTAGTGTCCCCTTTCTTGCAAATGTTTGATTCATGAAAATCACCATAAATATTTCACAGAACTATAATGTACAGAAGGGTGGTATGTGAGTATTAAATGGGGAATTATATGGTAGTGCATTTTTAGAAGAGCAAACATCTAAACTGTATTCTGAGCTGTTATTTATGAGCCAGAATAACTCAGCAGTCATTAAAACTCTTCTCTGGACCTCATCTAGTGGGTCATTTCAGCCAAAAAACCATTAGATTGTGGCACATTCCAGAGAAGTGTTAAAAAAAAAAAAGAACAAAGGAGTGCTCCATTATGGCTCAAAACTGTAATGTGCCTGTCCACTATAATTCTGGTTGCTGTATCTTAAATATAAAATGAGGATAGCCCCCAAGGGGGTGGGCAGTTCAGGATCTATCCCAGGCACTGGGAATACAGAAATAAGTAAGACGGTCAAAGATACGTGTTCTCTGGAGCTTATGTTCCAATGGAATAAGACAAAGAAGTAAAATACGAAATTTGTCACAGAGTGATAAGGGCTTTGGAGGAAAACTAAAAGAAGAGAGGTGGGTAGAGGTGGGGTGGGGTGGGGTGACGATGGATGGTGGTGGTCAGTGGCAGCAGGTGGGAATGGTGGGCAGTAGCTAGGGAAGCAACACTGAGTAACATTTGAGCAAAGAGCCCAGGGTGAAGAGAGAAGAAGTCATGTGGGAATTGGTACCAGAGGGTACCAGACAAAGGGGTAGGATTGTGCATGTTGGGGAAATAGCACAGAGGCTGCATGGCTGACGTTGGTGAGCTGGGGAGAGTAAGAGGTGAAACAAGATGGAGGGAATGACGAGAGGGAATCATACCAGCAAGTATAAGGATCTGGACTCTGATCGGTGAGAGGCCACCAGAAGGTTTTGATCAAAAGACTAACATTTTTCCTCATCATCTTTAAAAATAGAATTTTTAAACTGTTAAGTTGAGAACAAAATATAGAGTGGGCAGTTAAAGTAATTGAATAGTGAATGGCCTTTCTTGTGAAGATGGAATAAAAATGTAAATGTCTCTTCTTCATTGAAAAAAATAATGAGAAGGGTTATGATCCGTGCTCAAAATTTTAAAGAGATCTGGCTGGTTTGACTGTAGGCTTGATTGACAGTAGTTGAATTCCTCAAACTGCTTTTTTGTTCTTAAAGCCAGAAAGAGCTTCCTGTCAGTACAAATAAAAGTACAGCCTTAAAAGTAGGTGGTAAACTTAGGAACTTGTGCTCCTCTACAGAGGTCCCAGTTAAAATATGAACTGCTTTAAAGGCAGTTTAGATAAATGTAGCACTTGGGGTGGATCCATAACAGATAGAGCTCAGTTCACTTTGAAATTAGTATGCTCTCCTTCAAAGTCTCTTCATTAGCAGACACAAAGTGTTGGATGGGCCACTGGTGTGGCTCTGAATATTGTGTCTTGTTTTTGTCCTCTTTATCGTCAAATTGATAGCCTTAGAATTCAGAATCTGATGCTTTCGGATTGGTTTTCTTTTTCCCCTCCCTCTCTCCCTTCCTTCCTTCTAGTCCAAAAGAAATAGAAGACTTTCAGTCAACTGAGTCTCTGGGCAGCCAGCAGCTGAACCTCAGTATTGGTGATGACAGCACTGGCAGCTGGTCCAATTTAAGTTTTGAAGATGAACACCAGGATGAGAGCAGCAGTTTTCATCACCTAAGTGAAAGGTAACTGAAGTTGTACGTGTGATCCTCAGAGCTCAGAAGTAGCTTTACACCGGGGGGTTTGAGAATTATGAATTTGAAAATTCTGCCATTGTTTTCAAAACATATTTTATTATCCATAGTACGGTTCCAATGGTTTTGCACATTTATTAGATACAGTTACAAGCCAAGCTAATTTTCTTTGGGTGTGCCAGTAGTTGATATGAACAATACTGCATACATTTGGATTTATACCCTGAGGATTTTCCCAGACTTTTGTGAACTTTTGATGGAAAAAATGTATTTCTTACTTTAAAAAGGGTACTTTTCTTTTTCTTTCTAGTCTGGGGTAAAGGACAGTTATCTGTAAAAGGTATCAAAATGGCCCTGTAATTTTCTTGTTATTAGTTAAAGTAATATCTTCCTGGAGAAGGAGTTCTCACTTAGCCTCTATTGAGGAACAAAATGACCTAGAGCATTTATATGTGACTGACTGGAAATAATACATAAACTCATCATAAAAATATGGTTTTGTACAGAAGAAGGCACTTAACCTCATATATAACTTTTCGTAGTTAATTTTGTTCAGAATAACAGTCCTTTGAATATTTTATTAATTGCAGTACATTTTTTTCTTGTATTCTTAACTCTATAAAGGCACTCCTGACTAAACTATAAAATGCCATAAATTCTGACCCACATTAATTGATAATTGGAAATAATAAATGCCCTCCACAGCTGAGTGTAGGGAGAGGAAAGGGTTCTTAGTTTCAGGCTGTGGAAGGGACCCTGTGAGGCTTCAGTTGAACAGAACCCTTGGAAGTGACTGAGCAGGAGGGGGAGGCGAGAAGACCATGGAAGGAGGGGAGGAAGGAAAAGAAATGGCTTTTCACCTGTTAGAACACATCATCTCAGAGCATTTTGTTTGATGCTTGGATTAACCAGTATTAATATTTTTATAGAACATCTGTTCTGTCATAGTTTCTTAAAATGCTGTGTAAACCACCAATACATCTTAAAATCGAGTTCCCAAAAGACAGTCTTTAAAAGTGGTAGTGGGACGTAGGGGTAATATCACAAACATCATGTGGCCTTTTCCATGACTCTAACCTGGTATAGGAAGTTAACACTAAAATTCTTCTCATCTTGGAGAAATACGGGTTTCTAGAATTTCCGTGAGGGTTGATGTTGTTGCTTTGGAAATCCTGGGGTTAAAATGAGAGAACCAGGGTTAGTGGCCCATGGCATTAAGGGGCCTGTCGCCAGTAGAAGAACCCTGAAGGATATTGTCCAATTTGATGGCTCTGTCCTTGGTTCTGTCCTCTTTTGCATTTTATTAGTGCTGGAGAGTAAGGAGTCCTTCCCCACTTCCTTATCTGTGGTTTTTCTTTTCCGTGGTTTCAGTTACCCGCAGTCAGTCAAGGTCCAGAAGAAGATGGCCCTCCTTCTGACATGTTGTCAGAAGGTCATTGTAGCCTAACATTATGTTACTATGTTACTGTGCCTGCATCACTGGCTGCACTTCATCTCAACACGTAGGCAATTTATCTTTTCACCTCATCACAAGAATAGTGAGTACATACAATAAGATGTCTTGAGAGACAGGCACCACATTCACATAACTTTTATTACCATATATTGTTATAATTATTCTAGTTTATTGTTAGATTTTGTTGTCAGTCTCTTACTGTGCCTAATTTATAAATTAAGCTTCATCGTAGGTATATATGTAAAGAAAAAAACCATAGTATATATGGGGTTCAGTACTATCTGTGGTTTCAGGCACCCACTGGGGGTCTTGGAATGCAGTCCCTCCACAGATAAGAAGGGACTACTGTGCTCATTATGTGTGAATGACTTAAAACGAAAATTAAAAAAAAATCTCTTTAACAGAACCAAGTTTCAAAAAGACCAAATCAGGCTGAGACTAAAATGATTATGTTTAACATGGGTAAATACATTTGGCTCAGAAAATTAGCTGTTTGAATTTGGGATGGGAAAAACTTGGCTTGATAGCATTTTGTCAGAAACACACCTGTAGTTTTAATTGAGCACAGTTTTTTGTTTTTTTTTTTTAACGTTTATTTATTTTTGAGACAGAGAGAGACAGAGCATGAACGGGGAAGGGTCAGAGAGAGGGAGACACAAAATCCGAAACAGGCTCCAGGCTCTGAGCTGTCAGCACAGAGCCCGACGCGGGGCTCGAACTCAGGGACCGCGAGATCATGACCTGAGCCGAAGTTGGCCGCCCAACCGACTGAGCCACCCAGGTGCCCCTGAACACAGTTTTAATAAGAACTCTTATTCTGTGTGGTTATTAAGGTTCAAGCACAAAGAAAAACTAGGGCCTGTCCAGGGTTGGTAGAGTGCATGTTGAATATACAGGTTCCAGGGCCTCACCTCCCAGAGATTAAGATTCATTAGGTCATTGGAGGTCCCAAGAATCTGCATGCTTGGTAAGCACCTCAGATGATTTTAATGCAGGTGCTTCAGAGACCACACTTAAAATACATGACTTCACATGTTTTGTCTTTGATGACATGTGCTGTTTTCTGGTACAGAGATCAGATAGGAGATAAAAGACTCCAGTTTGGACACTCTACGTGCTTTCACTCTAAATAGGAAGTTTAGTACAGAGCAACAGTTAAAAAAAACCAATAATTTCAAAGTACACAAGTGTTTATGAGGAATGTATAGTTATTTGATCAGGAAGAGACCTGGTACATGCATCTCTTCAAGTACTTCAAGCAGTCTGTGAATCTTAGTAGTTATATAGTGGATTAGGTAAGAGGTGGGGCCGGGCTTGCAGAAGTTTTGAGATAATCTTTATGAGATATGTCAGAGTCGATAGTCATCTTCATATGGCTGAAAACCACAATAAAGAATTTTAGCCCTAGACTCCCACTGGTTGGAGGTATGCCTGTTCTAGACATTGGAAATATGAAAAGATGTAAAAGGAAAATACACAAATAGGAATAGATAGGAAATAGGAAAAGATATAAAAGAAAATGATGGAAACAGGACAGTGCTCAAGAATGAAATATGAAGACTGTTAAGTGAAGAAATTAAGTTGTTTTGTGTTGGATTAATGTCAGATGATCATTGCTCAGGACAGTCCTGGTTTGCTCCTGCTGTTCTGGTATAGTTATTAATGGTGACTTCTTTCATTTCCAAAAGTGTCCTGGTTAGATGAAAAATTCTATGGTCACCCTATTTAGAAATGGCATTTTATAAATAACTAACTTTAAATCTGATCCATTTTGAGGGGCAGCAGAGGTGAGGGAATGAGGTTAAATAGAGGGAGTTTGAATTTTTGGTCTTTACATTCTTCAGCTGTTATTTCTTTTCATGTTCACTTAAAATCTAGGTGATGGATTTTTATTATTAATTAAAAGGAGGGGTCATTGTTGTCAGGGAATGAGGAAGAATTTTAATTTTGTAGTATTTTTCTTTGTTTAGAAAAATCGTTCTATTGGTAGATGTAAATGCAGTGTTTGAGATATCAATTTTTTCTTTCTCTTTGGCCCACAGCCGTCTGTCCCTTCGGTATCTCCATGTTTTTCCATTCTCGATTTGTTTGACAGCAGGCTACATAGGCATAACTCTGGTTGTTTTAATGGTTTTGTGATAGAGCTATACTTTTTTGAACGTAGGTTGAAAAGGCACTGCTCAGTTTTAGCTTTTATTTTCGAAGACATTATAGTGTGTGACAGTGTGATAGTGCCAGAGTAAAGATGGATATGCAAATTGTTGAAATTGCTTGGAAACTCTTTATAACATTTAAATAATTGTCCCTTTGTTGGTAACCTTGTCAACATCTACTGATGCACAGAAGATGATTTTGTGTTAATTCACTTTTTAGAACCAAAATTTTGGTTTGTATAAATATTAATTTTTATAATTGCCTAGCATAATGTGGGGAAATATAAGCTGCTTATCACTGCGAACTAATGTGCTTACTAATTATTTTAATGATTTAGAATTTTAAATTGCATGTTTAGGTTTTAATCTGAAAATTTTAATTTAATTTTGTTTCTGAACACAGTTGCTTTTTGTGTTTTATTGCTTTGCCGCAGTTTGAGAATCTAGTTGCTTTCTTCTTCTAGTTAGGTAGTTCAAGAAGTTCTCTGTGTGGCACTGGTGACTGGCCCACCAGACAGGTGCGTTGCTTAATTGAGCCTTGGTTATTCAATATTCTGAAGAAGGTGTATAATATTTGCCACCTACTGAATTATACACAATGTATGAAATGAAGGTCATTGACATAATAAGAGGATTTTAAAATCAGAAAACATCTTTTCTCCAAGTAGGTACAAAAGGTCTGTTCGGGGCTATGTTTTTGTGCCTGTCATTTCATCCCCACCTCCCCAGCCCATCAGTGTTTGCGCTGTCTAAAGAGCTGGGAGGATGTTAACCTACGGTCTTTTTAAAATTTTACCCAAACTGAAGGGTATTGGCTTTTTACAAATTATATCCCAAGATTTGTCATAGACGTTAATTAAATCATGAAGCTTCTTACTTTGTGCATCCATTTGCTGTCCTAAAAGTCTTTCTGTTATGTTCATGTGTAAAATAAATACAGGTTTAGAATAATTTTCCTGATCTGTTGAGGGCAAGTAAGAAAACTTTCAATGTCCGAAGCTGTCAAGTACCTTTTCCAGTAGCAGTGATGGTCTCTCCCTCCAAGGATGCCCCACTCCGCCGGGGCAGCTTCCGAACCTCCCAGTTACCACTGACAGAAGCTGTTCCAAGGAAAGCCAAGGTCTTCTTTACTATTCATTTTCTGGTTCAGCTCTGTTCTTTTCTTCTTCTGGCAGTAATGGTAACAGCAGTAGCTGGAGCAGTCTTGGTTTAGAAGGAGATTTGTATGAGGACAATTTATCCTTTCCAACAACAGACAGGTTGGTCCAGTCCAGAAACTTAAAAACTGATGAGTCTTTCACACTAATGCATGATGTCATATTCTTAAAAGAATGTGGGTTACAGTGCCAGTATGTTTCAATCTGCTTTTCTCCTATATTTGGACGTGATTCTGCTTGATAATTTACATCTAATGAAAAAATTCAATTATGCTAAGACATGACTGACATCTAATTGCAAAATGTGTTACGTCTATGCATGTGTTGCTCTGCTTGTTCTTTTTCATTCTACCAATTATTATTTCATTAAAAAGAGCTTGCTTCCTACAGGATTTCTGGGGTTTGGGTTCATTGTTTTATTTTGTTTTTGTATTTAATTTTATTTCATATATAAGAAAAGTGTAGGAAAAAGGTGTTTTTTACCCTGTTAAAAATATGTACATGGGATTAGCAGAAGCATTAATAATTATTCATGGCATTCTGTGATAATTCAAATGCTGTGTTATCTAAAACCAAATTAGTAGAATATTTCAGCTTTAAGTTATTTTAAAATAAGTTTTATCATGAAATTACTTGGTGTTCTGTATCACGGTAAGGTAAAACCTCTTAGTTATCGATGACCTATCTAGGCATCATTTACAATTCAGATTTTAACATGAAATGGTGTGAGAAGCAAAGCTTCCTTTTTTATTGGCATTTCTTCCCTTTTTAAGTGTCACATATCATCGTAACATTCATTCTTTACCACGTTTTAAGAATTAGTTTTAATACTATTATTAACTAAAGCCATTTTTTTTAACTGCTTCTGCTCTTTTTATATGAAAAGTGATGGGCCAGATGATCAAGATGAAGATCATGAGGATGGAGAAGGTAATTGACAATTTGTTTTTCAAAGTGTTTGCGTGTTTTTTGTATAAGGTTCTAGAAGAGTCTTTAACCTGTCCATTTTTGTCAGTCTCCAGTTTCATTATAAATCGGGGTATTTACATTACAAATCAGGATATTCTTGTACTAATGTATCCAATGTCAGGTCCTTTGTTAAACAATTTGTACTATTTGATTGCTAAACTAATGAAGTGCCTGCCCATTGGTGTAAAGGCTGACATGCTTTAAAAGAATTATTTAATTATTGGAGAGGGAAATTTATGATAATCTCTCTGTATAATTATCTTTTTAAAAACACAAAACCCTTACATTATAAGATATAATTTATTATAATTATGGCATATGCCCTAGTTTTTTCCTCCCAAACTAGTAGCTTCTAGAATTAGTGTTTTAATGTTGATCTTTCATAAATCAATAAATAAAAATTAAAAGATATTTTAAAATAAATTCTTCCCTCTCTCAATTCTATTCCTCAACTCACACATATACATATTTGAAGAAAATACTCAATTCTTTCTTTGATGAGTATAGTTCTAAATATGTAAATACTGGACACCATTGGTCACAGAGTTCTGGACCATCATTTATAATGCTTAATTCAAATATATTAGAATATCTGAGCGAACATAGAAACTTTCTGTGCCGAAGCTGAATTTTCATTGTGATTAGATGGCTATTGATTTATTTTCCAAAAATCTTTATTTTTTTTAATTATGAAAATACCAACAATCTCTAGTGACACCTAAAAATATTCATACTGTTTGAGATACTGTTTTTGAACTAGTGATTTTTTTCATCCTTTCTTTGCAAGTAGACAAACTGAGAAAATTCCCCAAATGAATTTCTTGAAATGTACTTTCATAACATCTGAGTTTCCAATCAGTTTTGTCACCAATTATGCCTTCCTTATTTAGGGAGGTCATGTACTGGTTTTTGAGATAAAATCCTCCAAACTGAGGTGATTATTTTTTAGTGCCAATGCTTCTGCTAAATAGACATTCTTCATATCGGGCTTCTAGAAGTAAGTTTTTGTCATCAGATATGAAGTAGGAGTAGGACAATACTTTTAGAGTCACAGATAGGCTGGGTAATAATTTGCTTTATTTTTGTTGACTTAAAGAGTGTTGACTTTGTCTAGAAAAATTGTATCCTTTTTCCCAAGTCATGCCTGTGAACAAAGTTATTCCAAAGGCAGTACATGGTGTAAATGCGTGTGGTGAGTATTTTCTCTAATGAACTAGTCATTACTTAACTGACTTTACTGAGGAATGAATAAGAGAAAAGAAGATACACGTGAATATAAATAATGAAATTCATTTTCAAAGTTTACTTTTGGCACTAGCAAGCTCTTTAGGGTTTCTTTTGTGAGTAGATAGAAATCAGAAGAATTACATGTGGATATATGCCATGCCATCACTCACCTTTGAGATCCCAGTCTTCTCATCATGTAGAAAATTGTGGCCAACTTTCAATTTTGTTCAATTAGGAATTGGTAAATTAGGAGATGGATTGAAACGAATTTATAGAAAGATTCAAAATTATGGAAATCCTACTTTTCATTGTTGTTTATAGTTGCAGTAGGTCAGCTCCTTCCCTTTTCGCTGGAGTTTAGTAACCTCTCCAAAGAGCCAGGAGCTCTGAGCTGAGAAAGCCAGTAATACAGAGAAGTCTTGAGGTGACTTAGCTTCCGACCCCATGACCTCTGCAGGATTCACTGAATGGCCCTGAGGCCACGCCTGGTATCATAGTGCACTAGACCCGTTTTTGATTGAGAGTCAGTGGGGGGAGAGGAGGAAAAAGGCAGTACGTTTATCTTAAAGCGTGACACGGATCCGTTTTTTTAAATGAAAAAATTAGGAACCAACACATCCTAAAAATGATCAGTGGTAGTCTAGAATGCCCGCCAGTGCTCTCAAGAAGAATCAGGGCCATCCACCACCAAATTCCATTGCTGGTACAAACTGGCGTGATGTCTTCCAGCGTGCCCACAGTGCATCTCTTGTGTGGGAGGGCCCTTGTCTCAGCTCGGCTTTTTGCTCAGCCATCGTTAAGCAGGAGTGGGTAAACACTTGGTATGGGTCCACAGGTCATTAGTTTTATCATCAACAGCGATTCATCCTTCCTTATGTTGAAAACGTACTTTTCATTAAAAGAAACTTGAGAGCAGTATTTTATTTATCAAGGAGTGTGCCAGAAAATTCCCCAGTCTGGCGCTTGGGATATTAAGTGGCTGCATATGACATTTTTTCCCCCATTCTGCCTAAAGAATGAAGTGATTACACAGAGCATGGAGCCAGACTTCCTGTGTTCACATCCTGGTTCAGCCACCTCCCCACTGTCATACTCTGGATCTCTCTTCGCCTCACATCTCTCACGTAGTTCCCACCTCATAGGGTGGGTGTGAGGATTCCAGGAGTTTGTATAGCAGAAGAGCTTAGAACGTTACTTATGATGTAATACGTGTGAAACAAGGGCTTGCTGCTTCCTTCTCTCAGTTCAAGCAGCTTTCTTAAAGTCCATTTAATAGGTTTATTTATTTGAGATTGTATTTTTGTGTTTCACTTCTATTTTGGTGGTTATTATAGCTTTATAGTTTGGTTTCTCTTTCTTTACCTGTGTATTGTATTTTGACACAAATTATGGCATTTATAAAGGATCTGAATTCAGTGCCTCAAAGTAGAGTTTTACATCTGTGCTCTCAGAAGACGATCAGTGTTACTCCTTTGTTGTAGAATTGTTTTACCCTTTCAAATAAATGTTTTAGTTGATGTCAACATAGGAGTAAGAAAGGACGGATTTTTTTCCAGCATTGGCTGGAATCTTAAGAAATGGAAAGTACCTGTCCTGGGAAACCAGAGGTGTTGAGAATCGAATAGATGAGTTTTACTTTATATTGCTTAAATGTCAATATTAGGTTTGGAGCAAGACCGAAAGATTCTGCTCATTACAAATATCGACATGGAGCCGTGCACAGTAGACCCCCAGCTAAGGATTATCCTTCAGTGGCTCGTCGCTTCGGAGGCTGAAGTGGCAGAACTTTGTCTTCATGACTCTGCGAAGAAGGAGTTTATACAAGTAAGGACCTGCCGTACAGAGTGTTTGTGAGGATACGTTTCGCTGTACATGCTGCTCTGTGTCACGTGGTTGGTCTAGTAAGATGCCCCTTGATAGCAGAGGGCGTAAACATTTAGGTGGTAGAGTCTCATAGTTGGGTCCAGATGTCTGCTGTGCCATAACCACAGGCAGGCTCCCCAGTCTCTGTGTCCTTAACTGCACTGTGAAAATGACTATGGAGTTTACCTCACAGAGCTTTTGTGAGGATGTAAAAAGATGCTTAATCTAGTGCCTGGCACATCCTAAGTACTCCAAGTTAGGTGCCGTTAATAAACATGTGTTCATATGCAAAAACTGAGTTATTCTTTGTTTTAAATTGATTCATAATTGTGCCTTGTAATTAGTGTGTCTCCTACTCTGTTAATCTAGCCTCTCTAGTGGGAGACACTAGCATACTCAAAAGCCAGTAAAGGTTTAAACATCTCATAAGGGATCATGAACCACTTTGAGGACTTAATAGGGCTCTAATAATAGAACAGTCAGATTCGATGCATTAATAGGATGTCTTTATTGAGAACTTACTTAACTGTTTGCCAGGCACCTTGTTAGTCAAGAGTTTTGGTTTATAGTGTTAAGGTTTTTGGCCCAGAATTTTCCTTACCAGAATTTTAGTTTAATCTTCCTATAGGTATAGAATAGTCAAATGAGTAACCAGTATATATTGATCTGTAATAACAAAAAAGGAACAACCCAGTTACTCTTGATTCCTGGTTTAGGATTTACAAAGATATTATTGAAAGATGTATGTGAAAAAGGCATTTGGTAAAAATAATTTGTTTTGGCATTTTGTAATTTGTTTTTACTTGGACTTTGTGGAGTTTTCTAGTTTAGGTTTCTGTTTGTGAGCAGAAGGAGAAAATAAGACAGAAAGAGATGCTCAAGGAATGAATTGTCAGGGAGAAGGAATGGGTAGGAAAAGTGTCAGAACTGACTGTAGAGAGGCAAACATTTTCAAGTCATTTAGTCATGGATAAACTGAGGGCTAAGGAAGGCCTTCAGTAGAACTGAGCGTGAGCATGTTAGTGCTTGGGGCAAGGGACCTCTTCCCCAAGTAACCTAGGAAAACTTTCTGGAAGTTCCTCAAAAAGTTAAACCTAGCATTATCCTATAACCCAGCAATTCCACTCCTAGGTATATACCCAAGGGGAGTGAAAACACATGTCCACGGCAACATTATTCATAATAGGCCCAAAGTGGAAACATCCTGGAATGGATAAATAAAATGTGGTAATATATGCAGTGGAATATTATCTGTCAGTAAAGAGGAAGGAAGTACATGTATGCTGCACCATGGAGGGACCTTGAAGTCATGTTAAGTGAAAGAAACTGGTTGCCGGAGAGCATATGTTTTATGGTTACATTTACATGAAATGGCCAAAATGGGCAAATCTATAGAGACTGGAGTAGATTAGTGATTGCCTAGAGTTGAGTGGTTTGTGACAAATGGGGCGTGTTTACTAATAAGTAGAGCTTTCCTTTTGGTGTAGTGAATGAAACATGTTTTAACATCGATTGTGGTAAGAGTTGCATTCAACGGGGGGAGTATACTAAAAACCATTGACTAGTACACTTTAAGTGGATGAAGTGTATGCTCTGTGAATTATATCTCTGAAAGGATACTTTTTAAAAAGGTTAAGCATATTTATATTACAAAATTAGTTTTTACAGGACTAAAGACAAAAAAAAATGAGTGAAGACGTGTTCTGATTCTGGTGACAATAGAGTTTATTTAAACCTGTATTTACTTTTTAAAAAAATTGAGGTGTAATTGAAATATAACATTATATTAGTTTCAGGTATACAGCATAATGATTTGATATTTGTATATATTGTGAAATGATCACCACAATATTTATTTACTTTGGTTGTTTTTTGTCGAAACACTAACATTTCTTAACTTAGAAAGCCATGTTTCCATTGAGGCCAGAGTGTGTATTCCAGAAAAAAGCCACACTGAATGTTGTGAAAGGAAAAATCCACATCCTTCTATTAAGATTGACATTATCTTTATTATTTTATGTTCCTGATTGAGGGTGTGGCAGATGTATTTAGTTAGGTCAAGAATTTGGTGTAGAAATGGAGACTAGACTCCCACACAGACTATCTGGTGGGTGAGGTTTGTGGAGTTCTGTCTCCCAACAATCCCAAAGTGTCATTCTGTGAAGGAGATGTGTTTGTCAAAGGCAGGAAGCAAGAGGGGTGGTGATTTAGTGGAGAAGAGACTTCATTATAAAACTGGGGAATAATATTTTAACCACAGGCAGCAGGATTCTTACAGTTATCTGATATTAAAAATAAAAATGAAAACTTGATTGTTAGAAAATTGTCTTTGGTTAATGTTGGACATGCTTTTCTTTCTTCCTAGCTTTCAAAACGACTACAAGGAAAGGGATGGAAGGTGGGGGACCTCCTGCAGGCTGTGCTGCGGTACTATGACATGCGGGAGAAGATGCCTGGGGAGGAGAGGTGCAAGTCACTGTTTGACTGGCTCTTGGAAAACGCATAGAACAAACTCGCAGCCGGTCCATTTTATTGTTTGGGGAGAGGAAGTAACAGATAAGGATGCATAGGGTAAACTGTTAACACTTACCGTGAACTGGGAGGGAAGTAGATAGAGCTTTTTAAAAGTGCATTCCGTCATCCCACGTTGTATATATATAGTTCATACTTTTGTAATCTCTGTCAAATATGATCTTCATTTATTCTTCTAGACACGTGCATAGTGTGTTAAGATCCTAAGAACACTGATTTGACGGAAGGTCTGACCATGACGTTTTCAGGGACACTGACTGACAGCATTCTTTTTGCATCCAAGTTAGTGCTGCTATGAACCGCACCCAGCGGCCAAGGACGTTGCAGACAAATGCTATCCTGTTAAGAACTAATCTGACAAAATAGCTTTGAGGCTAATGGTTTTTCTTCCCCCAATAGAATTTTTTTCTTATTTTTAAAAGTCATTTTTATTTTCATAGCTCAGCTATTGGTAGCTTTTTGAATCCCCCCAAACTATTTAATTTCTTAGAAACGTTAGTATTTTAGGTTTCTCTAAATACCGTAAATGATAGTTTCCCCAGCCTTTCATTAAATGACATTATTTGCTAATGTTGCCAATCCATCTGGCATGAAAGTGTGTGTGTGTGTGTGTGTGTGTGTGTGTGTGTGTGTGTGTGTGTATGTGGAGGAATACTTTTGACTTGCCTAGTGGGTTTGTGCCCTTTTTTATTTTACTGTTTTCTTGGTTAGAAACCCACTGTTGACATTTAAAAGGTGCTTTAAAATAAAATGTCTATAAAGATTGTGCAGTAAGAATTTTTATTTCTTGGTTTTTTAACTATTTTGCGTCCCTAATTTATCCTATAAATGAAAATAAAGGTGCAAAACATGTTAAAACTTTAAAAATTAATGTTAATATGGAAATGCATTTAGAGAAGCCCAATAATGATTTTCATTGTTGGATTTTTGAAAAACAAACCACTCTCTTCTTAGCAAGGATGAGCTTTTTCTAGAAAAAGAAGGGATGCACAGGCTCCCTCTCCCCGATAAAATAGTATCTGCACTGTTTTGTAAAGTTGACTGACATGATTTTTCTGGGCTCTGTGTTTTTTTACTTCCTTGTCTTTAGAAACTGCAAGTTGACTCGAATACGCTTGTGTCTTGGTATTGTACGTGAGGGTATGCGCGTGTGAGTTTTTGGTTCTTCCATTAGTGGATTTTATAATCTAGAGTAAATCACCTTTTGTTGGGGGCTTTGGTTTTACTCCATTACATTTTTTTTTTTTCCTGCCATTGCATTTTCTTTTTCCCTGAGCACTGACTGTTCTGGAAGCTGCACAAAGTGTAGAAGACATAGCACCCACCAAGGGGCAAAGAATAAGGGCACTTACATTAATTTGAATTAATAATTATGGTAGAGAAATGTATTTTGTAATGAGAGAGTAAAATTTGCTTTTTAAGAAAAATACCAAAAGCCACTTAAATATTTTGAGATTACATTGTAAGCTTTGGTTTTTCTCAACTTAAGATACAGACATGGAGTGAGCCTTAAAAATAAATTTGCCTAAAGTTTCTTCAAGTATTTTTTAAGGTGGAGAAATGCAGGAAATGTATATAACCAGAATTGTTTCTGTCTTTTGCTTCTCAGAACTTGAGATTTAGCAGCACTGGACTGGGTTTATACATGCTGGCACCTGGGTTGTTGATGATAACACGGATTTACTGCTTATTAAGCTTGGATTGAATTTTTACAAGTATATAACTATCAAGTTGTGTGTAGTAACTTGGATATATGTATGGGTGTGATTAACAGCCAAATTGTGTTCTGACTTTCTTTTCAGCTAAAGTGAAAATATATTAGTTTCGTTAAAACTTTCTGTGCTTGAAAGTGTTTGTGTTTATTTCTATTATGGTAGAAATCATTTTGAAGATTTTCCTCCTGTCTCTGTTTTCTCTGCATTTACCTGGAGCTTTGCTGGATTCAGAGTTCCCTGATTTAGCCACAATGTAAGGACAGACCAGTCTTTAGGTGTTAGTTAGCATGCATGGTAAGAATCCTAGTGGAACTCTACCCCTGTATCAGTTTCACGCAGGGGCATAGAGAAAAATATTAAGTATTGGCAGATGTGAAAAGAAGCGTGAGTTAAAGCTCCTTGTAGGGGAGAGAAATATCTTTTAATCAAGTGCAGTCTAAACTCACATTCTTTAAAGGCACTTTGTGATTATTCCAAAGACATGTTCCGTCTGTTTGGTTGCCCAGTCTTCAGAACAGCTCTGTTTGTTGAGGACTACCCGTCTTATTTTATTACAGATCTCCTTGACTTATTTGTATTATATAACATTGTGATCTTGCCATTCTGTGCATTTTGGCTCTTATGAAATTACCATGTCTTATTCAGAACTGTTAAGTTGTGATGTGTGTTGAGTTGAATTCTGTTTATCAATTTCAGAACCCTTGAAGGATCTGTGGGAAGAAAGTGGACGAGGCCTTCTGATAGGTTTTTTTGTTTTTTAGAACATTATTTTAGACCGAAATGTAGCAATTCTTTGATAGTCTTTTCCCAAGCCACGTTTAAACTACATTTATATTTTGGATGTTATTAATGTTGATTTTGAAAATACTTCCTGATTTATACAAAATGAATGATTCATTTGTAAATCACAGAAGAAAATTAAAATATCTATTGGGATGGTTGATAGAATTTAATGAAGTAATAAAACCTCTGAGAGTATTCACTCAGTGAATATACGTGATAACATCTTTATACTTTGAAAAATGTTCCACTTCCCTTTCAGATATTTGACGTGAATTAATTCAATTCATAATACTTCCATTTTGCTTAAATAAGGGTTTTATGTTGCTGGCAGGAGAATTTAATTACTTATTAAATGTACCATGTATAAAGTGAAAGATCATTTACTCACATGGCTTTGACATCAGTGCACATTTCCCAGTCGCAGACCTTAACCCTGACTCATCATCAGAGTCCAGAGTCAGATGTCTTCTTAGTTAATTATTTAGCTAGTAGTATTCTTTCACAAATAACTATCACTTTCCCATCAGTATATTGCTTTAAATTTTATATTTCTCAAAAGAAACTTTCCACAGTTTTAAAAAAATATATTAATGCATCCACACTCAGGGTGTAGGGAAAATGCTTTCCACTGAAAACCCTGCCCACCTGTCACCAGCACAAGACAGTTAGAGCATCAGTGGGAATTATGTGATTATACTAAAGCGAAAAGTGAAATGCATTTTTGTTTCCATTATTAGCAAAAGACCCTGCACACATTTACTCACTTACTGGATTCCTGCTCTGAAGACGCAGATGCAGTGTTGGTCACTCTTGTCACTTTATTTATTTATTATTGTTTTTTCCATCCCTGTACATTCCTTTCACATGGGTAGGATTGTAGTTCTAGAAGTTCATTGTTTTGTTTTTGCTGTAATGTTTGAATACTATTTAATATCAGGTTTTAATATTGCTGGATTTGCTAACTTTGGTTACTTGTGCAGTGTTTGAAGTAATTCACATTCTTGTTTAATATATATATAGTAAAAGCAGCTTTGAGTAATCGTAGCTGTTTATTTGTGCAGAATTACTACATTAAGATCTTGTATAACGGTGACTTTTTTTGGCTTTTCAGTCATTTAATGTGTTCATTTATCAAAATATGAACTTCAGGATGCACTATAATTTTGTTTTTGCAGTGGCTCAAAATAAACATTTCAGAAATTACTTTTGTAATAATTTGCAATTAATTGTTCTTTTTATCTTTTATGAATTATTTGTCTGTGATCTTTCCTCTCCCAACTAAGAATTCTCCAATAAACTTAAGAGATGCCTGGCCTTCGTTTCCATTCTGTAATATCTTGTTAACTTCTCTGTTCTGAACTAAACAAAGGCATACAAGTGGAACTTCCACGATAGAAGACTCATTGCACGATCCTTATGCTTCTAACATGGTTTCCAAGAACGAGAGAGGCTAGGTATTTTTAGTCGGACACTAGATTCTAGCTACATATTCAGGTGCCTCTGATGCTGACATAAGTGACTTCAAAGGCTGTTGGCCCAGTCTGTTCTGTATTTGAGTGCCCCGTAGAGTATTATGCTTGCGTGGTAGGGAATTCTTCTGACCTGGATCCAGCACTCCTTCTGTAGGATATAGAGAGCATATTTGTCATGCCATGTAGCATCAGGCGCTTAAAAGTTAGATGCTAACTGTTTGTTGCTAATGGAATTTGACTTAGGTATATAAGGACCAGAAATTAGGGAGTGATTTTCTAGTTTTGTATGAATGTTGCAAAATGCTAGGAGGTGACGATAGCAGATAATGACTTGGGCATGAGTGGATCCCGGTCACCAAAAAAACAATTCAGAAAATGCTGAGAAAAAGTAAGCAAGATTCCTTAGCCTGTAATTCCAAAAAGGAGAAAGGGCTCAGTTTTGCACATTGGGCTCATTTGCAGTCTGTCTTGGCTGGGACAGGGAGGAGGGTGAGGGATGGGACCTGAAGAGTGAGGGCAGATTTTTCAAATTGTGAAAGGTGGAAAGAGGTCACATATCCAAGGAGGAATGCTATTGTGCAAAAAGGGTAAGAGTGAAAATCTAAGAGCTTTTCGCAGCATTGTGTTTACAGCAGGAGCAAAGAATGTGTGAAGCTTACTCCTTGGGAGTGGTGGTTACATTCTTTTTTCCTTCCTTGGTAGGCTTGTAATCACCTTTTACTTTTGTGCTCTAGGGCAAGGAGGGTAATAATTTAGATTGGAAAGAGATAAAAATAAACGTTTTTTCAAGAGAGAATCAGAGCTCCAAATTTGACTTTTTGGTACCCCCCCCCCCCCCTTTAAACAGACACCTAAATAGACTT
Organism: Acinonyx jubatus; assembly: GCF_027475565.1. Lineage (NCBI taxonomy): Eukaryota > Metazoa > Chordata > Mammalia > Carnivora > Felidae > Acinonyx > Acinonyx jubatus. Next base: position 27,873,945 of record NC_069380.1, on the reverse strand, counting down.
GTTAGCTTAGAGTGAGGGTTTAAACGATCCTGTGTACGATATCTGCCCATTGAAATGGTTTGGCCCAATGTGAGAGCTAATTATTAACACTTAAGGAGATGTCACATTTGGATATGTTTTGTATTTTAGCTTCTCTTGAAATTTAGCTCTGGAAAGCTCTGAAGCTCTGGAAACACCCATTGGACTTTATGGTGACAGTTTGTCAGGAGCCGAATGATGGCCACTTTAGTCTGGGCTTAGCAGGGTTTTTTGCCTCCAGCATGACCTGCTGCTCTGGGCGCATTTCTGTTGCCCATTGGGACCCTATCAGTGTTTGTGATGCAACCTCTGACTTAAAGCAGGGGAGATAACATGCTTAGCAACACTGGACAATACTCTAGCAACTCTTCCATTCTCCAGGATTGCTCAAAGAGGAGAGAAAGGTTCTAGAAATTATAAACTTGAGTTTATTGCTCCTGAGCAAAAGACAAATCCTAGTTGTTTAAAAGCACAGTTTTGCTTTGTTTTTTTATGTAGACAAGAAAGAAGGGGAGAGATCACAGGTTTACCGAAAGCAGATTGTATCAGATGTCCATTTCTTTTTTTCAATAGAATTATGCAACTGGCTATTAGAATACCAGAAACCTAGTATCTGTATTTTAACAAGGCATTTTATATGGACAAAGGAATGAACAATTGTGGCTTCTTGACATTTTGCGAATGTGTTGCCAAAGACTTGTTAAATAGGTAGGTCAGTGTTTGTCTAGAGGGTCAACACATATGATGTACCACAGGCCATTGGATGTAGAGCTGTTTTATACCACCTTGGGTGAAGATTGTGTTGGAATATACAAACCAGGGGTGTCTAAGAGCATTGTGAAGCATTACACAGTAACAATTCCATTTCCAAGGATGGTATTCAAACAATTGCAATAAACTAGGACAAGGAACTTCTGAACCTGTTTTTTTCCCCCCTTGGTCGTCCTTGTGACTGAACCATGACTTGACATTTTCCTCTAAATGTGGGGAGGTTCTGTTTTCATACTTCTACAAATTGAATATTTTGGGCTCAAATGGTTTCCTCCAAATAATTTTTTTTTATGACTTTCTTGATATTAACTTAGTTTTCTCCCTGTTACATAAATCCTATGAACACAGGAATTGGTGCTTAGAGATCCCATAAGGGCTGACCATGATGTAGACTTCTGAAGAGTCAGAGCAAGGCTTTAAAAAAAAAAAAGGAAGAAGCTGCCAGAATTCCTTAGGTATGAAATCAACCTCATCTCTTTTTCTGTTTATAACAATATGGGTAGTTGTGGGGCATGTGGATTCTGGGGAGACTAAAATGTTACAATAGCTTTTCCAACCTATATGTCTTCGAATCACCTCAGAAGCATTGTGGCAAATGTTGGGCAAACTTAAGTTGCCTAAGTTTGGGCAAGCCAGCTGACCTCTTCACTGCCTTGAACCCTAAGAAGCTGTGGCTTCCAGAAGTGTTCCCTGGTTGAATGGCAGAGTCTGCAATGGATACAGAGCTGGGGAGATAGAGTCAGTATGTTGAATGAGTCTGATCCAGTAATGCCCCAGTAGACCCAAATGGCTAAGTGCTCTAGTAAGGCAGGAGGTGAATATTAGTTTTTAAATTTTTTAAATCTTGATTTATTTTTGAGAGAAAGAGAGACAGAGTACGAGTGGGGGAGGAACAGAGAGAGGGAGACACAGAATCCGAGGCAGGCTTCAGGCTCTGAGCTGTCAGCACAGATCCCGATGCGGGACTCGAACTCACAAACCGTGAGATCATGACCTGAGCTGAAGTTGGACGCTTAACCAACTGAGCCACCCAGGCTCCCCAATTAGTTCTGTGTAAGTAAGTACAGGGTAGTGGGAGGTGAGAGAACTTTAAGGCTTATATCAGAGTCCTAAAAGGCTGCAGGGAGAGAAAGTATGCCATTGCCAGTGCCCTTTTGGGAGTGGAATATGTTTGCAGGGGAAAAATGCTCTAATATTAGTCCCTGCCTCTATGAAGTTTATTGTTTAGTGAAGAAGAGTCATTAAATGAGTAATTATAAAAATATTTACTGTTGCAAGGGTGATGGGAACCTAAAACAGAGGAGCCTAATTGGGCTTCCCTAAAAATGTGATGCTGAAGCATAAGCTAGGGTTGAGCCCAGTGGGAACCAACCAGGCAAAGGGAGTCAGGGTGGTTCAGGGAGGTAGAGAGCTTTTTCAGTAGAGCAAACACGCCTTGAGAAGGCTTCCTCTCTATCAAATAAGCTCGTGGCTTATTTGAAGAACCAAAGACCAGTTTGGCTAGAACCTGAGGAGTTGTGACACATCTTGAAAAACATGTAGGCATCTTAGATAGCTCTCACTCAGATGCTTAAAGAAAGTGTTTATAGTTGTCTGTACTGCAGTAATGCGGGTTTTTTCTACTGTAGCAGTTGGTTTTAAACTTGTGGCATGGTGAGTGATAGTCTTACTTGATCCTGTGCTTTATAGACCATGCCTAGAGTTTTAGGTTTAATCCCAGATACCATTTTACGAAGGACATAGATAAACTGAACCATCCACATTCGTGACTGTCTAATGCTGAAGGAGCTAAAAATAAAAACAATTTAATTGAGTTTTCACCGAAAGACAAAAGGCCGCTTGGCCTGGAGAAGGCGAGGAAGGGGAGGGAGGGATGACCTCAAAACCATCCTTAAACATACAAAGGTCTGTCAGTGGAGACAGATGGACACTTGTGGCCCTAGAGGACCAGGTAAGGATCAGTGAGGTAGAAATTAGCAGCAGATTTCAGCTTGCTCTCCCCAACGTGTATAAAATGTTGAACGTGTATAAAAAGGGACTAGACCCTTTCCACGAACAAGAATGTGCTTGTCCTTGGACACATCTGTTGTGCTGGCTGATCACTTCTGCAAGTTTTGTAAGAAATCTCAACACCTCCTAACTTTGGATTAGCCGACCTGCTTTCCCATATATACCTAATTTCTCCCATGGCAGTTTAGTAAAGTTGAAGAATGTAGGCTTTAGGGTCAAAAGAGCTTGATTTAAAATCACAACTCTGCCACTTTTAACCTATCTGTATTGTCTAGAGAGGGAAGGCCTGGGATGGTGGTATTTTCCTCTGGGGGGGGGGGGGGGTACTTTCCTCTGCGTCTGCCAGGTGCCTGGGCACACAATTAGTTTTGGAGCTCCTTAATTTAAATTCAAGCCTCAAAGTTTTCTGAATAAGTCAGGTGGCTGGAAATTGTGCTGCACGTTGGGGTGGGGCCCACGTATGAAGGGTGCAGCCCCTCAGGGTTCCAGCTAAAAGGGGTGGTTTTTGAGAATCCCTTTGTTAGAACGGGTGGAGAGAAATGACTTTTGCTTTTCTAATGCTGATGAGGCGGCCAAAACACTAGTCTGTATCACGGTTTTTTCTTCAGGTTTGGCAAACATTCCTATGACAAAAAGGTGGTATTAAGTGCTGAGTTTACCTGCTGGGGTTCTTCACTTTTGTTAGATTTTGATCCATTGATTCCTCGATAATCTATATATAAGCTGTTCGATGCGTTCAAGAGGATGTTTTGATATTCCATCCAATTTCTCCTCCCAGGCAACTACTCATAATAATTTACACGTAATACTTAAAAAAATTTTTTTTTGTCTTGCTGTCCTCCATGTGCTGTATCCTTGACACCCCTTTTATTTCTGTATTGTTATTTATCTTTTTTCAAAGGGCCATACATGCAAATGATGATGCAATTCTAAAAGGCATAAGGACATATGGTAACAAGTCCTTACTGCTCTCCGGCCACCAAGCAGCCCTCCTAGAGACCGCCACATTACCAGTTTATGCTGTATACAGCAATTGTGCGAAAATAAGATGTTTCCAAGCTTGGATTAGCTGTTGTAAGTTACTGTTGGACGTTGGTCTGAAAGGGTCAAAAGCCAGGAAACGGTTACCATAAAAGTCGGGTTAGTGATTACTCCTGGGGCAGACAGACGTATGATATACAGGAGGCTAATGTGGTGTCAATAATCCTCTGTTTCTTGCCTTGAATGGTGGTTAAATTGTTGGTATAGATCTATGCAATTCTGTATATACGTTGCATTTAATGCGTATGTGTGTGCACACACGCACCACGCCGTTTATAGAAACAACTGCAAAGCGATCATCTCAAAAACAACCAGAGAGAACAGGTGGATTACCTGTAAAGCGGCAGTTTGACTCACAGCGGTTCGCTGTTGTGACAGAAGTCCAGAGATAAAAGAATGATATCTTCCAGTGCTGGTTAAAGTCAGATCTAGAATGGCATGTGCTTATAAACTATTCCTCAGGAGTGAACATAAAATCAAGGTAATTTCTAATAGACCAAAAGAATTTACAGTTTACTTACCTGTGCTGAGAAAAACTGCTTAGCTTTCTTTTTTAAAAATCTTTTTAATGTTTATTTATTTATTTATTTTTGAAAGAGACAGAGAGAGAGAGAGAGAGAGAGAGAGAGAGAGAGAGAGAGAGTGGGGGAGGGGCAGAGAGAGGGAGACACAGAATCTGAAGCAGGCTCCAGGCTCTGAGCTGTCAGGATAGAGCCTGACGCGGGGCTTGAACCCACAGACCGTGAGATCTGTGACCTGAGCTGACGCTTTACTGACTGAGCCACCTGGGTGCCCCATGAATATACTACTTTCATAAGAGTATTGAATGCTATGGAAACAGTGAAGAAGCAGTGTTTCAAATAACAATTAACACAGAGAATGAAAGTGAGAAGGAGCAACCACCCCAATGCAATACTGTTCTTATAATTTCTACTTACTGTCTATGGCAGGCCCTTTGTGTTATTGAATTCAGATACCAACCTTGTCACTATTGTTCCTGTTTTTCACGTGAGAAAACTTGGGTTGAAAGAAGTGAAGTGTCTTACCCAGTGGGCATAGAGGTAATGCCCGGTAATGCCAGGCTCCTGTTCTCATTACATTACACTGTGTCACCATATTGAAAAACCAAAAGCCAAAAGGTGACAGAATCACCTGTCACAATACGTAGAGACAACAGCTATTTACACTGGCACGTTTTTCTCCCACACGTTTATGTTATACAACTGGGATTTCTTTTATTTCCTAACTGTTTGCTCAAACGTCTTTTCAAAATCTCCACATTCACCTCTGGGCTTTTCAAGTTCGGTGGTTGATGAATCTTGCCACTCTTGGCTGGAGATACCTTGACCCGAACTCTTCGGTTTGACTGATGTGTATAATGTTGTATTTTCTTTGCATTCCTGTTATGTGGTGCCGCTTTGAGCCTTAGTTACAAAGTTGACCGTCTTTACAAGGTAAGCATTTCAAGTTGAGTTCGTCTTGCCCCAGCAGGCAGGTATCTCCTCCTGGGTACACTCTCCCATACGTTGTTCTAGTCATTCGGGTTGAACACCTTTGAGAAGTCCGTTATCTTTGACCTTTCCCTCTCTGCTCTGATGCCTGTCTCCAACAGAAGTAGGAGAGCGTGATACTGGACAGGAAGAAGAGATGGCAGGTGTTAGGGGAAAAAATAGTCCTCTCCTGGGGGATTGGGGAAAGAAAGTGAAATGTTAAAAGTGTCTGACGCTGTGGCCTAGCAAAGTTGGCACAGAAATTTAACCATCACACCGAGCTTTTGGGCCTGGCCAAAGTGAAGACCCCAAAGGACCATTCCCACAGTATGAAAGTGAAGTTGGGAGGGGGAAAAAACCCACGACTCTCCCACCCTGCGGATTGGAAGAAGACTTCTCTGTTCAAACCTTTGGCAGTGAATCAAGGGGAAAAATTTTTTTCTGAGACTTGATAAACTGATTTTCATGTGAGTTTTTGTAGTCTAAATTCATCCTGCCTGGGTGGTCTCAAAACCCCAAGCTGAGAATTTAGTTTAACATTTTTCTGTTAATGCTTCTATGCACTTATCAGAGGCAAACAGGAATCCTCTTGAAAGTCCCCCTCCATCCTAGGTTTCAATTATTTCCAATTTAAATTCCCCCAAACAATAAGAAGCTTAGATAAAAGAAACAAATTACAAGACCATGAGCAGGAAGCAGCAGAAATGACAGAGTGGAAATCAGTTCAAAGATGCTCTATGTTAGTGTTATCAAACAGAATAAAAAGTAGTTGTGTTAGAGGGCACCTGGATGGCTCAGTTGGTTAAGTGTCTGACTTCGGCTCAGTTCATGACCTCATGCTTCGTGAGTTCGAGCCCCAGGTCAGGCTCTGTGCTGACAGCTCAGCTCAGAGCCTGGAGCCTGCTTCAGATTCTGTCTCCCTCTCTCTCTGCCCCTCCCCTGCTCATGCTCGGTTTTTCTCTCTCAAAAATAAATAAGTGTTGAAAAAAGTTTAAAAAAAAGTAGTTGTGTTAGATATTTTTAAGACATAAATGGAAGCTTAAATATGAATAGGGGACCTGTCCACATCCACTAGGATAGTATAACAAAAAAAAAAAAAAAAAAAAAAGATGGACAATAACAAGGATGTGAAGAAATTGGGACCCTCATACTCTATTGGTGGGAATTAAAAATGCAGCCATTTTTAAAACAGTTTGACAGTTCCTCAAAAAAGTGAGACAGAGTTACCATGTGATCCAACAATTCCACTTCTAAGGATATATATACCCAAGAGAAATGAAAACATATCTGCACAAAAACTTATACATGAATGTTCGTGGCATTACTCATAATAACCCCAAAGTGGAAATGACCCAAGTGGCAATCAACTGATAGATATACAAGATGTGGTTTATCCATATAATAGAAGATTGTTTAGCCATTAAAAGGAATAAAGTAGGGACATAAGCTACAACACAGATGAACCTTAAAAACTGTGCTGTGTAAGACAGCAGACACTAGAGGCCACATATTATATGATTCCATTTATACATAATACCCAGAATAAGCAGATCCATAGTGACAGAAAGTAGATTAGTAGACTGGAGACTGAAGAAAAACGAAAGTGACTGCTTTATGCGTATGAGGTTCCTTTCGGGTGATAAACGTGTTAATGATTGTACAAGTCTCTGAAGATACTAAAATCCATTGAATTGCACATTTAAAAAGGGTGAATTTGGGGCTATGGAAATTATACTTCAGTAACTCATAAAAATATCAACAGAGAATGAAAATACACTTTAAAAACAAACTTCTAAAAAGGAAAACTAAAATAATTGAAATGAGAACACTCAGTGGGTAAGTTTAACAGCAGATTAGACATACCTGAGAGAGAATTAGTGACTTGGAAAAAATTCTCCAGAATACAGTGTAGAAAAACAAAGATGGGACGTATGAGAGAGAGGTTAAGTGACATTGAGGGAAAGGAGAGCTGACACATGTCCAATAGTTACAGAAGGAGAAGAGGGAGAAGACAGTGTAGAATTAGTATTTGAAAAGAAAGTCGCTGGAAATTTTCCAGAAATGATAGAAGAACCATCCACAGTTTTCAAGAAACCCAACAACCCTCAAGCAAAAACAATACACATTAAATTTTCTAGGAAAAGTTGTCCACATATTTATCTACTTTTCTAGATTATTGAATAAGCAAGCTAAAATTTCCAGTGCAATCAGTAAGAGAATATAAATAAATTGCATATATTCAAACTAGTAGAGAAAAAAATAGAAGTTAAAAAAAGGTAGCCTGGGTGGCTCGCTCAGTCGGTTAAGCGTCCAACTTGATTGCAGCTCTAGTCATGATCTCTTGGTTGGTGAGATGGAGCCCCGTGTTGGGCTCTATGCCGGGCGGAGAGCCTGCTTAAGATTTAGTTACGCATCTGACTTTGTCTCAGGTCATGATCTCACGGTTTGAGAGTTCGAGCCCCTCATCGGGCTCTCTGCTGTTAGCACAGAGCTCGCTTTGGATCAGCTGTCCACCTCTCTCTCTGCCCCTCAGCTCTCATGCACACTTGCTCTCTCAAAAATAAACATTGTTTTGAAAAAAGATTTGCTCTCCCTCTGCTCTCATGTGCTCTCTCTCTCTCTCAAAAAGAAAAAAAAAAATAGAAAAAGAAACACAACTGGACCAAAAACTAGGAAGCAAGAAATAAGACGGGAGATCTAAATCCTGCTTCCCTCATCCCTTATGGGTGTTCCCAAGAGCATCCCCCAATAAATTTCCTATATGGGAATATTTGAATCTGTTTCCAGGGCGACCTGATCTGTGAAATTGGTACAACTGCTCTGGGAAAGGATTGAGTAGTACCTACTTAAATTGGACTTCTGTGTGTCATATGTCACAACAATTTTACTGTTAGAAATAAACTCTAGACATAATCTGCCATATATACACCAGGAGGTATGTACAATGCTCATCAATAGTAGACTGGATGAATAAATCATGTTATATGCAACCAATGGAATTTTATACAACAGCAGAAAAGGGCCATAGCCACATGCATCAACATGGATGCATTACAAAAACATAATAGCAAAAGGAGCAAGTCACAGAAGAATACAAGGAAGAGTCTATTTAGCTAAAGTTCAAAAATAGGCAAAATAATTCGCTGTGTTATTATATATACACAAATGCATATATGTATATATATACATATCCCTTCATAGTCATACATATGTATATAGATATATATATACACACACACACACATATATATACATATACATAACTATAAAAATATAAGGAATAAGTAATACAAAATTCAAGACAAGGAATTGCTTGTGGAGAGGAGAGAAAGGAAGAGGACACAGGAGAGACTTCCGAAGTACCAGTAATATTCTACTTATGAATGGTGAGTCCCTGGATGTTCAACTCATTTTCTTCAAATTAGACACATCCATTATATAATATTTAAAAAAATGTTTTTAACGTTTATTCATTTTTGGGAGACAGAGAGAGATAGAGTATGAGTGGGGAAGGGGCAGAGAGAGAGGGAGACACAGAATCTGAAGCAGGGTCCAGGCCCTGAGCTGTCAGCACAGAGCCCGATGCAGGGCTCGAACTCACGAACTGTGAGATCATGACCTGAGCCGAAGTTGGACAGTCAACCGACTGAGCCACCCAGGCGCCCCCCTTATATAATATTTTTAATGTGAAGTATACTTCACAATGGAAAAATGCATTTAAAATAAATTACTTGGGGTGCCTGGGTAACTCAGTTGGTTAAGCATCAGACTCTTGATTTCAGCTCAGGTCCTGTATTCATGGTTTATGAAATCAAGCCCCGCTTTGGGCTCTGTGCTGAAAGTACAGACCCCGCTTGAGATTCTCTCCCTCTCTCTCTGCCCCTCCCCTGCTCTCTCTTTCTCTCTCTCTCTCAAAATAAACATTTAAAATAAAATAAATTACTCAATAAAATTTATTCAAAGAAGGCTGCAGAATGCATTAACTAGTTGGTTTCTAAGAATTTTGCAAAAAAAAAAAAAAAACTTTGAAGAAAAATGTTCGAGCACAACAGAAAATTAAGGAAAAAACTAGTCCGAACACTTTTTTGTTTCCTGAATTTCCCCCTGGAAAAGGTAAACATTACCTGGGTTTTCTGTTTGTCAACCTCTTAAAGTTGGGGTGGGTGGGGGTGAGGGAGGAGACTGCTGTCCTTGGAGGTAATCAAAGGGAAGCTATTACCATCGCCTGTCTTATCTCTATGTCTTTCTTGAATCTCCCAGTCTGTATTCCTACATGTGGATTCCCTCCCTACCTCCTGATAATGAAGCTTCATTATTTACCCTTATAGGGGATGTTGCAATAAGGAGTGTCTGTCGCCCTACAAAGGGACTGGGTCAGAAGAACATGCTGGAGGCAGGTGGGCAGAGGAGGGAAGGAGATAGAGGAGGACACTTCACACCAGAGCCTCCAGGACTCCATTTAGCCAGGGGATGTTGAAAAGGGCAAAGCTGTAGCACAGCCAGTGTGGTCCTCAGCCAAGAGTGGGGAAATGCTGGCTTCCCGGGACGCTGCCCTGTGATTCAGGCTGAAGAAATAGGAACTGAGATGCTTGAGCCCCATGTGGGCTAAGGCGGGTACCCCTGCACCCCCAAGCCAGCTGGCCTGGCCATAGAGCTGCAGGGCCAGATGCACTGCCCTTCCGCAGATGCTACTACAGCCTTTCCCACGGGGCTCACAACAGAGCAGTGCTCAAAACAACCCAGGGGCATATAGCATTTTATTACAATGAGGGAGTCTGGGAAGGGACCAGAAGCCCAGACTCCTGCTCCAGGTACACGGAGGATCCACTCTGCTCTCTTAAAGCTGCAGTGTTACTTTGAGCCTCAAGGTGGTACAGCAGCACAGTCTACGGCTTGCGGAAAAAACCCAAGTAAACTTTGCAAAAAGCTTTCTTAGGCACGATTAGCCTGACTGCTTGAACAATTTCTCAGTCTCTGGCGGGCATGCCCTGTTTCAGCTAGGCTGGCTCCTAATATCTAGTCTGACTTGCAAGGTCTCTCCTTACTGGTCCATCCACTTCCATCCCCAGCCAGAACCTGGACCATTTTCTCAATGCTTTGGTCACTTCTGCTCAGATTCACCCCTCAGTTTCAGGTCAGAACTGCTGCCCTGTGGTCATGGGACCTGTCTTCGCGCGCACCACCGAGACAGTGCCAGGCACACAGGAGAGGTACGGCCATGGGGAACCTCGGGTCACAGCCTGCTCAGGTGCTCAGGTGAGCATGTGCAGATGGCCACCACCTGCATTCTTCCTGTGTTCAAGCCTCCCCTTTCCTTGGGAGGAAAATGGGTAAAATAAAACTGACCCATTCCCACCCGTCTCTGTCACTCCTCAGTAGGTTTTTTGGATTTTTCTATTAGCATTTCATCCTGTCCTCACCACTCAGAATTAGCTTTTATCCTAAGTGTCCTCTAAATTTTACTCCGAATTCAGTCTGTGTTCAAAATGTCCCCCTATCAATACAATCTTCCCGGAAATAGCAACTACCTTCCATCACTTATTATCCTCTTACATTATATTATTGCATCATTGCTTTATTTTCCTTCTTAGCCCCTTTCCCATCTGAGATAAGCATGTATTTATTACCTCTTTACCCCCTAGAATGTAAGCTTCCTTAGAGCTGGGACTTTGCCAGTTTTGTCCTGTATTGTGTCCTCAGCCCTAGAACACGGGATCTGGCATATAGTGGACATGCGGCAAGTGTTTGTTGAATGAATGGATGGATGGGTGGATGGATGTGATAAGGATTTACCCCTCCCCGGCAGGCCAGGGTTTGAAGCAGTGAACTGAGAGTTTGCAGTCTAGAGTTGACCCACTAGTCACTTATAGGACTTTGAGCAAGCTACTTGATCTCCCAGTGTGTGGCCTGTTTCCTAATCTGAAAATGAGTGGGCTGGACTTAATGATCTGAAGTTCTTTCCTGCCCTGACAGTTTTGGTTTCATGATTAAGCTTATAAAAGGGCCAACACCATAAACCAGGTGATAAACAACATGCATTTGTAGCAGGAAACTGTTGCAAATATTAACCTAGCTTCAAAGGATGCATTTATTACATGTGAATAAACACATAATTGCATCATAAAGTCTTTAAAAGATCATTTTCCTAAGAAAATCTTGTATGTATTGGTCTTTGCTTATATTCCCATTTTGGTCTCTGGCTCTATGTATTGATGATTCTGAATTTTTTTGACAAAGTTTTGTTTTCTTAAATTATTGTTCTTCTTTTGGGATCTTCCTGTTATTTCTTCCCATTAGTAATTTCCAGTTGTCTAGAGCTGAGAATATTCTATATCAGACACAGCTTCAGGTTCCCAATTTTGGAAAATCAGTAACTTTATTTTGGGAACAATGACACACTCTTAGTGTGCTTCAAACACGGTAAGTAGGTTTCAAAATAATAATAATAATAATAAAACCCCTTATTTTTTAAAAAGAACTATCATGTTATGCCATAATTTTCTTCTTGGTACTTGGTTGTCATTGTTTTGTGGGATTGGTACATGTCTGGTATCTATAAATCCTTAAAATATTTTTTTGAATGAGTGGTCAATGGCATGTGAGAGAAAAAACTCATGTCCTGAGACATAGGTAGAAATTCATGAAAGTGGCCCTTTCTTATCCAAGAGAGGTAATCCAAATGAGCTTGAGGGCCAAAGGCATTGCTTTTCAAGTCCCCCAACTTTAAATGTCTATTCTTGTCTCTTTATAATAAAAAGCAAACAAGAAAACGTGATGCCTGTGGTAGGCAGAATAATGACCCTCCAAATATGTCCAAGTCCCTATCCTTAGACCCTGTGAATGTTTTCCCTTACATGGCAAAAGGGACTTTATAGACATGATAAAGTTAAGGGCCTTGAGATGGGGAGATTACTTTGGATTATCCAGGTGGGCCCAATCTAATCTTCTTTAAGTGGGAGAATGTTTCACAGCTGTAGTCAGAGGAAGACATGATCAGAGAGAGTCAAAGAGAGGCCACGTAGCTGGCTTTGAAGGTGGAGGAAGGGGCCAAGAGCCCATGAAAGCAGGCAGCCTGTAGCAGCTGGAAAAGGCAAGGAAATGGATTCTCCCTTGGGGTCTTCAAAAGGGATGTATGTGGTCCTGAGGACACTGATTTTAGCCTCGAGAGACCAACGTCAGACTTCCGATCTACAGAACTGTAAGGTGATAAAATTTGTGTTGTGTTACACCACTAAATGTGTAGTAATTTATTACAGCAACAATAGGAAACTGATACATTACTTTCTTGTTTGAATGAAAACTTTTGAGTTCCCCAGAGTAAAAGAGACGCCAGGCCAGGAGTCTAGAGCTGAGCCACCAGCCACATGTGGCCACCAAGCACTTGAAATGTGACCAGTTCAAGTTGAGATGTGCTCTAAGTATAGAGTGCACACAGATTTCGATGATGTGGTATGAACAAAAATCTCATTAATAACTTATTCATTCGATTACATGTCGAAATGGTACTATTTTGGATACATTGATTTAAATGAAATATATAATTAAAATGTATTCACCTGTTCTTTTTTTAACTTTTAAAAAAATGTTACTGTTCGAAAATTTAAATTACCCTGCATGTATTTGTGGCCCACACTATACCTCTATTGGTCAGCATTACTATGGAACATCACTGAAGGATAGAAAGCGGTCACTTCAGTGATGTAAAGTTCTCCAACCAAGTGGCAAGCTGTGATGAGAATAATTAGAAAGAGGCTTCCAGGAGGAAAGGCCAGGTTTTCTCGTGTCTTCCTATACCGGACTGAAAGAGAAGGTGTCCTAAAGGTCTTTATATCCTCAGCACCCAGCAGAGAGACTGGCACATGCTCAGTATGTGTTTGTAGAGCATGCATTTGATGTTCCTGACCCTAGAGGGTGCTTTGACAAGGCACAACGAGATGGCAAATTTGTCTCGAACAATTGTCCTGCAGGAACTAGAAACCGTGGTCGAAAAGGTAACAAGATGCAACGACTGGCCTTTTCCCTTTTGACCAGTATCTGTTGCCCTACCTTACCTCTCTTGCACAGGGCCAGTTAGCATTTCCAGATCAGAAAAGACATCAAAAAGGTTTAGAAACCAAAAGGCAGCCTCAGAGTCAAACCCAAATACCAAGAAGAATTCCAGCATTTCTGTCTGGCCTATTTCTTATCTCGGTGGCGATTTCTCAGTAATGCAGAGGGTACATGGGTTGAGCTTAGAATCGGGAGACAAATTCTTCATCTGAACTTGTGGTTCTCCTCTGATTTGCTGCATGATTGACTTAGCTTCCGTCTAGTTTCTTTCACCATGCTTGTGAAAGGAGGTACATGTTTATATCTATCACTACAGGGCACTGTGAGGATGAATTAGTGGCTCTGATTAGAAGTACTTTTTAAAATATCGGAAATAATTTGCCTTTGAAACAAATTACCCTGGCACAGGATTTGGGATCCTGATCAGTTGCTTTGCTGCAGCAATGGCTTTGACATTTGTGGGATCTGTTGTGGTTCAATGGTTATTATAGGTCCAACATACTGTAGTTGTCCACCATGGTTATATGTAGCTAAATGTTGCCAGTTATTTTTCCCGGTATGATGTCATTTGCTTAACTGAAATGAACTTTGTGCCATTAGAAATGGGGAAATACAATTGATTGCAATGCCATTTGAGTCTGTTTTGAGGTATTGTGGACGGAAATATCCTGGTTACTTGGTTGGGATGATTCATGTAGCAGAGCAGCCCGGGGAATAAACTTTACCTTGTCCTTGTCTTTATTTTTGTTTTCTATATGGAAACTAATAATTTGAGGTTGGCAACGTGGATTTGGGCTAAATTTCTTCAATGAATTTTTTTTCCATGGCTCTCTACTTCAGACCAAAAATCTCCAATCCTAGGCTGTTTTCCAAAGGCAAATCTACACACAGGCCCTCCAAAAGACTGCTAGCCTATCGGATACCACAGTCAGCCCTTCTCTGAGGTTGGCAAGGCTCAGAACGCATTATATTTTAGTCAAAAACAGAGTGTCACCGTTTATTCCCAGGAGCCAGAAAGTGAATTAGTCATGACAGTGTTGTTGTCAGTGGAGACTGTTGCCTGGTACATAGGCTGAGCTCGTTAGTCTGACCCCCATACTGGGGCATGGTGTGTGTGACCAGTGAGAAAGTGCTGATGGTCTGGTAATTGAAGACAGCGTGTGTTCATATCCATAGCCCCGCTCACAGAGCTGTCTTCGGCAGACAGCATGGCTGGTTGGTTAAACACACACACACACACACACACACACACACACACACAAGCACATGCACACGCACATGCATGCAAAGTTAAGTTTTTCCTGATGCTTCAAGAAAGTCTGTGAGTGAAGACAAACGATATCGCCTGGGAGCAACCGACCGTCCTCTCACTATGAAAATGCATAGTCACAGGACATGAATAACATGGCCGCCAAAAAGCCTATAGTAATGAAGAGATCAAGGCATTAACTACCGACGGAGAAAATGATAGAGACACAATCCAACTATTTCATAATAACCTATAACAACCTTAAGCCATCTATGTTTATCCTCTTCAAATAAACCATTTTAATAGCCCCAAGCCTCTTGTTTAAAACTGGAGACCACTCATTCATTAAAATTATGTTTCTTTTAGTTGACTAAACATAGACAAAATATCTTAGAGTTTTGGAAAATAGCAGTAGCTCATGAACGACTGAGCACAGTTGGCTCTAGCTTTGAAGATGCACATGTTGAATCCCCTCCCCTGCTCCCCTCCTGCTGAATGCATAGCTTTTGTCCACGTAACACTATGTTCAGTTTGAGAGCTGCTGGAAGCAATGTCTTTTATTCCCCCTTTTATTTCCTTTATTTTGCTAGCTCGCAGAGGCCATGGCACGGTCTGTTATCATCATCACCATTTAAAGCTTATCTTTGTGGAGGTGATTGTACGGAGGGTTGTCAAAACCCGAGGAAATGTGGCCTTTGGTGAAGGGCCACGGAAAAATATGACAGCATTTTCAGAGTGGCCTAGTACAGGCGATGCTACCCATGCCAGGCAGATGCAAAGCAGTTAATTTTGTCCCGGAAGCCAGTGGCACTCCAGTAGAGAGGGGGTAGACATTTCAGGAGCCGTTTGTCTTTCTGCTTAAACAGATGTGCCTGGATTGTAGCCTTTTAACAGACTACGCAGGCACCTGCAATGATGTCACCTGCTTAGCTCGCTCTAGCAGGTTAGTGAGTCTCCCACCGGACCTGCTGAGTCACAACCTCTGGGGATGGGGTAGGCAGGAATCCCAATTGCTTTACATAAACTTTTAATTTGAGAGTAGTTTTAGATTTACAGAAAAGTTGCAAAGACAGTACAGAGAGGTCCCGTCCCCGCCACACCCAATTTTCTTGATTAATATCTTATATGAGTATGGTACATTTGTTACAGTTAATGAACCAATACTGACACATTATTAACGAAAGTCCACACATTATTCACATCATGCCCTTTTTCTATCACAGGGTCCTATCCAGGATACCACCTTTCATTTAATTGTCATGTAAATATCTCCTTAGACTTCTCTTTACTGTGGTAGTTTCTCAGAGGATCCTTGTTTTTGATGACCTTTAAGAGGTTTGAGGAGTCCGGGAGAGGGTTTTTTTTAGAATGTTTCTCAATTAGGATTTGTTTGACGTTTTTCTCATGGTCAGACTGGGGTTATGGCTTTCTGGAAGGAAGACCACAGAGGTAAAGTGCCCTTCTTGTCACATCACATCAGGGGGATGTACTATCACCATGACTCATTGTTGATGGTAACCTTGATTCCCTGTCTGAGGTGGTTTTGACAGGTTTCTCCACTGTAAATTTACTCTTTTTTTCCCACCTTTGCACACTGTACTCTTTGCAAGCATATCATTGTGGGCAGTCCACACAAAAGGAGTGGGGAGGTATTGTCCACCTTGAGGGGGAGAGTAGCTGTAAAACAATTTGGAATTCTTCTGCATGGGAAATTTGTCTACTCTTTCCATTTATTTATCTATTCAATCATTTGTGTATATCAGTATGAACTCATGGATTTTGGGTTGTAAGCTAATACTACTTTTAATCAAATCACTCCAGCTTTGTCCACGGGGAGTTCTTTCAGTCGACTCCCATATCCCTTTGATATATCCCCATTGTTGCGGGGTTCTTTCAGCACTCTGGGGCCTTCTTCCACTGAAAGATGTTCCAAGATTCCACATTTTCAACAGGCTCCAACACATGCTAAAATTCAATATCTACTGTTCTCATCCATCAAAACCAGAAATTTCCAACTGGCCTGCTTATTGGTGGATAGGGGACAAAGCCATTAAAAAAAAACACCTCATAGAATAACTTGTGTCTTCAAAGTCTCTTCAGTTTATTCTGTAACATCTATAGCCAGGGCATGCACAAAAAGGCAGTTATTCAAACCCAGTCAAGAGACCAGGACTCATCTGAGGAGAGTCATCAATGAAGCATTTTCCTGGGAGCTGCAGGGCTCCTGGGCCACAGGTATGATGCTGGGTGCCCTGAGCTCGTCCCATCCCTGTCAGAGGATCTGGAGCCATCTCAGCTGCTTGCTGGGACTTTCTGGTGACTTCCATGAGAGAGATGGTCAGAAAAGACCTTGGACAACAAACACAGGGGGCTGGCTGTGGAGTAGGGTAGAGGTGTTCTTCAGAGAGGGGTTGTGTGAGGGAAAAACTGGGCTGTGGGTAAGCCCGTGCTATGGAAATGAGAAAGAATTGACTTTGTGTTCGCATAGGGTATTGAGTGCATGTCTGTGTGTATGCAGGTGTGGTATGTGTGTGTGTGTGTGTGTGTGTGTGTGTGTCTCCATGAAGACTTGCACACACATGGGGAAACATTTCTTCCAACTACCTTGGTCACTGCCATCCACCCTTTATAACTGGATTAGATTAAAAGCCTGTCACTGTGGGAAGGGCATGCTGTATAGACACATCAAATTCTTAACATTCTACAGTGAAGACAAAACACAACAGCACACAGAACCATCCTGCCATGAAGGTAACTGGCTCCTGCTTTTCTTGGCTCTTCCTTGGTTTCTAGATTTGCCTTGGCTCCTCTGCTGTGGCTGAACATCTGTTCACCTTTGCAAAATGCTTCTAGTAGTGTTTCTAATCCGTGGTAACAACAAATTGCATGTCTTCCTTGACATTATGGCATTTTTAAACTGCTGAGTGTCTGATGTCAGGAATCGCTTGCTTATTATTATGTACACCCCCCATATTATCCATTTGGATTATTCTTCCTCCTCTTTACCCAAATGTCCCCCCCCCCCACCCCCCCAGTACACGTCCTCCCTCAGTTCTGCTGAGGACTTGTAAGGACTGCCTCCAGGTAATCTCCCTCTGGCAGGCTACCCTGTCAGCAGGAGCTGTCCTCCAGGTACGATTCTTGGCATGCTCAACGCCATTCTGGAAGCACGTGTGGTTTTTAGCGCTTAAGCCACTATTGATTATCTTTATTGGGGATCGGGGATGTTGTATATTGTCTCTCAGGGCTTTTCCCCATCTGTTGCTGGGCTTGAGTTTGTGGCGGAGATTCATTTGAAATGGGATTGCTGTCTGGTTTTTTTTTTGTTTTTTTTCCATTTGAGGCAAGAGTGCAGATGGGCTCTACTTTTAATTCTCTTGCTGCCACCTGGGAGGAATTTGTAATTTCGCTCCTGAAGTCAAGAGGAAAAAAGAACTGCATCTGAAATAATCGAATGCAAGGGTGTGCCAACACACTTCGACGACTCCAACAACCTCTAACTCCAGCAACTCCGACAATCTGTGTAACTATCTGTGTCTTGGGATGGGTGGGTGGGTAGCTTTCCTTTGAGCTTCCACTCCAGGTCTGGAATCCCGATGATAAAGGTGACGTGTACCACGGCAGTAAGGCGACTTACATCTGTTGAATGGTGTCTAGTTGAGAAAAATCCTCCCACTCAACTCAATGACATTTTCATAATGACATTCTGAGGTAGACGCACCGCCTCGTTGTGCAGCTGAGGAAACTGCTGATAAGGGTTTCCTTGTTTTTCTCCTTCAAACTCATAAAACTCCTAAAGGTGTGCAACGATGATTGCACATTGATAGACAGCAGAATCCACGCAAATAAACCAACAATCGCATTACGACCGGAATGCGACTCTTACAGGGGCGCAAACACAAATAAAGATTAAAAAAAAAAGATCTTTGTGCGTCTTTGTGGATTTGCAAAGCGCTAGGTGGAGCTACGGGTCTTGTCTTTAGGATGGCGACCCAGGGTTTCTGCCCTGGAGCTGCCTCCCCACCTCTTTCCTGGGCCCTCTCTTCTGGCCCCAAACTGCACTGTGCTGCCCTCCCTTCCCTCCAGCCAGTTCCTCTCCAGGCCTGTCCCCCACTGAGAAGGTACTTTCCTGTGTGTTCCCTGTGGATGCTCAGCTGGGCTTCCGGCCACCCAGCGCTGACCTTGCGGTCACCTCCTTCATTCCCTTCCTCTGGGAGGTCACAGTGCGATTCCACGCTACCCCCTCATCCATTTCTTCCTCCTAAATTGTTAGCGTCTAGAACGCTACCAAACATGAAAGCAGTTTCTAGTCTTCAGTGAAGCCTGGCGTTTTAAACCTTGAAATGCTGAGACCTGGCTACTGGGTCCCAACCTGCAATGATTGCCACAACTCACGGGTTGGCTTGGTTCCTCATCAAAAGGGGGGCCCTTCTCCCTCACGGCCAAATGGGAGCACACCCACAGGCAGAGGGTGGTGCAGGCATGTCTCTGGGCTCCTCTTGGGTTTCCTTTGGACAAGGGAAGCCGACCTTGCACGGGCTCTCAGAAATTCCCTTTCCTCTTGGCCCTTTGTCCATTATCCCCTTCTACCTCTCACCTCAGCATTCTGCCTCCTCCTGCAAAGAGGGCAGTCTCTCTTCTTGTTTGGGTGTGGATAGCCTCCATTGACTCTAGAGCCTTAACCTTCTCCCAAGCCAAGTTCGCACAAGATTTAAAATAACAAAAACTGGCGCCTGGGTGGCTCAGTCGGTTAAGCGTCCAACTTTTGATTTTGGCTCAGGTCATGATCCCGGGGTCGTGGGATCGAGCTTTGTGTTGGCTCCATGCTGAGCAGGGAGCCTGCTTGGGATTCTCTCTCTCTCTCCCTCTGCCCTTCCCCAGCCCCTCCCCCTGGCTTGCACACACACACACACACACACACACACACACGTGTGCCCCCCCCGCCCCCCACTCTCTCCCAAACAGCAATAAGCCCTCTTGGTGATTTGGAAGTTGATGTGTATGCTGCTACCACCTTTGCAGCCTAACGCACACCACACACAAACGGGGAGTGAGGTTGGGAGAGTGAGTGTGAATGGAGGCTCCTCTGACTCCATTAGCAATTCTTCAGTAGTCTTGAGGATTCCCAGCTGTATGTAGTTTGGGGACCAGCATGACACAGGCATCCCTAAAGCAGGATGCATGTGCCCTGTTTCTTTCAAAGCATGCACTTCCTTTGGCAGGAAGTGCATGCTTCTCATGAGAAGGGCACCTTCATCTCCTTGGAGAGAGCAAGGATAACGAACATCCCAGAGCCCAGTGGTGACCTAGCATACACCCGGTGTTTCCATCTGCCTGGTTTTTCTTGATGACTCATGCCATTCCCCGTGTTCCATTTCTTGCAAACCTTCACTGAATAATTAGTCAAATATTGTGCCAGACAGTGTGAGGGTGGCAGTGTAAATAATGGAAAGATTTAGTTCTTGCTCTCCAGAGACCCATGCTGCAAGGGGCAGGTGGATACATTTTTTTCATAATTTACATTTCTTTTGCATTATTTATGTCTGCTTGTATTTCTATTGAGTGGAGTGTTAGGAAAGCTCCAAAGGAAGGAGAGGTGGGCTTTCAAGGTGATGATCAGGGGAGTCTTACGGCAGGTGGATTTGATTGTGACCTTGAAGATAGGTAGGCCTGTGGCTGGCAGGAATATACAGTTGTAAGAATGGCTCGGGGACGGCAGAGCACAGGAGTAGGGCATATCCTCAGGGTCCCTCAGATGACCAGGCAGCACTTGGAGCTAAATGAGGGAAGAGGAAAGAGAGGGGACGTAGGAGTGACACTGGGGCTTCCACGTTAGAAGAGTGTTTTCTATTATTCTGTGGTAACGGCATAAAATGCACTTTATACGTACATTAAAGATATTGGGCATAATTCTCTGCAGGGGGAAGGCAGCTATTCTCACCAGTGCTCTGTCACTTCCAGTTCTGAGCTTTTTAGAAGATGTAGGAAACAGTACGCATAGGTATCCTTAAACCTGTGTGGAATTTTTTTTTCCCCGAAAATGAATAATTTATTTGTGTAAATCTGTTTTGACTTTGTAAATGACTTTATGCCTTTTATTTTTGTCTTGTGCTCATAGCCTGTATGTTTAGGGGCTTAAGAATGCAGCCCTGTGGGCTACCCTGCCTGGGTTTGAACCAAGCTCTGCTGCCTCCCAGACATTGGACGATGGGCAAAGTACTTGACTCTCCTGCTGCTTAGTTTCTTTTTCTGTAGAATGGAGATAATAATAGTAGGTATTTTTCAGGGTTATCGTGAGGAATAAATGAAATTATACATGTAAAAGCCTTTATTGCCTGGCACAGAGTACATAATAAGTTTTTGCTATTGTTATTGTGTTTTAAAAACTAAATGAATTATTCACATTGGTGTTGAAAGAACTGAAAAGAACAATACATACACACAGCAAAGCAACAAATAGAGAGCGAACAGTAATTGAAACTCTCCCATCCCCAGTCATCCAGCGCCTCCCCAGCCTGAGGCCTTCACTGTGACATTTCTTGTGTGCCCTTCCAGAATCAGGTGGAGTTTCTAGATTTGTATATTATATGTTATATATTATATATCATAAAATATAAATTTATATATTATATATTATATATAAAATAAAAAATATATGATATACAAAGTATATAATATATAATAATGAAGTATTATAACATATAATAAATAAAATAAAATAAAAAATATATAATATATAAAGTATATATATAAATATATATGTACATATTTATATATAAATCTAAATAAATGTGCCTTCTTTCCTCTGAATCTGAAATATGTATATGTGCATATGTCCTTATACATATGTACTCTATGAATCATTTTGCACCTTACAGTTCTACTTTATAACATATCTTAGCAATCATTTCATATCTGCAACATGGACTATATGACTATTTTAAATGACAACATAGTATTTCGTCTTTTATATATAAATCCAGCCCCTTGTAAGTGGAATATTATATCTCCTTCGTGTTACAAACAATGTACCCATGATTATTGTAATACATTTCATCTTGGTGGATAGTATCAAATTCTAATTTTGGAAGTAAATTCTTCCCTTCTTTCCATAAACTCTTCAGTGCAATCTATATTTGCCACTCGTGCTTTGTGACGTGGATTTACTTTGGGGATGTGATATGAAGTATTGCATCCATCCTCAAGGTGGTATAGAAAAACCAGAGATTGCCCATGTGTGAGGTACAAGGAGAATTGTTGTTAGTGTAAAAAATCTCTCTTTTGAAAAATTTTTAAATATATATATATAACAAAAAATTTGTTACATTAAGCGCAAAAAAACAGATTACACCTTTTATCTGTCATTATGGCATCTGGTGCTTTCTGAATATACTTTAAAACAGATCCATGAGTTTTAAAAAAGAAGACAAGAAAGGAACATCTGTGTATGAGCAGGTGAATATTTTAAAATTTTCCATTAACTTGAAATTATGTTCATGGCTTTTTAAGTTTTATGGACTAAGCCTGTGTTATTTTCATAATTGAAAACAGGAAATAATAGGACATACTGTTAAATGTATCAAATTAAAAGGGGGAAAAGACCGCGGGAGGAAGGCATACCAACAATTGTGAGAAGAGGGGCCAAGCAGTGAAGAGGGCCACATAAGAATTAAGAAAGTGTCGCAGTTGGGTCCACAGTGGAAACCCTAGGGACTCCACAACCCTGTGAATGCATTTTACTACTGCAAATGTTAACACAAGGGCTTAGGAAAGACATAATAGACTGGCTCATGTAATCTAGTGGGGAAGTGTTTAGCACATATTAAAATAATCTTCATCAAGGGGAAATCAGCTGTTATTTGGAAAACGCACGTATACCGTCAAACTCATCACTTAGCAATGCTGGATAAATGAAACCTTACTGTATTTAGTCTTCTTAACCATATACCCTTACTTTAAAAAATGCTGTCTTCAGACAGTTCTGTTTGCTTATCACTACATTAACTATCTTGGATTAGACTGTTCCCTCCTTGTTCAAGTTGTTTAAGAAAGCATCACTATAAAATATTGACAGTGGCCATAGCGGGACTCAGAAAAACGACCCACAGGTCTGATTCCTTTCCAAAGAATTCAAGGGACTTTCCAAATTAATTTATTTGAGCTCCACATGGAATTCGCAGTTCCAAAAGGGGCCGAGAGAAGCTTATGTTTTTTACCATCTATAAAGACAGGGTTTACAAAGTGAAAGACTTCGGTTAAATTTTCAGGAAACAAACTTCTAAAGTATCATCAAGTTTTGGTACAGGTGTCTGTTCACAAACAAACAGTGTGTGGTATCTGACATTACTGATCTATCTACTCTTTTTATTTAACTTCCAAAGGCTTTACTTGACAACAATCTGTTCGTCTACTTGAAATGATTGATTTTATTTTGTTTTTCCACGTCCGATTTTCTAATTTTCTGTCATTCCTTAAATGGGTCTGGATTATTGAGGTTAATATTTTAGTACTTCATTGTCTGAATTTACTGTATCAAATATGCTAGAAATTATGGGGCTTCAGTCTTGTTTTTTTAATGTGGAAACTTTGCAATAGTTCCTCCTCCAATCTATACAGAGTAAGTAGCCATTTTCTCCCTATTCCCAGCAAGCCCTTGTCCCAGTGTTACTGAGGGTTCTATGAAGACTCTCTGTTCTGCTGTTTTTTCCATCTTTTCTAATGCCAGCTATATAACCTACTGGAAGGGAGAAACCACTGTTTGTCTCTTAACTACCTTCCAATGAATGCCCAACAATGCCTCCAGGGTCTGGTCTTCATGATTTGAGGGTCTCTTTCAGATTACGGCAGTCCATTCCTGCCCGAACCCCCTGGCCAGCCCATCTGAGTGCTCAGGAGAGCGCTTTGTGCTAGCTGACTCCATTCCTGACTTTCAGCCGTGCTTGAAGAACTTTGGACTGGACATTGGGACTCCTGGATATTTTTCCCACTCTTGTCCTTGGGATGTTACCTCACCTCTCTGGTCTTCAAATTTGCCATCTTTGGTGTAAGAAGGTGATAATTTAAAAGGTCTGTTCTGGCTCTGAAATTCTATGATTCTAATGAAAGGAAAAGAAAATCATAGCTTAAGTCGGGATATTTTTAAAGCCTTTTTCTTACTTACCAAGGCTTTTCAGGTTTCTCTTTTCCTTCCCCCATGTTCCAGAGTTCACTTTTCCTTACACTGTGTTCCCACGGTGCTTGGTCCTTAAGGCTCCCCATTGGAGAGTTTGTCATGTGATATTATAGTTATCTATTTATAGTACCTGTCTCCTTCCTGGGACCGTGACTCCCTAGAGGGCAGGAACTATATCTCCCTCATCTTTATATCTCTAGCCCCACACTCAGAATCTGTCATGTCAGGTGCCCAGGAATGACTGTTGACCCATCCATCTATAAGGGTAAACAGCAACAGCTCTGAGATCCTGAGAGCATTTTCCTTCCAAGAGCACTAGACTGGCATTTGGTTTGGCAACTGGCCAGAGCTGGGTCCTTGGATACCTCGCTAGCCTATTATTTGCCAAAATCATTGGGTTGTGCTTGGGATCAAACGATATTATTCACAAGAGAACACCTTGAGGAATAAAGTGCTATGTATAGTCATCATTTCTTGGGTCCCTGCTAAACTCATCATTACCAGATGCATTTTACTGGTGAGGAGATTAAGACTCAGAGAGGACTTGTTCCAAACACTACAGTTGGCAAGTGGATGGTCTGGGATTTAAAGTCACGCTCTTTCCCCTACACCTCCTATGATGCAGTGCAGATTATTAAGGTGATGGTTGTATCAATATTTAGTGAATACATGCTACGTGCAAGTTGCTGTGGTGTGTGTGTGTGTGTGTGTGATTGGTGGTGATGAGGAGGTTGTAAATGTACTGTACTTAGATGCTGCATTTACATCCTATGGGTGGCTTTTAGTCCTTATCCTATTGAATTGCTCCCCACCATTTGACCCTGCTGAGCACTTCCTTCTTGAAACACTCTTCCCAGGCTTTTGTAAGGCGACCCTCTCTTTGTGGCTACTCCTTTTCAGCCTCTTTTGAAAAATTTCCCCTTTGTATCCAGCCATTAAGTGTTGGCATTTCTTCAGGCTAGATCCTCCACCCCCTCTCTTTTCATTCCTTCTTCCTTCCAGTGCATCACCTCTAAGACAAGGGCTTCAGTGGCTACTTCTATGCTGATGAGTTCTAAATTCAGTTCTTCAGCTCCCCAGGGCACCATGAATTTAGGTTCCAAGCTAAGCGCATGCTGACCACTCTTCTCCCAATATCCCCTCCTGGTTTTCTTCTAGTTGTCCTGAATGCCCATTATTTATGTAAGCCAGACGCCCAGGAATTATCTTTTATACTGCCCTCTCTGGCACTCTTCCTCTAGATTCATTACCAAGTCTTACCAGCATTCTCACTAATTTGTTCTCCTGTCTCCCTCTTTCCATTCCTACTGCCCTGTCTCCATGCAAGCCGTCACCACCTCTCACTGAGACTGCCGTGTTGGCTTCCTAACTTGGTCTTCCTCCATCTTCCCTGGCCCTCCTCCTCCAGGCTCCTTCCACACTACTGAAGGAGTGATCTCTTATGAAATGCAAACATAGGGCCTCCTGGGTGGCTCAGTCAGTAGAGACACCAACTTCAGTTTCACAGTTCATGGGTTCCTCGGGCTCTGCGCTGACAGGGTAGAGTGTGCTTTGGATTCTCTGTCTCCCTCTCTCTCGGCCCCTCCCCTGCTCAACCTCTCTTTCTCTCTCAAAAATTAATAAATATTAAAAAAAATGGAAATGCATTCCTCTTTCCCACCCAAAATGGGTTTACAATGCACTAGGAAAAAGAACCAAATCTTCCTCAGGGCACAGGCTCTGGAAGGTCCGTTTCTTGCTTGCTCTTCTGGCCTCATCTCAGCCACCCTTCCCCTCTCTCTACCCTTCCATCTCACTGGCCTTGCAGCCGTAAGGACCTGCCTTCTTCTTCAAAATGCTTATTCTACCTCTAACACCTTGGTGGTAAACTGAATAATGGTCCCAAAGATATCCAGGTCCGAATCCCTCAAACCTGTGATTGTTACCTTATATGGTACGAGGGATTTTGCTGATAAGGTTAAAGATCTTGAAATGGGGAGATTATCCCTGATTATCTGGATGAGCCCTAACTGTAATCAGTAGAGGGAGGCAGAGAGGGATTTGACACAAAAAGCAGAAGGCAATGTGATGATGGCAGCAGAGACAGGTTTGAACATGCTATGATCTGGCTTTGAAGGCGGAGGAAGGTGCTGTGGGCAAGGACTGCAGCACTAGAAGCCGGGAAAGACAAAGGAACACACTCTCTTCTAGAGCCTCTGGAGGGAGTGTGGCCCTGACCATATCTTTGTGTCTGCCCAGTGGAGCCCATTTTGGACTTCTGGTTTCCAGAACTCGAAGATAAGAAGATTCTATTATTTTCAGTCACTAAGTTTACGGTAATTTGCAGAGCAACAATAGTAAGCTAATACCGTACTTGCTTATTTAAGCAAATGTTTTGCACTCCTCATTGTAAAAGAGAGGCCAGGCCACAGGTTTACAGCTGCATCGCCCATGGCAGCCAGAGCTGCAGGAGGCTGCCAGCACTTGAAGATTGCACTTGGGTGTGGGTAACTGAGGTGGGACTGTGAAAAGTTTGGGTCACTTCCCAAAGAGCAGTGCAAATCCTTTGGGGGTGGGGAGGGGGATGCATTCGAATTTGATGGGGTTGCTAACTGCAGTTAACTATCCCTCGCCCAACTACAGTCGTGGGTACAGGACTCAGGTCTGGCAATCATGGTATTCTACCCCCAGGCCAAGGTAATGGGCTGTTGGTGTAGTACTTGAGTCAAAGCAATCAGGGGCCTCTCCGGGGATTTTATATGAACATGGAAATGATAATCTCTGTCTTTTCCCCAGAGTTGCTGAGCGGGGATGATGCAAGATTGAAGCTATCTATGACCCCGCGTGCCCCTTCTCTCTGCGCCTGGGGGCAAGTGCAACTGACAGCAGGAGAGTGAGGCTGACATACAGAGACCGGCAGAGCTGAGATTACTGGGGGTGGGTACAGAGAGAGAATGACCTCATCACATTTCTGGAGTCCCCACTGTGTCTCTCAGGCCAGTTTTATTCCTGAGATCAGAGGGCTAAAAAATCATAAAGACCTGGGGCTGTAGGAGTATATCTTTGCCACCATGTGGAATGAGCTTGCCAAGAATGAAGCCGGGAGGGAGGAAGGCAGAGCTGAAAGTTTGGGAAAAAGAGCTGGCATCCTGAAGGCAGCTTGTGAACTTCAGGGATCCAGTGTGCCTGATGCTAGCATGACCTCTTAGATGTCCCAATCATGGGAGCAAGTAAGTTCCCCTTTTCTCCCTAAAGATTTTGAGTTAGGGTTATTTCACTTGAATGATAGGGTTTGATTCATACAACTAACAGAACTACCGTGCATTATTGGAAATGCAGATTTTAAAAATATATTTGCGCACTATGGAGAAAAAGAAATTATTCAGAGGTTCTTGAAAGAAGATTTGGCAATAGAACCAATAGCCTATTTTTCAACAGATTTGTAAAAGGCTGTAGGAAACCAACTGCCTCCCTGCTAAGTTCCAATCCATGCCCTACCCCTGGCCCCAGCCCTACCCCAGGCCCCCAGCC
Organism: Acinonyx jubatus; assembly: GCF_027475565.1. Classification (NCBI taxonomy): domain Eukaryota; kingdom Metazoa; phylum Chordata; class Mammalia; order Carnivora; family Felidae; genus Acinonyx; species Acinonyx jubatus. The sequence goes on along the minus strand of NC_069380.1, from coordinate 27,846,635 downwards.
CCAGCCCTACACCAGGCACCCAACCCCCAGCCCTACCCCAGGCCCCCAGCCCCCAGCCCTACCCCAGCCCCCTCAGCCCCCAGCCCTACCCCAGGCTCCCAGCCCCCAGCTCTACCCCCGGCCCCCGGCCCCCGGCCCCCAGCCCCAGTCCCCAACCCCGGTCCCTTGTCCCTAGCCTCAGCCCCAGCCTCAGGCCTCAGCCCCAGCCCTCAACCATTTAGTAGGAAAAGTTGATACCAAAGAAGTCAGAGAGTCCATAATCCTTTATGTTAAGTACATTAAGAGATGCAAGGGAATTGAAGTTTGGAGTGGTTTTTTGTCCTCACAGAGGGTACAAATTAGTTTTTATTTGAATTCTTTTTTTCCTAATTTACTGTAAGACGATGGCCAAAAAATCATTGAATTTGCTTTCTTACGATTTGCAAAATATGCTCTACAAAAACATCAATGTCCTTAGAGATTCTCATATTATCTGGTCTGGGTATTTCCTTAGATGCTACAAATGTGTCCAGATCAAATGCTGAAGAATTACAGACTCCTTAGAAGCTGCAGGATTATCCGATGAGATACAACCCACTTTTTGTTTTCAAACTTAGGAAATAGATAATTGAAAGAGTAGGATGATTTAATTCCACATCTGGGGTAAAAACATGGCAGTGCCTTCTGTGTTACTCATGGAGCAAATATAACCCATTCAAGCAAGCCACGGAAATTATGAATAAACGACCATAACAACTTCGTGATGGTGGTTTTCTGAATGCCACCAGTCAGTCCACAATGGGAGATCTGCCAGAGTCCCCTTCTCCGTAGCTGTGTTTCCGAACTGGGCTTGAATCACAGCCAACGTGTTGTCATTCCCTGACCCGAGTGCCAGCGTTGTTTAGGGTAATCCACGTGGCCCCCGGCCCCTGGCCCCCAGCCCCCCTACAGAGCAAGGGTAGCCTTGCTGTGATGTCCCCCACGGCGAATACCGCCCATATATCTGGGCAGATGCTTGCTCACCCTCGATCAGTGCACTAAGTAAGCGGTCTATAGAGCCGCCCACATAGTCTCCCAGGGCCCTCCCAGTGAGGGGGTTGCACACTCCCTCGGCATCAGGCGTTGGGTGCTGTTTATTTCTGTCAAGTTAAGGAATGATTATTAGCCAGAAGGGAACTATGACGTCAGTTTGGTCTTTGTGGATTTCCTGATTCAGTGTTTATGAAGGAGACACACTCTTCATGGTCTCAGATATCTAGTGAGGTATCTGGTCCAATTTCTATCATACAATAGTCATTTTCTATTTTCCCATGCTTGGGCAATTTTTATGTGTTTTCCTCTGTGACGCCGTGGAAATAATACCATGCAGGAAGATGGAGAGAGGTGGTGCTTTTTCAGTCTTTCTTTCCGTTGGAACGGCAGGATCGGGTGGGGGGAAAAATCAAGGCCCCAGCCAAAGTCAGCTGGGAGAATCTTTATTATCTTCTGATTCTGTCTTGTAACAACAAAGCTGTAGCCTAGGCGTCCTCTGTGATCTGGCTACACCGAGCCCAGAAGCAGTGGGTTTCTGGGTCTGAGCACTGGGCAGCTCCAGGAAGGGCCTGCATAGGAGGTCTGGTGTCCTGCTGGCCCCCTTTCTCATCAGTGAGGGAAGATCAGGGGGCTGAACCCTGCCTACGTTCAGGTGCCATAAGGCATCTGGGAGGCGCTCAGGTCTTTGAAGGCAGGTGCTGTAAGAACATGAGATAAAAGTGTCTGGAGATGAATGATGGTCAGGAGGCCTTCTGAGGGCTGACGGCATCCGTACAACTGATTTTCCTATGTGCCTTGCCAAGCCCTTGGGCATTCGGTTTGTTGTAACGCAAGGGCTTGGGTTCCCGGGGTGGTGTGGAAAGGTACTGTGATCACCTGTAACGTCTCTGGGAGAGAAGAAGGGAGAGAGAGAGGGAAGGTCAGAGGGGGTGGCCAAGGAGGGCTTTGATGCCGATCTCTTCTTCAGAGCTCAGAAGGCAGAGAGAGAGGCTCTAAAAGGGCCCAGAGCACCTGCCTGCTCACCGTTTGCAGGATGCATCTGCCCCTTCAGACCTCCGTGCGGTTGGGGTTCTCCCACCCGGGCCGCCCTTATCTCCTTTCTCATCCAGGAACCGCTGGAGCTTTCGCTGGTACTGGGCGCCTGGTGGTTAGCCAGACCTCCCTGACCCTGGCGACAGCTGTGTCCCAGCACACCGTGTTACTCTCCGCCATTTGTTGTGCGGCTGTCTCTCTCGCCGGCCTGAACTCCCACGAGGACACGAGCTGAGCTGCACATCCATTTTGACCCCACCTCCCCACTTCTGACAGCCAGGTGCACACAACCTGCCCAGTCAGGGAGACTGACGACTCAGGAAGAGTGCCCCCTGCCTCACGTCACCTCCAGGGGAGCACCGATACTCGAGAATCTGAAGGTCCTTCTAGCCTGGCCACCCCACCAAGCACGTTGCAATATGATACTCTGGAAGCTTGAAGCAGCTTCGTTTCACAGGCAGCCCACATCCTATTTTTCGACATATCTGTCTTCCCTACCACGTCTGTACTGTGACTTTCTAGGGAGACATGCAGCCTCATTTACATGTGTAAATTCCGTGCTTCCCAACACCCCTCCCCCACTTAGCGTAACACTGTACTTAGTAGGTGTGTCAAGAATGTTTGTGTGATTTAAGTTTCCTCAGCTTGAATGAGCCTGAGTGGTTGTGGTAGGTGGATGAAAGGCTCCCCAGTATGTCCATAACCTAATCCCTGGACCTTGTAAATATGACCTTTATATAGCTAGAGGACTTTGCAGATGTGATGGAGTTAAGAATCTTGAGGTGAGGAGATCATCCCGGATTATCTGGGGGGCCTGATGGAATCACAACCCTCCCTTTAAGAGGGACACAGGAGGAGTCAGTCAAGAGAAGGTGATGTAGCCCCAGAAGCAGAGGTAGGATGTACTTTGAAGATAGAAGGGGTTGGGGCGCCTGTGTGGCTCAGTCGGTTAAGCGTCCAACTTTGGCTCAGGTCATGATCTCACCGTTTGTGGGTTCGAGCCCCGCATCGGGCTCTGGGCTGACAGCCTGGAGCCTGCTTCGGATTCTGTGTCTCCCTCTCCCTCTGCCCCTCCCCTGAGCACACTCTTTCTCTCTCTCAAAAACAAACATTAAAAGGAAAAAAAAAGATTTGAAGGTAGAAGGGGCCATTAGAAGCTGAAAAAGTCAAGGAAATGGATTCTGCCCTGGAGTCCCCAGAAGGAACCAGTCCTCCTGACACCTTGACACGTTAGCCTAGTGAAACCGATTGAGGATTTCTGACCTCCAGAACTATAAGAGAATGAATTTCTGTGCTTGTAAGCCATGAAGTTTGTGGTAATTTGTTACAGCAGCAGCAGGAGACTATACAGTGGCGTGCCTTGCCCCCCGTGTGACCTCAGGGCAACGCAAGAGCCCTGCTGGACTCAGGAGTCAGGAAACAGGTGCAGACGACTTGCTGACTTGCAGCCTCCTCTCTCCTTCTAGGTTGTGAAGTGAGAAGACTGTCTTTTCTGCTTGGTGCATCCCTAAGCATTTAAGTGTATAGCTCTGGCTGGAGTAGGGACTTGGTGAAGAAGCACCAAATGGGAGCAACCAACAAAGCTTCTATGGGGTCTGGGGCTCACCAGTAGGGCCGCATCCCCCTTCCCCTCATCCACAGTGACACACACTACAGCTCCTGGCTCTTCCCCAAAACACATGCCCTGACAAAGGACCTCGTGCCCCCAGGGGAAATGAGCTCTGAGTCCCCGTAACTGTCTTCAAGACAACAAGTCGGACAGCGTGAAGTTGGCACTGGCACACGATTACATACACCTAGAGAGATAAGGGACGCTACGAAACAAGTGTTGCAAAGAAAGGTCAAGAAGTAAAAAAGAACAAAATGGAAGCAGGTGTGAAAAATTTAGTAGTTGAGCTCAGTAACATGGTGAAGGGGTGAATACTTGGAAGAATCTGGCTGAGACTAAGCTTGTGAGTTAGAATATCAGATGAGGAACACTCCTAGAAGGAAAGGGTCAAGAGATAGAACATTACAATAAAAGCCAAGGACCCAGAAGATATGAGAATAAGTGCCATTATTCATCTGGTAGGAATCCCAGAAAGAGAAAAATATTAAAAAGGAGAAGAAGAAGAAGAAGAAGAAGAAGAAGAAGAAGAAGAAGAAGAAATGTTTGGAGAAACCAAGGAACCAGCATTCAATTTCCTAGAATTACAGATGGAAGAATAGGTTAAACAACCCATATCAAAACATAGAAAGCTCCATACATAGACTTTTTGTAAGAGGGACACAGGAGAAGTTCCACAAAGAAAACAGACCATTTATTAAGCCACAAAGAAAGCCTCTAGAAATACCAAAGAATGCGTAGCATGTAGACTATGTTCTACAGCTATGAAACAATATCAGCTCATTTCTTTTTATTTTTTCATATTAAAGCAATCGTCATATTTCACTTATTTTTGTATTTATTTATTTATTTATATTATTTCAAGTTTTTATTTAAATTCCAGTTAGTTAACATATAGTGGAATATTGGTTTCAGGAGTAGAATTTAGTGATTCATCACTTACATACAACACCCAGTGCTCATCATGGGCCCATTTCACTGTTGAATGTAATAAATGCACAATCCTTAGCTAAAATGTTAGCTAACTGAATCTGACAATCTCTTTATAAACACATTATGATTGAATGGGGTAGATCCATAAACACGAGAATGGCATTAGATGGATCAGAGTATCACAGATTGATCTTAAAGTCATCATAAAGCTGAGTAAAACAATAGAGAGATATACACAAATGAAATTTTACATAAAATAGAAACATACACACAAATACCCGTATACATTTTGTAGGAAGGGATACAAACAAAAAGATGCACAAATCAGGGTAGTTTGGCCAGGGGAGAGGAATGAGAGTGGAGATTGGAGATAAAGAGATACCTAAAAATTAAAGGAACAGTCTGAGCGCAGGTGGAAAAGTAGAACTCAGTTATTCCCTTCATCCTCTTCTAAGGTCAATTTCCAAAATGGCCACAGTATTCCGCAACTCTTTTTAGTAAGAGTTGAAGTCTATTTTCCCATCCTTTGTATTTCATTTTGTGACTTTCTTGGATCAAGTTTCTTTGGGGAAGTTCTGACCCTAGGTCTCAAGAAATCATGTAGCTTCTGCTGTTACTGCTGGGAACTCTGAATCTACTGAGTAAGCATGCCTGGGCAGGCTGTTGGAGGATAACAGCCATATGGAGAGATGCCCCAGTTGTCCCAACTAGCCTAGCAAGGCTATCATAAACTAGCCAGCCTCAGTCAACTCACCAGCTGTCAGTAGAAGCAGAAACAAACCCAGTCAAGATCATCTGATCCTATATGAGATCAGAAAAATGATGCAGCTCAGTCCAGCCCTAATTGTGACTGAAGAACCACAAACTAAATACATGATTGGTTTGGGGGCACCTGGGTGGCTCAGTCGGTTAAGCGTCTGACTCCTGATTTCAGCTCAGGTCATGATCTCATGGTTCGTCGGATCGAGCCCTGAGTCCGGCTCTGTACTGACAGTGTGGAGCCTCCTTGAGATTTCCTCTCTGCCTTTCCCCCACTGGCACTCTCTCTCAAAATAAATAAATAAACATTTAAAAATTATCTTAAAAACAAACAAACAATAAATAAAATGGTTTAAGTCATTAAGTTTTGGAGCTGTTTGTTATGCAACAAATGCTAACTTCCTATTCTTTTTTTTAAGTTTATTTATTCATTTTGAGAGAGACAGAGACAGTGCAAGTCGGGGAGGGGAAGAGAGAGCCAATCCCAGGTAGGCTCACTCTGTCAGCAGAGAGCCCTGTGTGGGGCTCAAACCCACAAAGCCGCAAGATCATGACCTAAGCTGAAACCGAGAGTCAGATACTTAACTGACTGAGCCACCTAGGCATCCCACTAACTTCCTATTCTTAGCTGTTATCTCTGGTGTAAGAGTTATAACTTCTCACTTTCTCTAGATCCATCTATCCATACCATTTGTCATTTACTGGATGCTCGTTCAATGCAATAGAAGCTGGAGATACAGACAGAAAAAATAAGGTCCCAGCCCCCAAAGGATTTATTTATTTTTTTAAGTTTATTTATTTATTTGAGAGAGACAGATACAATATGAGTGGGGGAGGAGCAGAGAGAGAGAGAGAGAGAGAGAGAGAGAGAATCCTAATTAGACTCTGCGCTACCATCATAGAACCCTATGAGGGGTTTGAACTCATGAACTGCGAGATCATGACCTGAGCTGAAACCAAGAGTGGGACACTTAACCGCTTAACCGACTGAGCCACCCAGGCGCTCCCCCACCCCAAAGGAATTAGATAAGGTGACAGAGAAATTATAATACAGTAACAGGGCACCTGGCAGGCAAGCAATCCAGACAAAAGCAATACCTTAGCCAAAATTTGAAGTAAGAGTGGGAGTTAGCCATGGTAAAAAGTGATATATGTGTGTATGTGTGTACAAAGGAAATGCAGTGGTGTGGTTTGGTGAGGAACTGCAAGTAGTTAAGGAGGAAACGGAAAATGTCAATAATGACCTTCAGGGGCCCCAAATCATCCCCACCAGGTCTCCTTGTTGTCATTCCCAAGAGGTTCATTGGCCCTCATGCAATGAACCCATTTGGGTCCTGCCCCACCAATTGTCAGATGGGGCTGCACACATCTAAATTCATAGAAGCTACAGCCTTGGTCATCTTAGTATAGCCTTGAGAACAGTTGTTAAATTAAGCAACATACATAAATTGCTAGCATAGACTTGAAGATTGCTAAACTGTGAATCCATGAAGGTATATTTCCTTATAATTATTGTAAACATTTCAAATGTGTGTCCCTTCTTAATCCGTTAGATAAGCCTTTGTGAGAGGCTGCAAGGGCCACTGAACCCCATGGGGGTCTGAAGCCAAACACTCTAATCCCAGTTCTGCCACTAACTCCACTAACGAATTTGTAACACTCGGTTATTCTCTCCACTCACTCTGTGTCAGGCTGAAAAATGGTCCCACAAAAACATGCACATCCTAATCCCTGGAATCTGTGAATGTTACCTTATACAGCAAAACAATGATGATTGCAGAAGTGACTAATTAAGGATTTTGAGATGAAGAAATTATCCTGGATTATCCAAATGGGCCCTGAATACAATCACATGTGTTATTATGAAAGGAAGTCAGAAGGAGATTTCACACAGAAGAGGAAGAGGCAGTGTGACCTTAAGGGCAGAGATCAGAGCAGTGGGGCCACAAGCCAAGGAATGCTGGAGGCCACCAAAAGGCAGAAGAGATACTCCTGCCTCTGGAGGGAGCACCGTTCTGATACCTTGATTTCTGCCCAGTGAAGCTGATTTTGGACTTCTGGCTTCCTGAAGCATGAGACCGTAAATTTGTCCGAAGCTCCCCAGTCTCTGTCATTCGTTACGGTGGTGATAGGAAACCAATACACTCACTCGCACCCTTGGAGTAAGATTTAAACTTTTTCATTGTTTATATACAGCCAATTTAGTTGGGTGGCTTTGAGTCAGTTGCATAACCATTTGGCTCCTGTTTCCTCAGCGAAAAAATGAGAGTGTTTGGCTACGTGCTCCCTAAGTTCCCCCAAATCTATGTCTCCAGCCCACTTTTTGATCTCTTTCTTAATTGGCAAATATATATCCTCATAGCAGTAGAAAAACAGTTTGGATTATTTGGCCCATTGGCTTATTTTACGACCAGTATACCAGTCCTGGACAATGGTGGGAAAAAATAGGTACATATGTAATTTAAACCCTATAGACATTTGGGGCGCCTGGGTGGTGCAGTTGGTTAAGCGTCCGACTCCAGCCAGGTCACGATCTCGTGGTCCGTGAGTTCGAGCCCTGCAGCAGGCTCTGGGCTGATGGCTCAGAGCCTGGAGCCTGTTTCCGATTCTGTGTCTCCCTCTCTCTCTGCTCCTCCCCCGTTCATGCTCTGTCTCTCTCTGTCCCAAAAATAAATAAACGTTGAAAAAAAAATTAAAAAAAAAAACAAAAAAAACCCCGCTATAGACATTCTAGGTGTTTTTATGGAATTGATCTCTTTTGAATATGTAGTGATCCTTCTGTGTTTGTTTCTATTAGTGTCGTCTCTTGTAGCCACACTGTTTTGGCTAATCCAGCACCATTCCTAACCCTTCTCCCTTGGGTGTCTCCATTAGCAGGTGGTAAAAGCTAAATATTTGCTTTCCTCGCCACCCCTCCCTTGTTTGCTGTCCTTGCTGGGGGGGGGGGGGGGGGTGGGGGGGGGGGCCGTGTACTCGCATTCTGGCCAAAGGGACGTAAATGGAAGTCAGGGGCCCGGCAAAATTTTGCTTTCCTGACACAAGTACAAACATTGTGCTGATGCGAACTGAGCAACCCGTTTCTAAAAAATTAAAGGGAAAGGGAAAGAGTTTGATTCGAGTCCGAGTTAGGACAACAGTCCAGGATACCCACTCTTCACAAAGAAGGGAGCGCTCTGGGAAAGGAACATTTGATGCAGGGTTATACATGCTTTTTGCATAAAGAGTTACAAATCATCATGAGGAAGGACATTCCAGAAAGTTACAGACTTTATCTTATGGTTTTAGTATGTGCAAGGCTGTATGACTTTTTTCTTATGGGAACCAGGGAGGTTTTCTTGTTTTTCTTATCTTTTTGTTTGGAATGTTCTTTTTTTTTTTTTTTTTTTGGTTATTTTATTTTTTAACGAAGCAGAAATACAATGTCCAGTGCTTAGGGCAGAAATAGAGCCCATGCTTTGAGGTTTTGCTGACTCATTCTGACCTCGGTAAAAAGTAGAGCTTCCCTGGGAGCCCAGGAGCAGGGCCCACAAACATTAAAAGTTGAGAATTTCCTGTAGCGATTGCTAGAACAATTCTTTCCCCTTCTTTCTGCTTTGAATATGGACGTGGTGCCTGAAGCTGCTGCAGGGATGTATTAATTTGCTGTTCATTTATTCAACAAGTATTTATGAAGCACCTCCTAATAGTTATGACCAAAATAGTCCCTGCTTTCATGGAATTTTCATTATGAAATAGGGGAAAGGAAGACAGAAATTTAAAAATTAATGATATATCTATATCTATATCATCTATATCTATATCTCTATATAATATATCTAATGCTGCTAAGTTCTGGGAAGAAAATAAACCAGGATAAGGGGGTAGGGAGCAATGGAAGGAGATCGTGTGTGTATGCACGCGTTATTTTGATGAGAAGACTTTTCAAACGCCAAGACTGGCAGAAGGAAAGAAGTTGGCTATGTTCATACGCCGGGAAGAGGGTTCCGGACAGAGGGAGCAGTAAGTACAAAGACCCCAGGCAGGAGTGGGGCCGGCGCGGTCTGGGAATACCAAGGAGATGATCATGATGGGAGCAGAGGGATGGAGAAGTGAGGGGGGCGGCGCGAGGTCCGTGTGCCCCCACACTGCAGCCCGTGCTTCCTCATACACCTGCACCTGCGCTCTAGTGAGGAGCGAGCTGTCAGGTGTTCCTGAAGATACTGTGCTAAGTGTGCCAGGTGTGGGGCTATATCCTAGTTGCTCAATGAACATAAGCAAATGGAGGATTTGAGAAGCAGAGCCCGCGGTCCCGCTACCACGAACAAGTCGGTCCAGTGTGTCTTCAGATAAGGCCAAGGTAGGCCCCGGTGAAAGAGTCCGGTGTTAAGACAGAAGCCACCGTGTAGCTGGCCAAAGATGCTCCGCCTTCTAATGGATTGAGATTATTTTACAATGTCGAGTGTTTTAGGAAAGAGAGAGAACCTAAAATGCTTCATCTGCCATCCACAGCAGTCAACCTTATGGGCCTGTTGTTCCCAAATCAAAAATTAAATAAAACGAACGAAGCTACCATGTCTCAGGAAGAAGGAGGCCCCTCAAACCTCCCTCACCACATTTTCCTGGAATAGTTGAGTTTGGGGGCAGAAGAGTGGTTTGGGGGGCTGTTAAGAGGAAGAGTGTTACATGCAGGCAGAAGGAACAGCCAGTACAAAGGCCCTGGGGTAGGAGCATGTGTGATGAACTCGAATGAACAGCAAGGAGACCAGTGTGGCTGGAGTGGTGAATAGTAATGATAGTGGAGGGGAGAGTAATAAGAGGAGGACCAGAGGGGGAGATGAAGTCAGATGGGGATAGGGAACCCTATCCTGGAGGGCCTGAAATGTCATCATAAGGACTTGGCTTCTCTGAGCAAGAGATGGGCCAATGGAGGGTTTTAGCAGAGGTGTGCGGGGATCTGGCTTGTGTTCTAACAGGATCACTCTGGCTGTTAGGTTGAGAATAGACGACAGGGGGGCAAACATTTCTACCTGCTTTACCCTGAACGTTTCAGGCGGTAATTTGTCAGATCATCTTTGATCCCAGTGCCATGGGCTTTTATCACTCTGCCCAAGCCTTTCCCTTTTGTTTTTCCCAGAGGAGGCTTCCCTCTCTGTGCTTCTCCAGGTAAAAAGCTGCTGCTCACTTCTTTCAGAACTTTGAGGACTCTACCACTTGTAGAATGCAAAATGAGGCCCTTGAGGGGGGAGGATTTCCATTCATTCATTCATTCATTCATTCACTCACCATTTATTCTTCACACGCTTTTGGGGCTCCCGCTTTGTGACGGTATTAGGTGTTGGGGAATCAGTTCAAAGATAGAGAAGCATGAAAGAGTAGGGTTGGTTTGCAGGAAGGAGAAACGAACAGGTTCTCTAAGGGGAGTAGAAGAAATTGAGACTGGGAAATGAGGTTGGACCTGCTAGATTAATGGTTATGAACTTGATTCCATAATCCACGGGTGGTCATTGAGCATTAGGCTTTTCGTTTTGAGCTAAGGGTTGTTGTTAGCCCTGATGCCTCTATACATGGAGGAGACGTGTCCAGATCCTCTCTAACAGATGGGTGGATAGTGAGGTTTGCTGAGAGTAGACCCCAGGTTCCTCAGGTATCTCTGTGTCTGCTGGAAGGGTCACCCACACCCCATCATGTCAGATAATGTGTACTAAAAACTTGTTGCCCTGTACTCTCCCGTGAGTCAGACTTCTGTGCTGGCTGCCTGCTGCACAGTCCCGCCTGGGCACTGCACAGGTGCTCGCCAGTCAGCATGCACGACACTGAGCTCTCCAGGGGCTCCCCCAGGTGCTGGGCATTTCCTTTCTTCTCCTCCTCCTCCTCCTCCTCCTTCCTCTCCCCCTCCCCCTCCCCATCCCCCTTCTGGTTAACAGCACCTCCAGCCATCCACTCACCACAGCCAGAGGCTGCAGAGTCCTCTTAGACTCATTCCTTCCCCCTCACCTCCAGCCCGTCACTAAGTCACATTGATTCCAACTCGACTCTGGAACTGCCCTTCCCTTACCCTCCCCGGTACCGCTGCCTCAGGTCAGCCCGCATCACCTTTCTCTCTGGCTTCTGATGGACTCCGATTGTCCACCTCCAACCTTCCTCCCATGCAGAGGTCAAAGACATTTTTTCTAAGCTGCAAATCTGATCCCAATCTTTTCTTGCTTAAGAGATCCTTAGTCCATGAGCTAAAGTCAAGCTCTTGCCACGGTGCCCCAAGCCTGCTGTGACCTGCCTCCGATTTAGCTCTCTGCTGGCCCCCGGCATCACATTCAGCTAGACCAGAGCGTCCTCACATGCGCGCCTCCTGTGCCTTTGCACACACAACCCTCTTGCTCCTCCTCTCCTTGTCTTCTGGGCAAATTCCTCCTCACTCAAGGATTCAGCTCACGAGTCATTCCCCTGGACCCTCTTCCCCGAACTCCTTAGTGAACCACTCTGGTGCCCCCACCATGCTTCCGATTCTATGTCTACTGGATTCTCTGTGTGATGCTGCTTTTCAACTGGACCCCTGCTTCAAAGTCACCTGTGCAACTTCTAACATAGAATGATGCCTGGGCCAATGGCTAAAGATTTTGATTCAGAGGTTGGGGTGGAATTTTACAAATCCCACAGGCATGGACAAGAAGCCTACGGATGTGGAATTTATTTGCTTCCCTGTTGGTTTCTCCCCACAGGTGGTGTCAGGGGGTTCCTACATCTGAATTCTGGCTCTGCCACCTGGTGGCTGAGTCATCTTAAGTAATTTTCTTCACCTTATCTGTGAAACAGGGATAGTAATAACACTTAGTTGACAAGTTGTGGTGATTAAAGAAGTAATACATATAAAGTCCTTAGAATGATGCCCGGTAAGTACTCAATACGTGTGACCAATTATTTGCTGGTAACAACAGTGTCCGGAATAGGGACTGAGTTGTTTATTCTTTGAATTCCAAGGCATTGTGCCTTTGCCTGCCTTGTGGGTTGGCATTTAGTAAATGTTTGAGAAATTGAACTGAAAATTAAAATCTACGTGGGAGCAAAATTGGAAGACAGGATGGGAGTAATTTTAGAAACCTAACTTCCTGCTTTATCAGAAAGACAAGTAACAAGTAGTTGGAGTAACAAATCAGTAGCCTACCCAGCTACTGTTCGAAGATGAGCCCCAGCAGATGAGCATGAAGTGAGGACAGCTCAGGTTACTGAAAATGGAGAAACATGGAGGAAAGGCAGGCAGCCCCTAGAAGAGTTTTGGAAAAGTTTTTTTCTTTCCCCAAGTATTTTGGCTGATAAATTAAACACTGAATAAATATAATGCATAACCATGTCGAGTGCTGGCTCCAAACAATTACAGGAATTTACCATCTTGGTGCCTTAGAGCTGGAAAGGGTATTAGACATCTTAACTCTTCAGATCACTGTTTCTTTATCTATAAATGAAGCAATACTGCAGTGGCTTCTGTAAACCCAAGTGACCTCTTGTGCCAAAATCAGGGCCCCATGTCCGTGCTGGGTCATTGTCATTGTCATTAATAGTGATAATTATAAAATGAAATACATTAGCTTCTCATTTCTGTCAATATTGCCCTTCCTGTTGTTATAATGGATGGCAATCTTCCCCTCCCAGCTACCTCAGATTGGTTAGTATTGATCAGAATGAAAATCTATTGTATTAGAAGGTGGCATGTTAGTTGAATGTGTTAAGTCAATGGTTTAGAAAGACATGTCTAGACATGAGTCTACAAAAGCAGATGAGATAGCAAATATAAGACCATTGAAGGTTGATATTCTTTTAATCATAAGAAGGAGAAAAGCCAAGTAAACATCTTCTTCATCTTTTTAAAGCTTGATAAGTAGGCTGGAAGTCTTGATAAAAATTGAAACTTTTCCAAAGAAGACACCCAGATGGCCAACAGACACATGAAAAGATGTTCAACATTACTCATCATTAGGGAAATACAAATCAAAACCACGTTGAGATACCACCTCACCCCAGTCACAGTGGCTAAAATTAATAACTCAGGAAACAACAGATGCTGGCGAGGATGTGGAGAAATGGGAACCCTCTTGCACTGTTGGTGGGAATGCAAACTGGTGCAGCTACTCTGGAAAACAGTGTGGAGGTTCCTCAAAAAATTAAAAATAGAACTACCCTATGACCCAGCAATAGCACCACTAGGAATTTATCCAAAGAATATGGAAGTGCTGATTCATAGGGGCACATGTACCCCAATGTTTATAGCAGGGCTTTCAACAATAGCCAAATTATGGAAAGAGCCCAATTTCCATCAACTGATGAATGGATAAAGAAGATGTGCTTCATATATACAATGGAATACTACTTGGTGATGAGAAAGAATAAAATCCTGCCATTTGCAACAAAGTGGATGGAACTGGAGGGTATTATGCTAAGAGAAATAAGTCAGTCAGAGAAAGACAGATATCGTATGTTTTCACTCATGTGTAGAACTTGAGAAACTTAACAGAAGACCATGGGGGAAGGGAAGGGGAAGAAATAGTTCCAGGGAGGGAGGCAAACCATAAGAGACTCTTAAATACAGAGAACAGTCTAAGGGTTGATGGGGGGGGAGGGGGGGAGAAGGGAAAATGGATGGTGGGCATTGAGGAGGGCCCTTGTTGGGATGAGCACTGGGTGTTGTATGTAAGTGATGAATCATGGGAATCTACTCCCAAAGCCAAGAGCACATAGTATACACTGTATGTTAGAAAACTTGACAATGAATTATATTTTGAAAAAATTGGACATAAAAAATGCTATTTCCAGGTGCCTTCCATTGTGGTAATTTAGGTCCCCATAATATTCTGATATGTATCTTAATTAACTGTATTCAGGGGCACCTGGGTGGCTCAGTCAGTTAAGCTCAGATCATGATCTCGCAGTTTGTGAGTTCAAGCCCCGTGTTGGGTTATGAGCCTGGAGCCTGCTTGAGATTCTGTCTTCCTCTCTCTCTGTGCCTACCCTGCTTGCACTCTCTCTCTCTCTCCTCTCTCTCTCTGTCTCAAAAATAAATAAAGTTAAAAAAAATTTTTTTAATTAATGTGTTCAATTTTATTCTCTTCAAGATTAGAAAGCACATTGCCCTGTGTATAGATACCAGCAATAAATAATATATTGAACTGAATTCAGCTGCACCTGTGTTATAATCCAGCCTTATCAAAAATCAAAGAATTAGATCATTTTCTCTGGATGCCTTTTTCACCCGGATTCGTCTGTTCAAATCAGGTGACTCATACAAAAGAAATTACATAATTAGACTAGAGGGGGGCAAACATTTTGATTTGTCCTGGTCTTTGAAAACTTCTAGGCCATCCCAATTCTAATTGTGTGACCTCAGGACATGTTTCTTCACCTCTCTGGTCCTATGTGTCTTCTGTAAAACAAGGATAACAGTATCAATCTCACAAGAGGTTGTATATGTGTCTCTGACCATCTGAAAACACCAGTAAAACAGCTGGCATGTGGTAAACACTCCGATTATTTTGTTCCTACTGCATTTTTACCTTTCCCGTTCCTTTTCTTTCAGCTCTTTAAGAATAGCAAATTATCCTTGCCTCAGACATTTAGATTGTCTAGGAAGTTCTGGCCTAATTTCCAGGGAAGCAGCTGATACTGGTTAAATACTTCTCCCTCAAGTCAAATCTCATCTCTCTTCATGCAAATGTTTCCAGACACAGAAAAGAACCTCAGTGATGGATGCTTCCATATTCCCAATGAGATATGACCATTATACAAGTGGAACAATGTCCCATTAGTGAAGCACTGTGATTACAGGTACCAGCTCCTAAAGTAATATAGGATCCAGACCCAGGACAAAGCTCCAGAAAAGGCAGTCGGGTCTATATCAACAAACTTATTGCTGCAGGATTTTCCACCCAGAGAACTGTCCCCCAAGGCAGCTGTCCGGAAGGCCCTGTTGCATAAACCACAGCGAGGCCTCTCTACAAAGGGGCTGCTGAACTGCATGATATGATTTCCTGGATACATTTCTCAAATTTCATAATCTGAAATTTGGAAAGAAATGTCTGGGTACAGGGAGGGGAACATTGCAATGAGACACTGAACTGAGGTGATCCCTAACGATATTTGGTGAGTATGTGTTTGAAAAATATTTTCCAATCAACGTGTGTTATGAGTATTATCAGATGTTTAAAAGGAGTTCATCATCAGGGCACTTGGGTGACTCAGTCAGTCAAGTGTCCAACTCTTCTCAGGTCATGATCTCATGGTCTTGAGATTGAGTCCTGCATTGGGCTCCATGCTGAGTGTGGGCCCTGCTTAAAATTCTCTCTCTCTCTCTTTCTCTCTCTCTCTCTCTCTCTCTCTCTGAAAAAAAAAAAAAAAGAAGGAGCTCATCAGAGGAAGAACTTGGAGGAAAATACTGTATCTCTAGATGGAAATGAGTTTGAGTCTGAATCTCCAAGTGGCTAAGAAGGCAGCCATCCTGGAGAGGGATTATCCTGGAGGTGAAAGAAATGCCGTGTTTGGAAAAATCTTACATTTTAGATTATGCATGCTTAAGTAAAAATTTCATTAATCAAAAAAGAGGGGGTAGGAACCTGATATCCAAATTTTTAGAGATAACGGCTCTGAACAAAGTGATAAACATCTTTCTAGGCACTTTCCTATGCATTTATATAATTTAGGTATACATATATAACTTCACATAAATGGGGTTGTGTAATTTGCATTTTTTACTCAATGATATGTCTTAGGTTTCTATTGTCAAAAGATCAAGGTGTTTATCGTTGTTGTTAATGGATACATAATATTTCATCATTCAGTAATTTACTCCAGAGAGTCTCCTTTTTCTTTAAAGTTTATTTTTTTTAGTAATCTCTACACCCAAGGTGGGGCTGGAGCCCATGTCCCCAAGATCCAGAGTCACATGCTCTTCTGAACTGAGCCAGCCAGGCACCCCAAAGAGTCTCCTTTTGATTGGTGGTATAAGCAATGCGGTAACAAACATCTTTGGGTAAATACTCATTCACCTGGGAGATAGTTACTTTAGGTAAATTCCTAAGAAGTTTGGTTATTGGGCCATTTTACATTTTGAAATAATATTATCTAAATTCATACTTTGCTACATATTTATGAATTTATAGTTCCACAGTGATATGTGAGTACCTTTTCCCCACATCCTCACTGGGAATACAAATTCCTTATTGTCTTCCACATGTAATGTAAATATTTTTCTCTAGGTCAATTCTTTCCAATTCTTTTTCATGGTGTATTTTCTAAATGGAAACCTCAAACTTTAGATATTTAAATTTATCAGGCTTTTTATTTCTCTGTCTCTCTCTCAAAATGTTTGCTTTTCTATAGAAATATTATACCAAATAATTTTATAGTACTTTATATAATTTTATTTTTCAAATCTTTAAGTCTTTGAGACATCTGGAACCTCTTTTGATATAAAGGAAGAGGCAGGGGGCTTGCTGTATTTCTTTTCCCACTCTGAATACTGATTTAGTTTTCCAATATCTCTCTTTTTAAAATGTTGATTTATTAATTTGAGAAAGAGAGTGAAAGCGTGAGTGGGGGGAGGGGCAGAGGAAGAGGGAGAGAGAGAGAATCCCAAGCAGGCTCCATGCTATCAGTACAGAGCCTGACCTGGAGATAGATCCCACAAACCAAAAGATCATGAGCTGAAATCAAGAGTTGGACGCCTAACCAACTAAGTCACCCAGGTGCCCCTCCAGTATCTTTCTTAAATAGATCATATTTCTCAATTAATTCTAAAAGTGATCTTTATTTTCTACATATATTTGGACTTATTATTAGATTGTTTATTGTTTGTATTCTATTTATCAGTTTATCCTTTCCTGGGCTAGTGACTCACATAAATTTACTAACATAGTGTTTTTAAATATCTGTGGGGACAAACTCTGTATTTATTAATCCCACCTCCGATTTTTCTTATTTTTCAGATTAGGTATTTTCTCATGTCTGTCTGCCAGCAGTCTTTTAGAAGCATTCTTAATGGACTATAATTTTGATTTGGATTGCACTAAATTTATAGATTAATTTAGAACTGATATCTCCATAATATTGATTCTTTTTATCCATCAGTACCTCTTATGTATTCACCTTCTCTTTTATATCTCTCAGTAATGTTTTGCATTTCAGAATTTTTCACATACAAATTCAATGTATCACTGATGAAGTGTATTTCTGGCCATTTGGCAAACTGATGTTTTGTTCTTTGTCATGGTAGCTAATTAGGACCTGTGTTTCTGAGAATTCTTTCCCCTGTTGACCCAGGTTAGGATTGGCCACAGGAGAAATTTGCATGAGGTTTGGGAGTCAGAGATGAATCAGCAGCTATTGTGTTCTGAAGGTCATTGGTCTGAGGTGTGAGAGACTGATGCAGAGGTGCTGGCGGGTTCCACTTCGTCCTTGCTTCTCTCGACACATGTCCTCTCTCGTTGCTGACCACTAACAGTAACTCCATGTGCACCACCAGATTCTTCATCGCAGCTCACACAGGTGGCAGCTATGAGGAGCCATCGATTTTCCATGCACATATACACCAGTCTCAGCCATGCAGCTGCTGGATGAGCCTAACTTCCTGCCAGCCCAGACTCGGTTTCCTACCGCAGAGCTGGCTAGTGAGTTTTCTCTAATCCTTTCAGGAACTTTACTTTCCTAGCTCACCTCACAACTCTCCAAGGTCTAACTGGAACAATAAGTTCCTTATTTCTTAATACTCACAGTGCTTCTTCTTCCCTGACCAGTACACAAAGGGCTGGGAAAAGGACTTGGGGACAGGCTAACATGAATCTGTGTGAAAAGCTTCAGATGCGGGCCAGTGGGATGGCCATAGATGGGCGGGTAAGAACAGGATATGCCCTGGAGTTTGAGCACCAGGAGAGGGACCCCCATCTTCCACCGCCTTCCTTGTCTGTAGAGGAGTTGGGAAGGGCAGGATCCTTAGTCAAGTTAGCAGGACCTGATTTTGGGCAAGTGAAGTCACAGCCTTGCTGGTGTAAGAAAATATTAACTGGATTGTTCAATATTAAATATAAATGTTGACCAAAGACACCTTTCTAGTTCCTAATTTGGAACACATCTTTTATTGTGCTCTAGATTACACACACACACACACACACACACACACACACACACGGTGGGGAGAGAAAAATATAAGCATTATGACAAGGAAGTATCCATCTATTTCTACTTTACTATTTTGATCAGTAGGAACAGTTATCAAAAGTCTTTTTTGGAATCCATAGAGATGATATAATAAATATTTCCCTCATGACCACTTTACATGGTAACTTTTTGGTATAGACAGAAGGTTTGTGTTACTCCAAAATTCATATGTTGAAATCCTAATGCCCAGTGTGATGGTATTTGGAGATGGGGCCTTCCAAAGGTGTCGAGGTCATGAGGGGGAGCCCTCACAAATGGGATTAGTGCCTTTATAAAAGAGACCCCAGAGAGACCCACCTAACCTCTTCCTTGCCTCTTCTGTCAAGTGAGGACACAGCAGAAAGAAAGCCATAAACCAGGAAGTGGACCCTCATGACCACCGAAAATACTGGTACCTGATCTTGGAGTTTCCAGACTCCAGGATCGTGAGAACTGATTTTTCTGTTGGTTATAAACCACCCATTCTATGATATTTTGTTATAGCACCCCAAAAGGACTAAGACAATTTTGTAAATAGATTTCCTCAGTTATTTCTGTTTATAGTCATGGTTGGATTTTGGGATCAGGGCCATGCTGATCTAGAGTGTAGAGAAATGGGAAAAAAAAGTCTAGAGAAATGGAAACCTTCCAGACTTTTTGTTTGTTTGAAATGAATACATACCAAAGGAATTGTCTTATCTCTATTCCTTGAAGGTTCGCTGTAACTTATCTATAAAATTAATCAGGTCTTATCTACTTTCTGGGGATAAATCTTTAACTGTGTTTTCAATTTAAAAAACTGGGTTTTTTTTTTTTTTTGGTGGAGGTAAATTCTGTTAATTTCAATTTCTCTAGAAAACAGTCATAGCAATTATGTTTTTACACAGTGTTTCTTTACAAAAATTTTGATTTATACCTATGATTTATAAACTCTTAACATTTTTTTCCTAGTATTCTATAGTTGTGCTTTTTCACAGGTTAGTTTTCTGGCATCTGTTACTGATAAATCTTGTTCATTCTAATACTTTTATTTTCTTTCTAAATTATTCACTTCTGATTTAATATTTCCTCATTCTTTACCAAAACTACTTTTGGTTTATTATGCTTTTTCAAGCTTCTTAAGTTGAATGCTTTATCCATTTAATTGAAATTTTTCTTATGTATTAGTAATAATGTCTAAGGCTATGGATTGTCTACTGAAAATGACATTGGCTGTATCTTTTGAGTTTTCTATGGAGTATTTATATTGTCGTTAATTCTTTTTTGTAAGTTAATTAATCTTAGATTTAATACAATTAAGATTATAATGAAAATTCCATGCTAGTTTTCAGAACAAAAAATTTCTAACAGAACTATTTCAGTCTTTTATAGCAGGATCAAAGTCCTTTTTTTCCCCCAAAAAATACTTTTTAAAATTAATATTTGGAGGTTTCGCCAGTTATCCAAGGGCATCTCTTCATCTTTAATTAATTCATTCATTAATTTATAGTTTTTATTTTAATTCCAGTTAGTTAACATACAGTGTTATATTAGTTTCAGGTGCACAATATAGTGATTCAACAATTTTGTACGTTAATCAGTGCTCCTCGCAAGTGTACTCTTTAGTCCCCATCACCTATTTGACCCATTGCCCCACCTACCTCCCCTCTGGTACCTATTTGACCCATCACCCCACCCACCTCCCCTCTGGTGACCATCATTTTGTTCTCTACAGTTGAATCTGTTTCTTGTTTTGCTTCTTTTTTTTTCCCCTTTGCTTGTTTGTTTTGTTTCTTTATGGTCCTTAATCCTTAAATAATGTGTAATTCAAGTTTTAGTTTCCCTTTGACCAAAGAGCTATTTATAGATCAAGTTTTCATTTTCAAGAAGATATTTTCCAAACCTTATTTTATTGTCAGTTTATGTCACTGTGTTGTGGTTAGAAAATTACCAAGTGTCTCATCGGGCTGTGAAAAGAAGGTATATTATTGGCTTTGGTGTATGTTGTCAGGGGTTGAAGAAGGTGGGACGAATAGGTGAAGAAGAGGAGATTTTCAGGTGGTGAAACTATTCTGTCTGATACTATAGTGGTGGATACATGACACCATGTATCTATCAAAACCCATAGAACTATCTGGGAAAACCTTCATTCATGTAAACTGTGAGCTTTAGGTTATGACAGTTCATCAATATTGGATTGTTAACTGTAACAATTGTACCACAAGATGTTTGTAATCGGGGAAGCTTGTGTGTGTGTTGGGGGGAGGCAGTATATGAGAATTCTCTACGTTCTCTGCTCAAGTTTCCTATGGATCTAAAATGTTCTAAAAAATACAAAGTCTATTAATTTGATCCACTCATTTATGACCAAATGTTGCTTTTCTAGAGATGTAACAAGGTGCAGGAAGATACAGAAGGGGCTGAACTGGCAGCAGGCAGGTTGAACTCCCTCATCCTGTTATGAACTGAGCCCCTTTCATAACCTTTCCTATAAGTCTCTTAGCCTATGTCGTTCCTGTCAAATTCTTAGAATGCTCAAGCTCTTTTGTTCCTATGCAGTAAAATATTTGTCAATAGAATATACTATCTTCTTTAATATAAAATGTCCCCAAATACTTGTATTGGGTATATTTTGCAGTATAAAGAAAAGAGTAACAGGGCTAAAAAACCAAGTCGGAATCTCTTTCTGGCATTGCTATAACTCTCTGGCCCATTTTCTAACACTCCTGCTTTTAAATTAGTCTATGGCAAGCACACTGGGCATACTTGATAAAAGGTTTTGAAAAGAAGTTTTGAATTGCTGGGGCTCTGGACCTTTTGATCTTATTAAGTGGGGTTGGTGACATTTAACCCTCTTCCTCCCTTTTGATTGCCTCTGCAGAGCTTGCTGAAATCAGGCAGCCTAACTCGTCTTGCTAGCTATCCTTCAGAGGTAATTTGGAGAAAGAAGGTCAGAAAATGCTTTTACCTTTAAGGACCAAAGAGAATTGGTATGGGATTTTTTTTTTTTTTTTTTCATCTAACAGTAGCTGCTGTGGCCAGTTACAAAAGAAACCTCTGTGATTTTATTTGATTTTTGATTATTTGTTAAGTGTTTACTTTAATTCCAGTTAGTTAACATACAGTGTTCCATTAGTTTCATGTGTACCATATAGTGATTCAACCCTTTCATACAACATCTGGTGCTGAAACCCCTGTGATTTTAATGGTACAGAAGCACGGCTCTGTAATCAGAAGATACTAACTACATCACTTTCTATACTTGAGCTAACAGTCACTGGTACAACTGATGAAGTCAGGGGACATTAAAACCCTAAATCCTCAAGCTGTGTTGGGTTTAATAGATTCTGCTTCCCTCAGCGGTTTTCAAGGTGGGGTCCTGATACCTTTCCAGTTGGACTGCAAGGTAAAATCCATTTCCATAATGTTTTAAGGACATACTTTGCCCATTTCGCTAGGTTGATATTTGCACTGGTGGCGGATGAAGTTGCTCAAACCTGAGGACCAGTCAAGGCAGTGGGACCAAACTGTACCAAAGTCATCTCATTCTTCCCTCCCAGGTAGTGATTATCCTCATAGCTTGCCCTGACCCACCTGTCACAGCTTGCTCGCCATTATTAAAACACATTTTACAAACAGAAGTTTACACTTTAGATGAATAAATGCAGGCTTTTGAGGAGCTTGAGCACTTTTGCAATTGAGTTCCAAGCAACTAGCTGCTTTTTCCACGGGACACCATATTTATTTGAAAGAATGACCGACATGCAAACATTTTTCTCGAAAAAAGAGGAACTTGAGCCTGACTCTTCAAAGGAAACAGCCGACAGTACTTAGGGTCAATGATAAAAATTTGAGCTTTTAAATGAAAACCAGTTCAACAGTTAATGATTTCAACAGCATTTAAATACTTAAAGACTTTTCCAGTGAGATCAGTAGTGATATGGACAAATGTTAAGATTTTTTTTTATATTGTATAATTGCGCTGTCAGCATTTCAAAGATCCGCTGATAATTTTCAAAAGGCCAATTCATAGTGTTACAAAATTTGAATTGCAAGAAAGATTGATGGATTTTCATATACTGGTTTTAGATTTCACATTGAAGCTAAGAAACTCTCGCTTGTTAACGTTCGGTGTAGTATCGAAAAATAGCCACAGTGATCTAAAATAGCAATTAAAATAGTCGTTTTGCAGTTACATAGCTATGTGAGGCGGAATTCTCTTCACACACTTCAATCAAAAGCACACATTAAAACAGATTGGATACACAGATGGATTTAAGAATCCAACTCTCCTCTATGAAGCCAGACATAAAAGACGTGTGCAAAAACGTGAAACAGTGTCACTTTTTCACTGATTTTCTTTGAAAAATAGTATTTTTCTTAAGACCATATTATTTATATGAATATGCAATGGGTCGTTTTTAATATTTTTAAATGAATTAATACATATTAAATATTTTTTTACTTTTGAATTCTAATTTGGTAATTACTGATACATCTAAATAAAGCTGGTTGAGGTCTTCAATAATTTTTAAGAGTGTAAAGGGATCCTGAGATGAAAATTTGAAAAAGTCACAGAAAACAAGACCACGTATACTATTAATTTAGGGGTTAATTACCTTGAATTGTTAGTAACTTCTTCTTCATAGAATTGTATTGTTTTTCTATATTTCTCACAGTGCCCAAGGTAGTGCCAGGCTTAGTAGGTGCTCAGTAAATATGAACAGTATCAATGTGAACTTCTTCACCAACTTCAAAGGCATACTTATGTGGCTGTGGCCTGTGTGACAACAATGGACCCTGGAGATACAGCCTGGCGCAGCTCACCATATCAGTAGATGTATTCTTGAAAAACTGTGAGTGACTGCAAATGTAAAACATCTAAATATTTGCCTTTGTTGGTATTTTAGCACTTCGGTTTACGTATCAATGCAGTGATGACTAACATGTTCACTTTGGTTTCTGTTTCTTTTTTATCAAAGTTAGTGATCGAACATTCAACCTGAAGAAGCAGCTTAGTAGTCACTGCTGGAAAACAAACTACAAAATCCTTCCCTTCAAGGAATTGACAAATTAAGGAGATTATTTGTCTTTAGAAAGACTTGTGGGAATTGACTGGGGCTGGGGTAGGGTGTGTTCTTACAAGACTGAGACCCTACCCTTCAAAATCTCCTTCTGTGGGAGAAAGACGACATTGTAACAGCCATTTTAACTATTAAAAACTTCTGTGGGTTGGGGCACCTGGGTGGATCCGACGGTTGGGAGTCTGACTTCAGCTCAGGTTATGACCTCACAGTTCATGGGTCTGAGGCCCGCGTCAGGCTCTGTGCTGACAGCACAGAGCCTGCAGCCTGCTTCCGATTCTGGGTCTCCCTCTCTCTCTGCCCCTCCCCTGCTCACACTCTGTCTCTCAGAAAAGAATAAATGTTAAAAGAAAAATTTACAAAAACCAACTGTGGGTTAAAAAAAATTTTTTTTTAGAATAAAGACAAGGAGTGTTAGGATTCAGGTAAATACAGCTACTACTAAAAGTAATAATAAGTAATAAAACTTGACACGTTTATTTTAAATTTAGTCATATCCAAAATAATTAACAGTAAGTGTAATTTGTGACTATTTTATGTCTTCAACTAGCCATGTATCATCATTTTCTAAAAACTATTAAAATATTGTTTACAGGGATACCTGCGTGGCTCAGTCAGTTAAGCATCCAACTCTTGATCTCGGCTCTGGTCATGATCTCCTGGTTCATGATTTTGAGCCCTGCATCAGGCTCTGCACCGGCAGCCTGTTTGGGATTCTCCCTCTCCCTCTTTTTCTGCCCCTCTCTCAAAACACATCAATAAACTTTCAAAAAGTAAATAAAAAATGAAATATGGTCTACAGACAGAAGCTTACATTTTGGATGACTGAATGTAGGCTCTTGCAATGAAAACACTTGGTCTGCAAGAAGGACTTTATTTCTATTTAGTGGAAGACAGTCATAACGGAAAAACCTGCCATTTCGCTTTTTTTGTAGGTACCATCATCTCAGTGTTTTAATCAGCCAACCAAATCTCCGTGTTAAATTTACTAGTCATAAATCCGATTGTTTAAAATCCAAAACAGCAGAGAGAGACTCTCGAGGGAGCTGCCTGGTCCATGCAGTTTTCCCCTCACGCACCGATCACATCTATTTCCTGACCGATGAAGCACCAGAGATGGGAGAGGCACTGTGCTGTGTACAGAAGGAATTCCAAAATGACAGGAGTCCCTCTTCATAACGCTTGACTGGAATCTGCTTCCTTTAAATGTTTCTTCGCTTTCAGGTAGTTGAGGATGTAGGGGATACCATTCTGATGACAATTATGTGTCTCTGCTTCAGACAAATTCGGGGGATGAGAATTAAAGCACAGCTGCTGATAGGCTGCCCCCCCCCCCCCCCCACTGCAACCACGTGCGACGCATTGCAGACGTAAGTGCTCCGTGGGTCAGAGATCTTTTCCGAAGGCCACATTACTGCTAGACTTACTAGGATGCTCAGAACCTACACTTTCTGAGGCCAACTTTCTGGCCGCATACAGCAGGCTGAAGCCTGTGGTTTGTGACACGTCTGGCTTCTGTCTGATCACAGAGGTCTCACCCTGTGAGGGACCATGCAAGGATGCCATGGGTATGAATTCGGCTTCACTGTGCTTAGAACATGGCCTGGGGGCGCCTGGGTGGCTCAGTTGGTTAAGCGTCTTGACTCTTGGTTTCTCCTCAGGTCACGATCTCGAGCTTTCAAGAGTTGGAGCCCCGTGTCAGGCCCTGCGCTGGCAGCACGCAGCCTGCTTGGGGTTCTCTCTCCGCCCCCCCCCCCCCCACTTGCACTGTCTATGTTTCTCAAAATAAATAAGTAAACTTACAAAAAAAAAAAAAAAGAACATGGTCTGGCACAGACGCACTCAAGGAATGTTAGTTACTACTTTCACCATCACAACTACAGGAGGACCTAAGTGAGAATAATGCCCATTATATTTACCTGGCAATATTATTGCATAGTGGCAACAAATAGTAAAACTAAATAAATTATAGCTACTATAGTTACTGATGTGATTGTTTCTGTTCTTACTACTTTCGAGGCTGAAAGGAAGCCCCCTTCTGGTAAGCCATCCACTCAGTACAGCACATGATGCCAATGGACTTGAGCAGTTCCCGTCCCTAGGCATTGACATTTTCTGAACAGATAAAACATCAGCTATCAACTACTGCTTTGATAATTTGGAATTGACATCATCGTATATTTATTCCATAGGCACACCAAAAAAAAAAAAAAAAATCTCTTCATGAACACACCGATAGCATCTTTTATTTTCCTTTACTCAAGGTTTTCTCCGTCAACAGCTAGTCATGTTTTCAACAAAAACGACTACCCAAAGGCATATTGACATTCTGCAGAACTTCATCCTTCTTGCATTTGTATAATTGTCATGGGAAATTAAGATCAGATCAGAGTCATAGCCGATAGCATAGGAAACCTATGATTCAGAAAATAGGACAGGATACTTCTCGTGTTGTCACCAGATAACTCTGAACTGTATACAGACACTTGCCAAGTATCGCAGAACTGCTTTGGACTTGAAAGGTCTCTTGCTACACAGATGTCTTCATTTTACGATTGCCAGAGTCATTGGAAGTGAATTTCAGATTGTGCTAACGGAAGATAACAAAGACACCGTGTGGTAACAGTCTCTCGTGTTTGACAGAAAACGTCATGCTTTTGATGGATTCAGATCTTTGGAAAAAATGGAAGTAAGTGATAGGCAAAGAAATAGCAACAAGCAAGGAGGCCAGAGGTGGATATTGCGGCACAACCTCTTTGCTCTGTTGATGATCTGCAAATTGTGTTTCACTACTACACTCTTATTTGTTAAAAGATATTGGAAAATAACCCAATCCTTAAATTTCACTAAGATTTGATGCCAAGGCACAGTCCCCTAATTATATCTATTTCCCCCCATCCTGTCAGTAATAGATTCTCCCAAGTTCCCACTGGACACACAGACCCCTTTGCCTAGGCTCCACTGAAGCTAGTTACGTGATTACATTCTAGTCAATGGGATGTTCTTTGGAAAGCAGCCGTGGCCTGTGCTCTCTTTTACCCTTCCTGCAGGGTGGGCTAGAGAAGAGGTGCTGCAGATGAGAGCAACATCTTGGGGAACGGTGGAGCCAAAGGTAGGAGGGTACACTTAAAAAGTGAATTAGGGGGTGCCTGAGTAGCTCAGGCAGTTAAGCTTCAGACTTAAAATTCTGGTCATGATCTCGCAGTTCATGAGTTCGAGCCCCGCCTGGGGCTCTGTGCTGACAGCTCAGAGCCTGGAGCCTGTTTCAGATTCTGTGTCTCCTTCTCTCTCTGCCCCTCCCCAGCTCCTCCCCTCTCTCTCAAAAATAAATAAACATTAAAAAAAAATTTTTTTTTAATTAAAAAGAAAGAAAGAAAGATGACTTCTTGGAGTGCCTGGGTGACTCAGTCCATGGAGCAGGTGACTCATTCGGTGGAGCGTGGAATTCTTGATTTCAGCTCATGTTATGATCCCATGGTCATCAGATCAAGCCCTGCGTCAGACTCTGCGCTGAGTATGGAGCCTGCTTGGGATTCTCTCTCTCTCTCCATCTGCCCCTTTGCCCTGATCGTGTGCACTCTCTCCTGCTCTCTCTAAAATGAAAAGATAAATAAATAAATAACTTCTCTAGTGCGCTTTTCCAACGTGGTGGGCAAACCTCCACTTCCTGTCACGGGTCCTTGTAGCATATCTTGTGTCCTCAGCATTTACAACAACAGTCTTTGTTTCTTTTCATTTTTTTCCCTGTTGTTTGTGAAATGCAATTAAAATGACTGTGCTATGGCTTTTATAACCTGGCACAAAAATAGTAAAGCTACGGTAAGCACTAAGTAAAATGGCCCTTCTTGACTTCTTTCTCTAGTGAAGTTGGACAACAGGGAAATAACTCCATGGGAAGAATGACTTTTGCATTGGGAATTCAATGTGCCATGGAAAATGGCATAGGGGACAATGCACACTGTAAATAAGGGTGGTTTGTACTGACCATATGGTTGACGGCAGCCAGCCCTACCCTTTTCTAAAGAGACGCACTCTCTTGCATTTATCAAACCCCCAAACTGCATCCCACAGATGGAACCCTGTGCATCCTGCTCCTCCTGAAGGGGAATAGAGAAGCCGTGGGACCCCCGTGAAAGTCCCCCCGACACAGTCTGTGGCCTGTGGCTATTCACTCAAACTCCAGATGTATGGGTGCCCTTTATTCAAATCAGAAGGAGATTTGCATCTGTCACTCAGGGTTGAGCCCAGCAAAAGGCAGCAGGTGTGACAGGCCACAGTAAGAATACAACACAGACTTCCTTTGAAGTCAACTGCAGGTTCATTTTTGTTTCACCGATACCCTTGGTACATCCGGGATGGTAAATAGCTCCGTGAGTCATTCAGAAAGCAGAAATGGAAAGTGTTGCTGTGTCTGCTGTTAGGGTTTGCATCAAAAAGTGCTTCTAGAGAGAGTATCCAGCCTGGATCCTTCTCTTCTCCAGGTAGCTTTTTATTGTCTTATGTTATATTTAGATACATGTGTTGCTGAGAATTCTAGTAGCAGAGGGACTGCAGGGGCGTTGCGTCTTAAATATTGTCCATGGTTCACCTAGCAATATCAGACAAAATGATGATAATTCTGGAAATAATTTAAATTCCTTGGTTTTGGCACAAGAGGCCCTTCATAGTCTCCAGGCTGCCTTATTTCCAGTCTCTGCCTTCTTCCGCCATCTCAGATGGTAAAGGCATTGGAGCCATCAGACTAGATTTTTGGCCACAGAGCATGACCCATCAATTCCTTCAGATTCCTAGTAAATAAGACTGGCCCCATGAGCTTCCCCACCATCATTTTGTTCCTATGCCCATGAGAGTCTCTGATGGGGTCCGGAGGACAATTCTGAGACCCTGAGTTGGTTCTCCAAGAAAGAGGTTGTTTAGGAAGGAAGAGACTGTGCTGTCTGCTCAGTTCCAGCTGCAGCCCCAGCGTGCCAGGCCAGCCTCAGAGGGGAGACCACAGTTCTGGGGCCCCAGCCCTCTCAGCCACTGCCTTCTTTCCTAAGCTCGTTAACAAGCATGCTGATTAGTGGCAATTTCTCTGGTGGTTTTTGTGATGTGGGGATTTGTCCACTAAGAAATGGCCTGGAACCGCAAATTCATTTAAAATAGTCGATCCTACTGCAGATAGAAATAACTCCCTGTCTATGTTGATCCTAGCGAGTGACCAGTGACCAGGAGGTGAAATCTTGGGAATGGAGAGCTGGGCTTCTGACTCAGCAGAAACCACCGTCGGACATTTTTAGCCTCTTCTTTGGTCCTGTCCTACTGCAGAGGCTCTTATTCCTCCAGGCCGAATTTGATAAACTATCTCTACCAGCTCATATTCTGAGGTGCGCCAGCTGCCCCCCACCAATAAACTTGGCCCCATTTCTTGTTATCCTTCTGATGCTTGGGATTCGCAGCACATTCCTCTAGGGAATTCCCAGATGTGTATAGTACTTGAACAAAATACCCAAGACGAAGAGAAAGATAGTTTCATAACGTATCAGTAGTTCTCCACCAGGAGTGTCTTGAATCCTAGTGGACATTTGACAGTGTGTGGAGACATTTTTGGTTGTCACAACATGCTACTGGGATCTAGTGGGTACAGACCAGGGATGCTACTAAAGGTCCACAGTGCACAGGACAGCCCTCCACAGCTAAGAATTATCTAGTCCCAGATGTCACTAAGGCTGAGTTTGAAAAGACCTGGAATAGATGAAGACAAAGAAATATTTTCATATATTCTGTGGTGTAGGAAATGGCTCCTAATATTTTGCTGAGCATCTATTATGTATATAAATGGTGCTATGTTTTATACGAGATTCTAAGAATGAAAGTCATATTCACTGACATCAAGTTTCCAATTTACTTGGAAATAGTACATATACAATGAAAAGTTGTGTTATTTATTATAGTAATAGTTCATTTGCAAGGGAGATCATATCTACATTAGTTTTCTAGGGCTGCTGTAACAAAATGCCGAAGACTGGATGGCATAAACAGCAAGAATTTATATTCTTACAGTTCTGGAGGCTAGAAATTCAGGGTCAGGTTGTCAGTAGAGTTGATTTCTTCTGAGGTCACTCTCTGGCTTACAGATGTCTTTCCCCTGTGTTTTCAAATGACCTTCCCTCTGTGTCTTTGTCCAAATCTCCTCTTCGTGTAAGGGCACAAGTCAGATTGGATTAGGGCCCACCCTAATGACCTCATTTTAACGTAATTAATACCTCTTTAAAGATCCTGTCTGCCCATGTAGTCACATTCTGATGTACTTCAACATATGAATTTGGGAGGGGACGTAATTCACCTCCTTACAGTACCCTCTTATTATAACTTGATAAACGGAGGTAGAAATATAAGAAGCATAGAAATGCATTCCAAGGGAATATATAAGGGCTGTTAGACTAAAAAGCGATATATATTTAAATGCTAACTAAAATAAAGGAAAACGAGCCCAATACACATTAAATTGTGTTTCAAGTCTCAAAGTAAGAAATGTTGTTGATCTGAACAGGGGTGATATTTTAGGCAATTCGCCAGGGTGAAGGCCAGATTACTTCCTGCCTCAACCGATTGCTTAAATACAAATTTATCGAGGTCCTATCACATATTTGGGTTGTGCTCGTCTGCTGGCTAAAGAAAGAAATGATTCCTTCCTTTTGGAAGCTCACAGGCACATGTGTGCATGTTTGTGGGTGTGACTGCAAGGGGGAGGGTTGGTGGAACGTGAAGCAGGAGACACCTCACGGGAAAAGATAAAGGCCAGTACCTCAATATTTGTGTGGACCAGGTGCAGAGGACGCCCATGGGCAGGGTGACTGACTCTGACCAGGGTCGTGGCAGGGAAGATATTTGGCTCGGACATATGCTAGGCTGGTAGTTCACAGCTGGTATCCATTCAGATGGCTAAACTAGTTGCTAAGTTTGATTTTGAGTATCACCCCTGGGGAAGTGGGGAAGGCGGAAGGAGAGGTAAGATTGTGAACCGGATCTTGTGGGTCAGTAGAGTTTGCCTGGCTGGGAACAGGTTGGGGAAGAAGAGCAGAACATTATGAATACAGGCATTCCTTTGAGATAATGGGGGTTTGGTTCCAGAACACTGTAAAAATGAGTAAAATGAAGTTTTTTGTCTCCCCAGTGCAGGTAAAAGTAATGTTTACACTCTACCATGGTCTATTAAGTGTGCAATAGCGTTATGTCTAAAAACCAAAGTGCATACCTTGATTAAAAAATACTTTTTTGCTAAAAAATGCTAATCCTCTGATGGGCTTGCAGTCAGTTGTAATCTCTTTGCTGGCAGAGGATCTTGTCTGCTGTTGGCCGCTGACTGATTAGCGTGGTGTCTGCTGAAGGCTGGGCTGGCTGTGGCAGTTTCTTATAATAAGACGACAATGAAGCTTGCCACATCGATTGGATCTTCCTTTCACTCGCACACTTAGAAGCCATCATAGGGTTATTCGTTGGCCCAATTTCAATATTGTTGTGTCTCAGGGAATAGGGAGGCCCAAGGAGAGGAGGAGAGATGGGGGGAAACCTTGTCAGTGGAGTAGTCAGAACACACACAACATTTACAGGTTAAGTTTGCCGTCTTATGTGGGTGTGATTGTGGAACGCCAAAGTGATCACAACAGTAACGTCAAAGATCACGGGTCACAGAGCACCATGACAAATATGATGATGACGAAAATGTTTGCAATTTTGCTACAATTACCAAAACATGACACAGAAATAAGAAGTGAACAAGTGTTTTGGAAAAATGGCATCAACGGACTGTCTTGGTACAAGGTTGCCACAAAACGTCAACTTATGAAAAATGCAGTGTTTGCAAAGTGCGATACAGCAAAGCACGATAAAATGTTCCCTAGAGAGGGAATTGCATAGAGTCATGGAAAGCACCAGACCATGGGCACCACGAGGCAAGGACCGCATCTGTCTTACTAACTCAGTGCTACTATCTGACACATAGTAGATTTTCAATAAATGCTGATGGAATAGATAAATGAATGAAAGGGCACAGCACATTTGGGGAATGGTGAAAAGTGGTGGGAGGTGGGTTGGTAGAAAAAGTTTGGGCTACATGCCCAGGGCTTCCCAGGAAGTCAAGGGACACAGGGCTGCCCAACGCTGGCACTCCAGGAGGGTCTCCAGAGAGACAAGAGATATCAGGGGATACGATGGGAAGGAGAAGCCTTGTGTTGCCCTCCACAGAAGTCACTCAAAAAGGGTAGTTGTAGGGGTTAGATAGTTCTGGATCTTGTCCCATCAGACACACAGTCTATGACTGTATGGTTTGGTCATTGTAACTTAGTCCCCAAGTCTCAGTCTTCTCATCAATAAAATTGGAATTACAATCATCTCACTGATTGAGAATTAAGTGAGTTAATGCATACAAAGCATCACAGGAATGGCACATAGTAAGTTCTCAACAAAATACAAATTATTTTTAGTTCAGGATGTCCACCGATGGGATAGATCACTTTCAGGGTATTCTCCCAAATAATTCATTAACTCTACTGATGTCTGAAATTTCTTAAAGGAGGAGAAAGCTACCGTTCTACAGATAGAGTTAAATGACTTCAAGTACAAATAGCAATGGCTCCAAACATGAACATCTGGCTGAGGTCCCCAGAAAGTGTGACTAAACGTCGGTCAGGGTTTAAGCAGACAGCCAGCAAGTGTGAGTGAGTGGCGACAGAGCTTGCTGGTCTGGTAGGAGGGAGAAAATGGAGGAAGTTTCCTGGAAGTTCAGGAAGGGGGAAGTCAGAGGCTGAGAAGGAGGGAAAGGATTCAGGAAAGAAGCTGGGACCAGAGGCAAACTGCTGACTGAAGTCACTGAAGTTCACTTAGTCTTTGGCTCCTACAGGACACAGAATGCCGCCACAGGTGGAACGCTACTGCCCCAGGGCTCAGCTCCAACAGAGCCGTTGAGCCGTAGAGGTCTGGTTCCCAATGATCCAGTGAGCATTCTGAGGAAGGACAAAGCCCAGGGTCTGGAAAGTTTCAGGGAAACTTTCCTGAAGAGGTATATGGGAGCAGGGCCTAGCGGATGAGGGGTGTTTGGGTGGGAAAAGAGTGTTGGAAGGGTTCTTAAGGTTTGGGTCCTATTTGATAGTCTTGACTCAAGTGATCCAGAGGCATGACTGGTCTGGATGCTGCATTCTTCCTCCTGATGAGGTTTCTGATGGAAATATATGCTCAGGGAAAAGTGACAAGTGGGCAATTAAAACAGAATAAGGGCGCCTGGGTGGCTAAGTTGGCTAAGCATCTGACTTTGGTTCAGGTCACGGTCTCATGGTTCGTGGGTCTGAACCCCACATCAGGCTCCCTGCAGACAGTGTGGAGCCTGCTTGGGATGATCTCTCCCTTTCTCTCTGTCCCTCCCCCACTCTCTCTCTCAAAATAAATAAACTTCAAACAAAACAAAAATCTTAAAATCACTGACCGCTAACTATGTGTCAGGCACTCTTCTAAGTAATTTACCCACATGCCATTTAATCCTCTTTGAACAGCTCTGTGAGGTAGTACGTAGTAGGTTATGTTGTAGCTTTCACTCTGCAGACAACAAACTGGTGTGGTGTGAGAGGTTAAGCAAAGTTTGCCAGAACTCATAGCAAGTCAAGTGATGGAACTTCTTCCGTACTGACTCTCATCCAATCCTTAACTGACCAGAATTCAACTATTAGGTAAAAGAAAAAAGAGAAAGGGAGGCTGGGAGAGGGGTGGGGAGAGAAACAGAGAGAGAGACTGAGAGAAGGAGCTTCACCTGTTCTGCTGAACGCGGTGGGTCCTGGGAACCAAGCCTAAAATACTCAAGACCTGCTGGAAAATTCAAAGAAAGGATGTGTATTTAAAAAACAACTGAACAGGGGCACCTGGGTGGCTCAGTCGGCAAAGCGTCCGACTACAGCTCAGGTCATGACCTCACGGTTCGTGGGTTCGAGCCCCGTGGCGGGCTCTGTGCTGACAGCTCAGAGCCTGGAGCCTCCTTTGGATTCTGTGTGTGTGTCTCTCTCTTGGCTCTGTCTCCCTCTCTCAAAATTAAATAAACATTAAAAAAAATTTTAAATAACTGAACACACACACAACTGAAGTATAATATGCACACAGAAAAGTGCACCAATCACAAGCATCCAGTCTGATGAACTATGGCAGAATGAACAACCTGAGTAACCACCGCCCCAGGTGAACACCCTGAGAACCCCAGAAGCTCCCCTTGTGCCCCCATCTCCCCTACCCCACTCCACTTTCCCCTTCTCCTTCTTGTAAATGGCTTTTAATGATTTTCCAGACTTCAACCAAGAAGGGAAGCACTTTGCTCAGGAGAATTGGCTGAGGGTGATGACAGAAGACTTGGCACCCTCCATGAATAAATTGAAGAATTAATTGAAGGTCATAGAGAAGCTGGGACCAACCAAGAATTGGGAGAATGGCCACAAGATCGTATACACAGAGATTTTTATTCTGGGCATTATTCTAGGGACAGTCTAAGAAAGTTTCAAGGGTAATTTTGACAATTCGTAATTTTCGTTGTATTGCTGACCTAGGCTTTACCATCAGTCTATGTCATCCAAAATCAGGCTGTTTCATTACCTGCGGGGTTCTCTGGTCCTGGCAGCACTGACCTGTCCTGGCTCACAGCCTGAATGAAATTGTTCCTTCACAGGAGAGAGGACAGAGAGATGGTTGGGTCAGCCCAGAGCAGGGCAGTCCTAGTTCAGTGTACCTTGCTGCCTCAGGGGTGAGAGATGAGCAAAAACCTCAAGACTGCAAGTCTGGGACTCGGGCTGCCCTCGGGGTGACAGCTCCAGATTCTGCTGACTTCAGCCAATGGGAAGCCACGCCATCAGAGACTCGGTATAGGACCATAGACCACGCTTCTAGGACTGGCACTGATGATGTAACCCAATCAGATCAGCAGCCCCCACTCTTGGGGCGGAGCTAAAGGCGTTTGAGTCCCCAGCTAAAGAGATGGTTAGAAGTCACGGGGGAAGGGGGCACCTGGGTGGTTTAGTCAGTTAAGCCTCAGACCTCGGCTGAGGTCATGATCTCACGGTTGGCGAGTTTCAGCCCTGCAGCCCAGAGCCTGGAGCCTGCTTCGGATTCTGTGTCTCCCTCTCTCTCTGCCCCTGCCCTGCACACACCCTGTCTATCTCTCTCAAAAATAAAAATAAACATCTATATATCTATAAATTTATATTTAATAAAGATAAATATATGTATTATATGTATATAATATATGCATACTATATTTTATATGTGTATTTAATACATATAAATATATAAAAAAATATATATTACAAAAAGAAGTCAAAGGGGAAGCACCACGTGCTATCCCTTCTGGGCAGGTGGGTGGGTGGGTTGGTTTGGCTGGGCTGAGCTGGGGAGCAGTGGTGTGCCAGGCAGCAAGGGACATGGGATTGAGTCCATACTGAGAAATAGTGGGAGCTAGCAATAGAGAAACGGTTGCAGCCGGTAGTTGAAGCCCTTGAATATTGGGAAGAGAATGTTAACGGTATTTTGTAGGCTATCTGGAAGCCATTGTTGGATTTTGAGCAGAGCAGTGATGTGGTTGTATTGGATGATGATTATCCAGTCAGGGGGTGGTGGGGGCTGAGGAGGATCGCGGGGAGGGAATGTTTCGGCAAGAGGACGGGAGACCGCTGAAGGACCGGGGTGATGCAAGACTGTTCTAGAGTGTGGCAGCGGGCAGTTGGCGGTGGAAAGGTGGGTGGGGATGGATCTGAGAGATGCTGAAGGAAACTGGATAGGACTGAGAGAAATACAGTCCTAGGGTCAGGCTCCGGAGAAGGGAAGGATTAGAAACGGCCAACAGGGAAAACTCTGGGGAAACTTTTTTTTTTTTTCCTTTTGGGCCTCAATGAGTAAACAATTAATCATACCCTTCTGTTCACAACCCACTGTCATCGTTGGTGCTGGTAGCGCCCTCATTCATTTTATTTGTTCATTTACTTATTTGCTCACCCACCCCCCCAGATTTATTAAGACATAATTGACATTAACAGTGTGTAGCTTTATGACACACAAGTGATGATTTGGTACATGTGTGTATTGTGGAGTGGTTACCACAATAAGGTTAGTTAACACAGCCATCTCCCCACATAGTTGTTTTTTGCTTGTGTTGTGTGTGTGTGTGTGTGTGTGTGTTTTGCTTGTGTTGTGTGTATCTGTGTGTGTGTGGTAGGAAGATTTAAGATTGACTCTCTTAGCCACTTCCAAGTATACAACATAGTATTATTAACTACAGTCATTGTGCTGTACATTAGATCCCCAGAACTGTTTCATTTTATCACTGGAAATTTGTACTCTTTGACCAACTTTCTCCTCCTTCCCCCCATACCCCCAGTCCTGGTAACCACCAACCTAATTCCTGTTTTTATGAGTTTGGCTTTTTTAGATTCCACCTACAAGTGAGAAGGTAAGTATGTTGTCTTTAACTGGTCTGACTTCACTTAGCATAGTGCCTCAAGGTTCAACCATGTTGTCACAAACGATAAGATTTCCTTCTTTTTTACGGCTGAATAATATTCCATTGTATATACTATCATATCTTCTTTATCCATCCATCCGTCAGTGGACACTTAGGTGGTTTCCGTATCTTGGCTTTTGTCAATAACGCCGCCATGACCATGGGGGTGCAGGTATGTCTTTGAAATCTTGATTTCATTTCCTTCTGTTATTTACCCAAGGCCAGGCTTGCTTTACTCCTTTCTTTTCATCCCCATTCTCCAATCTTGTTTCCTTCTCCATATGAAACCTCTCTAATGTTATATCCTTTTGCTTGCAAGTGTTCTTACGAAACTCTTGTTTTCTTGTCTGTGTGTAATTTAAAAAGATGTATTATAGGGAATTTGAGGTGAAATAGTATAATACACTTTCTGTGCCCATCATTCAGCTTCAACCACCATCAGCCCATGGCCAATCTTACCCTATCCACACCCCCTCCACATCCCTCCTCCCAGGCATTGGATCATTTCATCCATAGATATTTTAGTGTATATCTCTACAAGGTAATGTAGCCACAATATCCTTATCAATAGCTTAAAAAGAATAATATTTCCTTAATCTCATCAAATAACCAGTGCTCAAATTTTTAATTCTCTCATAAAGGTTATTTCTTTCCAGTTTGTGTATATGAATCAGGATTCAAATAAGTGAATACATAAGTATACATATATAAGTGATTGACATTTTTTAAATTTTCTTTTAATCAACAGGTTTCCACTAGATCTGTTTTTTTTCCCCTCGCAACTTATTTGTTGATGAACCCGGGTTTTTGTCCATAGAATTTTACCATGGTGTGATTTTGCTGATTGCATTTCTGTGATGTAGTTTAACAAGTACATCTGTTTTCTGTAGTTCCTTTGAGTCGGTAGTTGAATCGAAGGACTTGATCGAATGTTGTTATGACGAGACTATTTCATGGTTTGTCTTGTGTCCTTCCATCAGGATGCACATAATATTTGGTTGTCTCTTTTGTGTGTGTGATATTAGAGGCCATTGATGACCAAAGCCTGGGATTCTGTTAGCTTATTAGTATATTAGTGGTCTATTGGTGTGTAACAATACTGACACAAACTTAGTGGCTTGCAACCAAACACATTTGTTCTCTCACAGTTAGAAATCCAGGCATGAGTTAGCTGTGGCCTGAGATTTCGGGTCTCTTAGAAGTCTAAAAACAAGGTGTTGGCCAGGGCTTAAATCATTTGAGGCTTGACTGGGAAAGGATCCATTTCCAAGTTTATGTGGTTATTGGTGGGATCAGATCATTGGGGTTGTCTGACAGAGGGTCTGAGTTCCTTGCTGACTGGTGGTTAGAGGCCACCTTTTCTTAGTTCCTTGCCACCCGGGTCTCTCCATATAGCAGCTTATGTCATCAAAGACAGCAAGAGAGTCAGTAGAGTCAGCTAGCAAATGGAAGTACAGTTTTGTGTAATGTCACATGGAGGAGATGTCCTATCACCATTACCGCATTCCATTGGCTAGAAGAAAGTCACGGGTCGCCCCCTGCCCCATAATCCAGGGGAGGGGATTACACAAGGGCCTGAGTCCCAGGGTTAACTGGGGTCTGTCTTAGAGTCTGCCACAATTAGATGTTGCAAAATGGCGATGTTCTAATTCTCGCATTCCTTCCTTGTTTATTAGCTGGAACACTTCTAGAACAAGAAACTTCCCCTGACACATTATTTGGTTATCCATGGTATAATTCATAGAGGAGAGTCAGACTAAATGCTTGATTCTTTCCTTTCGTTTGCCAGTTTTGAAAACTAATGGGTTGATTCCCTTGAATTATCCAATGGTGACCCAATTATGTGGGCATGTATTATTAATTATGTAAATGGTACTGTGCCAAATATCGCATTCTGTTTATTCCTTTTTCAGTACTGTTTTTCAGATCTATTCATACCACTATACGCACCTCTAGCTCTTATCTTCCACATGTTGACTAGTATCCCGGGATGTGTTTCATCTAATTTCTCTGTCTGTTCACCCAGTGGACACTAAGACTGCTTCCAAATTCCTGCCATGGTGCCTGTTCTCATACAGCTTAATACCCTTGTACCTGCAGTGGAACTGCTGTAGGGTAGAGTATAACTAGCTGGTCAGTTGGCTTAAATAGTGCCAATTGCTTTCCAGAATGGCTGCACAAACTTATTCTCTCATGGAAATTATCTGTTAACATATGTAGCTCAGCTTCATGAGGAAGGAAACGCCTCAGTATCCTCATGAATTTTATGCCCTTCACTAATCCAGAGTTCTTAAGAAAGTTCTCAAAGCCATTTCTTATCAGAAGTATCCAAGTTATTCTGCATCTCCAAAGCCATAGGTATGCTAGGCGTTGGGAGGTAAGAGGCAGAACCTTATACTAGCATTTTCCAACCTAAACTATTGTAATCTGGTACACTATCCAAATTCTAATCCAGGCCTCAGAAATGAGGGAGCTGTGGGAGGGAGGGGGGAGGAGGGGACAAGGGGAGAACTGGGGAAGCGGCAGGGGAAATCACTTATTTAGGAAGGGACAAGAGGGAACCTTGCCTTATCATTCACCCACTCGGCATCTCATTTTATACACATGGAAACAGACCTAGAGGTGAAGCCATTTCTCCAAGGGACACTTTGTGAGTATAAGATGATACGCTAGGTAAGGTCTGGGAGGGTGGTGGGTGGGGGTCTGACCAAGGGAGGAGAGGGATGGGCAGGTGGCTAAGGTCTGAAACAGCTTGGGTGAAGTCGTTACTTAGGAGCCAGCAAAGGAGACACAAATGTGAGGTGGGGAACTCCAGCCTGTCGTGGTCTCATGGAGACTGTGAACCTTTGTAAACACTTTACAAGCAGCTGATGGAGTCCTCACCATAACTCTTATGAAGTAGTGATTTTCATCCCTCCCTTATGGATGTAAGAACAGAAGCTCAGAGTTTTTAAGCAATTTCTTCAATGTCTTGCAGTTAGAACGTGCCAGACTTGGGGTGCCTGGGTGGCTCAGTCGGTTAAGCTTCCAACTTCAGCTCGGGTCATGATCTCGCGGTTCTTGAGTTCGAGCCCCACATCAGGCTCTGTGCTGACAGCCCGGAGCCTGGAGCCTGCTTCGGATTCTGTGTCTCCCTCTCTCTCTGCCCCTCCCCTGCTCGCACTCTGTCTCTCTCTCTCTCTCTCAAAAATAAATAAACGTTAAAAATTTCTTTAAAAAAAGGAAGTGCCATACTACAGTTCATAATCAACCTAATTTATTGATGCAAAATCTTTGCTCTTATGCACAGACATGCACACACACACGCAAAGAGAGCGTTTCACAGAGGGTGTGGTTAATGGGGCCTCATGCTGAAGAAAGTTCATGGAGAGAGAGAAGAGGAAGAAGTTTCAGAAATTGTGGTCTTAGGTGGAAAAAGTCCTTCTCGGTTTCCTTAGGCTGCTGCTGTGGGGCAGTGGGAGGTCACGTCTACTGATTCGGGGAGCTTCGAAGACGAGTTGAAATACTGAAATCATTTTGGACCACAGGCAAGTGGAAATACATGGTTGGATCTTAAAGCCTTAAATTATATGCCGTTTCAAACCGAATTTTTCTGGCTTAATCACAAAGTTAAGGAAACCATAAGTGACCAGTATAAAAGTGGCTTTTGCTCGAGTCCATAAAAATAAAATAGACAACAAAACAGAGAATATTCAAATGGTATTGATGACAGAGCCGCCAGGAGGGAGGGCGTAGAAACGCCATTCAAGCGTCGCCCCCCAAGGGCCCGTGTCAGCAGAACGTCGGATGGTGGGAAGTTCGTCCAACTTGAAAGCCCACTGAAAAATTAACACGTTGGGTATCGAGGAGAAATAAGTGATCAATGAGCTTTTCTACCTGCACTCTCTTCTTTGGAAAAGGGCATTTCAATTTGGCCGTCTTAAACAGCAGACAAGTTTTTTTTCCTCAAACAGATTTTAATGAGTGGAAGAGAAATAAATCCACAGCTTCCAAAAAATACAGAGATTGTAGTTCAAGTGGCAGCGTGCCAGGCAAGTTGCATTTAGGGTTTTAAAAAACCCAGCATTTCATGACCATTGCAAGACCGAGGCAGGGTTTGCAGGAGCTCTTTATTGAAGCCAGGTGTGAGCTGTCTCCTCTTCCTGGCTGGGACGCTGCCTAGGCCCTGAGGATAATTTCCTGTGGTGGCTGAGCATTTCTGGCCCAAGTCCCTGGTGTACCAGAGTCTTTTCCGCTGCTCCTGCAAGCTCTCTTTTTCTTTTTGTCCTTTTCTCCCCCTCCTTCTTTCTTCCTTCCTCTTTCCCTCCTACTATAGACCTTGTATTTGTTTTCTGCTGAAGGTCACATGTTGAGGCCCTAATCCTCACGTGGTGGTTTTGGAGGTGGGGTCTTGGGGAGGTAATCAGATTTGGATGAGGCCATGGGGGCAGAACCCCCATGATGACATTGGTTTCCATGTAAGGGGATGAGGGGACCGGAGCTCTCGTTTGGCCATGTGAGGATACAGTGAGAAGGTAGCTGTCTATAAGCCAAGAAATGGATCTTCACTAGAATTCAATCATGCCAGTACCCTGATCTTGGACTTTCAATCTCTAGGACTGTGACAGATACATGTTTGTTGGTTAAGCCACTCAGCAGCCTGAGCAGATTAGATAGTTCCCTTCCCAAGCCAACTTCCTTGAGCAGTTCCACTCACTACACAATACCAAAGATGTTTAAAAAATTATTGATGATTCCAACATTTGGCTCATGGCACTGGACCAATAGGATGCCACCTGTGTGTCATGTGACTGCCATAGAACCGTTTTGGCCCAGAAATGAGCATTCCCGTTTAGCTTTAGCTCAGAAGAGACAGTATTTGTAAATTTTTTGCTGGGTAATTTCTTCTGCAGAATATGATGATACTGTCAGCCTCACCACAGGCTTGGAAGAAGTAAATTAACTATGTGAACACTCCTAGCTCAGTTGGCATGTAGAAGCTGTTTGGTAAATACTGGTTGTTCTGAATATAAAAAGCAGGATGGCTGATTCATTCCACCTTCCAAAAGAAAGAAGGATTCATCCCTTCCTTGAAAGAGAAAAAGTGAGAAAGTCCTGAAAAGGGAAGAGAGAAGTCAGACAATGGAACTCAAAGATCTGTCCTCTAAGCCAGCTGCTTTGAAGGCGATAAAAGGTCGGTATTGGGAAACTAGTGGAATTTGAAGAAGCCTCAAGAGAAGCCAAGGTATTTCTGGCTAGTGGATGGTGGCATTTTATTATGGGGCATTAAACCGGTTAACACCCAAGGTCGCCTAGAGAGACCCTGTGGATGGACCTGGAGGGATCAGTGCTTGCATTCAATATGACACTTCAGTCAAGACCCACTAGGTTAATGAAGGCAAAGCTCTCCAGTGACCTTATTGTCAAATCCAACACTTGCTTTTCGGTTCCTGCTTTGACCTCCAGAAAGTATCTGATGTTGGTGACACCCTCTTGCAAAGTCTGTTTTTCAATGGCTGTGTAACAAAATTGATCTTATCTGTCTTAGGATCCTTTGTTGGGTTCTCTTTCTTTGTGTGTCCGTGAAGAATTGGTGTTGCCAAGGACTTGATGCTTACCTTTCTCCCATCTTTTTAGGCAATTTGGTACTTTCACCTTTACTGCCTACGTGTAGATGATGCCCAGCATAAAACCGCGGATCTTCCTCAGGAAGTCCTTCGAATTCAGCTTGTTCTAATTTTTTTTTTTTAATTTTATTTTAGAGAGAGAGAGTGTGTGAGTGGGGGAGTGGGGCAGAGGGCAAGTGAGAGAATCTCAAGCAGGCCCCACGCTCAGCACAAAGCCCGGTGTGGGGACCAATCCCACAACCCTGGGATCATGCTCTGAACTGAAATCATGAGTCAGACGCTCAGGGTGCCTGGGTGGCTCAGTCGATGAAGCGTCTGACTTCAGCTCAGGTCATGGTCTCATAGCTCGTGGGTTCGAGCCCCGCATCGAGCTCTGTGCTGACAGCTCAGAGCCTGGAGCTTGCTTCAGATTCTGTCTTTGTCTCTGTCTCTTTCTCTGTCCCTCCCCCTGCTCACACACTGTCTCTCTCTGTCTCAAATATAAGTAAACATTAAAAAAAAAGAGCCGGATGCTCAACTGACTGACCCACGCAGGCGGCCCTAATTCAGCTTGTTCTAATCAGCTGGCATGCTCAGCAGATTAGATTGTATGCCCGTCTCCCTCTTGCATGTATTTATACCCCATCTACCCCCAGTCCCATCCCAAGGCTTCCTCAGGTGAGGCCCCTGCCTCCTCTTGACTGGAAGAGCCACAGCTCTCTACCTGATGCCCTGACATCTGGTTTTATTCCCTCTACTCCTTTT
Source organism: Acinonyx jubatus (assembly GCF_027475565.1). Taxonomy (NCBI): domain Eukaryota; kingdom Metazoa; phylum Chordata; class Mammalia; order Carnivora; family Felidae; genus Acinonyx; species Acinonyx jubatus. The sequence goes on along the minus strand of NC_069380.1, from coordinate 27,804,224 downwards.
GCCAAGAAAGTGAAACTTTCTAAAACACGTGAGCTTAAAAAAAAACTCAACCTGTTAGTTTGTCTTTTAATAAATGCATTTAATATGTTGACACTTCTTGTGATATTGTTATGACATTTGGATGTATTGCTAACATCTTAAAAATATGTATATTTTTATTTTTCCCCAACTCCCCTTTCTCTCCATTGCTTTGGAAACTATGTATCTAATCTTTTTTGGTAATTCATCTACACATTTTTTGTATACATGTATATTCTAACAACATCTAAAATTATCTAGCAGCTCTTTTCTCCTCTGAAACAGGACACATATCACAGAATGTTTCAAATATCACTGAGTAGAGTTGAAAAGCTCAGAACTGGAGCTCACAACAGCATCTTGCCCAGAAATGCCTCTTCCAGTTTATCTTCGTGGTCCCATGCTTGTCGCTCAGGTGCTCTACGAATGTTGATGGTTTGCCACTACTGAGACGTGGGCCTCTTGGAGATACAGAAGTGAGAGGGTGAGAAAACCCAAGGCAGGGAAAGTTCTGCATGTTGAGCTTGGCTTCGTGTACTCCACTGGGCGTACATGAGGTCTTTCTTTTCTGAATAGAAAGCCTACCTTAGAAATCCCTACTTCCTGGTGGACCACTGGGGGGTGTTAAAGTGTCCTCAATACTAGAGAGAGTCCTGATCCTCTTACTATAGAAAATCGTCCTCATCCACTTAAGAGACTTCAGTGTCAGTGTTTAAAGAGAGAATGATGTCCTGTAAGCTGATTTGTTCTTCAGCAGATGATTTGATAGCTTCAAATATGGGTTCATGGCTCAGTGGGTCAGTGTTTACCTTTAGCTGGCAACTCAATGGGGGATTGAGGGTGGGATAGCAACCTGTGTGGATCTCAGATAATCCATGGAGAAGATAATCTGCTTTAGGCTAATCAAGTACCTTCTGTGGAGAAAAATAAGTCAGTGATATGCTCTCAGCAGGAAACTTTGTCAGTGGGTTGTCAGAACTCAAGGGTGTGATTACAATCTAACTTCAGTGTTACTTTGACTGTTCTGTGTATTTTTCTCATTTATCTTGTGAGTCATAGAAATATTTTGATGAATGCAGCAAAACTGATGGCTCTTTGTATTTAACTTCACCAAGTTGGAAGAGACTTATCCAACTATAGGAAAAAAAAAAAGATTGCCATACTGTTATGGCTGTATATATCTAGCACAGGGCCTCAGCTCTTTCTTTGCCTTTATTGGAAACGTGTGAAATTTAGAAGACTGAGAGCCAGGTGCACTGGGTATTCCAGTTTGCTGCAAGTTTCTGCAGTTTGGGCTCCTGGCTGGCTCAAGGTGGTACACGAGACATTGCATGTTTTTGCTTGTTCACCATCCATTTCTATCCTTCTAGGAACTGAACACTTCTCTCTGACGGAGAACGTATTCCACAACCTGATCCAGGTCTACCCTGCAATAGAAGAAGCCACGTGGTCCAGGAATAGTTTGGGAATGGGTCCATGACCCAAGCAGGACGTTTCTGCTGCAATTATTGGAAAATACTTTCATTCCACTGGGGTTCTGCGCTGGCAACCATCTTCCAACCTTTTGGAGAACACCTGTCCAGCAGGTGGAGACAGAGGCAGGGCTCTGAAGACATTTACATTTTTATTTTAAATTGATTTCTAATACAAGTCGTATATATTTAAGATATATAACACACAACATGATGGCTTGATGTATATAGTGAAATGATTACTATAGTCAAGCTAACATATCTCCTTACACAGTTACCTTTCTTTTTTTTTATGTGTGTGGGGAGAGTATCTGAAATCTACCTTCTTAGCAAATTTCCAATATTTGAGACAGTATTGTTGACCTATAATCATCGTGTTGTATATTCGATCTCTAGAATTATTCATCCTATATAAATGCAACTTCATACCCTTTGACCAAAATCTCTCCTAATGCCCCCCACCTCCCACTCTCCCACCACCCCCTCCCCAACTGTTCTGCTCCCTGCTTCTGTGTATTTGACATTTTCAGATTCCACATATAAATAAGATCATGTGGTACTTTTCTTTTTGTGGCTGGCTTATTTCACTTATATAATGTGTATAGATTCATCCATGTGGTTGTGAATAGTAGGATCTTTTTTTTTTCTAGGCTAAAGAATATTCCATTGGATGTATGTATGTATCACACAATTTCTTTATCCATTCATCTGTCAATGGACAGTCAGGCTGTTTTTATATCTTGGCTATTATGAATAATGCTATAATGGACATAATGGTACAGATGTATTTTAGAGGTACCGATTTTATTTCTTTTGGGTAAATACCTTGGATAGGGGTTGCTGGATTATACTATATTATATATAGCTCTATTTTTAATTTTTTAATCTTTTAATTTTTAATATTTCATGCTATTTTCCTTAGTGGCTATACCAATTTACCTCCCTACCAACACCTCATCCAACCACATCCTCACCCACAGCTGTTATGGTTTAGCTTTTTGATAACAGTTTCTGACGACATTGCCTGAGATCTTATATTCAGCCTTGCTGAAGTCAAATGCACCCAAGTATGTAAGTCCATGGATTTCTTTCTTGGATTTAGCTGATTTAAGTTGAATTTCTTCCACTTGAAATTGAAAGTGTCCTCACCCTTATGCGTAGAAGTCGGGAGTGTGAGCCATTTATCAAGATCTTTGACAGGAAGCTCTATGCACATATCCACCCATTCCAGGCCCAAGGTACTTATGATGGCTGCCTGGCACTTGGGGACACCCAGGTTAGCAGGTCATGAAACTTATTGGGCAAGCATTGATTCTGCCCGATAAGTCAACTATTTGATCAACCGAAGCTGGAGGAGCCAAAGTCAAAACTGGGGAGAGGGAGAAGAGGGATAGGGCCATGAAATAGGGCACCTACTTATCCTTGGAACCACACAGGAACCGGAGGTATTGCAGGAAGGACCAGCAACTGAGGACGCCCCTCCCTGGACCCTTGGGCTGCTTTCCGTTCCCTCAGCCAAAGTTGCGGAAATACCAATTTATCAGGGAGTCAAAGTAATTTTCCCTAGTACACACAGCCTCCCAATTTCTAGGCAACTTCTCCAGTCTTAAGACCACACTTCCTCCCTGCCTTGGGGAAAAGGTAAGCAGCAGTTAGAAAGTGTAAGTGGGCACAAGATTCTACAAACAGCAAGAGAAAAGGCCCCATAGATGAAGGACACAATGTGTGTGGTCTGTGCAACTGAAAGCTTCTGTAGAACAGGTAGGCTTTCTAGAAATTCAAGGCAAGGAGGGCAGGACAGGGAACCCCTGAGCTTGCCACCTCTGGGCCAAAGCTGCGGCGCTTCTGACTCAGGCCCACACAGTCGTAGTGAGGCTGTGTGGGGTGGGAGGAGGGACAGGGGAAGAAGGTGCAGAGATGAGTGTATAAGGCAAAGCAGATGTGAAGAGGAGGACTGATGCGAGATTAGAATCTTGTTCTTTCTGTGCGTCATGTTATGAAGGGACCCCTAAATCCTAATATGGATTGGAACAGAAACACTGAAACTGTCACTGGGGGCAGGGCATGGGGGTGGCTTAGGAAGATGGAATAGGAGAGGAAGTGGTTTCATAGAAGGACAAAAAAGAGGTGAGTGAAAACTGTTTCCTAGCCAGAAGCTGCCCTCAAGGTGTGCAAGGAAGGCAAGGAATGCTAGACTTTTAGGGAGACCCCCAGACCTTAGGTCCTGACCCACATAGGGCACAGAGGGCAGGGATCCGAAGAAACCTGATGAGAAGTGTGGGGTTTCTTACCATAGCGAGGTCTCCTGCGCTAACCAGCCCTAGCCACAATTGACGTTTGGACAGGAAAGAGCACACAGAGAACACGGGAGCCTGGCCTACCCCCTCTGTCTAGACACCGTTGGCCGGGAGGCTGGTACCTTCCATCCATCTCCCTATAATCTACACTCCATTCCCTCAACCACCCCTGGCCTTTAATCCACGAACTCGCCTCTGCGTCATTCATTCCGCACCTGTGTGCTATGTGCCAGCTCGGTGCCAGGACCAAAGAATGAAGAGATAGATATGGCTTCTGCCTTCACCTTTCTGCTTTGTCCATGGCCTTCGAGCCCCCTCCATCAGATTCCCCTTTGCAAGGGCCGACGACTGAGGTGTGCGCACAGCTTGTGTTCCTAACCAGGAAAAAACTCCGAGCTGTCTTCGGTGGTCAGCATCCTCCCCCTGTCTCCTGTTCCCAACCTCTGCCCTGCCAGATGCAGTTCCTCAGGCTGACCGTGGGCAGGAGGCCTTGGCTGGCCTCCACACCGTCAAGGTCTTCCCTCAACTCCCCGAACAGGGAGACTTTGTGGAGGCCAAAAACCAATCATTCACCCCATTAATTCGGTGTGTAAAAAGAGTGGGAGATATCACACTAGGAAAGAGCTTTGTAACACGTTTGAGGTCCTCACAGTGGTGTCAGAGATGGGACTAAGTGGGCAACACACGTACATTATTTCTGTTCCATTCATTCCGGTTTAACAGCAGACACATTGTGTGAAACTCAGCTCAGAAACAGCCCAAGGTCTTGCCAAAGTAGCCCAGGAGAACTCTCTCCATCACTGAACCTGACAGCGTGTCATGAAGAGAATTAAAAATACATGAAGAAAAGCTGGTCAATTCAGTTGCTACATAGAGACCTTGAGCCTGCGTCTGTCCTGTGGCTCTTCCAAGGTTCTCGGACACATACTGATGTTACACGGGTGCTTCCGTGGGGCGCCTGGGTGGCTCAGTCAGTTGAACGTCCAACTTTGGCTCGGGTCATGATCTCACGAAGCGTGAGTTCGAGCTCCACGTCGGGCTCTGTGCTGATAGCTTGGAGCCCGGAGCCTGCTTCGGATTCTGTGTCTCCCTCTCTCTCTGCCCTCTTCCTGCCTCTCAAAAATAAATAAACATGAAAAAAAAAAAGATAACACTAAAAAATAAATAAATAAACAGGAGCTCCCAACGCTGGGCCCTTTGGGCGCAGACATGATATGATTTCCTCATGGGTTCCATGTGGAAATGTGAAGGGTGTGAAGGCAGGTGACTGAAACCGGACACGGACCCCGGGATGAGGGCTTTACCTGAGGTAGGAGTATGTTAGTAGCTGCTTTATTTTGGATGAGGACAAAGCCTGTCAGCTTCTACTCTACACGGAAACCTCTCTGAGAGCTCTCATGTCTCGTCAGCAGCCCTTCCCGCATGGTGCCCTCTCCTGCCTGGCCTCGCCATGGAGAGACTTCCTTTTGGGTACCTGGGGTAGACGTGGCCACAACCGCAGGAGTCCTGCCCTGAATCTTCCTTGTGGTGAGGAGCCGGGGCTGGCTGACACGACGGAGCCAGTGCTCCAGGATTATGCTGGTTGACCAAGCTGGTCAGTTGAAAAAATTCCTTAAAATACCCCATGGGTATGTTTTTATTTTGTATTGTTTTTAAAAGGATAATTATCCCGAGACCCTGATGCCAGAGAAGAGAGCTCTACGACTTTTAGAAAACTGGCCATGAAGCACGTTTAAAAAACAAAAAAAAAAATTAGTTAAAAGACTAGAAATTATGGTTACAAAAATATCTCTGCTAATAGTTTACTGTCTGGCCTGAGTGAGTTTGACTTTAAGGTGTGGTGGCCCTGGAAATTTATCGTGAGTCACTATATAATCACTGGCTGCACTATCAGGCATCAGCCCACACACAATTTTCCAGCCCTGAACTTTGAATGTTTCATACAAAATGAAAATAATACAGTCTTATGTTTTATTCTAGGGATGAGGTGGTTGGTGCCACTTTAGACTTTGCTGAAGACTTGTGAGTTTGGTGTTTCCTACTAAATTAAAATGTTTTAAGGAAGTATCTTGTGTTTGGTTGGCAAACACAAATCTCCTTTAAGGGAAAAACCCTGCACATACAGGCTATTGTCCGTAGGTTCATTGCCTCCTCTGTGGGTTATTTGCTTGACCTGGACTCTCATCTCTCCAAATGGCCAACTCAGCCCTTGGAGTCATAATTACACATTTGAAGGAAGACTAAACCAGCAAACACAGATGGTTATCTCTCTGCGTGCTTTATTTTCTCTTGTCTTTTTCTTGCCTCTGTTCCCTTTCTGGGATTGGAAAAGCATAGATATACTTTCTCCCGTACTGAATCAAAGACAGCCTCATGGAGGAGACAGTAAGTAGATACCTTTCTTTCTTTATACATGGGGCTTGGTCTTGAGTTTTAGTAGTTAATTCCAGTGCAGTAGGGCTCTTGGAAGACCAACTTGTATTGTGTCAACTCACGGGAGCCTAATGTTTTCCCAAAAGCCTTTCTTCATCTGGGACCTCTTCTAGACTTACCGAAGTCTTCCTCAGCCTTTGTGGGGCTGCTAAAATCCTTCTTTCGTTTAAGTTTCCTGCTTGTGCTAGCCTCTCCTTCAAGATTCCTGTGGCAAACACAGCACACATCCATTTTGGGTGCTTGTTCTCTGTTTTTTAATTCATCTTTGCCTTTGTATCGTCTCCTCAACTAGTCTGTAAGTTCCTTGCGGGAGAAAAAAAATACTTTGTTCATTTTTGTCATCCTCATTGTTTAACACACAGAAGGCACCCCAGCAATGCTTTCTGATTGATTTGTGAAGGTAGTTTGTATATTCGTTAACTCTCACGTGGGGCAAACTGTGTACTAGATGCCGTATTAGACACTTTCACCTACGCTGTCTTATTGAATCTTCCCAAAGACCCAAGAAGACAAATATCATTCGAATTTTTTATGTGGTGGCACTAAGACACAAATAGTTTCCCTGGGGTACCCCCAAAGCCAGGAAATGGCATGCCATCTGTACAGTGAGAAGTAGGATCGTCAAGGGTAGGAGGCAGGGATGCTTCCTTGTCCTGGGACGGAAGCCTGCTTAGGAAGTCGATGTAAGGAGCCCCGGAACATGTTGGGTGTGCCTCGGGGAATAACTATGCTAGCTGTTGGCCCACTCTCACCCGCTGGCCTGGACCCATGGCCCCAGCTGGGGCTGGAGACGTGCCACTCAAGTGTCTCCCTAAAGCTCTCCCCTTGTTCTTCTGATTATATCTTTGTTATGCAAACTGACATCACAGGATCCTGATACTGTGGGCAGGGAGACGCCTCTGTAAGCTCTGTCTTTTCTTTTCCCTGGATTGTGCTTTTTTTTCTATCTGATGGACTTGTGTCCTTTGCACCGTCACGGGGCAAACTTTCTTCCAGACAGTGCTTGCTCCAGGCAGAAAGGATACAGGATGGCGTCTGGCCCAGAGGCTAAGGAGACAGCTCTGCAGGAACTGAGCAGGGCTCTAAAGTCCCTTGCGCCCAGGATGGGTGAGGGGTCCCGCTGCAGTCTGCACGTGTGAGCTTACATAGGAGCAGGCTACACTGCACACGGGCTGCAGTGTGTCACCCGAGCAGCAGACTGAACGGACTTGCCTGGATGAGAGTCTGCGTGACCGTAAGGAGGAGAACTCCTGGTGCCTAGTGAAAGAGCATTACGACAAAAGAGAAGACTTGGCTAAGGTCCTCCAGTGGTTTTACATCATTTTCCTTTGTTAGTCAATAAACCAGTCCTGGTGGGGGGGGTGGGAGGGGGAGGGCTGTGAAAAATTTCACCCATACACGGCAGTTTCTCAGTGTCAAATGTCTGTCACAAATTTTGCCTGTGGTCACCTCCGAAGCCTACAATTTAAAAAAAAAAAAAAAACGCAGCAATTATCTCAACCAAAGTGCTATTGAGTGCACTTTCCAGTGGTTGGTCCTCAGGCTCCTTTCCCAACAATGTTTTCCTCGTGCAAAAAGCCCAAAGGAGCGTGTGCGTGGCTCCCGAAGCCGAGAAGTCAACTCCGCGGAAAATTTGCATGCTGTAATTGACTTGCCGGGAATACTCAAGACATAATTCTTCAGGCTTGCAATGATGATCACGATTCCCTGCAACCTTCCAGGCTGGCAGTCGAAATGGCAGCCAGACTCCTCCATTCTCCTGTGATCTCATTCTTAGATTGAATCTCTGCAACCCAGCTCAGATGCCCTGGTTTTTAGGAGGTTGTAGCTGGTGAACCCTTATCTTTCCTCTCCCTTAAGCTGCTACAATATGTTAGGGTTTTACAAGTCAATTGCCAACTATTGTGTTATACTGAACAGTTTAGTACAGAGACATCTTGTGACCCTGGCTACAGAGTAAGTTCTTGGAGGGAAAGCCTGTAGTAGATGCAGAGTTAGTTTTGAATGAACGGCCAAAGAGATCAATTCTTTGGAATTTTTTGAGTGTACACCTCTGATTTGTGCACATGGAAACCGACGGGGCTTGAGGAAGTCCTAGGGCTGAAGTGAAGGAAGGACCCCTTGTAGAATCCTCATGGATAATTTTCAAGACAATTACTTGGCCAATCATCCCTGGTTGATATGTTGAATTTAACACGGGAATCATAAGTCTGCAGAGGTTCCTTGTCTGCCTTAACGCTCAAAGAGACAATATGAAATATGAGTATGAATATTTTGTGTGTGTGTGGCGGGAGGAGTGGGAAATTGGATCCAATCACTGTTTTGCAGTGAAGCAGCACACAGCTCACTTGAAGGAGGCTTCCATCATTCCATTATTCCACCACGCCAAACACCCTTTTCTCTGATTATGTATTCTGAATCATAAAATGCTTCTACAGTGGAACCTTTAGACATCCAGGATCCAAGTACGTTCAGACAGTAAACCTTAAGGTGTAGATATGGAGAAGTGTTGGGGGGATGCTTCTTGATATTATATAGGTTCAAGGCAGGTGAAAACTTTCTTCTGGAGGTTTTGGATGGCTGTTTCCATGGTCCTGAATTCCCAGGGCCACAGAGAGGCAAAATTGTCCAATGAAATTTACCTCTGGAAGTTTCTCACCTCCCTTCCCCTCTACTGGATGCTATTTCCCAAGGTAATGGTGCATTTCCAAAAGCCAGTGGGGTTGCAATGGTGTGCAAGCCCATTGCACAGATGGCCTCCTTCCCCAGCCTCCTATCAAAATCTATGTCCAAGTTGACACTACTTTAAACACTGGAGGAGACCCCAAGTTCAGTTGGAGCTACTGGTGAGGCCTAGTGCCCACAATAGGATGAGCTCTCCTGGGCAGCAAGTACAGAAGTGAGTGCAGTTTAAAGAGGTGGTGATCCCAGGATGTTCTGCCTTCGTCAGATCACGTGTGTCTGTTCTTAGGATCCTTTAAGAGGGACATTGGTAAATGAGGCACATTCAGATAAGGGTGAAAAAATATGAAGACAGTATCGTGGGAGAAATGATGGAATTTTGGGCATTTGCAACCTGACTAAAGAGGCCAGAATCATCCTAGAATCTGATCTAGTTTAAACACCTCTCTGGTGTTTGAATTTATCTTCTACCTATCTCTGCCAGATTATCAACTAACCTTGGCCTGAATATCTCTGAATATCTCTTATGACACAGAACTCACCACCTAGAGCTCCAGAACATGACAGCCTCCTTTAAATATTTTAAGCAGAGTGGTATAAAACCCCTGGAAGGCAGAACATCTGCTAGTGTGAAGAAATGAAAGGAAAGCATTCTTTTGGTTCAGTATGGCCAGATAATCCTTGAGGGAAATGTGAAGATTTAGGAATTGGCTTTGGTGCTAGGTGTAAGTTCCCCACCAGCGTCAAGATCTGCTACATTTATTTATCCTTAATCAAGTTTCTCTGGGGACAAGGAATATAAAACCCCACGAGACCAACTTAAGTAAAAAGGAGATATAGGGTAAGAATACAATGGTCCATCTCATGAGCCAGAAACAAAGTATAGGCTGATCACGGAAGCTCAACCTGAAAATTCCAGAACTAGGATTATTAGGGCACATGGTCTTTTCCTCTACTTGTCTTTATTCCTCTACTCTTTCTCAGATTAGCTCCACACTACCCTACTTATAACCTCTTCCCCATAGAGTTTGGCTGGCCATGTCACCATCTCTCACCACCTCCAATCCTGGCTCTACCTGAGTTTATCTTTCAACTCCCATCTGAAGAATTAGCTTCTCTGTGCCTCTTAGTCTTGTAAGTCTAGAGGAAACGATTCAGCCCGGCTCAACCCAGCCTGTGGGTTGGTTCTCCACAGATCACATATGTAGTCCTGCTCCAATCAGCTACAGCTTAGGGGCACAAGAGCACATGAGTAGATGGAAGACGGATTCTCTAAGAAGTATGTGAGCAATGGCAGGGGCGCCTGGGTGGCGCAGTCGGTTAAGCGTCCGACTTCAGCCAGGTCATGATCTCGCGGTCCGTGAGTTCGAGCCCCGTGTCAGGCTCTGGGCTGATGGCTCAGAGCCTGGAGCCTGTTTCCGATTCTGTGTCTCCCTCTCTCTCTGCCCCTTCCCCGTTCATGCTCTGTTTCTCTCTGTCCCCCCAAAAATAAATAAACGTTGAAAAAAAATTTTTTTAAAAAAAGAAGTATGTGAGCAATGGCAAACATTAGGATACCTTCTAGAGGCATATAGCCTGAAGCCAAAGAGGGCAATAATATCTAGCTGGGAGATATTAGCCCTTCTCAAGACCAGGGCCCTTTAAATCTTACCTCATAGGTTCCTATCTGCTACCCTTAGTTTTTGGGGTATTTAAAAAAAGTTTTTTAGGTTTATTTATTTTGAGAGTAGACAGAGGGAGAAAGAGAATCCCAAGCAGGCTCCACACTATCAGCACAGAGTGTGATGGGGAACTCCATCTTGTGAGATAATAACCTGAACCAAAATCAGGAGTCAGATGCTCAACCAACTGAGCCACCCAGGCACCCCCTTAGCTCTGCTCTAGAATCATTTACTTTGTTGTTGTCACACAGAATCCTCCCTTTTTCTCAATAATTCTGTTGATCTCTGCTTTGCTTTGCTTGAACAAATTTATAATTCTTTTGCCCGCAAAGTTTGGCTGTTGTCTTTCTTCTCTGTATATTTGTTTGTCCTAGGAACTTTGAGTAGTGCTTTAAAAAACTGCCCCCAATAGACTCTGTCTTCTGCAATATATATACATGTATTTTTTAACCAGAAAATTCAGAATTAGTTTCTGGTGTCAGATCCTATCTTTGAGGATGCATCTTCCTTTCAACTCAGAGTGCAGAGCATGATGACAAATGAGAAACAATCATTTCACACATCCTAGTAAAATAAATCTTCTCTGTCAGAACAGCGGGTGATTAGATCTTCATTTTGATATATACTGCAGCGTCTTCAGAAATGAGCCAGTAAGGCCTGATTTGAAAGAGAATGCAAATTTCCAGCCAAGGAATATGCTGCAGAGACTATATGCCCGTGTAAAGCAGTGTAGAAGCGAACCCACTTGGGCAGGTGGTCTCACGTTGGTGAATTCTGTTCGCCTAGACCCAAATCTACACCTGTGCTGTCCATTATGTGTGTGTGTGTGGGGGGGGAGCACTTGGTACCTTATTTATATTCATCTCTACCACTTGTGGTATTATTATTAGCTATGAAGTTTGTTGAAGCATTAATATGCCTGAGCCATTTCCCAGGTGGCACCATGACTTGATTCTTATAAATTATTAATCTTGAGGAAGAAAAGCTTGATTCAAAAATTAATTTGAGTGAACTTCACCAGTTTACAGAGTAACTTACGTAAACAGAACATCAAGTTATCATCTGACGTGAATGAGAATGAACATAAATTGCCTCTCTGGAAAGTTTTTCCCTCTGTCTCTCTCAGTACAGTGCTCCTTTCTGGGAGGAGAGGCAGAACATCACTGGGGCTAAGAGCCTGGCACCTGGGGGCGCCTGGGTGGCTCAGTCGGTTAAGCGTCTGACATCCGCTCAGGTCATGATCTCATGGTTCATGGATTTGAGCCCCGCGTTGGACTCTGTGCTGACAGCTCAGAGCCTGGAACCTGCTTCAGATTCTGTGTCTCCGTCTCTCTCTGCCCGACCCCCGCTCGTGCTCTGTCTCTCTCTGTCTCTCAAAAATAAAGAAACATTAAAAAATGTTTTTCTTTAAAAACTTGGCACCTGGAGCCATGTGGTCTCTGGTTTGAAACCATACTGCATTTACCAGCAGCGTGACTTTGGGCAAAACACTCAACCAATCGCTTTGGGCCTTGGCTCCCTAATCTGTAAAATGGGCATGATACTTGCAGGATTTTAATGGAACATAATTGTTTTATTTATTTATTTTTTCTTTTTATAGACAAGAAAACCAAGGCTCAGAGAGTTACGTGTCTCTCCCAAGTTCACAGAGCTGGCAGGTGGATGGGCCAGGATCTAAACTTTAGCCTGTTAGCCTTCAATTCATGTCCTTCTCCACTAGCAGGCTCCCCAAACTTGCCTATAATGAGAATCATCAGGGGGTGCTTGTTAAAAATACAGATTCCTGGGCCTTTGTCATGGAGACCATGAATCTACAATATTAATAAGTGTCTCATGTGGTAAGACTCAGAAATGGTGTACCAAAGCACCCCCAGCTCCCAAGGAGCTTCTGAGCTTTTGCAGCTGGATGAATGGATTTGTGCATGGGGCTGTTTTGTTCTCCTCTTCTCCCTCAGTCTCCCCTTTTTACCCCTTTCCACAGCCCTCCCTGTCTCCTGCACTATGCCTTTCAGAGTGATGGCTACTATGCCTTTCAGAGTGATGGCTACTTAAATCCTCCTCTCTCTGAGATTTTCCAGGCTCTCAGTGCACCTGATCCCTTTGTTCAAGGTTTCTTCCCGATGACCCAGACTTCACCTTTGAACCCTTTATATCTCCCTCCAGCTGACCCTCTGTTCTTCACTCATTACTTTTTAACCCCACTTTTCCTTTCCTTTAGGTTCCTCAGGACCATTGGGATGAACCAAAAGGCATATCTGTATGCCACATTGTAATGAAAGCTGAACTGTAGTATGAATTGTTTTCATAGTATGTCATAATAAAGTCCAATATTATATTAAATGTATAAGGATTTATTGCAGGTGAAATAATGGCTGCTATGTATCTGACTGAAAGTGATTGTATTTTAATCTAGAGAGCCAAAATGAGTGTAATGAGCCCTGCCAATAGCTGGCCATGCCCGTAAATTTGTAGAGGGTCACCTCATTGACATTCTGCTTCAGGGCCTGCATTGTCTTCTCTGGGCAATGCCTGGATTTGGAATTCTGGGTCATAGTGTAACTTCAGACCCCAGTCAATTTCCTACAAGGCCAAAGGATGGTTCAAGAAGCAATATTTCACTGAAAAAAACCTTGATTTCCATAATTGTGTAGGTCAAAGTCAAAGGCACTCATATCTGATGTGACGACAAATTGATTCAAGGACTTTGGCCCACATGCTACCACTTGAGGAGCCAAGCCTGAATTAGATGCAAAAATGAGCAGTTGTGTGCACTCTTGCGGTCTGAGTAAATGGCACTTAGAAGCACCAAATTGATCACATACTCAGGAGAGGAGAAATAATTGGGCAAATGAAATTTGTAACTGTTTATTTACACAGCAATGTGGATTTTCAGTTGAGAAGTACATGATTATTCCAGGTCCAGTGGAGGCTTTCTTGGAGGCTGCAAATTATACATGTTGGTAAATAATCATGTTGGCCTTTTATGCCATGATTATTAAATATTTCTTGCATTTATCATGATTCTCAAGGTGCATACGAACAAACCCTATAAAACAAACTGCTCTTCTCAGGTGTGTGTGATTTTTTTGGTATTTTGGAATGTGTTCATTCAACACCTTTTTTTTTTTTCAACGTTTATTTATTTTTGGGACAGAGAGAGACAGAGCATGAACAGGGGAGGGGCAGAGAGAGAGGGAGACACAGAATCGGAAACAGGCTCCAGGCTCTGAGCCATCAGCCCAGAGCCTGACATGGGGCTCGAACTCACGGACCGCGAGATCGTGACCTGGCTGAAGTCAGACGCTTAACCGACCGCGCCACCCAGGCGCCCCCATTCAACACCTTTTTTAATGGGCTCTGGACATTTTGAGGAAAAGGTCAACTCAGAATAATATTGTTAGAATGTTTGATGAGGCATAATTTAAATACGAAAGTCCTTCCGTCTGTCTGAGCCCCAATTTCTCACCTATAAAAGGAATACTACTTGTCTTACCGGGTTGTTGAAATAATGATGCATCCCAGTGTATGTAAGGGTGCAGGGCCAGAGGCAAAGCCTGGTAGCAATCTGGAGGAAAGGAACAGCAGGTAGCATCCCACTGACTGGATCTGTACTGGGAGGCAACGTGTGTCTGTCAGGACTTGGCAAGTTGTGATATGATCGCATTGTGGGGTGACATTACGACACGTAGAGAACAGAGGACATCCTGGTCTGTCACCGGGTGGTGACTGATGCGCTTGAGGGTTAGTTAGAAGGTCGAAGCTTAAGAGCTCTCTTGGGGTTTCAATTACCTAGCAAGATGGCTCATAGACTTCCCAAATCGTTTTGCAAGGAATTTCAGTCCTCTGAAAATAGAGCTCCATGGATCAACAAGTTTGGGAAATGCTGCATGCGTTGTCTTCCCCTTAGGGTTAATGCTGTGAATGTGCACGGCGTAAGCTATGCTGTCTCATGCACACATAGTAGCCCCATGTGGCTACTCAATTAGAAACTAATTTTTAATAAAATAAAAAATTTAGTTCCTCAGTCATACTAGCTACATTTCAAGTGCTTCATAGCCACGTGTGGCCAGTGGCTGCCATATTGGGAAGTGCATATATAGAACATTTTCCTCATTGCAGAAAGTTCTATTAAACAGGTGCAGAAGGGCTCTGAGGCATCTTGTGGTAAAAGAACTTAATTTTGTTCATATAGCAAACCTTTTAATGTCCAGTAGGGCTTCCATTCTGCCAGATGCTAGTTAGGAAATACAGTTTGGCCTCCTTGGAGACATAGACCTCACATCTGGATGTGGGGTTCCAGGACCTCTGGTGCCCTTACGATTCTTCAAATTCTGTTCCTGCTTCTACATGCTTACTTGTGTTCTTGTCCTTGTTGAAAGATTAATTATTTTGATATTCTAAGGCATACCTCACCATGCTTCATGTCTGCAAAACTCATCAATAGCCAGTGTTCCCTGTTACAGACCCAGAACTTCAGAGGTGGAAGGGACCTTAGCGATTCTGTAAGTCAAGCACCTTGTTTCGCTTATGAGGAAACTGAAGTCCAGACAGGTTACAAGGCTTTTCCAAGGCCACTCAGTTAATAGTACAATACCTACTTCTCATTAAGGCTGTTGGTTCATCTTTTCTTCACATACTGAAGGGGAAGAAAGCAATTATTAATGGACTAGGATTATATCAATGATAACATGGGCTTTATCTCTAGTTTGAGATCTTGCCTATCTTTGTGAAGGTGGGCTTTGAGTAAATGTATTCTGTATTTTGTAGCTCAACATGTTTTTACGAGTTCTGACGGGATAGGGCCTTCAGTGAATAAGTCAGCCATTACTCAATTTCTTGCCTCTCCTTTATTAAAAAAGCCTTTGATGATTCTCAGCAACTGGCCAATAATAACTGCATGAGTTTCACCTGCCTTTGCACCCCCTTGGAACCCTTGAATTGATTAGGATTCTAGCTAGACCATCTCTGCCTTTAATTTTGGTGGCCATGGTATAAAAAAGTGAGTGACAATTGTGACCTGCATAGTGGAAGAAAAGCTGCCCTATTACTTGTTTACAGCGAGGCTGACCTTTGCTATGAAGGAGTCAGTTGAGAAGAGCAGATCAGATATGCATTTCTGGGGCCACCACTTTGGATAGGTCGGTAGCACAGTGTGGGGGGCATGTAGGCTGTAAAAGGAAGACAGGTCATACATCAGGGCAATGTCCCTGGAGGAACTGCCCTATTAGGGCTGTGATCTGGAACCAATATACTTCTGGCACCTTTGCTAGGATGTCAGTGGGAAAGCCCCATTAGTCATCTCTGCCAGATGGGGGCTTCTGGAAATCTCTGAGCTGCTGTACATGTCTTTATTGATGAAAACACTGAAGCCACAGGGGTTGTGACCACAAGTGTCTCATCCTACAGACCCTCTGGCTCCGAAAGGATCGCAAAGAGGGAAATGAGTTGTGGAGCTGGATCTTTGAAACCTTTGAGTTTTAAAATGTGGAAAATGTCATGTTTACCATTTCTCTTGGAATAAATTTCCAGAGAATTTTGAACTTTAATGGCTGAGGCCATTTAGGCTACCCCAGAGTCTCTGAAGGGGATATCTCCCCAGGTAATTGTGGAGTGCTCTGATGTTTGAGAATCACTCACTGCTCTTGAGAAATCACTCATTTTCTCTGGATGTCATCAGCTGTGTGAATAGCAATATCACTTCGTTATCATTAAAGAAGATGATGTCAGTATCTTTCTTTTGACTTCACTGAATTCAAATTTTCCTCATCTACGTACAGAAACTGATATAAGCTTCCTGTTTAATGACCCCATATCACAGCAGAGAAGTTTGCTTTTTTTTTTTTTTCCGCCTGCTTGTAGCATCTTTTCCTGCCTTGTTATAAGTAATGAGAATTAGAGAAAGTTCTGGCTCAAGATATGACCCAGAGATTCAAGTCATATGAATCTTTTCTTTTATGGGGAAGCTCAGGCAATGTACAGATGTTAACGCGAGTCCTGGAATGCCTGTCTGACTCTAGACTTGCTCTGTTTTCTAGAGCTCTCTTCTCCTGCTCTGTAGAGTGATGTGGCCATGTTAGTGGAGTTAGTTTTTATGGGTGGATTTGAGCCTGTCTGAAGTTGCTTGAATCCAGGGGTTTACTAGCAGTGGGCATAACCGTCCTCTGAGAGGAAAAGCTCAGTGTAGAAGAAACCGCCCCTGGACAAGAGTCCAGAGTCCAGAGTCCTGCCTCTGACTCACTCATCAGCCAGCTGTTGGCGTTGGCCTTGTCTGTTCAAGTTTCTGGGCCTCCTGATAGTGGTGCAACTTAAACTAGATTTGCTAAATCCAGTGGCCCTTTGACCTAAAATGATCAACTGTAACAATTGGTATTACCGACCACTTCCTCCTTCTTAAAATGTTCACCTTTTTTTGGCCTTTGAGCCACCATTTCCATGTTAGTTCAACCAAAATTACTGGGCTAAGCATTGCCCTGGGGACTCAAGAGATTAACAAGACAGCTTTTGTCTTTGATGAGCTCACAAGATATGTAAACATAATCTAACAATTTCTAGTCCTTTCTAATTCCAGTCACTTCTTCAATTTTGTTTTTGTTCTATCACCAACTTTCTTCAAATATTTTGTATACAACAGTCCCCTCCTAATCCGTGGTTTTGCTTTCCGGTGGTTTCAGCTCTCTATGGTAAACTACAGTTTGGAAGCAGATGATCCTTTTCCTGATGTATCAGCTCAGTAGTCACTTAAGGCTACATCCCAGTGCCTACATCATTCACCTCACCTCGTCTGGTCATTTTATCATCTCACATCATCACAAGAAAGGTGAGTTAAGGTACAACAGGATATTTAGAGTGAGAGAGAGAGAGAGAGAGAGAGACTACATTCACATAACCCTTCTTACAGTATACTGTTACAATTGTCCCATTTTATTATTAGTTATTGTTGTGCCTAAGCTGTAAATTAAACTTTATTGTAAGTAAGTATGTATAGGAAAGAACATAGCATATATGTATGTATAGAGTTCAGTATTCTCTGTGGTTTCAGGCATCCACTGGGGGTCTTGGAATGTATCCCCTGTGGATAAAGGGAGACTACTGTACTCTCCTTGGAAAATAGTACTCATTCCTGTGCTTTCAATTACATGTTTTGGTTAAAAATTATGCATCTTTAATCATGACTCCTTCCCCCCCAGTCTCTCCATCTTGACTTATAGATTTGCATTCACATGTGCCTCCCAGTCATCTCTACCTGGATATTCCTCAAGATCCCCAAATTCAAAAAGTTGGAAACTAAATGTCTTTTGCTCTCATTCACTTCTTCCCTTCTTTTCTTGAAACCCACTCTTTCTATTGAATTTCTTGTATTGGTTAAGGGCACGCCATCCATTTAGTTACTCAGATTAGAAACTTCAGAGTCAGGGCGCCTAGGTGGCTCAGTCGCTTAGGCATCCGACTTCAACTCAGGTCATGATCTCATGGTTCATGAGTTTGAGCCCCATATTGGGCTGGCTGCTGTCAGCATGGAGCCCGCTTTGGATCCTCTGTCTCACTCTCTCTACCTCTCCCCGTGTGTGCGCACACACACATACACATTCTCTCTCTCAAAAATAAATAAACAAAATAAAATAAAGAAACTTCAGAGTCATCTGCCTCTCCTCTCCTCCAGCATCTATGTAACTGATCGCGCTCCTTCAGAATCCATCTCTCAACTGTTCTTTGTCTCTGTCTACTCCTTCCTATTATTCCTGCTACTGCCTTCACTGAAGCCTGGATTAGCTCTCCTTGGGAATTCATCTATTTTAGCATGCATACCACTTTCTCATTTAACATTTCTCAAATAAGGATGCATCTCCGAGTTTCTGTGGCCAGGCAGCAATCATGAGGTCAAAAGCACAGCCTGTGCACATGCATCCAAACTTGCAGAATGGGCTCTAGTCACTTGGAAACCCCAGAAGCAATAAGGGGGAACATTCTTAAAAGATGCTCCACATAGCTTTTGAGTGGAGCAGTGTTTCAGAAAAGTCAGACTCTGAATGGGAAAAAGTGCTAGGAATACCTTAACCAAATTATTGAGCTTGTATTTTCCTTTTTATATACGGACAGGGGTGATAAGTGATAAAAATCTGTCAGTATCAGTATAAAAGAGCCCTTTCCAGAAGTATAAAATAAAAATTCCAAGTGACAAGGGACACTGTGTTATCATTTAATTGGTAGAATTTTTCGTTCTAGAGGAAAGTAAAATAATACTATGACTAATATTGATTGTATCTTAGACTCACAAAAGTCTTAGAAAAAGATTGAGTGCAAAACTCCCTACTGAACCAATACTTTCAGGTGCCTGGATGGCTAGGTTGGTTAAGCATCTGACTCTGGATTTCGGCTCAGGTCATGATCTCATGGTTCGAGCCCTACATAGGGCTCTGTGCTGACAGTGTGCAGAGCCTGCTTAGGATTCCATCTCTCTCCCTCCCTCTCTGTCCATCCCCCACCTTCTCTCAAAAATAAAATAAATAAAACTTTTCCAAAAAAGTAAAAAAAAAAAAAAAAGACCCAATACTTTGGAAATCAATACAATGGAAAAATTCCATTTTTCACATTGCCAGCAGCATGCCCAGACCCGCTCCTATCATTCAAGTACGATAGAAACTTCCATATGGCAGAGCTTCTCAAACTCAGTATGTATCAGAGTCACCTGGAGGGCTTATGGAAACATAGATTACTGTGCCCCAGCCTCTAAGTTTCTGATTCCATAGGTCTGGCTGAGAATTTGCATTTCTAATAAACTCCCAAGTGATATTGATACCTGCTGGGTTTCAGGGGTCACACTTGGAGAACCACTGCCCTGTGGCATGAATTCCAAACTCCTTAGGTGGCATTCAAGGGTCTTTCCCAAGGGCTCCCATGATGCCTCTGCAGCATTCTTTGCTTGTGTGCCCTCACACATCTGTTCCTCTCCCCATCATGCCTAGAACTCTCCATTCCCAAGCATGGCAGTCACTTCATGATTTTGTGATTTTTTTTTTCTTTACACACTGTCAGGTAACTGAAAACTTTCTGGCTTTTAAAAGCAATACAGTCCAATGAGCAAATTCTTCAGCAGAAAGTATTTCTTTTACTTATCTTCTTCCAAAGAGGTAAAATTCAGATTGTTTATCTATTAAGATCAACTTCTAAGACAGTCAATGCTCAGGCTCTTCCAGTAATTAGAAAAATATTCCTTTGGGACTGACAGGTCACCAAGTTTGACGGGGTTTTCCAATTTTCTAGGTTATCAACTTGGCAATCATCCCTATACAAAATACAGAATTTATTTTGAGTCAGTGGAGCCATTGTCATGATAATTTTAAATATTTATAAGACGTTGTAAATATATATGATGCTGAAAAGCAATTTAAATTGTACCAAACCAATGAATGTTCCCCATTTTCAGTGTATTTATAGATCGGGCTCGTAAATAATATGACAAGATAAAAACTCTGGGAAGTGAGAGCATAAGCAGAGGCAGAATACAGGAAGATGATTGTAAGATGTGCTGTGAGGCAGGAAAACTATGGATCACAGTCTGTATTCTATGATGGCTTTTCTAGACTTGTGACCACTGATGAGTGGATCTAAATTTGAAGTTAACTAAGGATTTAGGCTGTATTTTGAAGGGGCAGTTGCTATTTTATTGAACTATTTAAGTCATGGACTATTTCCTGAGTAGGAACTTGACCAGTTTTACGTGTTGTCCATATATATGTTTACACACACACACACACACACACACACACACACACTGATTCCTAATACAGATTAGCTCAGAAATGCAGAATTAGTGGAGCTGTGACACAGTGTTCCCTGGTCTGTCCGAGTCTCAGGAATAAACCTTTCATTTTTTCATTTACTTATTTAATGAACATTGGAGTGTAGAGTGTATGGAAACCTTATCGTGACCCTTAAAATGCAACAAATAATGAGTTTTCACAATTAGGAGCAAGTGAATGAAAGCCTTTATGGAACCTAGAATAAAATTGTAACAACTGGGGGCGCCTGGGTGGCTCCATCGGTTAAGCATCCGACTCTTGGTTTCAGCTCAGGTCATGATCTCACAGTTGGTGAGTTTGAGCCCTGCATTGGACTCGGTGCTGACAATGCAGAGCCTGCTTGGGATTCTCTTTCTCCCTCCCTTTCTTCCCCCCCTCCCCACCTCCTCAAAATAAATAAACTTTAAAAAAAAATTGTAACAACTGGGAATACAATTATAACAGCCTACCTTTTCAGCATTTCCAGAACCCTTTTCAGGCACATGCCAGCGTTTCCATGCATTTTATCAGTTGGCAACTCCCTAAAGTTAGGTACAATTATTATTCCTGAAGAAATGGAAGCTTAGACATTACAGGTTAAGAATCTCATCCAATATCACACAGCTAATCAAGTGTACAGCCAGGACGAAAGTCAGCTTAACCTTATGTTATGTGTGTAGTTTCTCATCTGCAATGCTCTGATCTAATTGTGGGGGCGATTTAATAAGCAATTACAATGCCGTGTGATAAACGGTCTGGGAGGGGAAATGCAGCAGGGGTTAGGAACACATTGGAGGAACCAGAAAACACTTTCTGTAAGAAATAAAGTCTAACAGGGGCGCCTGGGTGGCTCAGTTGGTTGAGTGTCCGACTTCAGCTCAGGTCACGATCTCACGGTCCGTGAGTTCGAGCCCCGCGTCAGGCTCTGGGCTGATGGCTCAGAGCCTGGAGCCTGCTTCCGATTCTGTGTCTCCCTCTCTCTCTGCCCCTCCCCCGTTCATGCTCTGTCTCTCTCTGTCTCAAAAATAAATAAACGTTTAAAAAAAAAAAAAGAAAGAAAGTCTAACATTAGCCAGGACTGCGGGAAGGGGTCTGTGAAGGCCTGGAGGTTTGAGTGAGGTTGCTGGCGGGAGGAGCTGGGGGGAGGTCAGCAAGGCTGGAACGTGAATGTCCTTCTGACTACTCTCAGCAAAACCCACTGCAACTTCTGTTGCCAACTAAACGTTGATGGCTCCCAGTAGATATCCTTTGGAGTTTACTCATAGCTTGGTTTGGGTTTCAATGTAAATATTTCAGCCCCCCCCCCAAAAAAAGTTGCAATCATCTTGTGTACTGGGTGTATATCTCATCATTTGTGTGCTATTCGATGTCGCCAGTACTGTTTTCTGTTTCTGGCAGGCGCTGATGCAATCTGTAGCAGCAAGTGTTCTATCAAATGGTGTGAAAGGTTTAGTACTCTTTCATGTGGCCACTTAGTGATTCTGTGTGTCCCTCCAAACAGAAATGAAGGAGGAATGCTTGCTGGTTGCTGTTGGTCCCCGGAGCAGCCCAGATTTACGTGCATGCTCCAAGACAAGGCGGATCTCTGTAAAGACCTGGCTGCCTGAACGCATGGCCATGGAAGCAAAGCTTGTGTAGAGCTAGAGCGTGCTCCTGCAGAAACGGAGAGCGAAGGAAGTAGCTAGAAGGAACAGAGGCTCTGCCATCTCTTCCTCTGTCAGGGCCACGGTCAATCTGTCTCAGAACACAGAGGCCAGGTAGCATTCGGGGCCAGTTCCCATGGGTCCAGCCTGGCAGATAGTTTCTCAGGGCCATATTCCTGACATGTCCCCATTCTTCCCACTGAGGACAGCACAACTGTGCTTTACATACCCTCCCTATAGACTCATGGCTACTTTTTGTGCTTCTAGACCAATCTCCTGTATCGCCATCTCTTTTCCTACGCTTCTCGGATTTTTATATGAGTGAAACCCATCAAATGTTCTTGAATCACACACACATGCACACATGCACACCCACCTTATGCCCTACATACAGATGACCTTTTTTAGTCTCTTGGCTCTTAGTGAAATGAAAGCAATAATAGCGTACTAACATTTACGTTAAGGTCTTTTCCCATTCTATTTTGGTGGTAGTTTAAATGAGGGTTTGGCTCCTTTTCTTCAAATATGTAACCATCAGACAAAACATATTTTCTTCAACTATAGAACCATTTGAATGACTTCAGGTGTTCTGAATACTTTTTCAAAATGCACACACACACACACACACACACACACGCAGACACACACATGATTGGAAATCTAATAGCAATGAAAGATGCAGTTTTGACTTAGAAACTCTCTAACGAATCAATACTTTCTCTATGAATACATTAAAAGGGAATTTAGAATTAGTTCTGGCACCTGCTTGATCCGTTTGTTAAGAAACCCCAAAAACACAAACTGCAAGTTATTTGGTCTATGGGAACAATATCCATTAGGTAGTTAATAGTGATGGATGACTCCCCATGTCAGCTCTATAGATCTTTCATGATAGCGTTCATGCGGTTGCCCTGGAGTTCACTGCGGTGGTTGAGTTTAATGAAAACATCAGTGGCTTTTTAGTCATTATCACTGTAAGCTATAAGAGTGTCAGATTTTCGTGACACTTTTTCTGTGGTTGAAAACCCTATCAAGTGAGGTCACCCACGAAAGATCGCTAAGACGAGTGCAATAGCAAGTATCTGCATGGACAAGAAGGTGGTCTTTATTTCTTGGGTCTGGAACATACATGCTATGTAGTTGTGTTTTTAATTATCTAACCAAGCAAGCATCTTATATAAAAGATATTAACAGAGTATTGCAACAGAATGGTGGTGATATGGGGAATTAACTGACAATTTTGACAGATGAATGAAAATTTTTGTTTGTTTTTGGTTCCCAATTGAACAGATGTCTGAAGACTTTCGGAAAGCCTTTCCTTCTGCTGTCATTGGATTCCAAGGGCCATAATCAACACCCATGGAGGTTTCTGAGCAGTTTATGAGAGCCTGGTGACCCTTCTGGAGCAGATCGTGGCAAACTGGAAACTTACCCATTCACTGGGTAAGTGACTGCAGTACTCACTGCAGAAGAAGCCCTCTCTTGTATCAGAATGTCTATAGCTTGCTTTGATTTTATTTTTGGGATTGGAAGCAGTTGTCCAGTTCTGCGATCCGTAGAAATGAAGAAAGCAGTCCTCACCGTGGACTTCAGCTGAGTTCTTCCACTGAAGATGAACTTTTGGAGCTCCATCCAGAGGGCGGGAGGTACCCTGCCTGCTGCCACGCTCCAGGCCAGATGAGAGCAGCCTGAAAAACCATTGCGTGAACGTTGTAGTTAATTCTACTAAGCCTTTAAGAGCTCATGGCTTCGATGGATCTGTGTGGCTCCAACTCCAAGACTCTTTTCCGTTGACTCCAATTGCTTCTCTCAGGAGCCACTCCACTCCACACCCCAGGCCGAAGCCTTGCTCTTGGCCACAGGACCCTCTGTCTGTAAAGCAAGGTGATCAAGTGTTATGACTGAGAGTATGGTTTCCACTATTTAAGTGCAGATTTCAACTCTGCAACTTACTAAGTGGGCAAACAACTTAAGTTCTCTAGGCTGCAGTTTTGCATCAGTAAAACACGGGACATTATAATCATGCTATCTGCTTCATAAGATTGCCAGAAGACTAAGCGACCTAATACAGGTGAAGCACTTAGAACGCTGCCTGCTCTGCAGTAGGTTCTTAATAAATATGAGCTGTTATCGTGATTGGATCATGCGCTTTGTGCCTGTCATAGCATTTGCTGACGCAGCACAGGTGAAAAGGAAGGGGAGTAAGAAGAATTATTTTTCACACACAGGTGCTACACTGTGGGGTGATGTATGCTTCTTGCTCTGTTGGGTTGTTAAGGTCCCTGCAGAACGAGCTGGATGGGGCCCATCCTGACACAGCTCTGAGCTGAGCTGAGACCCTTTCTAGTGGCTGAGCCACAGAATCTACTCCCGGGTATATAGCACTAGTCAGGTGAGCTCAGACTTCTGGCTGTTCCTGTAGATTCCATGTGCAGTAACAGCTTGAGAGCAAAACTCAACTAGGCTTTTCAGGGCTTTGCCATAGATTCGTCATTGCAAAAAAAGTCATCAATTTAAAAAAAAGCCACTTGTATATTTATTTGGGTATAGTATCTTTAAAAAAAATTCCCTTTGTATGCTCTCCTTGGATGATAGCCATGTAGAAAGAAGCATGGTTGATCCCTTTTTAAACCCATATTTATGAAAACCGTTTCAGTAACCCTGGTTTGTTTTGATTCCCTCTTCTGGTTGCCAAAACATTATTGCAGTTCCAAGGTGCATGCCATGCATGTGTTCTGTTTCCACTGACGTTCAGCTCTTGAGTACCCATCACCAAAATGCTGCTAGCGATGTTTCCCTTGTTTCGGGGTGGTATACTGCTCTTTGTCCCGGCTGTAGCCAGGATAAAGAGTGATAAAAGCTAGGCTCTGCATTCACAATCGAACATAAAGGGATCACCCTGCTCTAGGTCGTTCACTGGTCCTTAGGTGCTTCTCTGCTCTGGCTTCATTGGAAGCCTTTTGGGAATCATATTTTATCTTTCTTTGCATCTCCATAGTGCTGAGCACCTACAAAATAATGGATGAAAGTCTCTGGTTGTGCTGTGATAAATACTGTGATGAATGAAAGCATGAATAAAAACCGTAATCTTTTAGTATCCTTTCCTTTTTGAGTGGCCACCAGACAGCTCCTCTCTGGTTGGCCAGTCTCTTTCTTCTCCAAGCACATGCTCAGCTCCAGGGCTCATAACAGTAGTAACCTGATTTTTGGATTTCATGGAGAGTAAAACTTAAAACAAAAACAAGTGAAAAGGGGCACCTGGGTGGCTCAGTCGGTTAAGCGTCGACTTCAGCTCAGGTCACGATCTCGCGGTCCGTGAGTTCGAGCCCCGCGTCGGGCTCTGGGCTGATGGCTCAGAGCCTGGAGCCTGCTTCCGATTCTGTGTCTCCCTCTCTCTCTGCCCCTCCCCCGTTCATTCTCTGTCTCTCTCTGTCTCAAAAATAAATAAACGTTAAAAAAAAAAGTGAAAAAAAAACACTCGAGACTAACGTAGGTCTCCAACTTATAATTCTGACAAGGAAGTCCAATAAAAATAACCAGCAATGTGGTAGGTGAATAATGCCCCCGCCCCCAATATGTCCATGTCCTAATTCCTAGAACCTGTGAATATGTTACCCTTCCATGATAAAAGGGACTCAGCAGATGTGATAGTTAAGAATCTTGTTTTTGGCGGGAGCTGCAGCATTTTTTTTTTTTTTTTGTACTCTAGATAAACTGGGCAAAAAAATGCTGCAGCCCCAGCGAAAATCTTGACTGTAGCCTGGTAAAAGACCCTGACCCCTGACCCCAAACCATACAGCCAAATTCCTTACTCACAGAAACTGTGTGAGATGATAAAATCTTATTTTTGTTTTAAACCATTAAATTTCAGGGTGATTTGTTATGCAATATATAACTTATGTATTGAAGATGATGTAAATTGAAAATTTACTGTGAGATACTTAATCTAACTCACTTGTGAAAAACAACAAGCCAAATACTTACTATTAATTGGGGGAAAATTTTGGTGACCAGAAGTGAAGAAAAATAATTCAAAAAAGTAAACATCAAACAGGAAACTGACTACAACTAGGCCATACATTTTGGCAGAAACTGGTTAGCTGTTCAACAAACCCATTTATTCTCCTGGATATACCGCTAGGCTATAATTGCCAGCCTTCCTTGCCGTTAGATATGGTAATAATATTGGGTGGGGTGGGGAGGAGAAAGAAACATAAGATGGAAAGATTATTCTGGCTCATCTGGGTGGGCCTAATGTAATCATAACAATCTTTATGAGAGGGGGATGGACAGGAGGCTAAAAGTCAGAAAGAGACTAGGAGATGCCAATAGGAGGCTTGAACTCCATGAGCCAAGGAGTGCAGACAACCTTTATAAGCTTGAAAAGGCAATGGAACAGATTCTCCCCAGAGCCTCCAAGGGAAGATAATTATGCCCACCCATTTGGGACCTTCAGAGCTGCAGAATAATAAATTTGTGGGCTTTTTAAGCCATTTGTTGGCAGTAACTTGTTACAGCAGCAATAGAAAATGAATACAAGAATTTGTGTGCCATTTCTTCCTAAAAGTAAGAAATTCTTCATGGTAAAAATGGAGGGTGAATTGGATCCTCTCAAAAAAGCACATTGACAACTTTGCACAATATACAAACAAGTGCACGTATATGTGGTCCACAAGGGCATGTTTCTGTTGTTTCTTCCTGCTCTGAAGACAACAGAGGGAAAAACCAGAATGGCTATGTGAAGCCTGGAGCCCTTGCCCCTTTGCTACTAAATCCCTCTACATGATGAGAATCACTGGAGCAAAACCACCCAAGCTTCTCCCACAGGAGAGGGTAGAGCTCTCCCTCTTCTCCATATTTTGCACTGGCTTCCAGAAACCTGCTCAATCCACTAATTGGAGAATCTGAGTTGCTTTGTTAAAGTGGAATTGACCTAGATAAGTCTTATAAGTTTCATTTAAGTCTAAGTGAAGTCTATTGAGCATACGTAGGTTTTATTCCAATACCATTTAGAGTCCAGGGATAAGAAGTAAAGGTCTAGACTAGCTTAGTAAAAGCCCAAGACTTTCGAAGTCTTTTCAAATTCTGTCTTTTCAAATTCTGTCTTTAAAGATCTACATTTCTCCCTTGCATAAATCCTTTTAAAGGGGGCTTAATAACAGGGTCTTATTTCTTTGCTATATTCATCATGAAATATCTCCATTCCTAACCACATTCTCCAATTGTAAAGCAGTAGGGGTGTGATCAACATAATGAACTCAATTTCCTCTAGCAGCTCTTTGCACTGCCAGAAGGAAGAAGGAGGCTATTTTCTTGCAGCAGAAATTAGACCCTTTTCATCTCAGTGCTGCACAAGGTAGCTTTCCACTGATTTCCTTACAATGGTGGTATGAATAGCTCAAGAGCCTTAACATGAGGTACAAAGTTATGGCGATAGCACTGTGGTTATGAGCTCAACCTTTGGAGTCAGACAGACCTGGGTTCAAATCCTGACTCTGGTTCTTCTTAGCTGTATGTTATGGGATGAGTTGCTTGACCTTTCTAAGTTTTAGTTTCCTTATTTGGGGTTACATTAAAAGTACCTGGGCCACTATGAAAATTAAATGGTTAATTAATGAAATGCACTTAGCATAGAGCTTTATCACAATACTTAATATTCAATTAATGTTGGAATATATTCTAGGTATTAGTTACACAAATTTTAGAGGTTTTTTGGGGGGGATGATTAATATTCTCTGTGTGCTAAAGTTCTAAAACTTCTTCCTCCCTTCCTGCCTTGATGTCTGAACTTTCATTCCATTAGGAGGCAGTTGTAGTGCAAAGGAGTTTACTTCTAATGGATGTTCTCTGATAACTTGAGTCTCTCTGGAATTGAACATTGGCTAGAAAGGGTAATGAGGGCGTAGTTGATTGTTCAACCCTTGCCTTAGAATCATGTACTATTTCTGTGGAAATCCCCTTTATGCCTATGAAAACTCCATATATCAAAAGTTATTTCCATCTGCATTCTTTCCTGGTTTTCCTCTTATCCTTCTGACCACTTACGGGGCAAGAACTTCATTATCGCTTTTTCTCAGCTTGACTCAGGAGGCTTTTGTCTTTGCCAGGCTTGGTGCCTGGACCATCTACAGGCTTTTGAAAGTGAAAGACACATCTATAGTGGAGCCATTGGTTCCTCCCCCGCTACTCCACCCCAGCTCATGCCTGTCTAGGATTTGGCTCTTAGCACTCTACTAGGCTCACGGTTTTTGTCTTATTTTTTAAACAGGCAACTTTCTGTCATGGAGACCACATACACCTTTATCACCACCTGTCAATAGATATTTCATGTCCATTAGTTCTTTAGGTCAGCCTTGCACCATTTAATAAGGCATCTAAAAGTATCTTTTGCAGTAGAAGCTTGTGTGGAAGAAATCATTTTGGGGATTCCAACATACACTGAATTAAATCTATCATTCCCTCTCACCCTTGTACTTTTGTGTTCCTAGGACCAATGACTGAACCAGTAAATTGACATGTGGGCAGCATCCTTGATTCCCTTCTTTCACTATACTTACCCAATCTCCAAATTCTGTCGAATTGTCCTCCGCAATTCTTGACTTTATCTTCTCTCTTTGCCTACAGGCATTGTCCTAGTCTAGGCCACCTCATCTGTTGCCTGATCACTGTGATACTTCTGGACTGGCCTCTTTGCCTCCAGTTGTTCCCCTGTACATTGCGGACAAAGTCATCTTTTGGAAGTACACATCAGGGAGTCAATGACCCCTTGTTACCCTCGGGTTGTACTCCATGCTCTTCCGTGGAACCTACACTGGAATCCAAAGGTGGTTCCATCATTATTGCTTTGTTATCTTGAGTAAGTTGCTGTACCTTTGAGGGCCTCAGTGATCACATATGTAAAATAGGGATAATGATGGTACCACGTGAGACTGTTGGGAAGATGAAGTGTGAGGATACATGGAGAGCACTTTGGATGGAGTCTGGCATATAACAAGGTCTCAGAACTATTAACTATTGTGACTGCTGCATAATGAATTCTGATACCAACAGCCAGCTGTAGACCCAGTGGGGGGGTCTGGGAGAGGCTTGAGTCATCTGGAAGTCCCACTGTCTTTTCTTCAAGATTGGCAATAAAAATGGAACTGAAGATTATTAAAGAACTTTATCATTTTTGATCGCCAAATTAGGGAAAATGCTACAGCATTAAAGCCAGTGCCTGGTGTGTGTGTGAAAAGGAAAGGAAGAGGTAAAGATGAGATCTGATGTATCATTTCAGCTAGAGATATGAGGGAGTAGAGGTTTATTCCATAACTAAAACCAAGAGTAAACGATGAATTGAATGGGTTCTAGAGCAATCCAAACCACTCTAGCTCTCTCTAAGCTCAGCATGACAGAGGGGCACCAAGCCTATAAAATTGACAGTGTTTATGGGCTACGTAGATGCTAATATTTTACACATTTATAGGTATTATCTTATTGCATCAAACTTCATTATTTGGACTCTGCACCTGTAAGTAAAGATGCTATGACTTTTTTCAAAAGTCAGTACATAAATATAAGGAAAATAGTTATGTTTCAAAGGATAGCTTTATAAACTTCTTTTTAATGCTTTCCATCCCAAACTGTTTGAGGCCTAAATAAACTGCTTTGGATTCCTAAGGGGTGTCCATTGTTCTAATGACCTTGAGATTTCTAGAAAACAAAACCAAAGTAAGAATAGAGTCTATCAAGCCAGACTTACTCCACCGGGTTTTGTATATAAATTAATTAGATAAGACAGTTCCTACATCCCTCCCTTATCTTTTTATATGGATAGGACCATTCCTTGAAAACTATGGGCCCCATATTGGCCCACAAAGGCATATGTAGCAAAGGTTAGCTCTGTACCCTTCGATGATATCAACATTGATTACTGATCACTCAGTTTCAGGTAGGATGGAGGAATACCTATTTCATTTCAAGAGTTCTTGGATTTACCTTCCAGGAGGCTCTTGTCTTTGGTATGGTTCTAAATAAGTGGTTTTCAGTCAAGAGAGATTTTGCCCCCCCTGGGGTATTTGGCCATGCCTGGAGACATTTTTAGTTTCCACATTTGGAGGGGTGGGTGGTACTGATATTAGTGGGTGAAGGCCCAAAATGTAAGGGGCTTAAACCTCTTACACTGCACAGGGCACCTCTCACTACAGAGAATTATCTAGTGAAATGTCAATGGGCTTAGGGTTGAGAAACCCTAGAATAGATGCTCTTGGTCTGACAGGGATAGCCTGGGCAAACATCCTCCTGATGTTCATTCCGAATATCCACCTGGAATGTTTCTAGACAGGACTCAAAGCATGGAGGCCTCCAATGGGTTCCAGGAGCTATGGACACAAACTGCTCAGCCCCTCCCCTCAAGCTTCCCTCACTCCTTCACTGAGGCCCCAAATGAACTCATCAGGTCCCTTTCCACAATTTGAAATAAAATTTAAATTGTAACTACACTTGGGAAGGAAAACAAATTGACCTCGGATTTCAAAGAATAAGTGAGGTAGTTACAATTTTCTTGACAAGCAATTCTGATGAGGTACAGAGAACACAAAGGCTCTGGTAGGGTTACCAGATTTAGCAAATAAAAATACAAAATAATTTTAAGTGTAAGTATGTCCTAAATATTGTCTGAGGCATACTGGTACTGAAAAGTTATTTGCTATTTGTCTGAACCTCAAATTTAAGTGGGTATCCTGTATTTTATTTGTCAACCTTTCCTCTGGGTGATTGAAGAGCGCAAGATAGTTCTTGAAGGAGAGAAAAGAGGCAGAAGGGTCTGGGATCTCTAAGATATATTATATCCAAAATGAACTTATTTGGTCTCTCTGTTCCTGAGTATTAAGTAAAATGAGGATAATAACAATAGTACCTATATTATAGGAAGGTTTTGGGGGTTAGTTAATTAATATATGTAAAGTACTCACACAATACCTGGCATCTAAAAACTCAGTCCATATTAATTAATATTATTATTATTGTCATTATTAATTATTATCATTAGGACCATTAGTATTATTCCAAGGCAACTGGGTGCATCTTGGTCTTTTTTTTTTCTCTCTCTCTCCTTTGGACTTTAACTTCACTCCCATGATTTGGAAGGGTAGAAAAAGCAAAACTGTGTACCCTTTTTCCAAGGGAGTTATGCACGTGACTGTTATTTGGTAGCAGTATTGGGTAGCAGATAGTTTTCCAAACTGGGGTGCCCATCTTGCCTCAAATACCTGCATTGCCAAGAGAAGCATCTGCTTTTCAGAACAGCCCATGCCTGATTTCTGCCAGGAGCCACCGTTACAATGCACTTGCATTCCTTCATGACAGATCCCAAAGACGGATTGCAGTTGCTATGGAGAAAGAACCTACATCAGTACAAGATAATTTGTTGTGCTAATTCTACGGGGGACAAGAATGATTAGTGCTCTGGGAAGGGCAATTTTCCTGTGTGTATCGTTTTTTTCCTCATATATATGCATGAAATACACACACAGACCCAAATATAGCAAATAGCTTCTTCTATATAGGTTTTTAAAAAATCCATGTTACATAGATGTCTGAAGCATTCTATTCTTTTCAAAAACCTCTGATAACTTCTTCTTGCCTATAGAATGATAGAATCGTATGGCATTAAGCACCATTTGAAGAGAGCCAGGGCAAGAGGAACCTAAAGGAAACTGAGAAGGAAGGGGAAGAGGAGGAGGAGGGTTTTCAAACGAGTTAGTTTGATTGGATCCAAAAACAAAATTTACCCCACAGTGAAACATACTTTAATATCTATGCTGTTGTTTTCTTTTTTCTTTTTCACTCATCACAGAATGAGTAATGCATCGCAAGCACTTACTTTGGAGAGACAGAGACCATAGTGTAGATCTCACGAAATCACTTTTTAAAATCTCTGTATTATGCTCTTGGAATATCTGGAGCCAGCCTTGCATAAAATATCACAGTTTTGTCTATTACCTTCAATTCTGCAGCAGCCCAAAGGTATGGATTAGATATATCACCACTTACTGTTGTGGAAATACATGTTACCATATTACCTCATGGTAGTATCTAAAAAATTCTTTCCTCTGTAGGAATCTCTGACAAGCTGTTATTCATTTCCTTGAACTTAAAAGAATCTGTGGGAGGAAGAGGAAGAAGGAACATTGTCACTGAGAGGGAAGAAAAGAGGAGGAGGAGGAGGAGGAGGAGGAGGAAGAGAAGGAGGAGAGAGCTTTACCAATGAAATTGAGGGAGAAGACAGTTTCACAATAAAAGGTGTGGTAAAGAGTGCAGAATTCTGGGAGTTAGACTTTTAATGGGAGGGACTTGAAGAGTGAATAGAAGAAGTCATCTTGATTAAGATGATTATGTAAAGTGTTATTTTGACACACATTTCGATGCTCCAAGCACAGAGTAATGGTGGTGAAAACATAAAAGAAGAAAATTCAGAAGACACAGCCGTGCTCGAAAACTGTTACTGAAACAAAACCAAAACAAAGACTTCAATAGATACGGTGAATTGCAGACTGAACACAATTAAGGAGAGCACTGGAACATAGGAAGATAATGCAAACCAAGGAGGGTGGATGGCTTCCAGAAGGAAGAAAACGGATTCTTTTTATCAGGCTCCATAAAGGGAAGCAGCCCAGCCAACATTTTCATGTTAGCCCACTGAGACCTGTGTCAGACTTATAACCTAAAGAAATGTAACATAATGAATTTGTGTTGTTTTAAGTCACTAAATTTGTGGCAATTTATTATAGCCACAAAAGAAAACTAATGCATGCATATAACTGATAGAAGATTGACACTCATAACATATGAACTCCCTCAAATTAATAAGAAAGTATTTTAAAAACTCAGTACAAAATTAGAAAAGGATATAAACAGGACATTAACAAAAAATAAAATACATATGGTCAATAGACATACAAAAAATGCTCAACTTTACCATTAATACTGAAATAAAAATTAAAACAATAGAGCAGTATCATACCACTAACAAAATATCTGAAAAGAACAAATATGTGGAGAATTGGAGAAACTATGACTCTATTATAGTGTTCAGTAAGATAACAAACTGATACAACCCCCTTTCAGAGCAATTTGGTAACCTCTAATAAAGCTGAAAATATACATAGCTATGATTCAGCTAGTTTCCTTTTGGATATATTCTCCCAGAGGAACTTACACATAGACTCACGAAGGATGTTCAAGAATGTACAAGAATGTTCATTGGAAACAACTTAAGTATTCATTAACAGGAATGTGTCTACCTGAATTATGGTATTCTGCTCAAAATTACAGTGGCTTTTCATATAAGAGATAGAGTCAAAGTTCTTAGCATGATTTATGAAGCTGTATGTAATCTAGCCTTCATTATAACCTGGTAATTTTTCCTTTGATTTTCTTCATTCCAGCCACACTGGCCTCCTTGCTGATCCTTAAATATAGATGTATTTCTGCCTCAGGGCCTTTGCACTGGATGTTCCCTCTGCCTGATGCACTTTTCTTCCACATTCTTACCTTCTTCGGTATTTAGCCAATGTCCCCATTCAATGAAGCCTGCCCCGACTACCCTATCTAAAATTGCAAACTCCCCCACCACTGACACTACGAACCCCCTTACCTGTTTCCAGTTTTCTTTTCTATAGTATTTATCACATTCTAATATGTTTTATAATTTATTTTATTGCTTGCTGTTTATTATCTGTTTCCTTCAAGAACAATAAAATCCAGATGAGCAGGGTTTTGGTTTTGCTCTGCTAATGTAGTCTAAGATCCTAGACTTGTGCATGGCACATACCAGGGATGCCATAAATATATTTTAAAATAAGAATAAATGGAGACAGAGAAGCTTAAGAATTTATGAAAAGTTAAAATTTTATGAAAAGTTAAAAATTTATGAAAAGTTAAAAAATCTATAAAAATACTATAAAAAGTGTATATGAATACATATCTGCAATAATAGTGTAATAACTTTCATCAGATTGATAAACATCAAAATCAGGATGGGTATTATCTTGGAGGAGAAGGGAAAATTAAATTATGGAGGTAAACACAGAAACTTCAACCAATATCTCTATTTCTTTTTTTAATGTTTATTTTTGAGAGCGAGAGAGAGAGGGAGAGGGTGTGTGTGAGCAGATGGTGGAGGGGCAGATAGGGAGACAGAGGATCTAAAGTAGGCTCTGACAGCAGAGAGCCCCGACGTAGGGCCTTGAACTCACAAACTCATGACCTGAGCCAAAATCAAGAGTCAAATGCTTAACTGACTCAGCCCCCCAGGCGAGCCAGCCATATCTATATTTCTTAAAAAAATAAGATTTGAAGCAAATGTAAATGTTAAGATTATTAATTTGTATAATATGTGTGTAGGGTGCTATGACTCTGTATCATCACCTCTATGTAATAATTCTGTCACAGCGAAGAAAAGTGACAACATGGCACCATAGGAAAGGTGAAAGTAGGGACACCTAGCGCTGACGCTGACGTACTTGTAAAGAAACTTCACGTAAAACGAGGCGAGAAAGTGAGAGATAAAGAGGCTTGAGGGAGGGTCCTTTTTAAGATGAGAGAGTTGAATGTGTCTGCATACTAAAGAAGAGGAAGAAATACAGACGGAGGGAGGGAGGGAGAGGGAAAAAGGAAGGGGGAGAGAGGAGAGCTTGTAGGTAGAAGAAGGGTGATGAAGATCAACTAGCTTCTGAGAAGGATGGGGGTTATAGCTTGCTTATCAGAGGCCATAAAAGTAATGTGAAGCCACACTGAGACTCACTCACTCACTCACTCACTCACTATTTATTATGGCCCCACCATTGGGGAGAATTCCAGCTTCCTTGTACAGGATTCCCAGCAGAAGGGGTATCCTCCAGGGAGAACTAAAACCCATTCAAAGTCCAGGGGATGGAGAATGTGATGTGGTTTTGGAAGAGTCTGAGGTGTTTACAGCACTATGAAGGCTCCAAAGGGCTAGGCAAAAACAAACAAACAAATAAAATAAAATAAAATAAAATAAAAGGTGGAAGGGAAGGTAGCAAGGAGAACACAGAACCTTGGAGAGACATTGTTCTGTGTCCCACGAAGACAGAAACAGAATCCAATCCTGCCTAGTTGTTGGATTTGCCCACTGATGCAGTGAACTGGCTTGGCAGGAACAGAGGCGAGAGAGGGAGGCGTGATCCTGCCTCCTTGGTCCCCAGCTGAGCTCTACAGCTTTCAAGCCTCCTCCCAAATGTAGTTTTAGCCCTGGGACCCTGGACAAGACTCTCCCATCAAATCACAACCAATGTCTGTGTATTTGGGGGCAAGAGTGATAAACTTACTGACACTCTCCAGCTGTAGTGAAAAACCTGACTTGTAAGTATATTTTTTATTGTGGTAGAAAACACATGTCAAAAATGTTACCATCTTAACCATTTTTTAAGTTTACTTGTTTATTTTTGAGATTGAGAGAGAGAGGGAGAGAGAGGGAGTGGGGCAGAGAGAGAGGGAGACAGAGAATCCCAAGCAGGCTCCTTACTGCCAGTGCAGAGCCCAATGTGGGACTCAAAATCATGAACCATGTGATCATGACCTGAGCCAAAATCAAGAACTGGTGGCTTAACGGACTAAGCCTCCCATACACCCCCCATCTTAACAATTTTGAAGTGTACACTTAGTAGTGTTCAAGATATTTACATTGTTGTGAAACAGATATCTAAGAATTGTTTAATCTAGTAAACAGAAACTCTATCCTCACTGAACAACAATTCCCCATCATTCTACTCTGTATATCTATGAATTTGACTACTTTAGATACCTCATATAAATGGAATCGTACATTATTCATCTTTTTGTGATTGGCTTATTTCACCTAGAATAATTCCTCATTTCTTGTTGTAGCAGGTGATAGGATTTCCTCCCTTTTTAAAGCTGCGTAGTATTTCATGCGTAGTATTTCATTGTATGTATATACCACATTTTGTTCATTCATTTATCCATTGATGGTCATTTTGGTTGCTTTCACCTCTTGGCTATCATGAATAGTGCTTCTGTGAAGGTGGGTATGCAAATATCTCTGTGACATGCTGCTTTCAATTCATTGATACATACTCATAAGTGGAATTGCTGGATCAGATGGTATTTCTATTTTTAATTTTTTGAGGAAACTTCATGCTGTTTTCCATGATGGCTACTCTATTTTACAATTCCATCCACAGTGCACAAGGGTTTCGAGTTTCCCACA
This sequence comes from Acinonyx jubatus, assembly GCF_027475565.1. Taxonomy (NCBI): domain Eukaryota; kingdom Metazoa; phylum Chordata; class Mammalia; order Carnivora; family Felidae; genus Acinonyx; species Acinonyx jubatus. The sequence continues at coordinate 27,768,006 of NC_069380.1, read as the reverse complement.
TTCTTTTTTTTTTTTCAACGTTTATTTATTTTTTTGGGGACAGAGAGAGACAGAGCATGAACGGGGGAGGGGCAGAGAGAGAGGGAGACACAGAATCAGAAACAGGCTCCAGGCTCTGAGCCATCAGCCCAGAGCCTGACGCGGGGCTTGAACTCACGGACCGCGAGATCGTGACCTGGCTGAAGTCGGACGCTTAACCGACTGCGCCACCCAGGCGCCCCGAGTTTCCCACATTCTTAACAACACTTACTATTATTTTTATTTTTATTTATTTTATTTATTTATTTTTTAGATAGTAACTATCCTAAAGGGTATGAGGCGATCTTGCATTGTTTTGATTTTCCTTTCTCTGATGATTAGGGAGATGTTGAGCCTCTTTTCATATGTTTGTTGGCTATTTGTTTATCTTATTTGGAGAAATGTTTATTCAAGTCCTTTGCCAATTTTTAAATTGGATTATTTGTACTTTGTTGGTTGAGTTGTATGAGTCTGGATATTAACTTATTGGATATATGATCTGAAAATATTTTCTCCCCTCTATAGGTTGTTTTTTTCAATCTGTTGATGATGTCCTTTGATGAACAAAAAAAATTTTTTTTTGTTTGCTTTTAGTTTTTATTTGAATTCCAGTTAGTTAACATATACTGTAGTATTAGTTTCAGGTGTAGAATATAGTGAATCAACACTTCCATACATCACCCTGTGCTTATCACAACAAATGCACTCCTTAATCCCCATCACCTATTTCACCCATCCTTCCACCAACCTCCCCTCTGGTAACCATGAGTTTGTTCTGTATTGTTAAGAGTCTGCTTTTTGGTTTGCTTCTCTCTCTTTTTACCCCTTCTTTGCTCGTTTGTTTTGTTTCTTAAATTCCACATATGAGTGAAATCTTATGGAATTTGTCTTTCTCTGACTTATTTCACTTAGCATTATACTTTCTAGTTCCATCCATGTTGCTGCAAATGGCAAGTTGCGTTCGTTTTTATGGCTGGGTAATATTCCATTGTGCATCCCCCCCCCACACACACACAGTAGTCCCATTTGTCTGTTTTTACTTTTGTTGCCTATATTTTTTATGTCAGATTCAAGAAATCATTGCCAAATCCAATGTTATGAAGATTTCCCCCTACATTTTCTACTAGGGGTTCTATAGTTTGAATTGTACGTTTAGATCTTAATCCATTTTGAGTTAATTTTTATATACAGCAGAAGGTAGAGTCAAAACTCATTCTTTGCTTGTAGATATCTAGTTTCCCCAACACCATTTGTTCAAGATGTTGTTCTTTCTCCCTTTGAATGATCCTGGCAATTGTCAAAGATCGTTTGACTATATATATGAATTTATTTCTGGGCTCTCTTTGTTTTTTTTTAATTTATTTATTTGCTTTTTAAAAATTCCAGTATAATTTATGTACATTGTTGTATTAGTCACAGGTGTGCAATATAGTGATTCAACAATTCTATATATTACTCAGTGCTCATCATGATATGTGTACTCTTAATTACCTTCAATTATTTTACTCATTCCCTCACCATCTTCCTTTTGGTAACCATCAGTTCGTTCTCTATATTTAAGAATCTGTTTTTTTTTATTTATCTCCATTTTCTTTGAACATTTGTTTTGTTTCTTAAATTCCACATAAGGGTGAAATCACATGGTATTTGTCCTCTGACTGACATTTCACTTATTTCATTATACCCTCTAGATCCATCCATGTTGTTGCAAATGGCAAAATTTCATTCTTTTTTTATGGATGAGTAATATTCTGTGATACCACACATACCACATCTTATATATACACCACAGTAATATTCCGTGGTATGTATGTATGTATCTGTGTGTGTGTGTGTGTGTGTGTGTGTGTGTGTAGTATCTTCTTTATCCATTCATCTATCAACAGACACTTGGGTTGCTTCCATATTTTGGCTATTGTAAATAATACTGCAATAAACACAGGGGTGCATATTTCTTTTTGAATTAGTGTTTTTATATTCTTGGTAAATACCCAGTGATGGAATTACTGGATAACCTGGTATTTCTCTTTTTAATTTTTTGAGGAAACTCCATACTGTTTTCCAGAGTGGCTGCACCAGTTTGCATTCCCACCAACAATGTATAAGCGTTTTTTTTTCTCTACATCCTTGCCAACACTTGTTTCTTATGTTTTTGATTTTAGTCTGGGCTCTCTATTCTATCCCATTAGTCAATTTGTCTTTCTTTACGCCAGCACCACACTACTGTCTTGATTACTATAGCCTTCTAATAATTTTTAAGATCAAGAAATATAAGTCCTCCAGCTTTGTTCATCTTTCTCAGAATTGTGGCTATTCAAGATTGCTTGAGATTCCATATGAATTTTAGGATGAAATTTTCTATTTCTACAAAATATGCCATGGGATTTCGATAGGAATGCACTGAATCTGTAGGTCACTTTGAGTAGTATTGACATCTTAACAATATTAAATATTCCAATTCATGAATGTGGAATGTTTTCCCATTTATTTGTATTTTCCTTAATTTTTTTTCAGCAATGTTTTGTGGTTTTCCGTGTATAAATCTTTCAACTCCTTGGTTAGGTTTATTCTTAATATTTTATTCTTTTTGATATTAATGTAAATAGAATTATCACAATTTCCTTTTCTGATTGTTCATCATTAGTGTATAAAAATGCAATCGACTTTTGTGTGTTCATTTTGTATCCTGCAACTTTGCTGAATTTGTTCATTAATTCTAATAGATTTTGTGTGGAATCTTTAGGGTTTTCTATATATGAGATCATGTGATCTGTGAACAGAGATAATTTTACTTCTTTTTTTCCAATATGTTTGTTTTGGTTTATTTTTTTTTTCTTATCTAATTGCTCTGGGTAGGACTTCCAGTATGATGTTAAACAGAAATGGTGAGAATAAGCACGTTTGTTTCATTCTTGATCTTAAAGGAAAAACTTTCAATCTTTCACCATTGGGTATGATGTTATTTGTAAGTTTTTCATATATGGACTTTATTATTATTTTGAGGTAGTTTCCTTCTTTCCTAGTTTCTTGAGTGTTTTTTAAATCATAGATCTTGTCAAATACTTTTTCCGCATCAGTTGAGATGGCCATTGGTTTTTGTCTTTCATTCTGTTAATGTGACACTTTATATTGATTTATTTTCATATGCCAAACAATCCTTGCATTCAAAGAATAAATCCCAATTGGTCATAGAGTATAATCCTTATAATGTGCTGTTGAATTCTGTTTACTTGTATAGTTGACCTTTGAGCAACATGGGTTTGAACTGCAAGGATCCACTTATAGGTGGATTGTTTTCAATAAATATAGTACACTACTGTAAATGTATTTTCTCTTCCTTATTTTTTTAATTTTTTTTAACGTTTATTTATTTTTGAGATAGAGAGAGAGACAGAGCATGAATGGGGGAGGGTCAGAGAGAGGGAGACACAGAATCTGAAACAGGCTCCAGGCTCTGAGCTGTCAGCACAGAGCCCGACGCGGGGCTCGAACTCACGGACGGCAAGATCATGACCTGAGCCGAAGTCGGCCGCCCAACCGACTGAGCCACCCAGGCACCCCTCCTTATTATTTTTTAATAACATTTTCTTTTCTCTTGCCTACCTTATAAAAATACAGATAAAATACATATAACATACAAAATATGTTTTAATTGACTATATTATCTGTAGAGTTTCCAGTCAACAGTAAACTATTAGTAGTTTAGTTTGGGGGTAATCAAGTCATACATGGATTTTGCACTATGTGGGGGCATCAGTGCCCCTACTTCCCACATTTTTTGATGGTCAACTGTATTTTGTTGAGAATTTTTACATAAATATTCACCAGGGATATCAATTTGTAGTATCTTTGCCTGGCTTTGGTATCAAGATAATGCTGGCTTCATAGAATGAGCTTAGAAATATTCTTTCCTTTTCAATTTTTTGGAAGAGTTTGAGGAGATTTGTCAATTCTATCTTTTTTTTAATTTAAGGAGATTTGTTGTTAATTCTATTTTTTAAGTTTATTTATTTATTTTTTTTGAGAGAGACAGAGACAGCATGAGTGAGGGAGAGACAGAGAGAGAGAGAGGGAGAGAGAATCCTAAGCAGGTTCTGTGCTGACAGCACAGAGCCCGATGAGGGGCTCAAATTCATGAAACCATGAGATCATGACCTGAGCCAAAACCAAAAGTTGGACACTTAACCAACTGAGCCACCCAGACTCCCCTATTGTTAATTCTTCTTTGTTTGGTAGAATGCTCTAGTGCAGCCATCTGGTACTGGGAATTTCTTTGTTAGGTTTTAGATTACTGATTCAATTTTCTTACTAGTTATCAGTGTGTTTGGGTTTTCTTTCTTTAAGATCCTTTCTTTCTTCATGATTCAGTCTCGGCAGGTTGTGTGCTCTAGAAATTTATACATTTCTTCTAGGTTATCTAATTTGTTGGCATCCAGTTGTTCATATTCATAATTCTTTTCATTTCTGTGGGATCAGTTTTAATGTCCTCCATTTAATTTGTGATGTCAGCTATTTGAGGCTTCTCTCTCTCTCTCTTTTAGTTAATCTAGCTAAGGGCTTGTCAATTTTGTTGTTTCCAAAAAACCATGTCTTAGGTTTTGTTTTATTTCTGTTTTTCTATTGTTTTATTGAATTTTTTTAAATTTTCTACTTCATTATCTCTGCTTTAATCTTTATTATTTTCCTTCTTCTGTTACCCTTAGGTTTGTTGTGTTCTTCTTGTTCTAATTTGTTGAGGTGAAAAGTTAGTTTATTACTTTAAGATCTTAGATCTTACTTTATTTTTAATGTAAGTGTTTATTGCTATGAAACCCCTCTTGGCACTGCTTTTGCTGCATCCTACAACTTTCATTTTTATTTGTCTAAAGATATTTTCTAATTTCCTTTGTGACTTACTCTTTGACCCACGGTTTAAAAGGGTGCTGTTTAATTCTACATGTTTGTGGATTTTCCAATTTTCCTTCTGCTACTTTCATTTTATTGTGATCTGAAGAGGCATTTTGTATAATGTCAATCTTTAAAAACATTATTGAAACTAATTTTGTGGCCGGAATTATTTTAAAACAAGGACCACTAAATTGCTTTTTGGTATTGCAAGTGAAAATTCAACTTATAGCTGAGTGGTAATTCATAGAAACAGTCACTTTTAATTCATCTCTAAATGGCGAATCTGGGAAGTATTACATAACCATGAATCACAAACACAAATCCCAAGTCATCTATTTTACAACTTTTTACTCAATGAAAATCACGTATGAGACCTATACTCATAACCTCATAAGGTCGTATAGTGGTCAAATTGGCCTTCGTGGTCATTTAATGTGGCCCCTTATGTTGCAGATGAAGAAACAGGGAGTGCTGCCTATTCCAAAGGAGTGAGTCCCAAATGAGCATGAATTGACCATAGGTGATAGTTTGTGTTACAACACATTGCTGATGGCTTTGAGGTTATCCACTGATATCCTCGTCCGTTTAGTTGGCACAGCAAGCTAAATCTTTCTGAAGGTATTGTTGGATGTTTACAACATTTACATAATGGAGAATTCACAACTAAAAAACACATTAAATTTTTTTTCAGGTTTACAGAAAAATAGATCATAAAATACAGAGTTTTCATATATGCCCTCATCCCCCCAGAACCTCCCCTACTATCAAGAATCCCCGACAAGAGTGGTCTATTTGTTATAGTTAACGAACCTATACTGACACATCATCAGCACCAAAAGCCCATGGCTTACATTAGGATTCATTCTTGGTGTTATACATTCTAGGCTTTTGGATTTTTTTAATTGTGGTAAAAACATACAACCTTTACCATCTTAACCATTTTTAAGTGTACAGTTGCTCGTGTTAAGTATATTCACATTGTTGTAAAAAGGGACTCTAGAATATTTTCATCTTGCAGAATAGAGACTCTATGCCCATTAAATGGCAATTCTCTTTTGTCCTCTCCCTGCAGCCCCTCATAATCACTGTTCTACTTTCTGTTCCTATGAATTTGCCTACTTTAGGTAACTCACATAAGTGGAATCATCCAGTATTTATCTTTTTGTGATGTGCTTATTTCATTTGACATAATTTCCTCAAAGTTCATCCACGTCGTAGCATGTATTTCTTCCTTTTTAAGGCTGAATAATATCCCACTATACGTGGATCCCACATTTTGTTTATCCAATCATCCTCCGTCAATATTTGAGTTGCTTCTACCTCTTGGCTCTTGTGAATAGTGCTGCAATGAACATGGGTATGCAAATATCTCTTTGAGACACTGCTTTCAATTCTTTTGGGTATGCACCCAGAAGTTGGATGCCGGATCACACGATAGTTCTATTTTTAATTTTTTTTTTTAATTTTTTTTAACGTTTATTTATTTTTGAAACAGAGAGAGACAGAGCATGAACGGGGGAGGGTCAGAGAGAGAGGGAGACACAGAATCCGAAACAGGCTCCAGGCTCTGAGCAGTCAGCACAGAGCCCGACACGGGGCTCGAACTCACATACCGCGAGATCGTGACCTGAGCCGAAGTCGGACGCTTAACTGACTGAGCCACCCAGGCGCCCCTAATTTTTTATAAGTACTTCCAACTGTTTTCCATAGTGGTTGCACCATTTTATAATGCCACCATTCTGTAAGTGTACAAGATTTCTGAATCCTCCCTATCGTCACCAACATTTGTTGTTTTCTGTTATTATTGTTATTAATTATTATCACGATTTTATAGTAGCCATCCTAATGGATGTAAGCTGTAGGACTCAAAACCTTTGATTTTTCTCTACCACAAGCTTCTTTCTTGTGGTTGAACTTCTATGAATTTTGGCTGTCAGTTATGTGAGGGTTAACTGTGAACTTCCTCCTTGGTATCGGGACAAAAATTCTGCAGAGAAAATATTGGGAAAAACTGACATGCCCTTAAGCAAGAGAAAGAGGTTTGCAAGGTATTGCGTGTCAGTGAATTATTCCTCAAAAGCCACAGCGAAACTGGGCATGTATGAAAATGAGTATCCAATGCAAAATATAAAATTTAAGGAAAACTCTTGGTGTTTCAGCTCAGGTCATTATTAGTATGTGGAATAAACTACGTTGTAGAGAACATTTTCATAGTGAAAGTTTCTAAGCCACATGTACTTCAAACAATACAAATAAATAAAAGAGAATAGGTCTTTGATCCACAGATTTGTAACTACATTATATGCAATTTAGCACGGAGGAACTTGCAAATGGTACAAAATAAAAACAAGGAAAATGACTTTAGATAGGAAAATGATGGTAACTAAGATTTATTGAGCCCTTACTGGATCTCAGTCACTTAGTGTTCGTATGTATTTAGTTATCACAAAATCCCCCTGAAATAGGTTCACTATGTTCCTATTTTACAAATGAGTCTCAGAGAGGTGAAGGATTAGGCAGCTCTGAAGAGGTGATCACACACAGTCTAGTCCCTGAGCCCTGCCTCCTAACCACTGTGTGATCCTGCCTCCCTGTGAGGAGATACTGAACAAGTGTGTTCCTCCATCAGGGGCAGAGACTAAAAGGTAACTTGAAAATAATTGTCTTCATGTACCTAAAGGGTTAGGATTTTCTTTTCTTAAAAGGAAGAGACAGATGATTTTGAGGTGGGAGGAAGACACATAGAGATTCATGTCATAAAGTCTTTCTGAAGAAGAGCTTTGCATGTAAGTAGTCCGAGACTTGGGATTTCCTTTAATATTTTTGCCACTACGTCCCACCACAGAGATTCCAGGTATTTTCTTAATTCCCCGTACTGAAACTGGGTCCTGCACACTGATTTATAATTTTTTTAACGTTTATTTATTATTGAGAGAGAGAGAGAGAGAGAGAGAGAGAGGGAGCATGAGCATGGGAAGAGCAGAGAGAGGAGGAGACACAGAATCCGGAGCAGGCTCCAGGCTCTGAGCTGTTAGCACAGAGACCGACGCGGGGCTCAAACTCACAAACCACGAGTTCATGACCCGAGCCGAAGTCAGATGCTTAACTGACTGAGCCACCCAGGCACCCCTGCAAACTGATATATAAACAGACGCACACATCTTAGAGGTAATACTGTGTGTAATGGGGAAAGTCTGGAATGCTTTCCAATCTCCTTCCTTCCTGAGCAGAACTTAGTGGTTTAAAATTATTACTGATTTTGCAGGACAGTGGAGTGCTAAGTATCATGGTCCTGAAGCCAGACTGCCTGGGTGGAGTTCATATCTTCTGCTGCTTGACGGTACAACCTTGGGCAAGCTCTGTACCCACATACGCCTCAGAGTCCTTATCTATAAAATGGGGGTAATTAATAACAGTGTGCATCATAGGGTAGTTGGAGGACTAAATGAGTCAATGTAAGTAAAACCCGTAGCACAGTGCCCGGAATATAGTTCGTGCTGTTTCAATTTACCTGATGACTCAGAAGGCAGAAGTGAGAGCTATGGAGAAGTATTTCTGAGCACTGAAACCTAATGGAGTTTGGCTAGTGGGGAACAGAGGCAGATGGAGAGAGAGAGAGAGAGAGAGAATCTTCAGCAGGTTTCATGCTCAGTGTGGAGCCCGACACAGGGCTCAATCCCGTGACTTTGGGATCGTGACCTGAGCTGAAATCACGAGTCAGATGCTCAACCGACTGAGCCACTCAGGCACCCCAAGATGTGGGACTTTTGAACTGATGAGTTCAGGTGGGATTTTGATGCTATACTAGATTGAAACCATAACCAAACCCAAAGTTCATCTGCCTGATGCACAGAAAGTCAGTCACTGAGACATCGAGCATGCAGCAAGGAAAGGGATTATTCAGGAGGCGGCCAAAGGAGGAGACAGGAGGGCTGGCCTCAAATTGCCTCCTTGAACAAGGAGAGTAAGGGAGATGTGAAGGCAAATGGAAAAAAAGTCTGAGTAAAAAGTTGTGGCTGCACTTGTTCGTCCTGTTAACCCTTTGGTTACTGGTTTCAAAACTTTTGGAGAAACTAGGATGGAATGAATGTATTTGGCATGTGGGTGAACCCTGGGGGGGGGTCCACAGGATAGACGGAGGTGGGCAGAAGTTTGGTAGTCCATGATCTCTGCCACAGATCTCTTAGTTCTGTGGTTGTTGCACAGCAGAAGGCATTTTGCATATGTAATTAAGGTTCCTAATTAGCTGACCTTAAAGTAGGGCAATTATCCTGAATTGTACAGGTGAAACCAATGTAATCCCATGAATCCTTGAGATCAGAAGAGGAAGGCAGAGGGATTTGAAGTATGAGAATAACTCAACTCACCGTTTGTTGTGGGCTTGAAGACAGAGGGGGCCACATGAGGACCATGAGAAGGAAATCAATTCTGCCAACAACTGAAATGATCCTGGAAGCAGGTTTTCTCCTAGAGCCTCCAGGTAGAAGCCCAGGCCAACAGACACCCTGACTTTGACCTCGTGAGACCCTGAGCAGAGTCTTAGCTGAGCCTGCTGAACTTCTGACCTACACAACTGTCAGGGGATAAATTAGTGTTGTTTTTAAGCTGCTAGATTTGTGTTAATGTATTATGGCAGTAATAGAAAACCAAGACACCAGATATTAATCATTTCTGTTAAAAGCAGTAGACATTTTCTTCAGATGAAGTATTTGGATCACTGCAGAGCTCCTCCAGTCAAATGTAAGGCATGACTTCATGGCACATTCCTCTGAGGTAGCCCCCAAAAGCACTTGCACGGATTCAGATGTAAACGACCCACCAGTGAACCTTGCTGTCCAACACGACATTTACTACAACGCAGTTGTGTGCTGTTTTATGTCTCCAGCACTCCCAGTAGACTCAGGGCAGAAACCAGTTCTTCTTCAAAACACAGTGTTGGTGGAAGGTAGTCACTTGATGAGTATATATATATATATATATATATATATATATTTTTTTTTTTTTGAATGAAGGCTCAATGTGTTTGACAACTAATGTCCCTGGAGAACAATATCGAATACGGGTAGAAGCAGAGCAGAAAGCCAGAGGCATATCAGGGGACAAGATAGGGGGAAGAAACGATTTGCAAGGAGAAAGGAATGTAGAGTTTAATACTTGGATAATTGCTGTTGGTTTAGAAAATTTTCCTTGATAGATTTTTCCTACCCGCACTGCTGGCAGTAGAAGTTTCGGGAAGTAGCCCGACCATTGCATAAGTGGCTTGTGAAATAGCACTTAGTAGCTTACATTCCCAACAAGTTGAATAAATATGTTTGTGTGTAGTTAACCCCCCAAGGACGCTTCTCCTGGCTCCCCCATGCTGGACTCAGAATTGGTCTTTAGTAATTGCGTGGCGACGGGCTCCTCTGGGAATATGGAATGCCCCACTGCTGATGCTCTCTAGGAGGAGGGGAGCTGGAAAACAGACTGGGTGCAGCCTAGAAGAGCGGGCTCCCAGGACTGGGTGCAGCCCTGAAGGAGCAGGGTCCCAGGACTTTGGTGCCAATGCTAAGAGCCTTGAGAGGGCTTGTGAAACTCTGGCAGGAGAGCACCCGCAGCTGGTTACACCCCAGTGGCAAGCCAGAGTCTGGGGATTTGCAGATGTCTTCCAGTAGAGCAAGCCTCGAGGTGTATAAAGCAACTGGGAAAAACCATTAAAAAAAAAACCCCAAAAAACAAGTACTAATTTTTTATGAAAACTGACTCTGTCTTGAAAACCAATTAAATACATGCCAGCCCATTCTCTATTCCCAGCGCTGTAGTTGCTATTTTGGTCACAGTAATTGAGAGTAAAAATAATCTCTGCCATGCCTGAAAAACAGCCACCAGCTACTCTATTTTAAATGATGTAGAAAAACACGAGGTGAATGTGAAAACGGACAAACAGCCTTCTAGGGATGGAGACTGGCTACATCCAGTTTCACCAGTGGCTCCGTGCAGTTTGCAATTTGTTAGTAAATTAGATCAACCCCATGTTTTCAGGGTTTTGGGTGCCCCTAGTATGAGGGCAGAGAACAGTACCCTCTTACTAGGAACGCAGTTTATGATTTCGGTTCAGGTTGTAAATGTGGGTCAGCCATTTTGCTGTTCTGGGTCGGAGTTTCTTGCCCTAAAAAAAGCAGAAAAGCCAAAGGGGAGATGACAAGTAGAGGAATTTGAGAGTGGTTGCTTTTTAAACTAGCTCCTGGACTTTTCTTCTACGGTCACGTGATGATTTTGTCTCGTTTCCATGAACTCTGTATTTTATTGCTGACCTTGGCAAGAAATGTGTCCTTGTATGGCGACAGAGCCGGAGTTTTGTGGAGCTTGAACCTTAAACAGTGGTGGAAGTCCTCTTTAAGAAAAGGAATACACAAATATCTACTTTGGCAAATTTTACAAAAAGATACACACTGCCCCCGACAGAGGCCAAGAGGGGCCCTGTGCAGGAGAGTGGCCCTGAATCGTAAGCCTCATTCATTACTTCCTCATAAGTCCACTTCTGCATTCAGAGAAGATGAGATTCATGTTGCTTCTCTGGGAAGAAAGGAAAGTGGCAGGAACCACAAGAAGTGTTAGTCGAAAAGGACCTTAAAATTAATCCTGATGTTTTACAGATAAATAGGTGAGGAAACAAGTCTCAGAGAGGGTAAGTAACACCCAATGTTACACATATAATTAGCATCTGAATCTGCGTCTGTTAACTTCCTGTTTCAGGCTGGTGTTTTCTGTACGATTTCTCAGGATACTTTGTAAAACCAGAGATAACGGTAGGAGTAAATATGATGCGGTCTATTTTACCATACAGATGTATACAGAAAGCCACCGAGAGGCATGTCAACCCAGTACGGTCTTTGGGAGAGGGAGAACGGGGATTTTTACATCATTCCAACACTCCCTCTATTTTGTTTTCAGAGGCTTATAAGGTGTGACTGCATCCCCCCCCCCCCTTTTTTTTTTTTTGTAGAGAGCGAGAGAGTGTGAGCAGGGGAGATGGGCAGAGAGGAATAGAAAGGCAGGGGAGAGAGAGAGAGAGTCTCAAGCAGGATCCGTGCCCAGTGCGGAGCCCCACGTGGGGCTGGATGCCATGACCCTGGGATCATGACCTGAGCTGAAATCTAGAGTCAGATGCTCAACTGACTGAGCCACCTAGATGCCCCGCATGTTTGTTTGTTTGTTTATTTTTCTTAATTCAAGTACAAAAGGACATTCATTAGCCAGTAAATATGGCACTCTTGTCCCCTTCAAAGTAGGTTCTTATTCCACATAGTTGCTACCGTAGCCATTTTTAGAAACACTCTTCTGGGCTAACATTTTGTCAGTTTGAGTCAGGGTGTTTTTCTGTCTTTCTTCCTCCTTCCCTTTTCCCCCTACCCCCTCCCTTCTTCCCATTCTTCCTTCCATCTGTGTTTTTAAACTAAACAACAAGAACAAAAATCTAGTTTGTCTATCAGGTTTGGTGCTGAATGATTTTTGGATGTATCTCCAAATCAAGGCCACGATTAAAGAGTTAAGATTTGGTATCATGAAGATATTTAAAATAATTTGATACAGAATTTGAAGAAGACTATATTTTGCCCTAAATCCTATGGGAGGAGGTTAAGCAATTAGCCATAATTTAAAGCCAAGGTAGGGAGAACTGATATGTTCTCACACTAAAAGGTGCCAGACAATGAAGAAGGACAGAAATGTTCCGTGTGCCGGGCTTTGTGTGAGACGGTTTCATGTACATTGTTTCATTTACTTCTCTGACCTTACACGCTGGGATAACATGCCCATATTGCAATCAGGGGAAGTGAGGCCCACAGAAGTTAAACTCTGAATATTAGAGCTAAGATTTGGGCCAGGTCTGCTGGCCCCGGAATCACTACTCTTTCCCCGGGTTCTGCTCTTTTCTGCATGCAGTCATTCCCACCAATGTCTGTATTGAATTGGTGGAGGGTCTGTCCTTGTGCCCCCAGCCTAGGTTACAGTTGGGGGTTCAGGGAGATGAGGTCATGAAATCAAGGCCAGGGAAGTGCAACCAGGGCCACCCAGCTGCCCCCACGGATGGCTGTGAGCCAGCTTCCACTCAGGAACAGCTCTGGAGAAAGAGGTGAGGTCCTTGCTGGTGTTCTTCCCCCCACCACAGAAGAGTTGGAAGCCAGTTTGTTTCTCTTGTCTGTTTCTTCCTCTCTTCCAACACCCTCTCAAGTTTGGTTCTTTCCTCAGTTGTGCACTTCCCTCCCGCCCCTACCAAGCTCCTCCTCCAGAATAATATGTGTGAAAACCCAGACACACTGATTTTCCCTTCGTTTCAAACATTGGCTCTACCCCCGTTTCTGTCCTCTGTACTCCTATCATCCTTGACTTCATCAGAATAAGCAACACAAGCAATTACCTGCAGCAAATATATTCAGAGCCTTCCCTCAACTGCCAAGTCCTTCCTCACCCTGCACTGAAGTGTTGTCATAATAAAATTGAGAGAGAGAGAGAGATTTGGACATTGGCATATTAATATTCCCAGAGATTAGACCCCAGATATTTAGGTCAATTTTTATGTTAAGGACTGGTCATTGTGCTTTCTGTACATATTTTGTAGATTTGCACTCATATTACTTATCTTGGATTTGCCATGTACCTAGACAAAGGTTTTTGGAAGAACAGGATCTCTTCAACTACTGCCAAGGGTCAGCAAGTCGGGAGCTCATGGGCTTTATATTTGGGTAGAATTGGGTTTGAAGAAGCAAGGCCCATCACTGACTGGCTCTGAGACATAGAGCAAACCACTTAACCTCTCTGAGTCTCCGTTTCCTTGTCTGAAAGGTGGAACCATAATAGCTACCTTACAGGACTGTGTTAAGAGCACAGGTTTTAGAGTCAGATCCAAGTTTGACTCTTGCTCTGCCATTTACTAACTCTGTGGTCCTGGGCAAGTGGACTTCTCCAAACTCACTTCCTGGCTGCTAAAATGGGAGACGTTAATACTGGCATAATATTTTAGGATAGTATAGGATTAATTATAGGATTATTAGGAGGATTCAAGCAAGTAACACATGTGAAACTCTTAGCCTGGGATATGGCACAAAGCAAGCACTTAATGATGAATGGTAGCTATTCTTAGGATTAATGAAATGGTACCTGTGAAGTTCCTAGCACAATGGCTCGCCCCCAGTTGAGTTTCAATAAACGTTCATTCCCTTTCTTTCCTCCCAGGCAAAGGCAGTAAAGTAAATTGGATACTTAATGATTATCTCCCCCTCCAGCTTAATGTGCATAAGATTAACACTCCCCTGTCCATCACCCCCCCCCCCCGCCCACTTTGCATCTGGTGACACTTCTTACAAGGACATGTGTGCTTTGTAAGGAGCCCTACCCTTAAGAAGAATAAAGAACTGCTTACACCCTGTCATTCCAGGGGTGCTGGAAGCTTTATTTGCTTCAAATACCTGTCTGCCAGCAGCCTTCGTAGAGATGGAAAATGATCTCCTCACTGGCTTGCCTTTGGGTTACAACATTAGCGCCAGGAGGTTTTGGTTAAGGTGCAGTTATCTTTACTGAGTATGTCCCTTTTCATTCACACATGAACATGGGTCAGTCAGCTAAACACCTTGCCGGACTAGAATACGGGAATAGTACATTTTAAGAAGGGAGAACAGTAAAATCTTATGCTGTCCAAAAGGACGATGATGGGCTTACGCAGCGGGGAGGTGACCAGGTGGGTCCAGGATATACTTTCACTCTGTTTTCTCCATTCTCCCAGGGACCTCTTCTGGGTGAAGGAGCAGAGCCGGAGCAGACCCAGCCAGCCTCTCCGTGGGGCCTCTGAGAACTCTGTGGGCAGTGGATTCCAGCAATGTGGACACCGCTCACCGAGCCTCAGGTGGGCGCAGGTGGTATGGCTCTGTCGTGTCATCTAATCAGAAGCAAAGTGACGAGTGCAAAGCTCGGGTGGAGCTCCGTGTGAAGTGGGTCCCAGAAAGAATAAAGAGCGTGACGGGAACAGAAGGGGGAAGCTAAGGAGGGTCAGAGATTGAAATAACTAACAACCCACAGAGGTTAGCATCCATATGGCGGAGTTGAGAAACAAAGAAAGCAATGTAACTCATAAGTGGAAGGAGAACTGGAATGTCTGTGGACAGACTGATCGCAAATAAACAAGGAATGGAAATAGGAATAGATTGTCTTTTAACTTAAACACAAGGTTTGAGGAACGGCAAACTATGCAGATAGAACCCTTATATTTATACGGTGCTATCTAAATACTGTAGTGGCAAAACCAGACCAATGTTAATAAGTGAGGTCCATGTATTAGAGTACTTCTTCCTGAAGGCTTTTTACCCACCAGAACTTAATTACTGTTATTTCAATATTTCTAAAGTTGTTGTGTAAACAGGGATATTGCAAATGATTTATAATTCCCAGGTCACAAATAGGGTAATGAGGGCACAGCTAGATTATGACTTGTGTAATAGATGTACACATTCTTGGTACCCCTGTAGGTCTGAAATCCAGTTTACTGTTCAGATGTGCAAATATAACATGCAGATCATTACCATTAACATTCCACAGAAGGGACCTGGTGAGGCAGCAGAAAGGTTGTTTTTTTAACCATAATTAGAGTGGCTGGGAAGGGATACTGTGATATATGAGAAATACATAAAGAGTAACTGACATCTATAAAATGGAGAAGTCGGAGGTCTTTTAGGAATTACACGGAACAGAAATTGATCCTTTCCTGCCAAAAGCTAGGAGAGGCTTTAAAACTCTTTCTCCTACTGCAGTGAGATATTTTAGAGCTGTCATTCTGTGGATTCACAGGACAGTTGTGTTTACAGCATTTGTACAGATGATAATAACCAATGACACGTATGGAGTAATTACTGTGTGCTATGCTGAGTGTCCTATGTAGCCTATCTCATCATATGATTGGAATCTATAAAGTAGCAAATAAAAATAGATGTGGTTAGAGCCAAGGAAGCATCGGATAAAAATAGACATGGTTAGAACCAAGGAAATGAAGATGCTGTGCTATATATATATATATATATATATCTCAACCTTCGAGTAATTGCACAAAGGCTAGAAATTCTCTGAAATTTTAGGTAAATTCTGATACCATCTAATGACGTGTGATGTGGTTTGTAGGTATGGATGGAGCGCAACAAGGATCAGCAGATGACCCCAAAAATAGGGCAACGAAAAAAACCGGAACTAGCTCTTGGCCACATGGCTTATTAGAGAGATATTGCTAGTTAAGAGGAGAGTTGCATCATAATTGACTGAATGTTCTGGATGTGGGTTGTTAATGTGATTTCCTACTTAAGCTCCTCTGATAATAAACTGTACTGAATTCACGATATGATTCTATGTTCTCTTATGGTTTTTGTGAAGTCTCGCCTTGAAAGAACTTTTGAGTATTCCTAGCTAAGGCATGCAGCTGTTAAGGGCCCAGATTTTGGCTCTGTATGTTGTAGGTCATGTTCATTGAGTTGGAGAAATGTTTACAACGTACTGTGAGTGACATGGCAGTATATAAAACAACCATGTGTGATACGATTCCGTTTGTAAAACAAACAAAAAGACAAAACAGAACCTTAAACAGTGGTGCTTATTAGCATTAAAAAGTGGGAAATAACTGAAAGCCTAACTGTGAAGCAGTAGTTAAATAAATTCAGACATGTACTTGCATAGCCACTAAAATGTGATTGTAGAAAAAATATTTCTTGATGCTTACAGCATTCATAATTTGTTGTTAAAAAATAAAACATAGTCCAAAAGAGTGTGATCCCTTTTTTGTTTATAAAAGGAAATTTATGCATAGACAAAACATTTATAAATATAGATACTAATACGTTAACATCTTTGCTCCGGGTGGTGTGGTTATAGTTGAGTTTTTTAAAATATTTATTTTGGGGAGAGCGCAAGTGAGGGAGGGGCAGAGAGAGGGGGACAGAGGATCTGAAGCAGACTCTGTGCTGACAGTAGAGAGCCCAATGTGGGGCTTGAACTCACAAACTGAGAGATCATGGCCTGAGCCAAAGTCAGACGCTCAACCTGCTGAGCCATCTGGGTGCTCCAGTTTTTTGTTTGTTTGTTTGTTTTTAACATTTATTTATTTCTGAGAGACAGAAAGAGACAGAGCATGAGTGTTATGGGGCAGAGAGAAAGGGAGACAGAATCTGAAACAGGCTCCAACCTCTGAGCTGTCAGCACAGAGCCCAACGTGGGGCTTGAACTCACGAACTTCAGGATCACGACCTGAGCCCAAGTCAGACACTTAACCGTCTGAGACACCCAGGTGCCCCAGGTGCTCCAGTTTTTTAAATAAAATTTAGACAGATTTTATTTTTTTGAACAGTTTTAGATTTGTAGACAATTGAGATAACTTCTCAGTGTTATTTATCTTTGGACTCATATCTTGCTTCTTATCTGAAAAATAAAGACAACTAGTTAAAAATTTAGTCACACTTATTATGTAGTTTTCATGTAGCTTATACAGCTTATCTCTACCAGTGATCTAATCAAAATCAGAACGCACCAGAATATTGAACACATTGAAAACGGTCTCTGTGATTAGGATGTAGCTCCAACTTCGTGTCCTAAAAAAATCTTGCTTCGAGTTAAGCAAGCCTGCTAACCAGCAGGGACCTTTCTCTCGCTCCAGTCGTTTCCCAACTATCAGGAAATTCTCCTGGTCAGTTACCATGGCAGCAGCACCAACTTAGCTTTCCTGATTTGTAAGTGTCCTTTGTCTTTCCTACCAAATCCTCATCTCTCAGCCAATGTGAGACAAATTAGGCAGAGTGGCATGGTATTCTTTGCCCCGGAAGAAATGGTAAGGCAATGGAAGGGCCTTTACCAAGTGAACTCTTCACCAAGATGTCAGACAGGGTAGGGGTTGAATATTTGGACACCTGACGGCCACTTAAAACTGGGTCTCAACGCCAACTCGGCCATATACTTACTGTCAGGCTGTGGTGAGCTTGTCAAAACCCCTGTGACTCAGTCCCATCATCTGAGGAACAGGAAGAATAACAGAATGAGAACCTGCTACAGTATATAATACAATACTCTACAAAATAATAGGGCCTGGTGTGAGGTTGAAAGATCTGGCCTGTAAAGCACTAAATGCGAAGGCTGTCACAGAGAAAGCAGGCTCTAGCAGGTGGCTATTTACATAGGCAGTTGTGATCACATCTGAAAGTCTCTTAGAGGCTTCAAATTGGATACTTTGTATGAAGCTTGTGTATGAGAGGCGTCTCAAAGTGGGAAAAATTAAGTATCGAGCTGACTGGTCTTTGGAGAATAATTGATATGGAGGGGGAAAGACAATAAAGAACTAATTTGGGTAAACTACTTGCTGCCTTGCTTCTTATGAAGTTATGACTAGAAGTGCTAATAAAATAATTAGACTATAAATGGTCCTCAGAAGTGTTGTTATGCACTTTGACCTCTGCTATTATCTCTATTAAAATGACTCACTGAACACTCTTGGGTGCTGCATGGCGCATGTCTGTTAGTTATTATTCTATTGTACTAAAATTAAATTTAAAATAGATATTATCGGGGTGCCTGGCTGGCTCAGTGCAGGTTGTGACTCTTGATCACGGGGTCATGAGTTCGAACCCCTCATGAAGAAGAGATTATTCAAAAAATAAATATAAAATAGATATCATCAAAACCATTTTCACTTTGTGAATCTATATAAGAAAATGATTTTGGGGCACCTGGGTGGCTTGGTCGGTTAAGCGTCTGACTCCTGATTTCAGCTCTGATCATGATCTCGCGGTTCATGGGTTTGAGTCTCACATTGGGCTGAGCTGACACTGCAGAGCCTCCTTGCGATTCTGTCTTTTTCCGTCTCTCTGCCCCTCCCCTGCTCATGCTCTTTCTTTTTCTCTCTCTGTCTCAAAATAAATGAATAAATAAATAAGTAAATAAATAAACGTAAAAAAAGATGATTTTCAAAACAACGCTATCACATGTGACTTTTCTGAACACAGGTCACTGAAAATCGAATCTGCATTGAAACAATAGTAGCATTTCTCCTAGTGTATTCGGAAAGGACAGCAAATGGTTTCAGGAGGGTGCTGGCCTGCCATTCCAAATGTTCTCTGTGGCTGCATGATTGAAGAGTGTGTTAGAATGCGAATGTTCAGTCACGTGAACTAAGCATTTCTTCCATCTGGTTGATGAGGAGGTGGCAAGAGGGGAAGTTGTCCTTCCAATCTTGAAGCTATCGCCTCTGATTCGCTTCTTTTAAGTAGGAATGGGAGAATAATGATACTTTACGATAAATGCTGCCTATGGTTCAGCAGCAGCAAGAAAGGTAAGCCGAGGCACTTGCACACTGTGACCGTGGTGACTTTCGGGACCATTGAAGTAGCTGCCGAAATTGCTGAGTAACTGTCTGCAAGTCAAAGTACTACCAGAGGGAAGAGACTATTTACAAAGAGTGTTTCTCATACAGCTGGGTAGAATTGAGGGTCATTCACTTATGTTCAGCATTTCCAAAGGTTAACAATGTGAATCATGCAGCTGAAGCTGGCATCACAGGGCTGCAGGATGTCACCACATCAAACACCCAGCTGGCGTCAGGGAAGGAGGCCTGATGTCACTGGATGTTTGGCCTATATGTTTTCTTAACCCAACAGCTAGCTTCCTGTGAAACTCAGTAAATCGGAGTGGAATGTCTCTGTAGGCTCTGTAGGCTCCATGTAGATTTTTCAGGATCATTCTTCCTAGTTATGCTATACTGAGAACCATACAGCCAAATCCCCGTTAGGAAAATAGCTGCTGAATTATACAAATGAAAGAACGGGGAGAAAGAGTTGCTGAGCGGCATGATCTAGAGATCCTACTGAGCAGGGGAGCAATTAGAATAAAAGTTACATTAGCCAAGTCAAGTCCCATTTTGGGTTTCCATCACAATTACACAGCACCCGGTTCCAATTGTTACATTTGCAGCAACCAGCTTTACATACAGCCCGCCTCAGGCTTATGCTCCAGATTTGGCATCTGGTCTGAGTGCTATTTGCATATAGTACTCTTTTACTGGGGAGCTTTAGAAGTTTTAATTACGCAGTAAATAAAACCTTGCTATTGCATTGTGAGGGCTAACACCTTTAATCTTCGAGAATTTATAGCCTGACTTAAGGTGAGTGATTAAAAATACAAAAACAACTAAAGACACATGTTATGTAGATCAGTGTTTTCACGGAGTTCTCCACGGCAAGTACTGGGCTTTCTTGGTAGCCAGTGTGGTCGTGGGGTCTGCCCTACCCACTCCAGACTTCACCAAATTAGTTTCTATACCTTCTCCATCTCTGGAACTCTTAGTCATGATGGATAAAGAATCTTCTGCCAAACCTGTAAGCTTTCTGGAAGGTGGCACAGGCTTTTATTCAGCATTATAGCCCTAACGCCGACCATGGTGCCTGCTCTGGACTGAAAGTTTGTGTCCTCTCAAAACTCACAGGTTAAAACCTAATTCCCAATGTGACGGTGTCTGGAGGCGGAGACTTTGAGAGGTGCTTAGGTCATGAGGGTGGAACCTTTAAGAATAGAATTAGTGCCCTTATAAAAGGGTCCCCAGACAGCTCCTTTGTCCTTTCTGCCATGTGAGGATTACAGCCAGAAGAGACACAGCCAGAAGACGGCCGGTCTATGAACCAGGAAGTGGGTTCTTTACCAGACCGAATCTGCTGGCGCCTTGATCTTGGACTTCCCAGCCTTCAGAACAATGAGGAGTGAATTTCTGTGGTTTATAAGGCACCCGATCTATGGTATTCTGTTACGGCAGTCCAAATGGACTAAGACAATACCCCCACGAACAGTGGGCATTGAGATATCTTGATTGAACCAGTGAATGCATTTAGATTTGCCAACGTGAAGTAAGCCACCCAGGAAAACTCGGTACATATGTATCCATCGGCTGATTAGCAAGTAGGTTATTTTGGAAAGAAATTGATCATATTGTTTTTACCCTCCAAATGATCACATTATATCCACAGATCATAACGAAGGCATGGACATTACATGAATTAGGAATAAATCCTGATTTAAAAAACCAGAACAATGCACTGAAGAGCAAAGTGACTTGTGGGTGGTCCCCTGGTGAGGAATGGGATTCTGACCCGTGGGCTCCTTCCAGTAAAGTGAGCTAATCTGCCTTAGCTGGCACGGGTTGTGACCAACTCTTGCACCTCTCAATGGCTCTGTTATATGGGCGGGGGGGGGGCAGCAACCAACTGAGCAGAAAGACGGAAGTATCTCCATGGGTCAGGGGCCAGAGGAGATGACCTTTATGGACTCTTGTATCCCTGAAACGTTCTAAATCCATAGACACCGACAAAATTAAACAAACTAGCCACTCTTAGAATCCATATTTTCTGTGAAAAAAAATTCGTCAAGTTGTTTCTTGTTAAAAAGACAAAATTTAAAAACTAAAAACTGCGATGGACTTTTTCGTTCCTTTGTCACCCGTTGCTTGGCTGTCGCTGGCTTGGCTCAATCAAACCCGGTGTTCTGCATCTTAGTCTGAGTCAGAAGGGGCTTGGTTTCTGCCCCCCACCCCTGTCTGCTCGCTGATGCTGATGGGGAGGTTTCTGCATGTGTTTCCACGTTGGCTGACCTTTGAGCTTGGGTTCTGGAGCTTGCAGTGTCCCTCAAGGGGTCGAGACACATCCTGGAAACGGCCTGGCAGCTGGCTCCCCCCGCGTTCTCCGCGGGTGAACTCAGGCGACCAGCAACTCGGTGACTCCAACAGATGTTTTTGTCTCTAACCCTCGGGCACCTTGCCCTGCTGTCTCGCATACAGAGGGTGATGCCTGGCACCCTGCCCGATGCCACCAGAAATGAGCACAGCCCCAGGGAGCACTGCCAAGTTGTGTCCGCGAGCTGCTTTCTGGGGGCCAGTGGCCACCGGATAAATGCACTGGTCTGCTTCCTCAGAAGGCTGTCAAGGGGACACACTCACGGAAGTATCTTACTGCTTTATGCAACTGTCAGTTCCCTACGCTCTGCGTTTTAAGCCATTTTGTTTACACGTTGCATTTGCCTCGTTGTGCAATTGTGGTGACCGGAGGGGGTTCACTGGACAGAAGCCATAGGTTTCATGGCTGGGTCTGGAGCAAAATATTGTATTTTTTGCCAGTGTATTCTGGTTCAACCCTTGAGATTGAAGTCACCTAAACGATAAATAAGAAATAAACCTCTGCCAGTCAGCCCAGCTGACATACACTCACTTTTGGTAAAGCACTGAGCTCTTAGTCAGAAAGTGTGGCTACAGGTCCCGGGTCACCATTTATAAGCTGCGTCCTTCGCACATTTTCAATGTATTTTTCATTCTTTCTCATTCCTATTTTAACAGATTCAACTTGCGTTGAAGTATTTCTCTAACTGAAAAGACCGTATGAGCGAATGGGTATTGCCACTTTACCAAGTTAATCTCACTGAGCCTTGATTTCCTCACTTGCGTAATAGAGTTCATTCATTCTTTCAGCAAACATTCATTGCGTATTTTCCCTCTACTGGGAACCGGCCTGGGTCCTGGGGGTGCGGTGGGGAAGAAGACTAAGTCCTGCCCCAGCGGAGCCCTTGGTCCATTGGCCACAGCCACTGTTCAGAGAAAAATCGCAAAGCAAAGAACACAGCGCCCTTATGGAGATAACAACCCAGAGCCTTCGGAATAAGGGGCCAAAGAAACTCACTCTGCTGGGACGGTCAGGTCAAGTTCCATCCACGAGTGAAGTTCTGAGCTGAGTCTAGAAAGGTTAGCTGGGATTGTGTTGGGCCATGATGGGGCGGAGCTTGGAGTGGGAGCACGGGGGATGTATTGGGAACAAAGGGAAAAGCATATTTCGGGCACAAAAGGGCAATGGAAGAGCATCTGGCAATAGGGAGACGCTGCTCCTGGAGGAAGGTAGGGCACAAAAGAACCAAATGCATCTGCAGTAAGGCATTGTGCCTGCAGGAGCAGGAGGATGAGCATCACCAAGATCTCAAGATGATGTAATGATTAAGAGTAAAGAAATGTAATCTCAGGCTGCATTCATACACAGGGGCCCCAACAAGAAAGGTAATTGTTTGCTGGTACTTTTCATTAAAACAATCAAACAAAACCCTTTTCTTCGAAGAGGAAATGTCTTCACGTGGTTCAAATACCACCAAGTGTAAAAGTACACTTATGGGAAATTTCTCCTTCCTGTCCCAATCCTACATCGGCCTGGTTCCCATCTCCCTCAAAAAGTTAGCACTGGGGCTAGCTCTTGTTTTCTTCAGCTAAGGGCTTTATTGCTTACAAACATTTCTTTCCTTTAAAAACAGACGACAGCACTCTGTATAACATCCCAGGCCTTTGTGCCCTGCTTTTTAAAATTTTGTACAGTATTTCAATAATCATTTACCATATACATTCCTCATTTACAGCTATATCCTGTTCCATGATGTGTTCTTTTTATTATTATTATTTTTAATGTTTATTTATTTTTGAGAGAGAGAGAGAGAGAAAGATCTCGTGTGCAAGCAAGGGAGGGAGGGCAGAGAGAGCGAGACACAGAATCCAAAGCAGGCTCCAGGCACCGAGCTGTCAGCCCAGAGCCTGACACGGCTGGAGCCCATGAACTGTGAGGTCATGACCTGAGCCGAATTCGGATGCTTAACCAACTGAGCCACGCAGATGCCCCTCCCATGATGTGTTCTATTTAATAACCCCTTTGGCTCATGAATAGTTAGGTTGGTTCCTTTTTTCCCTTTGACAAATGTGCATCAGGCAATCATCTCAACACACACATACATTTTTTTTTTTTACGTGCATAAGTATCTTTGTAGGATAAATTCCTAGAAATGGAATTGGTAAATTCAAGTGATGTGAATTTTTGAAATGCTGTAGTTTCTACTAAGTCTTTCTCCCTATGGGTTGAACAATTTACACTCCCACCAGCAATGCCTACCAGTAACCGTCCCTCTCCATTCTCACCACACAGATGTTCTGAGACATGTAATTCTGTAAGAGAAAACTGGTATCTCTGTGTGGTGTCCATGTCTATTCCTTCCGTGGAGGGAGGATATGCATGTTTCTGGGTTTACAAATCTTTCAGATTTCTTTTTCCATACATTCCCATGCACGTACTCTCTAGTTTTATGTCATGTTGAGTACATTACTCAGTGAAAGCTAAGCCCTTTCCAGGGTCTACACGGTCCTATGGTCTGGTACCCAGACAGTAAGAATTTAACATGGACTAGAAAAGAGAAGGGAAAATTTAAGAAAGGAGATGATAAAAATGCGAAAATGGTAGGGGCGCCTGGGTGGCTCAGTTGGTTAAGCGTCCGACTTCGACTCAGGTCACGATCTCGCGGTCTGTGGGTTTGAGCCCCGCATTGGGCTCTGGGCTGATGGCTCAGAGCCTGGAGCCTGTTTCCGATTCTGTGTCTCCCTCTCTCTCTGCCCCTCCCCCGTTCATGCTCAGTCTCTCTCTGTCTCAAAAATAAACGTTAAAAAAATTTTTTTTAATGGGAAAATGGTGCCAAAGCCTTCTAGATGCTAAAGTCAGGCACTAACTTTTCCATTGGAGGCTTCTACATATTGGGAATATCTCCTTAGGAAAGTATTTTGGTTTCATAATGGAAATTAGGAAGAAATATTTGCATTATGAAAACTTGTGTTATCTTCCACTTTGATAGAAATCAACGTTTTCCCCCACAAAGTAATACAAATTGTGTTATAGATTTAAGAGCAAGTGATTTTTTTTATAGTGGCAAAGTCAGGATTACATTAGCAAAGTGAAATGGAACATGGAAACAATTTTCTGGACTTCTCTGGCTACCGGCTAACTACCCCATCTGCTATATGCATATGATAGAGTTAAAGTAATTTTCTAAAGTTTCAAATAACTGTGGCAGTCAACTGTTTTCTGGTATTCATTGTTCTTTTCTTCTACTCAACTAGAATTTTTCCTGGGCATAAAGAATTTTGCCCCAGCTAAATAAAGTTGCTGTTTCTCGGCCTGCTTTGCAGCTGGATGTGGCGATGTGATTTTGTTCTAGCAACGAGATGTGAGCAGAAGTGATATATGGTATGTCCAAGTCCAGACCTAAAAAGGTTGCACGTGAACATCCATTGTATTTCCTCCCTTTATGCTGGTTGGGATGTAGATGTGGCGTCAGGAGTTAGAAGAGTCACCTTGGACTCAGAGATGGAAAGCATGTTGGAGTCTTGAACTTCCATGTAAAAACCTCTTTTGTAAACTCAGACTGCGTGTCTCAGTCTTTTGGTCACAGCGTCTTGGCCTGCCTCCCCCAAAGCACAATGTATCTTTGCTTCATAACAAACTTAGTGTCTTAAAACAGCAATCCTATATTAGCTCATGGTACTCGGTTGGTCAATTTGGGCAAAGCTCTAGCTGAGAAGTCCTTTTATTAGTTTTGCCTGGGTTCACTTACATGACTGCAGGTAGCTGGTAAATGTTCTAGGGGATCACTGGCTCTGGATGGCCTTACTCATGTGACTGGCAGTTAGCTGGGGCAATGGAAGCAAGTGAGCCATGTGTCCCTAGCAGTTACCAAGAAGTCTAGGCTTCGTTGCATCGTGGCTGAAATTCCAAATGCAGCAAGAGATAGCAAGCCCCAGTGAGCATTCACTTTTCACACCTCTGCATGTGTCATAGCTGGTCACATCACATTGGCTAAAGCAAATCACATGGCCAAGCCCCGAGTAAATGTGGGAGGCGACTAACCAAGGCTGTATGTTTTCAGAAGGGTTTGCCAACACACCTTTGATATTTGGGTCTGGATAATTCTTTGGGGTGGGAGCTATTCTGTGCATGATAGGCTGTTTGGCAACACCCCTGGCTCCTACTTAGCAGTTGGCAATAACAGCCCTCTCCACACCCCCTAGGTCAACCGAACCTGTCTCTAGACATTGCCAATCTGGGTTGTAAAATTGCCTTCAGTGCAGAAGCACTTGTTTACAGGGAGATCTGAATCTGGTATAAATTAATGCAACAGTCCAGGACATACAACCACTGATGTAGTACCTTTTCCTTGCTACATTGTTAACTTTACATTCTGAAGCCGTGCTGATTATCTATACAGAAGCGTGTGTGTATTTGAAAGGCTGTGCTTTGGTTCAGGGATTCAGCCCTTCTTTTCAGAGCTTCGCGTTGTTTGCGATTCTTGACTTTTAGACGTGGACTTTTAGACGTGACGTTGTTTATTAGAAACTATTATGTGTTTTAATAGATTGGATTATTGTACCCAAATTCTTGTTTCCTCTCTGAAATACACATTCCCCATTGCCATGTGACAGCTATGCCTCACAGATGGCAGATACATATCCTTGCTTCAGACTTCGGGCTTGACCATGTGACTTGTTTTGGCCAATAGAAGATGGATGTAAGTGACAGAGTGCCAATCCTGAGCAGGGGTTTTTAACAAAGCACGTTTCTGCTGGTTCCTCTTGTGCTGCTGCTTCTTGCCATGAGAACAGCTTGTCTTAGATAGGAACAAATCCTTCTGCCTTGCTCCTATCAAGGACAAACTTGTGGTGCAGACTTGAACTTGAGCGCAAATCTGGAACAGAGCTACCAGAGTTCACCCACAGACACTAAGTGAGAAATGAAGATTTATTGTTGCAAGACTTTAATATTTTTGGAATTGATTATAGCATTATCACAGCAGAAGCTGACTAAAACAGTTTCCATCTTTCGAATTCTGTCATTTTTATTCAAAAAGTACATAATCGTTGTAGAAAAATTAGAAAATTAAGAAAAGAAAAATCACCTATAATCCCACTGTCCAGAGAAAAGCTATTGTCAACATTTATATATATATATATATATATATATATATATATATGGCATAGTTGTATGTATATATATGTATGTGTGTATATATATATATATATATTTCCAGATTTTTTTCTGTGTACATTAATTTATTCTTTCATTGAACAAATAGATTTTGAGCTGCCTACCAAAAGCTAGATGCTACTAGATACAGTGGTGTCTGAGATGGACATGTCCCTGTCCTCAAGGACATTATATTCAGGTGGGAAAATAACCTCAACAATTATGAAGCAATCCAACATTCATTTATAGTTCTGATAAGTGAAAGGGAAACACAGCATGCTAGGAGAGTGTTTAACAAGAGGGCATGATGCAGTCTGAGGTCAGGAGAAGGTCCTAAGGAAATAATATGCATACATTATAACGTATTTCATACATTGTAATATATAAGGTTTCATACATTATAATAATCCATAATTTCATAATTATAAGCATATTTTTCTTACTATAAATATAAATGTTAATTAGTATGTTCGCTTCAACAGACATTAAAAAAAATGAACACCTTTTCACATTAACGAATATTTTAACAGTATCATTTTAATAGCTGCATCGTATTCCACTGATACATGTTTATCAAGTTCTATTCAACCAATCCCCTGGTTTTGGACATCTCAGCGGCTTTTCATTTTTAGTCACTCTAAGCAGTCTTGTCAGGAACATTCTGGCAAGGACTCTAGTATGTTCGTTGAAGAGAAATAATTGTGGTGAAAATTAGTAAAATGCTGTGAAGCAAAATTCTGTAACATATCCTGACCTCACATATCCCCTATGGAAGCATAATGGAAATATTTATTTTTGAAATAAAATTTCTCATGACTCAGTTAGTCATTCCTGAAGATCCTCAGGGAAAATTTAGACTATCTTTCTTGGATGAAAATTTATTGGTGGCAGATAGGGGCAAATGTCAAGAGAATATGTGTATACAAAGTCAAAAAAGCCAGAATACCACCTCTGCTTTTCCAAATCAAGATGTGATCTGTTGCCATAATACTTATTGCTGGTTTTAGCTTTTTTTTTTTTTTTTTTGCCAGTGTGGTTATTGTTACTTCATCTGTGGCCTGTTTCCAAAAGCAATGAGTGAGCCTCCACAAGATAATCACTAGAGTATCTGATTCTTTCATGAGTAATAGGCCAGGGGAGTGCACTAACAAACAGTTTCACTTGAATGTATCGCAGGAGATCGAAATTGTCTGAATGAAAACCAAGTATGATAAAATAATAGAATTCACACGTTTTGTTTGATACAGGAAAACGAAGTTTGACATTCTTATTTTGCTTAAGGTTGTATATTTGGGAAGGATATGAGATGTAATTTTTAGCAGGTTTAATGGCGTAAAGTTACACTACGGTGTTTTGAGTTCATGATATGGACAAATCCATTTACCTTGTGGTTGACTAGGAGGTAAACTCGCACATGTGTCCATGCTATACTCATCTCTCTGAGCAAATAAGGAAAAAAAATTGGTAAAAAGGTCTCACAAATTTCAGTTTACTTGGGTAACATAAATAAGACACAGGCACATCTGTAATTTGGGGAGTTGTAACTTCAATGGCTTCAGCTAACTGAATAACCCTCAAAAATGGGATCCCTGGGGAGTCATTCCCTCTTCCCTTTGGTTAAACCTGGATTGACTTACATTTTAAAGCCTCCCCCCCTGCCCCCCAGGAGAGTAATGGAATCTACAACTCTCTACTTTAAGTCAATGACCTGGAATCAGTCAGTAGTATCTGTAAGTGAAGAAATGTAAGCTAGTCCTTCAGAGGAAATGTCTCTCATTTTCCAAGACATTAGATTCTTGCTCTCAGGTAGGCACATTTTTTATCTCTCTTTTTCCTTTGGAAAGGATTAGATCAGAAGATAAGGGAAAAAGTTCAGGGACCTCAGAAATACTCAGTTTAAACAGTGAAATTATGGTTGCAATACTTTATTCTGTGTTTTGTACTAGTTTAAAGTAAGCTTCTAAAATAGTGGTTTGGTGATGTCCCATTCTCCAGCAATGCCCAGGGCTCAAAAACGTGACTGAACACTCTGTCCTCTAAAAGGGAGGCTTTGCTGCTCAGCTTTACTGTCCTCTTGGAAAACTGTCACTGCAATTCAGTTTACTATTTCAACAAATGTGTATTGGGTACCCCGCCTCCCCGCCCATGCCGTCCTCACCGTTGCCAAGTGTCTCCTGGGTCTGTGACTTTTTGGAGCTTAAAGTCTGGTGGAGGAGACACATAATACATAGGTAAACAAGATGGAGAATTGAGGTAAGCCTACATAAGCAGTAAAGGCAGAGTATAAAGATAGAGACCGGGATATAGGAGGGGAGGAGAGCTAATTCAGACAGGGAGGGAGGACTCTCAATTAAAAGCAAAGAAGGGAAGGGGTCAGCATGAGTGTTTGTTTAGTGCTGTATGTTCAGTGCCTATAACAGGGCCCGACGACACAGAGTAGGGCTTCAGCAAATAGTGCAGGATGAATGGCTGTGTCAGTGAAACGCACTTGGGGCAGAGAGACGAGCCTGGGGAGCAAAAGGTGTCCAGTGTGGCTGGAGCACTGTGGACAAGATGGAACATGCTGAGAGGTGAGGGCTGTGGGCCCTCTTGGTAAGGCATTTGGATTTGCACTTCAAGGGCAGTCATTTGAAGGTTTTAAGATGGGAGTAATCTGAATATTGCCTTAAAAGTTTGTCTAGTTTTACTCCCAAAAGCCAAAATAATCTTGAAAAAAAAAACAACAAACAAAACTGGAGGCCTCACACTTCTTGATTCAAAGCTTATTACAAAGCTGCAGTAAACGAACAGTGTGGTACTGGCATAAAGACAAACGTGGAGACCAGTGCAATAGCTAGAAAGTCCAGAAATAAACCCTCACATATATGGTCATAATGTTTCTGATAAGTGTGCCTAGATGTTTCAAAGGGGAAAAGGGCAGTCTTTTCAACAAATGGTGTTGGAAAAGCTGGATCCATATACAAAAGAATGAAGTTGGACCTTTACCTTACACCATATACAAAAATGAACCAAAAACAAATAAAAAACCTAAATGTAAAATGCTTAGAAGAAAACAGAAAAAGCCTCATTTCTTGGCAATATTTCTTGGGTTGACACCAAAAGTACGGGCAACAAAAGTAAAAGTCAATGAATTAGACTACACCCAAATTTAAAACTTCTGTGTATCGAAGGACACGATCAACAGAGTTAAAAGGCAACCAGCAAAATGGGAGAAGACATTTGAAAATCATATATCTGGGTAAGTGGTTGATATCCAGAATATATAAAGAAACTTACAATTCAACAACAACAGCTAAAAACCCAAACAACCCGATTAAAACCATGAGCAAAGGACTTGAGTAGACATGTTTCCAAAGAAGATATACAAATGGCCAATAAGCATATGAAAAGATGTTCAACATCATTCATCATCAGGGAAATGCAAATCAAGACATCGATGGAAATATAACTTCATTAGGATGGTTAATATCAAAGAAACTCAGAAAATAACAAATGTTGGCAAGGATGTGGAGAAATTGGAAACCTTGTGCACTATTGATGGGAATGTAAAATGTTACAGCTACTCTGGAAAACAGTACGGCAGTTCCTCAAATATTAAAAATAGAGCTACTGTATGATCTGCAATTCCCCTTCTGGGTGGAGATCTAAAAGAATTAAATGAAGGAACTCAAAGAGATGTTTGTACACCCATGTTTATGGCAGCATTATTTATAATAGCCAAAATGCAGAAACAACCCAAATGTCCACTGGTGGATGAATAGATAAATAAAATGTGGTATGCACATGCAAAATGTTATTCAGCCTTAAAAAAGGAAGGAAGTTCTGTCATATGCCCTACAATGGATGAAACCTGAGGATAGTGAAATAAGCCAATCACAAAAAAGCAAAATGGTGGTTGCCAGGGGCGAGGGGAGGGGATATAGGGGCTCATTATTGAAGGGGTACAGAGTTTTAGTTTTGCAAGATGAAAAAGTTCTGGAGGTTGCACAAAAATGTGAATATACTTATACTACTGAACACCAAAATGTTCGAGATGGCAAATTTTACATTATACGAATTTTGTCATAAGGTTTTTAAAAAATGCCTAGTATTAATGCTCTTAACCAGAATGCATGTAAAAGATAGCCTTCCTCCCCTTTGGGCCACGCCCATGAGGCCTCTCTCCCCAAGCCCGCGACTTGCCTGGTGACCCTGTGTTCACATTAGGCCTTCTTTGCTTCCTCGCACTATGCTTCTCCTCCTCCTGGGCAGAAAATTCCCCAGCAGGAACTGCTCTCCCTCCTTGAGGCAGCCTGGCCAGTCTTCCCTTCACGAATGTTTGCCTCTTCTTCAGATGTGAAAGGCAGTGGCATTCAAGTATCCAGAGATCGATAGTCTCAGAGATCAAGAGCTAAAAACGATGGTAAGGGAACACCTAGTTCCACAGCCGTTGAGAACGTTGCCCTGGGGACCCACTGGTGGCTGAATGACAGTGTCACTGCGACAGGCTGGGCTCGGGCACGTTCTGATCCGGCACCCACGAAAAGCACTACATGCTGACTGGCAGAGGCGATTACTAAAACAATTCCGACTTGGTTTCTTTCCAGTGATCTACACAGTTTGACATCATGGGTTTTAATCAGAAATGTGAACATGTGCACACAGAGGAGTTACAACATTTTCTTGCATCCAGTTGCGCTGGCTTGGGGTGCACAATGCCTGAACTGACAGAGTGTTCAACTGTCAATTACTGAGATGGCCCTATAATTTCTCCCTATCCATCCTCACGCTTTGCGCTCCTTATCACTGTGCTTTGGCATAACCTTCCTATTCCAAACAGTTTGCAAACAGGGGACTGTGGGGAGAGAAAGGGACGGAGGAAAGAGAAAAGAGGGGGAGAAAGAAGGAAGGGGGAAAGGTAGAGAAATGGAAAATCTGTGGTCTGAGCTTCCAAGTCAGTGGTTCTCAAACTTGAGCGATCATGAGGATCACACGACGTCTTGTCGCCACACCGAAGCTCGGGTGGGGCCCGAGAATTTGCATTTGTCACCTGTCCCCGGGAGATGCTGCTGCTGCTGGTCCAGGACCCCTGCTCCAGAGCAGTGGGTCTTAATCACCACTGAACAGTAGAGTCACCTGAGGAGATGTGCTGGCCAGGCCACACTCTAGACCAAATGAATCAGATTCTCTGAAGACAGAACCCAGGAAATAGTCTTTTGCAAAAGTTCCCAGGGTTTCCATGAAGCAGCCAAGGGCGAGGACCACAGCTTTGGGCACCTCGCTGCTCACACGGAGCTGGGCTGCCCGGCAGCAGGGGCATCTCCTGAGAGCAGTTAGAAATGCAGACGGTCGGGCTGACTCCAGACTGCCGAGGCAGCAACTGCATCTAACAAGCCAGCTTCTCAAACGCTGGCCTGCACGGGTGCACCTGCGGGGAGATCGGGCCCGGTGGAGACAGCTCGTCATGCTGGTTGGAGGATGAGAACCGAACATCTGCAGAGACAGGAACCTTGCTGCTGTAGTCACACTGCACAGAGGGCTCAGTGGGGGCGACTACCAGGGACTGAGCCCTCTGATCAACATTGCTTTGAAATATGTCCAAGCGCAGCGTCTTGCGGCGAGCTTTCGTGTAAAAAACTCAAACGAGAAGAAATAGATTAAACATTTTCCATCTTCATGTGGACGTGTTCTTTCGTGTATTAAAACAGTCGCGTTTGGGGCGCCTGGGTGGCTCAGGCGGTTACGCGTCCAACTCTTGAATTCAGCTCAGGTCACGAACTCACAGTTTGTGAGTTCCAGCCCTGCACTGGGCTCTGGGCTGACAGAGTGGAGCCTGCTTGGGATACGTCTCCCTCCCTCTGTCTCTCTCTGTCTCTCTCTCTCAGCCCTTCCCATGCACACTCTCTCTCAAAATAAATAAATAAACTTAAAAAAAAAAAAAGAATATCTGCTACCTTCATCCAGGGAAAGCTGACTGAGTGATTCTACCTAGGTGTTTTATTTTATGGTCAGCGGCTTCACTGTTCCACCGTGTCATCGTCAAAGTGTGTTTGATCACCCGTTTTTCAGATGCTGTTTTGTGAACTTAAAGGGTAATCCAGAGGTGCCAGATATGAAATCCTGATCTCACCAAAAACTAAAAACAAAACCAAAAAAACCCCCCAAGATGGAAGCAGCCTACCTGGTGGACAACTAACTGAAGAGGCACAGACCATAGCAAAGGAAGGCGAGGAAGCACAGGGGCTCTGGAGTCCAGCTGTGTAGGCTTCAATCCTGCCTCTGCTACCTGTATGTCCTTCGCAAGTACGTTGATTCCTCTGTTAGTCATTTCCTTCATCACTAAAATGCGAGTGATGATGAAAATGATGCCTACTTCAGAGGTTGTTGAGAGATAAAATGCGTTACTATGTGTCAAGCTCTTAGGTCTGGCCCATCACATCATGGTTGTTAATGATTGTTAAATACGTAGGACAAGACACAGGAGACTTTACATCCTTTCGCACAGTTCCACGGTAGGGAAAATGTGGAAGATACTATCTCAAGTTACAGAAAAATATCCTCTGTCTGTGGGACCAAGTAATGTTATGTTATTTATGTATTTATTTATCTTAAGTTTATTTATTTATTTTGAGAGAGAGAGAGAGAGAGAGAGAGAGGGAATGAGCAAGCATGAGCGCAGAAGGGGCAGAGAGAGAAGGAGAGAGAGAATCCCAAGCAGGCTCTGTGCTGTCAGCACGGAGCCCAACTCAGGGCTTGTATTATGAACCATGAGACCGTGACCTGAGCCGAAATCACAAGTTGGCCACTTAACCTGCTGAGCTCCCTAGGTGCCCCAGGACCAAACAATTTTAAATTGCTCCCATGGAGGGGGCATGTCATGAAAAGGGAGTCTTTACGTTCTGATGCTGTGACTGAGTCCGTTTGGCTGAGTCCTCAAATAAAATGGAACATGACTGTCAATTCTGTAGCCAAGTAATAGGAAGTAAGTGATACATGATTTAGAAGAGAAAAGTGACTAAAAGGACATAAAGTAATGAAGAGAGAGGAGTATTCTCAAAAGAGGATAAGACAGTAATAGTCAGAACACCTTAGAAAACCCCCTTCTCTGAAGAAAAGAATTAGATACAGTGAATTCAGAAGAAAAGGCTTTTGTAGACCATTTATACCTAACAGGCTTCATATTGGCACGTGATTGGAAATTATTTTCTAAATGCTTTCAACTGACACAAGAAAAAATAAAATGGTTTCCTTTTGCTAAGTGGAAGGAGATGCCCCAAGCAGCCTTATCCAGAGGACTTCCCTGGTCACGAGGTTCTATCTCTTGGGGCATGTGGGTCCACCCAGCCACATAATCCAAACATGCTAAAACACACACACAAAAACATAATCCAAGCTGCTCTCCCCAACCCCAGAGCCTCCATGAAACCACCATGAGCCATACACAAGGATCACATCACATCACCCCAAATCACACATTTCAAATTGTGGAGGCAGGCCTGGCAAATAGCCTCCCTCCTGCCCGTTGAGCAGTCTCTCCCTCCTGCTTTGCAAGAAATGGCCTCACTGGTCAATCTATCACCTCTTTTGGTGGTTCCTTCTCTTGGTTACTTTTTAAAGTTGAAGTGCCCCATCCTTGACTCTCTTCTCTGTCAGCACCCTAACCTTCGAGATCTCATCCCGCCATAAAGCCTTTACCATTGTATCTTCAGTGTAGACACCCCCCTCCCCCCGGTGCCGAACTCCAGGCTCATCATGCACAAGTGTCTACACATCTCACAGACAACTCGAACCTAACATGTCCAAAATTGAACTTCTGACCTTCCCCCCAAAACCTACTCCTTCCAAATCTCAGTTGATAACCACCTCAACCTTCCAGCTTTCCAAGACAAAAACCTTGAAACCATCCCCAAGTCTTATCCTCCATACCCAACCGTTAATCCATCAGGAAATCGTGATTCAAAAATTCCAGAATTTGACCACGTCTTGCCCCCTCTGCTGCTACCACTCTGGTCTAAACGGCCTCTGTATTTTACCTGGATTATTACAAAAGCTTCTTCGTCTTTTAAAAACATTAATTAGATCATGTCACTCCACTGCTCGAAATTCTGCATGGCTCCACATTTTACTCAATAAAAACTGAAGTTCTTACGGTCTTCCATGGTCTGGTCAACCCCTTGTTATAGCTCTGGTGTCACTTCCTGGTGCTCTCTCCCTCCCTTACTGTCCTCCAGACATACTGACCTCCTTGAACAGGCTACACCTCATGGTCTTTACACTGGCAGGTCAGCCTACCTGGCACACTCTTGACTCAGATTGCAACGTGGCCTACTCTCTCCCTTCTTTGTTCAAAAATCATCCTTATGGGGCACCTGGGAAACTCAGTTGGTTAAGCATCCGACTTCGGCTCAGGTCCTGATCTCGTGGCTCATGGGTCTGAGCCCAGGGTGGGGCTCTGTGCTGACAGCTCAGAGCCTGGAGCCTCCTTCAGATCCTGTCTCTCTCTCTCTCTCTCTCTCTCTTTCTCTTTCTCTGCCCCTCCCCGACTTGCACTCTGTCTCTCTCTGTCTCCCAAAAATGAATAAATGTTCATTTTTTTTTTAAATCATCTTTTTAGTGAGACCTGCTCTGGAGACTGTATTAAAACTGTAGTCCTATATTTACATCCCTAATCCCTTACCTTGTATTATTTGTTGTTTCTCTTAGCACTTTTAATCTTCCACTATACTAAATAAGTTACTTATTTATTATCTGCCTCCCTTTGCTAGAATGTAAGCACCATTAGGTCATGGAAATTTGACATGTTTTATTCATATAATAGGTAGTCACTAAATATTTGTTGAAGCAATGAATTCCTGATTGGCTTGGCTGTGACTTCAGTGCAGCAATCCTGCTGGGCCAGGGAGCCCCAATAATTTCTCTAGGTCATCAGAAGGGTATATCATACTTAAAAGACTGAAAAAGTGACCCCTTCTGGTAAGGGGTCCCTTTCCAGGCTCCTGCCTTGTGCCCGCTGGCTTCTCCCTCTTGGCCCCAAGTGCCCATCTGTCCTGTCAAGTACGAGCCATACTGATGCTAGTGCTAATCAAGCTTCACCTCATATCAGTCTGCCTGGTCTCTGGCACCTTCCGTCATCCAATCCAGCACAAATATATATAATCATCAGTAACACCAGTTGGCTTTGTATGTTGTGGCCGGGGTCTGCTTCTGTGCCAGGCATATTTGTCAGTCTGACGTCCTTAATTTTATATTTTGTGGAGTTGTACATCCCCATTACTACCTTGGAACCAAAAGTAGGGGCTTGTGATACCAAAACATACAGCCTAGCTCCTTAGAGGTGCTGTCATTTCATGGCCCCTCTATCTTCAGAACCGTTAGATACACATCCCTCAAAGCCACAAGATTTGGTTGAGAAAACCATTGATTCATTCAGGATGAAGAGTCAGGATAAGCCCCCTAGATTACTGGGAAAACCATCACTCCCTGTTATTTCAGAAGTGTTGGTCATCATCCCATTTTTCTCTCTTTTTCAATTAACTCTTATTCTTTGGTTAAAAAAAAAAGCTACAGGGGGAATAAAAGGCAATTGTCAAATACATCAGGCTGAACAGTGAATACGTGCTAATTCTGAACGCACATGCCATTAAGTTTTTTTCTTTTACTGTATGTGTAATGATTCTAAAGGTACGCTTTTTTGCTCATTTTGTTTTGTTTTTACAAAAGAATAACAATAAATCAGGTTTAAATAGTAAAATGACTATTGGCCTTGAGGTCTTCCGAGTTCCCTGGGAGGGAAAAGCTAACAAGTAATTATAGGAGCAACATTATTTTTGAGAACCTGCACTGTGCCAGCCACTTTGACATATTTATTAGCCACACACACACACACACACACACACACACACACACACACACACTAAGTACCTGGATCACACAGTGCATCTACATTTTCTAGAACAGCACCTGGTATGTAGCAGAGGCTCAGTGCATGTTAATTTTTCATATCCTTCCTTCTTTAGGTGAATTCTGATGGCACACGAAGGCATAAAAGAAACACTCACTGAATGTAACCTTAGACAAAAGAGCATAGTATAATCATAATAATAGCATATGTTTATACAGTATTTATCATTTGTCAGGTGTTGTTCTATGTTATTTATATGTGTTAATTCACTTAATCATTTCACCAACCTTGTGGAATCCATTCTGTCATCACTCCATTTGACAGACTGGCCAAGGTTTCATATTTACATCTAGTAAGTGAGAAAAATGCGACTTGAACTTGGGCAGTGCGACTTCAAAGTCCCAGCGCTTAACTGCTATGCTGTTCTGCCTGCTAGACCATGGACCTGTTGTAGTGTAGGTACTGAGCATGCGTGCACATGTGCACTCCACATGTTAAGTCTGCTGTGAATGGCACTGATGTGATTTTGTGGCTCCACATGATGCTGCATTGATTCCACAGACAGAGATTTTCCTCTGTTCTATTACGATGACTTAATCAGAGACATGCTATCAGCCACTTAGCAGAGATGTCTGCAACACAACCAGGGCCAGTGGGCTAAAGCTAAGGAGATTGATTTATGGCCCCACCACCCTTCAGCTCCAGGCATATTGCTTGAAATATGCACACACACACACACACACACACACAAAGGCAAATTGACACCACAATCTGTTAAATTGCAGATTGTACTGATGGTAGTTACAATAAATACTATGCCCTTGGAAAGCCTCAAATCATTACACGGTGTTAGACATATGAGGATTCTCTTAAAAGCTGGCAATAGGCAGTAATCCATTTTCACAGTAGAAATCTGCTTCGGCAATCATTGCTTCCTTTTGGGAGTGACACTGTTTAATTCTGCCTCCTAGGTGTGGCCAGACCACCCTTGATCTCCACCTTCTTTGTAGATATACCAGTAAAGCTGTTTGTAGTGTAGCCCATTATGGTGAAACACTAAAATGTTTCTAGAAGAATCTTAGAACCACAGAATTTCTTTAAATAGTGGTATCTTGTGTTATTTACTTTTAAAATAATTTCTAGCACAAGAGAGGACTGTGTCCTAGAAGAACTGCCCCAGAAAGCTTTACGAACAGGAATAATGGTTTGTACCACTACTTTCTGGAAAGCAAATGGGATTTTCATGTGAACCCAGCAAAGGGTCAGACCACACTGACATATATTTTTTGGTTTCCAATCTTACCTCCACTGCCATTATGGACTGCATTACACAACCCTCTGACCCAAGGGCCAGCTATGTGAGCTTTTTATCAGCTCACAGAATGGTCTCTGCACAGCATGGCTCCTGCCAGGGCTTAGGGACCAGCGAGTGGCAGACCTCAGGCTGTGGGCAACAACACCCAGACCCCGAGTTCTACTCTGAAATAGAATCATGATACCACTATGGGCCAATCAAATTGTTTGTCTGAGTTCAGTCCTGAATGCTCCAGGACCGTGACTCCCAGATGATTGGTCTATGATATTGCCTGGGAGCCTGAATAATATGAGAATGTTAATTAACTGAAAATATTTATTTCATCATGTTTCTTTAGTATTTTTTGCCAGTGCAGAAGGAAGTTGGGGGAGGATTAGCCTTTTCTTTTTCTAGTTTAGCAGAACATAAGCTAAGAAGACAATTTCTTAGTAACTGATGCTCACACCCACTGGTTAAATTGTTTAACCAGGAGCCATTTATGCATCGTCTCCTTCTCCCGCAACCAATATCCAATCCATCATTAAGTCTTAACCTCTCTGTCCCCTGAACATTTCTTGAATTTGACCATTTTCATCATATCCACTGCCAAGACCCTCAGCCAAACCATGATCGCCCTCATCTGGACCAATGCAACAGCCCCCTAACTGGGGGCTCTCAGTTTCCTCTTGCCTCTCTATACTCCACATAGCAGGCAGAGGAGTCTTTCTAAAGTCATATTGTATTTCTTTCCAGCTTAAAGCTGTCCAGTATTTTCCCACTGCAACTAGATTTAAAATGCTGATCTTTTACCATGGCTTGCAAAATTCGGCCTAGTGCCTACTGCTGGCTTCTTTCCCTCCACTCTCCACCTCATTCACAATACTTCCAATGCAGCCTTGTTCTCGTTTCAAGTCTTTTGCATTGATGTTCACTCTGCCTGAGATGCTCTCTTAGATCTTCCACCATTGCCTCTTCCTTGTCATTCAGCTCTAACTCAGATGTCATCTTCTCAAGAAGGAGGAGAAATGCTTTTCAAGACAACTTGCACATTCATTGCCCAGCTGTTAACTCTGTGAGGTCAGAGAGTGTGCCAGTGCTGTTTATTACTTCATCTGCACTGCATAGCCCTGTGTCTTGCACATAGGAGATGCTGAGTAAATAGATGAATGAATTCATGCGTCCCAGCTCATTTGGGTATTGATTGCTCTCAAAGTTCTTAAGCATGTTAGGCAACAGATATTTTTACATTATCTTCTACTGCATCCACATGGTGATAATAAAAAGCACACTGATTTTTAGCTGGTTTTATTTTTTTTTTAATTTTTTTTAACGTTTATTTATTTCTGAGACAGAGAGACAGAGCATGAGCAGGGAAGGGGCAGAGAGAGAGGGAGACACGGAATCCGAAACAGGCTCCAGGCTCTGAGCTGTCTGCACAGAGCCTGATGTGGGCTCTTAATTCTGTTAAGAAACCCTGGTTGGAGCAAAGTTTTTATCATACTTCCCTAAGTGTTTTCACCAAGTTCTTAAATAGGAGGGCTGGTAATTAATATTACAATCCCAGTGAGTATGACTTGAGGTTACTTTTGCGTAATAATACTAAAGTTATCTAGAGGGAACTATACATAATTTTTTACCCATTGTGTAGATTCAGTTATCTTTCATTTATACCCAGCTTCCATTGTTGTAATCTATCCATCCTACTTTTCTAAATTTCACTCCATCATACTGACTTTTTATTTACCCTAGAGACCTAGGATTTCTATCGTCCTGCTCTCATCATATCTAGTACTCCTCAAAATCTGCTGCACAGCTGTCATCCTCAGTCTTTCTTTTGCTGCCCAACCTGGAGTGGATCCACTGTTTCTTAAATCTTCTAACTACATATTTCTTGATTTACTCCATTATTTTGCTGAAGCATATTCTCAAGAAGTTCTTATATATCTGAAAATGTCTTTGTCTACACGTATACTAGAATGATAGCTCAACTGGGTATGAAATTCTGGGCTGCAAATAATTTTCCCTTAGAACTTTTGAGGCAATGCCATACACTACAGATTTTCATCACAGGATGCTTATCAAGTGAGTAATTATTCTCTTTATGGTTCCACCAATGGATAGATATGGAAGATGAGATACTTGTTCACAGTCTAGTTAATAATTGGGCTTGAACTTCCGGGTATATCTGGTTGTCTCCTGTAGAAAAGCACCTGATGAAAGTGAAACTAGGAGTCTTGAAACTTTGTTATTAAAACTCAACAGGAAAGTTCAAGTAAAATTGCCTTATCTGTTGCATGGGGACAAAAAATACATGGTTTGTTATGAAAAGAACTTCACTTTGTAAAAAGCACAGCTGATGACTTGGTCTTGGAGGCATCTTCAGAGAGGTGTCTTTTGGGAGACTGGCTAATGTAGATTTAGCTCAGCTAAGGTGACTTGGTTGGTTCAGCTCTGTCCCAAATGTTCAGCTTCCTCATCCTGGTGACAGTGGGCTAGGCTGACATGGTCTTCTCAAGGAGAAGACAGAATTATGTGAGGCTAGTGACAAAACATAAGTCCTCTTGAGGCCTTGGCTCAGAATAAGCACAATACGACTTTGGCCTTATTCTATTGGCAAAGGCAAGTCATATGTCCAAACCCAAGAATGTTTTGCCAAGAATCATAGAAGCACACCCCGCCCACACTGGGTGTGCATTGTACAGTTACATGGAAAATAGTGTGGATAGAGGGAGAGGTGAAATATTAGAGCTAGTAACACTCTCTATTCCAGGAAATAAACATATTTCTGAAAAATATTACTTTTTACAACACACCTTTATTGAAGGAAGATGATTTCTCCTGTCAGCAAGGTTGTGGTCTTGTTCTTTCAAACAAAAGATATCTTCAGAAATGGACTAAGGAGCGTTATTTGCTTTTCTCATCTGCCTGGAGTTTTGTGTGGCTACTCTCTTTGTTGTCTAGGAAGGGCACTGCTTCCCTTTAAATGCTTTGGATTCACTGTACCACTGAGAAAGGGCAGGGTATCTTGCAAGGATATGTGTAAGGTTAGGTTGAGGTGATTAAACAAATCTTTTTGCTACTGGGAGAGAAAAACACACTGTGTTTAGATTTTAACTATCTTGTGGGCAAATATGTCTTACCCTTCTTTGATTTTCTGCACATGATGGGAACTGGGCACAGTGTGCTGCAACACGGATCTAGGTATCAGAGGCCTACATTCTCAACCTGACAAGCGACCACCACTTGTGAACTTGAGCAAGTCACTTTAGCTCTTTGGGCCTCAATTTCCTGTTCTGTAAATGAGAACTAATGGTAAGGTGACCTACTTATCTCCAGAGGTGAAGCGAGTAACAAACAACATAGCAAATGGGAACAGATTTTGGAAAATTGCAGAGGACTGACCATGTATAACTGTGGCAGTTATCTGAAGTCTGGGCTTGTTAATCAAGTTAAGACATGAGCTTAAGGAGAATGAGACTATGGGTTAGGTTTTACACTCAGGAAAAAAAACTGTTCTAATATCCCTCAGTGTTGCTTCTCTTTTATGATCTAGAGATGTATTATTTTATGATCTATGTTGCTTCTTTCATGATCTAGACTTAGGAGATGCAGAGCAACTTGGATGTTTCTGGAAAAAGCTTCTGGGAAACCCTGACCTTGAGCATTGTGCTTTAACAAAATTTTTGAGGTCATGGACTACATTAAATATCCAAAGAAAGCCGTGTCTCCTCTTCCTAGGAGGGCAGGAGAATGCACTGATGTATATAAACACACAGTTTTGAATCTAACTTCAGGATTTGGATGGGGTAATGTTCCTCCTAGAATTCTACATTTAGAGGAATAATTTAGCTGTGCATAGTCTCAGTGCTCAGCCTGGCACTATGGGGGCACCGTCTGTTTCCTCATGTCTGTTGCCCACTCTATTAGGAGCTCACCAGAAAAAACTGAGAGCCTCCTCATCTGGCTTCTTTCTCTAATTTTCAACTGTCCACAAAAATTTAGCTCCACGACATTGGTGTATATTGTTACGGTATGTTTTTTGAAGGCTGTATTGCCAAACATTTTTTCCATTGGTCATTTACTTCTTCTCTCCCCCCTTCTCTCCCTCTATCTCCCTTCTCCTCATCCTCCTCTTTTCCCTCCCCTCCTTCTTCTCCTCCCTTCTTCTTCCTCTTCTCCTTCTCCTACTCCTTCCCCTCCCTCTCCTCCTCCTTCTCCTCCCTCTCCTCCTTCCCCTTCCCCTCTTCCCCTTGTTTCCCTCCTCCTCCTCCACCTTCTTCTTCTTCTTCTTCTTCTTCTTCTTCTTCTTCTTCTTCTTCTTCTTCTTCTTCCTTTCCCTCTCCTTCCTTTCCCTCCTCCTCTCCCTTAAAAACAACTCTTTGTATTATTTTATAAAGGTGCATCACATAATTACCATAAACTCTGAAATCATTTACTTTTATAAGGAAAGAATCCAGGGTATTCATTATATTCCTGCAGTTATAGTACAGATATAGTACTATATTGTACTATATAGGGATATACATATATATATATATATATATATATATATGGATAAATATATGTATATGTATAGGGATATAGTACAGATATAGCACAGTTGCAGTGAATAGTACCACCATATGTAAACAGACAACCACTCCACTCCAGCATTTCATTCTGTTGCTGATCTGCTAGTTTGGTTCTCCAGTATAGGTTACCTGCGATAGGTGGACATGAACTCAGTTATTATCCATAGAATCCCACTTTTAAGGAAATTTAGAATGATAACCACCGAAGCATGAAGTTCATTGGAAAAAATGAACAAGGCATAGAAGGACTAAGTGTGGGAAATGACTCCAAAAATTCACAGACCATGACAATTGTAAAAAAACATGATATCAGCAAATGTGGTGATTTCTCTACAGCACTCAAATTCCTGTTCTATATGTCAACTGAAAAGAATTTGTCAGAAGGATATCACACAGTCATCCACACATACACTTAACATTTTGAAATGTTTTTAAATGGCAGTTGAAAAAAATTAAGTCATCATATATTCTTATTGTTACCTTGCTCGGTATTTTCTGATGACTGGACAAGGGATCACTTTCTTCTATTACCTGTTTAACATCCATATCATTTTAATACTTATCGTACATTACATTGCTCATACCTAATTTATGAGCAATTAAACAGATGTGCTGCCCTTTTAAAGTCATCTTTCTAGGTGTTTAAAAGTTGCCAAGTGAAAGAATAACAAAAGGAAAACTCTCCTGAGCAATGGATTTTAACGATTTTTCTGTGGTTATGGATTCCATCCAAGATTTAAAGCATTGGCCCCTCTGGGGAAGGAGGGGGCAGGGTTGCGGTGGTCGGGGGGGAATGCACCTATGCATATGGACAGATAATTTCAGGATTTAGGTGGGAAGAATGCTCCTCCTAGATCTTGTGCTTTAAGGAATTGATTTATTTCCCATGCACTGGTGAGAAGATGGCAGTTTCCCTAGCTCATGCTTGCAATCATTTTCTCCTCGTTCAAGCAATAGCCTACTGGTAATAGACATTACATAAACAAACCAGGTGAAGTCTAATAGAAAATAGCCACTGTACTTTAAAGAAAATAAGGATGAGCAACCACACCTTTCTGTGTGTTTTTATTAGGCTTTTATGGAAATCTTTTGGGTGTGTGAATTCAGTGTTTGCAACTGTTAGATTCTCTTATCCTTTGAACGTTGTTATATGTAGAGCAGCTGTAGGAGGGAAAGGCCATTGGATAGGGATTTAATCATCCAGGCAAATTATATTTCACTGCATATTTTACCATAGCGTTTCAGAAGTGTTTAACGTAAGTGCTTACCTATTTGAGATGGCTGATAAATGTGAAGTGAGCAGGGAAACTGCGTGGACCATGATTTCCATAGTATCTGTAAGACCGTTAGAAAACTCCTAACTGCCATTAACTATCATCACTCAGAAGTGGTCTGAAAGGGGTGTGGCTTGGAAGAAGTATTATTTACTTTGGAAGAAATATTGTTTTCTTTGTTCCACTACTACTGAGAAATGTCGTATTAGGTAAATGCCTCATCTAATTGTTCTAGTTAGATATTTCCCTGTAGAAACTGGGCACTCATCCCTTAACGGGCATAATAGATGGTCTATATTTTGTTCTTCCACTTGTGAAGATTAAATCAGAGAGCCCTGCTATACTGCACAGAAATAATTGACAAATAAAAGAAATATTAGTCAAATGTAAATAATCTAGACTTTTAGTTCTTTTTCTTTTCTTTTCTTTTCTTTTCTTTTTTTGCCTGCCTTTAGGGAAATGCACTTTAAATAAGTGCCTTCACTAAAGGGTGAGCTGGAACCTAGGAAAAACAATAAATCTCGTTAATTAGCTCTACTGTTGGTTAAGAGAACAGGATGGCAATACTTTGAAAGGAGATATTCCTCCATCACAGTTGTGGTCATCATCACCTCTATTGCCACCATCACCATCACCATCACCATCACCACACCACCAACTCCATCACCACCACCATCATCACCTCCCTTGCCATCATCATCATCACCACCACCATCACCACCACCATCATCACCTTCATTGCCATCATCATCATCACCATCACCATCACCACCACCACCATCTCCATCACCACCACCATCATCACCTCCATTGCCACCACCACCATTATCATTACCATCACCATCACCACTATCATCACAACCATTACCACCATCACCACCACCACCACCTCCATCACCATCATCATCACCAGTACTTCCACTGTCATCATCACTGTTAACGTTATCAACCCCTATCACATGTGCCAGAAACTATGCTGGGTGCTTTTTCTGCACTATTTTAATAAACCTCATCTTTCATATGAGGTAGGGCCTTTGCACATACTATTT
The DNA here is from genome assembly GCF_027475565.1 of Acinonyx jubatus. NCBI lineage: Eukaryota > Metazoa > Chordata > Mammalia > Carnivora > Felidae > Acinonyx > Acinonyx jubatus. Next base: position 27,723,185 of record NC_069380.1, on the reverse strand, counting down.
CCTTTAATACCCTTCCCTGCTTCTTTCTGGTTAACACTGACCTGCCCTTCAGACAACACATTCCCCAAGGGAACCTTCTCTGATTCTGTGTCTTTCTGTGCCCCTTTACTTATCTCCATTATTCAACTGCAAACTTTGTGAGGGTAGGAATTTTACCCCTTTTTGCTCACTAGACAGTGTGTAGCACATAACTAGGGGGCCAGGATTCCATTCCAGTACTTTTCTAGCACTAGGAATTTAACCACAGTTATTCTACCCTCCCTCCTTCCTCCTCTGCCTTCTTGGTCCTCTTCTTCATCACAACAGCAGAGTGTAGTAGTAAAAGTAATAGCTCCACATTTAGACTATCTGAGTTTAGATTCAGATAGTACACACCAAGCACTGAGGGCTAACTCTTTATTATTGCTATGATTATCATCTTGCCCACTTCCAGTCTGTGGGTGGAGTTATGTCATGTCAGATGTGCTGTTGTGGCATTTGGATTAGCCAGGACCCCCGCCAATGGAGCTGATAATTTAAGACTGACAGTACTGATCCAGAGATCAGAGAGGAAAAAATAATATGGAAAACTGGATGAAATTTTTTAAACTAATAGTTTACTATGGCTATAGAAAAAGAAAAAGACAAAAAAACCAATTGTGTAGAGAATGGTGGTGGAGGGAAGATTCTGGTTAAAGGAAGCTTCAATCAATGAGGAAAATTGGGGAGCTGTTTGAATGGTTTTAAGTTGAGGCATAACGAAATGTTGAATATGCTGCCCTCAGAACTGAGAAGGGTTGAAGGTAGTGTATGGGAGAAATACAGAGTACCTAGAAGTTCTGCAGGTAGATATTGGGTATTAGTAAAGATATCAAGTGTGATGGGAATTCCCTGCAAAGGGATTGATCCAAATGCTATCAGAGGATAACCATTGGCTAAAATGATGATGAATTAAGATAAAGCATGTTTGTGGGACACCTGGGTGGCTCAGTCGGTTAAGCGTCTGACTTCAACTCAGGTCATGATCTTGCAGTCCGTGAGTTCGAGCCCCGCATAGGTCTCTGGGCTGATGGCTCAGAGCCTGGAGCCTGCTTCAGATTCTGTGTCTCCCTCTCCCTCTGCCCCTCCCCGTTCATGCTCTGTCTCTCTCTGTCTCAAAAATAAATAAACGTTAAAAAAATTTTTTAAAAAAAGATAAAGCGTGTTTGTTTCATGTTTGTTTCTTTTTCTTTTCTCTCTCTTTTTTTTTTTGATTAGTGTTTTCAAGGGCAAGTTGTACCGATACATTGAGTATACTACCACCCTCACATTAAAAATTAACAGGGAAGGCAATAAGCAGGATCAAAAACTGTCTTAAGTTCACGAAAATCATCATAACATGACAAACTCTGGTCTTACAAGGTCAACATGTGAGGAATAAATGAGAAAATTTTATATATCTGTGTACATGTTGCAAAATAGAGAAAAATCAACATATCCTAGAAATTGGTGCTATAATTGCAGGTTTAATTTTACCAGTGGTTGTATTTCTCATAGTTTCCTGTGTTGGAGTTGATGGCATGGGAATGAATGACCACAGAATTAGTAATTATCCTATAATTTAAAAAGCGTGGTCAAATTTGTTTCTGTTAGCATTAAGTTTTCCACTTGCATAAAAACTTACTACACAAAAGATTTAGGGAAAATGGATCAATCTTATGTTCCCTAGTGTTAGAAGCTGGTGAAGATAATGATATCATTAACCGCACTATCTTTATGAAAAAAAGGAAACAAAAAGGAAACTGATGGCTAATTTATATCTCTAAGTAGCTATATTCATTAAACCCTGCTCTCTTGAGATTTGGAGAAAATAAAATAAAACATGTTTTTGAATTTTAATTTTGTACAATAAAACTGATTAAGATTATTCTGGCCATTCTGTTTATTAATACGCAGAGCGGTTTAAAATAAAAAGCCAAAGTGCTCCATATATTATTCTACTTACAGTAAACCCACGCTCCCATGTAGTTACGTAACATTCCCTTGATTCTAATTCCTCAGGGCAGGAAAATTGCCGTTATTTCTTTATACTTACGACTTTGCCAAGTACAGAGAAGGTACCCAATGAGCATTTTTTGATGAAGATGCATACATCTATGTGTGTTGAAATTAAAGGTTTGGAGCACTGATTTAGTGGTTAACTACCTGGGAAGGAATGTAGGTAAAGAAACCCAGATTTGCTATCACGGATAATAGTCACTCTGCCATTTTCTCACTCAGATGTGCCCTGGTTTCCCTAAAGCAAACGAGAGGGGATGTGCGCAATGTTGGAGAAGCAGGAAAATGAGGTGCTTTTCTAGAATTTTTACCACCTCGTCTCTCTAGTCCTGAGGTCCCTTCTCTGGAACGTGTTGGTTCATGTTGCCTTTCAGTGATGGCAGGTGGGTGTTCGTAGCCTCTCCCTTTCAGAGAAACCTGGAGGTGGACAGTCAGTGCCTGGATGAAACAGCTGGGTGCTGGCTTGTGTATCTTCTTCCAGCCTGCTGGCCCAGGAAGACGAGGAAGGACAAAGGCTCTGAGAGGGGTAAATTATCCCCCATCCAAAGATGTTCGAAAAGCCAAGCCTTGAAGGACAGTCTGATTGGAAGTTCACTGACTTCAACTACAAGGAAGGCAGAGGCACTTCATTCTTTAATTTATAACAGGAAGGCCGTGCCCGTGAAAGGACTGACTTAACCACTGTGAACACAATTAGTCCTTCAGTTATTGGGGTAATTGTCTTTTTTTTTAAGTTCATTCATTTATTTTGAGAGAGAGAGTGTGTGTGTGAAAGGGGGAGAGGGGCAGAGGCAGAGAGAGACAATCCTAAGCAGTCTCTACAGTGTCAGCACAGAGCCCAACGTGGGGCTTGAACTCACGAACTATGAGATCATGGCCTCAACCAAAATCAAGGGTTGAGCACTTAACCAACTGAGCCACCCAGGTGCCTCAGGGTAATTGTCTTTTTTGAACTTGAAAGTAATTGTTTCTTTCTTGAAAGAATTGTTTTCTCCTAATTTCAAATGTAATGTATAGTAACTGCAAACATTTTATACCCTACAGAGAAATATAAAGAAAATAAAAATCACTTGGAATCAACCAGAAATTATAACACATTTAATCTTTTGGAATATTCCCTTCTTTTTTACATAAATAAATGAATAATTACTTAAAAGTAAATGGGATCATAATGTACATATTGTTTAACAACCTTATTTTTCCCTCTTAATATATTTTGATCACTATCCCCTCTCCTTCAGTGATTTTTAATGACTGCACATCTTAGTTATGTTTGTCTAAACTCTATTCTGACCCTTTAGTTTATTTACAGTTTTAGAAATAAAAATAACGCAATGGATAGACTCCCTTATCAGTAAATCCTACGTACCTTTCTGAATATTTCCTTATGGTACCTTTCCTATTGTAATCATTATTTTAAAAATTTGTAATCAGATGAAACACTTTTGAAAAATCTTTAATAAACTAAGAAGCTTAACGAAAAAAGAAAATGCTCATGTTGATATAAGTATTAAAAGAATCATTAAAAGATTATTTTTTAAATGCTATTTACCACACACATGCCTATACAGGCACACAGTAGAAAAGGCTCAATAAATTTAAGAACATCGCAGGCCTATCTTCAAAGCATTAGTGACAGAGCCTCCCACCCTTGACCTTCCCATGCAGTCACCAGTGGATTCTGACTAGACAAGTCTGAGAAAGAATAGCTCATTTAAAAAGCATCACCTGGGGTTAGGTTGCCCTGGAGAGTGGTGGATTTGTGATATAGTGAGAATAATGAGGTGAAGTCCAATTTGATAAAATTTCCCATTCCTTACTTCACTTTTTTTTTTGGCCTTGGGGCAAGAAAGGAGAAGGACGATTTCCAGAACTGATTTACTGAGATTTTTCCACAGGCTGGCATTGTACTCATTTCCTGTCAGCCTGGCACCATTATAGCCCTTCATTTATTTTTTTATTTTAGAGAGAAAGAGGGCGCTCTAGTGGGGGAGAGGGAGAGCGGAGAAGAGGAAGAGGTAGAGAAAGAGAGAGTGAGAGTGAGAGAGAGAGAGAGAGAGAGAGGATCCCAGGCAGACTCCATGCTCAGTAAGGAGCCCCATGCAGGGCTCTATCCCATGACCCTGGGACCATGACCTGACTGAGCTAAAAGCAAGAGTTGGGCATTCAGCCAACTGAGCCACCCAAGTGCTCCTACAGCCCTTCATTTTTAATTTCTTGCCCAGGATGGAAACAGGGATCTCAAACCGTGTTCTTTGCATTGTCTCTAAAAGGTTTTGCAGTTTCAAAGAGTTTAGCAGATCACCAGATTTTAAATTCTACCCAATGTCATTATTCACATGCATCACTGAACAGCCTTTAAAACTGTAAGGAAGAAGCAGATTTTATTTCACTAGCCGGTAAACCTTCCACAAGCTTTGAGGAGACTCCATGGGGAGAGCCTGTCTCATGTGACTGCTGATGTGGCCACACTGGGGCAGCAGCATGGGGACCTCGAATAGTATCAAGGGGAAGAGATGGAATGAACATAACCCCCAAACTGAAAAGTGGGGAACCTCACTCCGGAAGAATCTCAGTGCTGGGCTAGAATAGTGAGCCCTTTGGCATATCCACGCTCCGCTGGTCCACACCTCAGGCCAACACAGGGTAAACACCAAGGCAGTGGTGATGTCGGTAAAATGTTATATCTTGGCTCTTCAGTCATTCTCTACCTTTATCCTGTTTTGGTAGCTTTATTTTACTCACGTGCTCACCTGTTTTGTTTTGTTTTGTTTTGTTGTTTTTACCTCTGCACTATCAAGACTTTTCTCTCCAGAAAGAATCATAGGTGTATTACCCCCACACCTTAGCAGAAGGCAAGGGTTGGTAAGCTGGTAGGGAAGGCGAGGTACCTGGCTTGCACCTGAAATTCTACCAGTCGTACAGGCTTCCTTTCTTCTTGTAAGGAAAGTAATGATGGCTTTTTTTTTTAATTCTACCACCCATGCATAATGATGGTTTGTTGGTGAAAATGGGATGGGGATAGAGTAGGTGAATATTCATTTCAAGTTATAAATCACAATGCTTAAAAAGTGACTTTCTTGCTACACATCAGCATTTTCTGTGTATGTCCATTTGAAGCCAAGAATAGAGGTGCTATAATAATAAGGACCCGAGATGATCAGCAGATATAATTATTCTTTTTTTTCTCTCTCTCTCTTCTTCTGGGTGTCCTTGAACTTTGATTCTTTGGACAGTCTTGCTTATTCGTTTGGCATAAAGGCCCACCCTGGGACTTGTTTGTTGCTGCCTGGTTCTGTGATTTTCAATGCACTTCCTACTTAAGTTTTTCAAAGTCACTACTAGGGTCGTTTTATAATGCTAATAGCATGCACCCTCTATCAGCTAAAAAGCAATGTCCTTGAAGCATACATTAATTCATAGGTAACAGAAATGTATATTAAATTTTTTCTAATCAATTTCACCAGAGTTGCCGTGAACTGCAGCTCAATAAGCAAGGAGATTAGTAAACCTTAAGTGATGGGGAGAACTCATTTATTAAACATCTTCAACCCTGCCATTCCAGGTTGATTGCAAGGATACCGGGAAGAAAAACTCAACATCTTCAACCCTGCCATTCCAGGTTGATTGCAAGGATACTGGGAAGAAAAACTCAGGAGGAGGAAGGAAGAAGCCAGAAATTCAGTATGCAACGCTGGCCTGAGCCACGCATGGGAAGCCGGTGGGCACCCGTGTGATCTGTGCAGGGGTGTTCTGTGCCCAGGTAAGGAGGCTCCCTGAGGTGTTCTTTCTGAAGACAGAGGATGGCCAGATTAGAGCCTAGCTGTAAGAATTCCAACAGGGTTGACCTTTTTGATGGGGTTTAGTATCATGTCCCAAGAAAGCTGGACTTTCACTAACTCGTCCTCATATTCAGATTTTATTTTATGGATGGCATCTACCTCTCTACCTCAGATTTTATTTTATGGATGGATCACCCCTGGTCAGGCATACCCTATCAGTTTGGATAGCAAGTCAGTCTGAAGTTCGTCTTTATTGATCATTCTACAGTGAAGTTAATTATTTCTGAGATAGTCAAGTCAGGATTTATTGTGGGTGCAATTGGGATCAGCTCAGAATTGTTGAAAAGTGGAAGCATTTCTTTTTCTTTAGGCTGAGGGGTGATTTTCAAATTCTTGCCGGCGGTAGAATCTTTCGGTCAAACAATTTTATGCAGAATCTCAGTATCAAAAAAAAAAATAGATAAAAGTGTATATTCTCTGGGACCCCTGGATTCCAACCATGGAACTTTACCCCAAGACACAGCATGAAGCCTTTCGGGGTGAGATACACTAACCGAAGTGGAAAATTCCTCTCCAAATTTGTACGTGAGCAGAACCTGCTTGCTCTAAGTGGTAGCACATGGAAAGAACCTGGCAACATTGAAGGATGTCATAGGGAGCAACTCTATGAAAGTCATTTTTGTGTTTACTCTGAGGATGTTGTTAAGGATGTGGTTGATGACATCCCACAGTGTTTCCTTTGTGAAGATCTGCTGAAGAAATTTTTCTCTTCCCTCAGGACTACGATTAACCACATTTCTCCCAGGCAACTGGGTAGCTTACACATTATAGGTACTATAAATGGTGGCCCATCTGTGTGCACACCTATAGAGTAGGGTTCACAAACATTACTGCACACTAAAAGCATCTGGGGAGCTTTTTAAATGCGAATTCCCAGGCTCACCAGCCCAATTGCGTCAGAATCTCAAGCTGGGCGCCAGCACTTTTAAAGTTCTCTGAGTGATTCTAATGTGCGACCGAGGTTGAGAACCACCACTGGGAGTCCTTATAGCATGTATTATGGGCATTTTCTCTGGCTATCAGTTTCCCAGTTTGTTCATTCCTTATAGCTTTTCATTAGCCTTGACAGTCTTTCTTTGAAACGAGTGGATGTGCACATATACATATATCCACACATTAGTTAATGATGATCAGATAAATGTGTTGGGAATCGTTAGTTTCTTTTAGAGTAGAATCCAGTTATTGTTACCACTTCCCCCTATAGTACACATGCTGGTCTGGATTCTCCAAGAAGCAGACACTAAGATAGGGTTAGGTGTGTAGGAAATTTATCTGGGAAGACGCCTGGGAGGAAAAATGGACAGGGAGCTGGGAGGACTAGGAGACCATCGATGCTGGCTGTTGTCCTGACCTTGGGGAGAGAGGGAGAGGAGGAATGGATGGGGAAAGAGTCACAGCTGGGGGTTCAGTTCTGGGAACATTTGGCAAAGCCAATAAGGAGCCCTTGAACTCAAGTCGCCAGTCAGAGGAGTTCAAGGCTCCCAGGGACTGGCCAGACTTAGCATACTGTGACGCTCAGCCATTGCTTGGGAGCACCCGAAGGAAGGGTAGCCTCGCACTAATGGGGCGGTGGATTCCTCAGCACAGCACCTGGGCCCATATGTCAACTATGCTTCCTGCGGTTGGGAGGAACATTTTTATGGTGGCCACAGTATACCAGTGAATTCTTTTTGCACTCTGATTCTTCCCATTATTTGTGTTAAGAAATAGCAAAGGATTACAAGGGATGAGAATGCATCACAGGAGGATGAAAGAAAGCATCAGAGCCAAGAAAGTGACCACTGGGGATGGATGAAGGTGGTTGTAGGAGGCAGAGTGGGCAATGCATAGAGCATTAGTCCTGGTCCAGCAGCGGAGCAAACAGAAGGATGTGAAACGGGGGGGGGGGGGGTGTACAGAAATGACAACTGAGAGAGGGTGCTGTTTCCGGAATGAGCAATTTGGACAAGGAGTTAAAAGGACTGTGCTGGTTGGACCTCAGCAGAAGTCATCTGATTACGGAATGGATGTCACTTGCACGTAAGGAGTGGAGGCATATTTCAGCGTGGGAAGGCTGCGTCGCACCCATTTCTTCTGCAAAGCACATTCTGACGTTTAATATTAAGAAACACCATTTCTTTAACTTAGTGGTTTGCTTTCCTGGTTTTATATCATAATCACTTGGGAAGCTTAAATAGACTAATGACTGAGACCCTATCAGAATAATTAAATCAGGATTTGTTTAAGGGCAAGTACAAGTATCTGGATATCAGTATTTTTAAAAGCGCCTCAGGTGATGGTTTAGCTCAGATATAGCTGCTTTGGCAAATGGATCCAAAAACCACTAGCGGCGCATGTGAAGTGCCCATGAATAAAATGTACATTTATTCACATAAATATCTGAGAATGACTTGAGAATGTGGGCATTGTACAAGGTGCTTCAAAGTGCAAAGATTTAACATTAAAATAATCCATGAAAATTGTATTTTCAGCCTGACTCTCCCTGTTTGCATCAAAGACCGTAATAAAAACATTATCTGCTCTATCACACCAAAATTATGGAAAGAACCACTTCCCACTCCTTTTTTACATTCTTCTTCTGAATGCAGGGCAAAAATGGGTTTCCATTTCTTAAAAGGCTAAAGCGGATATGAGATAAGGCTGTATAGGTCTGCTGCATGGGAGAGAGTTCTTTTCTGAGAGTTCATTTTGACAATTACCCATTAAATATTTACCCCGGACTTGGTGCTATGCAGAGCACAGGAGATGTGCCACAAGATGGAATGAGGATATGCAGACCCAGCCATGCCTGAGAACAGAAGGGTCTGGAGTTGCAGCTCTAACAAAGGCCGAGACTTTCCGAGTGGAAATGTGAGAACCATCGAGATAGAAATGAACCACCTGGAAGGTAGTCCAACATTCACTAAAGGACCAGAAGTAGTAGTGTAGTAATTTCATTTTCAGAGCAAATCAGCGATCATTGATTAAGAACATCCTATGCGCCAACCCTGTGCAGGATACTTCACCTGATTTCATATGGAAAACCCTGGGAATTTGTCTCATCTGCTTTTTAGGAGTTGCCTGGGATTGGCATGGAGAGAATTAAGTCATTTTCCGTGGAAAAGTTCCCATGGTAGGTTGAATAATGCCCCCCACCTCCAAATTGTCCTAATTCCCAAACCTGTGAATATGATGCATTACATAGCAAGTGGGACTTTGCAGGGGGGATTAGGTTAAAGACTTTGAGATGGGGATTATGCAGGTAGGTCCACTATAATCACATGTGTCCTTGGAAGAGGAAAACTTTCCTAGCTACAGTCAGACAGAGAGCAATATGGCCTGCATTGTTGGCTTTGAAGATGAAGGAGGAGCCAGAAAGGGCAGGCAGTCCCCAGAAGTGAAAAAAGGCAAGTAAAAGGATTCTTCACTAGAGTTGCCAGAAATGAGAGTGGTCCTGCTGGCACCTATTTGGTCCAGCAGTGCCCACATCGGGTTCTGACGTATGAAACTATAAATAATAAATTTGCGTTGTTAAAAGCCGTTGCATCTCTGATCATTTGTTACGGCAGCAACGGGAAACTAAGGCAGTCCTTGAAGGATCCCAGATCCATTTGTAGAGAGATGAGGATGCTTAATTTTATTGTTTTTTTTCAACTTTTCGTTTTGAGATCATTTTAGACTTACAAAGAGTTGCAAACAGAACAGTGTCCATATCCCCTTTACTCAGCTTTCCATAATGTTAACATCGTATATAATAATAGTAAAATGATCAGTATCAAGCAATTAATGTTGGTACAATACTATTAACTAAACTACAGGTTTTATACAGATTTTACCAGTTTTTCCACCAAAGTCCCTTTTTTCTGTTCTGGGATCTCACTTTGCATTTAGTTGTCACGTGTCCTTGGTATCCTCCACTGGGACAGTTTCTCAGACTTTCCTCGTCTTTCATGCCTGTAGAATTTCTTTAATGTGGGTTTGTCCAATGTTTTTTCATGATTAAGTCGAGGCTATGCATTTTTGCAAAGAAAACCATGGAGAAGATGTGCCTTTCTCAGGTCATCATATCAAGGATACATGGTGTTGGTTTATCTTATTACTGGTGATGTTAACCTTGATCACTTGGCTACGGGTGTTTCTACTATAAAGTTCCATCTTTCCTTTAAAAATATATATTTTTGTATATGTATACATATACACAAATATCCTGTTTCCCCTTAAACATCTGCCCACTAATTTTATTATCAACCGATGATTCTTCCCTGCAGCAATGACCACTGGAGCATGATCATGGGGACTTTGTAGTTCCCTTATTTCTTCTACATTTACTAGTGGGCATTCTGTAATGAAGTGTTGTTTCTTCTCTGCCTTTTATTTATTTATTTATTTACTTATTTATTTATTTATAACAGTATGGACTCAAGGATATTTATTTTATGCTTTGGGTTATGATACAATCCTATTGTTATTTATTTTGTTGCTTAAATTGTTTCAGAGTTGGCCACTGGGAGCTCTATCAGGTAGGACCCTGTGCCTTTTCAATATGCCTTCATCACCTTTTCTTTTCTTTTCTTTTCTTTTCTTTTCTTTTCTTTTCCTTTTCTTTCTTTTCTTTTCCTTTTTCTTTTCTTTTCCTTTCCTTTCCTTTCTTTTCCTTTTCTTTTTCTTTTTTCTTTTTCTTTTTCTTTCTTTTTCTTTTTCTCTTAGCATTGCTCATCCTGACTTTTTTTTGTCCCCAGGAATCAACCGCTTCTTCAAAGAGTGTCCTGGTTTCTTTTATTGGAAAATAATATTTAGAAACCAAGATCTGGGCACTGGGTATGCTTATTGTTACTGGGGTGTCATTGCTTCTGGGTAGACAAAGCTAGAGATAAACTAACTGTATATAAACTAACCCATGCATATACACATATTTATATATATTCTGTATCATTCTGTGTGTGTGTGTGTGTTTTAAATCATCTCCTACCGATTTCTCCACGTCAGTCCTGCACCATAGGGTTTATTTTAACTTCCTCCCTTTTCTTATTTAGAACTTATTTCTCCATCAATAAGAAACCTGGTACTCAATATATTTACTTACTTTATTTTTTAAAGATGAGCATACCTTACTTGAAAATCTCCCCCCTCCGTTGACCATATCACTGACCAGTCCAAGCTGTCAGTTGCTAGTTGGGTTCTAGAAGAATGTTGAGGTGTTCCCTAGGTTTTGTTGTGGCTGGTGCTTCCACGGTAACTGGGCAAAGCCCAGTGGTAGATCAGTGCCGTGGAGGAGCTGCTATCCTCTGCAAAGCTTGGATTTGGGCTAATTCTTGGGAAGCCAGTAGAGGAGATCCTGCCCGAAGACCTGAATCCACAACTCACCTTCGATGACATCCAGTGGGAGACAGTGACATGTTCACTCGTCATTGCCTTATTTCTGAGTCTTTTATTTCTACTCAGACGTGTTCAGTCTGTTAGAAGCTGGCTTTCTGTAAGACGTGAAAAGCAGCTTTTGGAAACATGGGCTGCCTGGATTAGGGAGACATGCCAACTAGCTGACAAGCTGAAGGCTACTAGAAAGGAGTATACAGGGATTAAATCATTTTCAGAGAATGCCAGGCTAGAGAAAGAGTTCTTAAATATAACTAGCCTTACGGACACCTGCAGAAAGGTAAAGAGGGTGGGCTTGATGCTGATGGAGGAATTAACTCCCCTGGGTCGAGAACTGCAAGAAGGGAGATCCAAATGTTCAAAACGGGAAGGGGAGATGGTAGAGATGTTTAAAATGCCTGCGGCCTCAAAAGACGTCATGAGACTTACCACATCACAAGGAGATTTTCCAAACCTGCCAGGAGGCCAAGAGCCAAGTGCTGATGGTCCCTTCCCCAGGAGAGGGCCTAGGTTTTAAAGTGCTGTGCCCTCCTTTCCAACAGGCCTCCAGAGCCACCAGGCTGTGTTCGCCTACCTTGACCTCTATCACAAGGTCACTGAGGCCTACGGATCCAGGAGAGCCCCCCCTCTCTGAGGTAGTTCCTTCACCTCCACATGCTGGATGCAGTGGTGAGCTCCTTCATGGTTCATATCTCCAAATATAAAGAGTATTGGACTTCCTGGATGAAACCAAGAAATAAGGGATTTTCTCTTCAGGTCAAGTTTGGATGACCTCTCATTAACAGTAAAAAAACAAAAACAACAACAACAAAACACTTAAACTAGTCTTACTCAAATTAAATCTTCATCAAACTACATTTCCTAACATAACCTTGTGTTCATATCATTTCCATATTAATCTTATAAGTGAACTTTTTCTATTTTATTCTGTGTGTAAATATTGTAATTTGAAAACATATGCAACGTTAGTTGTCAACAGCAATATACTTTTCCCAGCATTTTCTTGTATATGTTTACTTACTAGTTCAACCCTGTTATGTATATAAAACAGTATCAGAATTGTGAACCTATAGCCCCGTGAGGAACAAATTTATCAACTCCAGCATTTGTGTGCAGTTCTTTCTGTATTTAGCCTTACAGTATCCAGTCAAAACACTGTTTTCCAAAGATGCTAGGTCAGCTGCTTTCTTCCCCACTGCTTAATTTTCTAACCATTTTTGCAACTTTCCTATTATTTCAACATATAAGATGACATACAATTCACTCATTTTCATGTGCTCAACTTAAAAACATCCTTTTTGAGCAGACCAGTGCTTTTGCATCTGAGACTAAGCTTGGAAATCTTGGGCTCTAATACTTTGGCTTTCAACGTTTTTAGTCCTGGGTAAGCTGTTAATTCTGCAAAGTTCAATAAATCACCGCGCAGCACTCACCAGTCTTGGATGGCGCAGACAGCTCTAGGCACAAGTGTCGACTTCCAGCCTTAAATGGTGACTGCAGTATGTCCGTTTCACTCTTCTAGCTAGAATCCAAGCTTCCTGAAGGCCTTAATTCAGTGTTTACGTCCTTGTCGCAGTCCAACTTGGCCACAACACATGCTCAAAAAGTTTTCTCATTTTTATCCATGATAAATAGAAGTGCAAGATTATTGACACTGAGTGTAATGGGTCTTGTGCTACCAGAAAAAGAGGTCATTTCTTCTCCCGCCCCCCCCCCCCCCCCGGAGTCCTTTTTCCTGCATGCCCTCCTGTCGCCTGTCTTGCCTGGCTAACAATTATGGTAGGTCTAGACTCATGTAAAGCATTCTTGGACTTCCCCCTTCCCTCCATTGTCATCAGGGAGACTAGACTCTCTCCTCTCATACATGGTGTGCAGACCCCCTGGATAAAGTGATGACACTGTGATGTAATTACTGATTTTCTTGTTCATCTCCCTTGCAAGGTAGCCCGTTTTTTTGCGTGCTGGCTTTGGATCTTCTCCATCTTAGTGTCTCCAAGCATGTGACTTGCAGGGAATAGATGCTCAACAGGGGTTCACTGAATATATGGATAACATTAGCAGCTAGAGGAGTGATGTTACAGGTGCATTAACATGTATTGTCATCTGGTCTTGGGAGCAGGACGGTCTGACCCTTGGGGAAGGGTAGGCACTTACAAACAAAATTAGAATGCGAAGGCATCGGGCTTTCTGGGAACCAAAAAATAACAGGGAAGAGAAATAATATTTATCAAGCACCTATCACATGTCACTTTACCAGATACTTCACATGTATTATCTCTCATTCAGGTGACTTCTTGTCATTGTACAGAAGAGAAGCGTCTAGTGCTGGAAAGCGGGTGGTTAAGAACTTGTCTGGTCCTCACAGCTCTTAATTTCAATATATCTCCCATCTTCCTTTAAAATCAATACTCTTCCATTCTATCATATTGTTTGGAGGGAGAGAAATGCATTAAATTAATTTGCGAAATTATTAGAAAGGTAAATGAAAGAACTTTATTCTGTAAAAATAATTTGAAATGAACGAGAATCCTTAAAGTGAGGCCAAGCTGCATTTCATTAGCACAAGAGAGGCAAAATCTCCTGTTATTGCCAGGGGTACACTTGACAAGTCCTCTAAACGATAGTTGAGCTCCTTGAACAATTTTGTTCATTTTTAATACAGGCCTGAAGGATAAAACTTGAAAGAATCAAACTTGGCAGGCACTTAGACATTCAATATACCTATCAGAAGCTATAGTTGTTATTTTTTGTCTAGGATACATGGCCTGTCACTCTTCCCCCTCCCCCCCCCCCCCCCCCCCAGATTCAAGCAGTCAAAAGATCATGGTGTTATTGATTTTGGTACAAGAAACTAGCTGAGCAAAGACTTCCCTTTATCCCTACGGTCTCACTCATTGGACTGGAGCATCTCGGTATCAGAATGTGGTACAACTTTTATTGAGTCTGAACTTGGCTCCGGGAGACTTGACAGAGAATGATGAGGTCTTATTTTTAATATCCAACGTCTTTCAAATAGATTCTTTACAGAACATAGTTTTTGTTCTGCACATTATGATTAGAAGAGGGAAATTGGTTACACTTCAAAATTTTCTCCAAACATAGTGTTGCAACCGGTTTTGCTTTCCAGCCAACTTTGTGGGCTTGGCAAGCAAGTTATCAGCAAGAGCATCTTCAAATGAAGCACCAGCTTTCGCTTCCCCATGGGTGATCACTCTTCCACTTCAGAAGATATTCATTGCCCCCCAAGTTAGACATGCAAGAGGTCAGGCTAATACTTTTCCAAGTACAGTGTCCCACTCGACAATATATAATTGTACTGTTTCATCAAGCTGATTAAAATGTTTTATTACATCCTGTGACAAACAACCTTCTTACTCAGAACAAAGAATAATTGTGAATGAGGAAGTGGAAAATAACTTAAAGCATTTACTGGATGAGGAATATAAACAACTAAAAAACATGAGCCAGAAAAATGTTAGCATTTATCTGTCAGCCTCTTTTTTTTTTTACTGCATCCAAGCTATTTAAGAATCATGTCTGAAGGGATAAATTCAATTTTTCTTTAAGGAATTGAAAAAAAAAAAACCTTCAGCTTCGTTTCTCCTTTACTCATGATTGTATAGAAGCATTTTGGACGATTGAAAGACAGACTGAAAATCTACAAAATAATCTAAAGTTAGAAGAAGATTATGGGGCTACCTTTTGGTATAAGATATACTCATGAAAAATAAAAATCCACCCTTTGAGCTGAGAAGTAATTTTAATAGCTTGTTGAAACTAAAGCCTTACAGCTGTGCTTGGTAAGCTTTTTTTCTATTCTTTTTTTTCTCATGCAAATAAAACCAAGAAAAACATACAGCCATGCAAACCCCACCTCAGGCAAGTCTGAGAATATATTATTTCTCAGAACTCAGTTGGATTTATGGTCTATCTAATGTGGACTCTGCTCTTAGAAGATAAATATAGGAAATAATTTCAAAAGGATAACACATTTGCTTAAAACAAACACAGTTTTCTGGCTCTTCCTTTCTCTTACCGTGCCTGTAGCTTTAGATTTTATTATCTTCATTCCTAATTTTTTTTTTTTTCTGTACCCGAGCCCTGGGCTCTAAATGGGTTCTGGGTACACATTATGCACTCAGTAAATTTTATGGAGCGAACTCATGAGTTTTAGGGAAAATAAAAACCTCCTTGTTGCATACAGTCAAAGACTGTTTATTGTTACTCAGATTTTCTCCCAGCATAAGCCACGCCTCCACGGTAAGGCATAGCTCTGTTCAAGTCCCCAGTGCATCACTGTATCACTTTGACACCAGGGTAGCAACAATGGAGCATCCACGTGGGGACACACTTGAGCCAAATCAGGTCCAAGCACAATACACTCAGAGTTGCCCTCAGTCTCCTCGATAGAGGAGATAGGCGATCGCAGGGAAGTTAACTAGGAAAAAGAACTGTAGGGAGCACTTTTTCTCCAAGCCTTCTTCCCATAATTCCAAAGACACCACTCACGTGCACCAGCCGCCACTTCCCCCCCCCCCCCCCGCCCTGCCACACACACACAATATATGTGAATGTCGGCTGTTTCCACACATGCTATAGGGGCTACCTGTTGTTTTTGCTTGATCAATATTCCTTACCCTTCTTCTGATAATAGAGCTCTATCTTTCAGGAACCTCCTCTCTTTCATTCTCAGAACATGCTGTTTTTGTGTGGCTAACCACACTCCCTATACAGAGAACTAATCATCATCACCATCATAGCAATAATCAAGGTATCTGATTTATGGCGTGTACACATGCACCAGACTTGTTCTAAGCACATAACATCTATGAACTCTGTTTTCACAATGCTCGTATAAGCTCCAACTCTTATCTCCATTTTGCAGTCAAAGAAAATGACTCACAGCACACAACCAACATGTAGAGGAAGTGAGATTTCAATCCAAGTCACCTTGGAGCTCCACGCTCATAATCATATGTTAAAATGCCCTGAGCCAGGCCATTCACGGTGTTTCTTACACTTAGCTACGGCAATTGCTTGACGTGTGGGCATGTGACCCAAGCTTGGGCAATGAGAGCCTTCCCTGGGACTTAGACTAGATATCGGGAAAGATGATATGCTCTTTTTTGCTGGAGTGCTAAGCTGATATGATGTGGGTCTGCAGCTTGTGACCATCTTTCGCCTTCCGGGGAAGAGTGTGCCTGACAATGATTTCCCCATAGATGAAAGCAGAACTCGGAGAGAAAAAGATTCCTGAGGACATCATTTCAGCATCTGGTTTTCTATATACCAAAAGCTAGACATTGCTTGTTTTGTTTAACTGAATATAAATTAATTTTCTTTTTCCAGCTAGAATTTTAGTTGAAACACACTAGAATCTTACCTGATATACACATACGTGCTCTCTGTCTTCTTGACAGTAAAAAATATTTTCTAAAATTCCTTGTAGCTCTAGCAGTCTGTCAATCAACTATTGCTGGAAAGAGTTCTATGGTTAAATGCAATTCTGCTTCTCTATAGCTATCACTTGACTATGTTCTTTCTTCCCTGCATGCATCCCTAAATAATCCCTTCATTTATACAGCTTTATTCCTCTTGGTCTGAATCACAGAAATCTCAGCTTCTGCCTACTTTTAGTATGACCGGTAATAGGTAGAGTCAGGAGGGCTCAAATTGGAAGCACTGTATAGCAGGCTTCAGGTTTGACTTTGGTAATGGTCTCAGCAAGACTTCCGTGGAATTGAGGTTTGATAAGCAGAAATTGACTGAGGCAGAACCACAGTCAGGACTAACAGATCAGACAGGCTGTGAGTTGCTTATACATAAGAGTCAAGACCAGATAAGAGTGAGGTAGGCTGAGGCCGAGGCTGGATCAAGAGCACAGAAACAAGAAGGAAGATTCATGACAGTAGCATAGAAGGATCCCGAACTCATCTTATCCCATGAGCACAACACATCTATAGCTACGTATGCAATAATCCCTCTGAAAGGATCTGAAAGCTAGCTGAACAATGCCTTTAAAACAAAGGATAAAAAGGCAACATCAAGACAGGTAGGAGAGGTGGAGACATGGTCTCACAAAGACCCAACCCCAGTCGGGTGGGATCTCATAATATGGAACTTGTTCCTGAACAGCAAAGAATTTGTGCACCACTTAAGGCACCCAACATTTGGGACCTGCACTGGAGAGATGAGCCCCAAGATGTCTGGCCTTGAAAACCAACAGGGTTTACTTCCAAGAGAACCATAGGGCTCTAGGGAACAAAAAAATATGCTCTTAAGGTTCTCACACATTCACCCTGAGACTCAGTGCAAAAATCAATAGTTTGAAATGGGCCAAAACCACATGCAAAGGAAACTTATTTGTTAATCTTAAAGCATCTTCCGGGGACTTTGGGGACTTTCTCCAGGGATGGGGCATTCATAGTGTCATTTTGTGGTCTTCTGCTTTGTTGGGGCTGATGCTGGTGGGTGCCATTTTTGCATCCCACCTCTAGCCTACTAGCTCTGGGGACCTTCCCACTCCTGAGTGCGGCAGTCGTGGCCTATCCAGCCACAGGCCAACCAAGTGCCCTGCCAACCATGTGTCACAACTGTGGCCTGCCCTGCCACAGTGGGCAAGCATGCACAGCCCACACAGGGGATGTCCCTTGAGCATCTGGCCCTAGTGGCCAGAAGGGGATTGTGTTTCTGGGCCTGATGGGTCTGAAAGAATTAAGGAGACAGTTCTTGGCAGGCTATGACCCTCAGGGCATTGTACAAACAGCAGACTGAAACACATCCCCAGTCTTCATGTGAAAAGGGCCTATTTTCTTGTCAGGAGCTTCAGCCTGAGGGCCAGGCTTCAGGTTGCCACACATCTAGAGGCTACAAGATGTGCTCTCAGGGACCATGGGCAGAGAAACACAGTATCAGCACCCTCCCTTGGCCTCACCAGAGCTCTCCAATACTTCCCACGAAACAGCTTATACACACATCTAAAGCCATAATTTTTGTAGCAGTCACTCAGCGGACACTTCTAGATCTCCTTGTCTGAAGTTGACAGGGTTTATGATTCAGATATTCAAGACTGTATATATGTACATACTTTGAAAGCTTTTGCCTGAGGATCTGGCTTATAATTAGCCTGAAACTAGGTATTGACTGAGATTTCTCCCTTTGGAACCCTAACAGGTTTCTGGCACACCCTCAAAACCTGGGACCTATCAAGGACAAAACAGGCTCCTTAGACAATCACAAAATTCTGAGAAGCAACCAAAAGCGAGGGCGAGGTTGAATAAAATTCACCTCCTACACAAAGTCACTCCTTCAAGACTGGGAGAGATAGCTGTTTGGGCTAGCACATAAAAACAAACACAGAGACGGGCGCCTGGGTGGTTCAATCAGTTAAGCGTCCTACCTTGGCTCAGGTCATGATCTCATGGTTTGTGAGTTCGAGCCCTGCATCCGGCTCTATGCTGACAGCTCGGAGTCTGGAGCCTGCTTCGGATTCTGTGTCTCCTCTTCTCTCTGCCACCACCCCCCCCCCAAACCTTGCTCATGCTCTGTCTCTCTCTCTCTCTAATAAAATATCTCTCATTCGATAATAAATAAACATAAAAAAAATAAAAACAAACAAACACAGAGAGTCAAAGGAATGAGGAGACAGAAGACTGTGTTCCAAATGAAAGAAGAAAATAAAACCTCAGAAAAAGAGCTTAATGAAATGGAGGTAAGTAATCTACCTGATGAAGAATTCAAATTAATGGTCATAAAGATGCTCACTGAACTTGGGAGAAGAACGGATGAACATGTGAGAACTTTAACAAAGAGATAGAAAACATAAGAAACTACTAAACAGAAGTCACAGAGCTGAATAATACAATAACTTAACTGAAAAAAAAAACTAGATAGTTTAAACAACAGACTAAATGAAATAGAAGAATGGATCAGTGGCTTAGAAGACAGGGCAGTGGAACTCCCCCAACCAGGGTGGCAAACAAAAAAGAAAATAATTTTTTTAAAAAACTGAAGCTAGCTTAAGGGACTGTGAGACGACATTAAACAGAATAGTATTTGCACCATAGGCTTCCCAAAAGGAGAAGAGAGATGGAAAAAGGTAGAACACTTATTTTTAAAAATAATGGCTGACATTCTCCTTAACCTGGGTAAGGAAACAGACATGCAGCTCCAGGAAGTTCAGAGAGTTCCAAATAAGATGAACCCAAAGAGATATACACCAAGATACATTATAATTAAAATACACAAAGTGAAAGGTAGAGAATGTTAAAAACAGCAAGACAAAAACAACTTTTGCATACAAGGAAACCCCCATAAGATTATCAGCTGATTTTTTCAGCAGAAATTGTACAGGTGGGAGTGTGTTGAAAGGAAAAAAGTAAGTAAGTATACTCTTGGCAAGGTTACTATTCAGAATTGAAGGAAAGATAAAGAGTTTTCCAGACAAGCAAAAACTAAAGGAGTTTATTATCACCATTAAACCAGCCTTATAAGAAATATTAAAGGGACTTCTTTAAGTTGTAAAGAAAAGATGCTAACTAGAAACAAGAAAACAAATTAAAGTAAAAATCTCACTGGTAAATGCAAATACATAGTTAGAAGTAGTGGATTAGCCACTTATAAAGCTAACATGAAGGGGAACCTGGGTGGCTCAGCCGATTAAGTGTCCGATTTCGGCTCCAGTCATGATCTCATGGTTTGTGGGTTCGAGTCCCGTGTCAGGCTCTGTGCTAACAACTCAGAGCCTGGAGCCTGCTTCGGATTCTGTGTCTCCTTCTCTCTCTGTCCCTCCCCCACTCACACTCTCTCTTTCTCAAAAATAAGTAAACATAAAAAAAAAATCTTTAAAAGAGAATAAAGCTAATGTGAACATTGAAAGCCAAAAGCAGTAAAACTAACTATAATAATTAGTTAAAGGATACACAAAATAAAAAGATACAAAATAGGGCATCAAAAAAGAACATGGGTGGGTGTTAAAATGTAGAAGTTTTAGAATCCACCAAAACTTAAGATACTATCAATTTAAAATAGACTGTTTTAGACATATAGGATGTTATATGTAAACCACATGGTAACCACAAAGCAAAAATCTATAGCAATCACACAAAAGACAATGAGAAAGGAATTTAAATATAACACTAAAGAAAATCACCAAACCACAAAAGAAGAGAGCAAGAGAAGAAAGAAACAGAGAAAGACAAAAACAGCCAGGAAACAAACAACAAAATGACAATAAGCACATACCTACCAATAATAACTTTAAATATAAGTGAACTGAGGGGCGCCTGGGTGGCTCAGTTGGTTAAGCCTCCGACTTCGGCTCAGGTCACGATCTCGCGGTCCGTGAGTTCCAGCCCCGCCGGGCTCTGGGCTGATGGCTCAGAGCCTGGAGCCTGTTTCCGATTCTGTGTCTCCCTCTCTCTCTGCCCCTCCCCCGTTCATGCTCTGTCTCTCTCTGTCCCAAAAATAAATAAACGTTGAAAAAAAAAATTTTTAAAAAATATATATAAGTGAACTGAATTGTCAAATCAAAAGACACAAAGTAGCTGAATGTATTTAAAAAACAAGGCCTGAATCAGGAAGAAATAGAAAATCTGAAAAGGCTAGTTACTAGTAAGAAGGTTGACTCAGTAATCAAAAACCTCCCAACAAGCCAATGTCCAGGACCAGAAAACTTCACTGATGAATTTTTTCTTCTACTTTGCTGGTGAATTCTATCAAACATTCAAAGATCTAACACGTATCTTTCTCAAACTCTTCCGAAAAAATCGGAGAGGAAGGAATGCTTCCACATTCATTTTACAAGACTGGCTTTACCTGATACCAAAACCAGATAAGACCATACACAAAATGAAAATTACAAGACAATATCCTTAATATGCATAGATACAAAAATCCCCAACAAAATATTAGCAAACTGAATTCAACAGGACATTAAAAAGATCATATACCACCCAATCAAGTGGGATTTATTCCAGAGATGCAAAGATGGTTCAACACCTGCAAATCAATCAATGCGATATAGCACATTAACAAAATGAAGGATCAAAATCATACGATCATCTCGAGAAACACAGGAAAAACATTTGTCAAAATTCAACACTCATTTATGATGAAAATTCTGAACAACCTGGCTATAGAGGGAAGATATCATGTCATACCTGTTAGAATGGCTTTAATCAAAAAGAGGAAATAACAAATGTTGGAGAGGATATGGGAAAAAGACAACCCTTGTACACTGTTACTGGGAATGGAAATTGGTTCAGCCATTATGGAAAACAATATAGAGGTTCCTCCAAAAATTGAAAATAGAACTACCATATGACCCAGCTATTCTACTTCTGGGTATTTATGTAAAGAATACAAAAACTGTAAAATATACATGCACTTGTACAAAATATACATGCACTTCTATGTTCATTGCAGTATTATTTACAGTAACTAAGATCTCGAAACAAAGTAAGTGTCCAGCGATGGACAAATGGATAAAGAAGATGTATATATACATAATACACAGTGGAATACTACTTAACCATAAAAGAGAAAAGAATCTTGCCATTTGCCACAACATGGATGGAACTTGAGGGTATTATGGGGAGTGAAAGAAGTCAGACAGAAAAAAAGGCAAATGCCATAGGATTTCATTTATATGTGTAATCCAAAAAGCAAAACCAACAAATAAGACAAAAGCAAACTTAAAGGTACAGGGAACAGATCAGTGGTTACCGGGGGGGAAAGGGGTTGGGAAGCGGGAGAAATGAACGGAGTGGCTCAGGTGCATGGTGATGGGCAAGAAGGGGACTTAGAGTGGTAACCACTTTGTATTCGATACACAAATATTGGATTATAATGTTGTACGCGTAAAACTTACATAATGTTATATACCAATTTTACGTCACTTAAAGAAAAAACACACGGAAACAAATATGGCAGAAACCAAAGCCTGGTTCTAAGGCAGCCCTAGGAATCCGGGGTTGACTTTTGCTGTTGTTCCCACCCAGCATCCGGTCTCCCTTCCCGTGATTACAGTACTTTTGTTCTGTCAAGAGACTCCTCCCTCACTCTTTGTGCATGTGGTTCCAGAAAGCTGATGCTGATTCCTTCCTAGGATCTAGGGTGGAGCTTGCAGGGTAAGCTAAATCAATCAGTGTGTTCTACCTCCCAGTCACTGGGTTTGGTTCAGGGATGGCATATGACTTAAATTAGGTCTATGGGGGCCAGGATAAGGAATTTCAGAATGAGTATTTCAGCAGTTGGAAGGTGGACTTGGTATTTCTAGTTGGACCTAAAACCTAAAAAGTTTATAAGGACTGAATCTGCTGCCACCACCTTATTAGCATGGGCACCCTGTGTCCAAATTCACCATGAAGGAAGACACAGTTGTAAATGAAGGGAAGGGAAACAACTAGATCCTAATGACATTGATTTGGCCCTGAATCCAGCAGAATCTGAAGTCATCAAGCCTACTGTCAGATTTTCTCATTATGTGGGGCAGTAAATCCCTTTTTCATGTAATCTAGATTGGTTTGGGTCTTCTACCTTTCGCAACCAGATGGACCACTTGCTTATAAAGGGTGTCACATGGTCTGTCTCATTACCAAATTTTCTATCCATGCACAGCGTTTGAATGAGGATCTCTCAGGCTCCATAAAAATGTCGTAGTTGTACATTTTTTTTTCTCAAGTAAGTACGTAAAGGTCGTGCCTTCTGGATGAGAGGACAGGGAGAAGGTGCAGATGAACACAGGACTAGGTTGATGGCATGAATCTGAGAATGATTCTGGAAGCCCTTAAATGCAGACACCCCCGATTAATCACAGCACTTTTTAGATTAAGATGGTCCAAGAGATGCTTTCAAATGGACAGTTTTGATATGGGTGGGCCCCATAGTCCTAAAGAATGGCTCAGCATTCAGAGTTAAGATCATGGGATGTCAAGCAATGGTGTGATTCCTCGACAAAGGATCCCACGGTCTATGAGAAAGGAGGGGAGGGGTTGGTTGAGGTCTTGAAAGAGTTGCCAACCAACCAACGGGAACATTGATTTCCAGTGGTCACTGGAAGCATCTGAGACTCCTGTGTCCTAAGCATCCTTCTGTCTTTTGCAAGTGCCACCATGTGGTTAGATTTTTATTGCCTAGGATGTATATGTGGTTTATGAGGTACCCCTCATAAAGTCCTCTGGACTTTCCGGATTATCTCATAACCTCGGCTTTAGTGTTTTCTGACCTGGGTTTTCCTGCCATTTCTGGTTCAGAGCACATGAACGATGTGGCCTACTGGCAGCCCTGACCAGTCGGCTGGCTCATATGAATGTTCATTCTGTATGGAGGAAAGACACCCCTTGTCCACAGCTCCATGAACACTTCAGCCTGAGCTAGGAAAGGAGCTGAACATTGCTTATGTCCTATTGCACTTAACTCAGGCACTTGCAAAGAGGAACCAAGGCTGGGACCTTACAGTCCCAGCGTGATGGTTCTGGAAGCTCTGGCCATGGGGTTTCAGGTGATGGATCTGGTTTGTGTCCAGGTCTTCCATTTTGTATCCTGGGCAATGTGGAGGCTTCCATCCCACTGTGAAGGAGATGTCTTAGCTGTGGGGTCTGCAGGCTGAGTCACAGTGGACAGGAACAGAGACAAAGCCATATGTTGGCAGCTACAGAAGGCAGGAGTTGGAGTGGACATAATTACTGACGAAAGTAGAGTGATGGCTTGGTGTCAGATGGAGGCCCCTGACAGGGCATGGACTGGACTCTATACACAAAAATCAAGGCCAGGGAGCAGATAGCACAAACCAGGCTTGGTCAACAAGGGAAATCAGGGCTGGAGAAGCAATAGAAACAGAAGCATAAACCAGAAGCAGAACAAGGGACCAGCCACTGTCTTCTTGCTTTGCCAGGATTCCATGAGCTTCTTTCTTTCTTTCTTTCTTTCTTTCTTTCTTTCTTTCTTTCTTTCTTTCTTTCTTTCCTTCTTTCCCTTCCTTCCTTCCTTCCTTCCTTCCTTCCTTCCTTCCTTCCTTTCTTTTTGGAAGAGAGAGAGAGAGAGAGAGAGAGAATCTTAAGCAGGCTCCACACCCAGCACAAAGACCAATATGGGTTTCAAACTCATGACTGTGAGATCAAGACCTTATTCAAAATCAAGAATCAAGTGTTTGACCGACTAGGCCACTCAAGCACCCCCAACATGGGTTTTTATTTTGCCTAAACCCCCGTCTAGAATTGTTCTACACCTTACAGGTATCAGGCCCTACCTTTCTGAATTTTTTTTTCTTAAGAACCTTGTGTTCAGTATTCTCTAGATGGGCTCCCAGAGGGCTAGCTAATATGGGAAGTTTGGCTCCTCTGAATGCTGAAGAAAAGAGCTGGGGCCAGTTCTTCCAAAGCCTGAAATTTCCAGTAGATTATTCCCATCTACTCCCACTTAATGTTGCACTGTGAGTTCTTGAAATCTTAGTGTTTGTTTGTGCCTATATGTTCCTTTCAGAGAAATCACTTTAAGAGTGTTTGTTTTTTTTGGGGGGGGGGGCTAAAAGGACTTCCTCAAAAATATGAAATTTCTCCAAGTCCATAGCTACTTGGTAATTTTGAATAATGAAAGAATGTATACAGTGCTACAGATTTGGGGGGATTTATACCCTTACTTACAAATAGGTTTTAGGGTAATTCGAAATAGAAAAAATTATAAACTATGTAAAAGGATAAAACCAATGAGTTACATTATCTGATACATCTGAATAAACCAGCTCCTTGGGAGATACAATCTTTTTCCTGGTACTAAAAGGAACATATTGTATATGTGTACGTCCTAACAGAGGGAACACAGAACCACTTCCTGGACAATATCTTCAACAGCAGTTTCAGAGACAATTGAATAGTGTTCATGAGCACAAGCTTTGACGTCAGACTGCATAGGTTCAAATCCCAGCTCTACGGATTTCTACTTGTGTGACCCTGGGCGAGTCTCATCTCTCTAGGTCTTAGTTTTCTTACTTGTAAAATGGGAACAATAATAGAAGCATTTTCATTTCATTGTTGGGAAGATTAAGTGAATTACTATATAAGAAATTAGAATCCTGTCTGGAACATGGTGAGTCTTAATCAGTAAATCTTACTAAGATCCAGCAAAGCACTAGTTCAAGAGTGGTCCAAGGGCCTGTGCGGATGAGTTTAGAACCTATCGGCTAATTCTGTTTTATATTGCATCCATACTCCTGCTCACCCTCCAACTTTTGGGGGGGAACTTACTTTCACATCCCTGGCTTCCCTTTCGCAAAACTGAATCCCCAGCATCCTGTGCCCTCTCTGTGCCCTTTTTGGTCTTGGATTCCCCTCCCCTGCAATGTTTGACTTAATGCTTCCAAATGGCAGCTAGTCTTGTCCTCTTGTTCTTTTCTTCCTTCCCCTCTGTTATGCCTTGTCAAAACTAGCCTTTCCCAAACACTGACCTCCCAGGAAACTGACAAATAAAGTGAACTAATTCAAGCCAAGGTGCCTTCGTGACCTTTGATTTGTTATATGCGTCAATTTGGCTAGACTATGGTGCCCACTTGTTTTGTGAAACACCGGCCTAGATGTTTCTTTGAAAGTATTTTAAAAATATGATTAACATTTAAATCAGTAGACTTTGAGTAAGTCAGATTACTCTCTGTCGTGTGCGTGGGTCTCACCCACTCAGTCAAAGGCTTTAAGGAAAAAAGATTATGGTCCTCTCAAGGAAGAAGGAATTTGGCCTCCAGATTACTTTTGGACTCAAGACTACAATATTGACTCCTGTCAGAATTTCCAGGTTGCTGGTCTGCCCTGCACATTTCAGACCTGCCATCTCCCATAATTACGTGAGCCAATTCCTTAAAATAAATCTCGCTTTTTCTAAATATATATATACATCCTATTGGTTCTGTTTCTCTGAAGAACCCCGACTGATGCAGAATTAACATACATAATGGCTAAATATTTTAGCTTCCTCACTATGTGAAATGTTCCTCCATTAACATTTATATTTCAGCAAGGGCTCAACTTTAAACAGAAGTCAATGTGAGCATTTTTAAATATCATCAGAGAGAGAGAGAGAGTTGCGGGAAGACAGGTATATCCTAGTGACTTTGAAGTCACTTCAAGAAGCAACTGCCTATTCATGAGATGGGTCCTGGGCCTATCCATATTTGGATTTATTTCCTCCTCCCCTAAAGCTATACATGGGGCATGTGGAAATGCCTTTAGCTATCGCTGCATACCACACACATTTCTTTTAGTCTGGGTTAACGTTTGGAAATCATATATAAATAGAAATAGTCTTCCTATTGCTATGTGCACCTGCTGTGAATGTCAAATGCTGGTGTAATTCACCTATTCATCATAATCATCAAACAGTAAGGTAAACATGAATCATTGTTTCCTTAAGAGTCTGAAAGGCAACAAAATAAAATATTTCTCTGGAACTTCCTGGAGGAAAGGCAATCTTCTACCTATTACATTAGGGCAGAAAAATCAATCAGTCCAAAATCAAAGTCTTTTTCTTTTTTAGCTTTTCATGTGGAAGACTGTCATCAATAAATCTTCCAGAGTCATCATGGTTCTTATGAAAGTAATATCACATCCTTTCAGAAATGGTAGAACAATGATAATGTAGGGTCAAGGTGGACTTTGGAAAAGAAATGAACTCCACCTGGGATATTATAAAATACCAAATCATTTTGGTTTCTACAAGGCAGACTATTATTATGAGAATGGTGTTCCCTCTGCATGAAAATGTAGAAACTTTGTATTCACTGATAGAACATAGTTACCACATTTCTTTTTTATTGTTAGTGTTTTGACAATCACTTATCCTCATTCATTCTTGCTTGCTCGCCTGCTCTTTTCTTCCATTTTTGATCTGTCTCATGAGATCATGGGTATTGTATGCTGCAAAAAGCAGAGGTGGTGATTCTATACCTTGAAACAGAAACAGGTGACTGGATAATCCTCTCTACGAGACTGAGGAAGGAGTCTACAGCAGAGGAAGAACGGGCAGAGAAATTTTTAAGAAAGTTTCACCACCTGGGACCATGACTCACTTTTGGGGAGAAGGCTTAACCAACCCTCTATGAGAGCTGGTGGAGAGTTAACTTCTCTGGGAGCCCAGGGAAGGGAAGGGAAGTGCTGGCTGATGGAGAGGTGGAGGGAAAGAAGAAGGGAAAAGGGACAAAGGACCAGGGATTTGAGGTTTGGTTTTTAGCCTCATTCCAAGGATTTACCAAGTACCGTGTGTCCAGCAGAACAAGATGAACTATTGTTTTATTAAAAGTAATATATGGGGATAATTATGCAAAATACTAATTAGTATGTGTCTCCACATCTCTTCATTTTGCAAATCCCTTGGCTTGTATCCTGAAGCCCCCCCTCCCCCCCCCCCCCCCCCCCCCCCCGTTCCTCAAGCCTGAAGTTATGGTCATTTGTTAGCCACTGGCTGCGGACCCAGAAACAAAGGCCACAAACACTGGACAGGGAGGGACTAAGTGGGAGACAAGGATATGGAAGCAGAGGGTAGGCAAGACTTCCCAGCTCTCATAAACGTTGGGACAGATGCATACATCCAGGAAGGGAGGACAGGAGGGAGGATAGTCCATAATACCCCCACCTGTAACCAGGACCTTCCTTTGCCCAAGCTGAGAGCTCAGTGGATGCTAAGTAGCCATTGACTGGTCCTTCTTGCTGCTTTCCTGTGGACCATGCCAACCTCATGACTTAGTTTCCTCATCGGGGGGACATGAGGGTGAGGATCTGTTTACCTTTAGTGGGGCTGACAAGGAGCAAAGTGGATCTCGACCGGAGTTTCTAAACTTTGGCATTATTGGTATTTTGGACTCCGTAATCCTTGCTGTAGGACAAGTCTGTGCATTGTAGGATGTTTAGTGACATCCTTGGGCTCTACGTGCCAGATGCCAGTGGCACCCCACCCCGCTCCCCTGGTTGCAACAACCCAAAATATTTCCGGATGTTACCCAGTGTTCCCTGTGGAACGCAACTGCTGGTCTAGACTGAACCTGTTTGAAAGCTCCCACTGAGCCAGGACCTCTCTCTATTCCCCCACACCTTCTCCTCCCCACGCCCACTCTCCAAATCTGTCCTCTTTTCTCCATCTCCAATACCTGAGTCTAAGTTATAATCTTCTCCAGCCTGAAAATTTGCTGTGGCTTCTAGGCTGTTTTCCTGTATCCCCTTGTATCCTCCAAAAATCACTCCTCCACCCTGAAGCCACGTGGACTTTTTAAAAACGTCTGTCCTGTGCCTAAAACCCCTTAGGCCATCCCATTTCTTTCGGATACAGACAAAATCCTTTGCTGCCTGACCTGGCCGTGTGTGCCTGAGCTCCTCTACAGATTCCTCGATGCCATTCACTCCTCTGTCCCCTGGGCTCTGACGATCCTGTTCTCCTTTCATTCACGGGTGGGCCATCATCCAGCCACACGGCCTTTGCACATGCCGTTCTTCTGCCTGAGATACTCTCCCCCCACATAGTCTCCTGGTGGAAGCACTGTGCCCCTCCATCAGCGTAAGCATCACTTCCTTGGCGAAGACTCCTCTGGCTGCTTGGAAGGACTCAGGCTCCTGCTGCGAAATGCAGTCGTTACTGTATGGAAGGTGACTTTGTAGCACTTACCACTTGTGGCTTTACACTAGCGGGCTATTAATGTCGATCTCCTTTCCCCCCTCCCTCCCTCTCTTCCTTTCTTCTCCCTTCGCTTTTTAGGGACATACCTCCATGAGTCAGCTGAGCCTGGTCTGTAGCCCTCCCAACCCCCATCCCAAGATCTCTGAATACTACATCTTTTCTTTCAGTTATTTATCTTCCAACCCATCTCCCTTTCTAGCAACCTACCATTAACCCTCCCACCCTTTCTGTGGGTTAAGAGGTCTCTTAAAGGAATACCAAGTTGCTGAAAAGATACCACCCAAAGCTCCCTTGGGTGGGAGCCCTCCAAGATGATGAAAATGCCCCAATATTTTGTTCAAAGCAAAGGAGTCCTGAGCTCTCCAGTTACATCTCAGCCACAGGGCTGCCCAGGGCTCTAGACTGTGTAGCTGGTGAAAAAAAAAACAAAAAAATTTTAAAAACTCAAACAGTAGCAGAAAAGAAAACCTAGCTCATTGCATGATTTTTTCAGGGAAACTTGACTTTAGCAGGGCTTTTGGCAATAGGCAAGAGAAAGTATAGTTAATGATAAGGGCTGATAGCGGTATTGCTGATGGGTCGTGAACTTGTCTGGCTCCTCTGTTTTTGGTTTGTGGTTCTATCCCAAGTCTGTAATGACATATAAAATAATAGACCGCTTATCCTGGTCCTTCCTTCTCATTGCAAATCACATTTCTTAAGACAATCCATGGAATTTACAGGATATGAACATGTTGGTAAAAGTGTGTACCACTCAATAGATGGCTCCTGATGCAAGACTTCACACCTCACATTGAACTTCAACCTCTTTCTCCACATGGTTCCACATTAAACTTGTGTTTCTGTTTTGTCTTTCTTCTATCTCAGTCCCTAGGTTGTTGAAATTCCCTATGTATACGTCCAGGAGAGAGCTTCGGAAGATGTCCTATACCAAAGAATAATGAAGTCATGAACTCTTCCAGTCTTGATCAGACTGTGCTGGGGATATAGATAATAATCATAACACAAAGATAACAATGGGAAATTGCTACAGATATCTACTGGTCATAGGACACTTTTCACATCCATAACTTCATCCCGATGACATTTGTTGGGATGCTAAGAGAAAACTGCACAGAGATTCGAGAGATGTTCTTCTCCACTGGAAATTCCATTTTACTAGGATTTCTGTTGTAAACACTAGGGGCCACATTCTTGTTTGCTTTACAAACTCAAGGAAAACATTCACAGGAAAAATTCATCTAGAAGAGCTAGGAGAGCTAGATGGCTGGGGAATTGGGCTGCTGTCTGGTAACAGGCTTAAGCTCCACGATTGCAGGCAGCGTCTGTTTCCTTCGGTATCATTTCCCTAAAGCCTAGCATAGTGCTTGTCATTTGATGTTCCCAGTAGATATCTGTTGATCTGTGTGTATGGCAAGTAACACAATATGGAAATGGGTGGGAAGCCTCTTACACAGATGGGAAATAGGAAGGAGAAAATGTGAAAAATGAGGAAAAGTGACAACCAATGAATTTACATTATTTTCTTTTCAAATATTTCTTCTTCCAGGCACCTGGGTGACTCAGTCGGTCAAGCATCCACCTTCGCCTCAGGTCATGATCTCACGGTTCGTGAGTTCGAGCCCCACATCGGGCTCTGTGCTGACCGCTCAGAGCCTGGAGCCTGCTTCCGATTCTGTGTCTCCCCCTCTTTCTCTGCCCCTCCCACTTGTGTGCATGTTCTCTCTCTCTCAAAAATAAATACATAAACATTAAAAGATAATAAAATAAAATATTTCCTCTTCAATGATATTGTCCTTAGGCTAGCATTAAGGTGCCTTGTTAATTACTGTTATTACCTTTTTTTCATAGCTGGAGAAGGACACAAAGCATGGATTCTCTTGGGTCATACGCTGAATCTATTCATCCTTCCTCTGTTTTAAAATACGCTTGTGTCCTTTTTGATCTTAAATAAATTTGTGTCTGCCTTACACCATTACAGATTTAAGAAGAGGCAAGAGTCACTTGCTTACAGGAAACAACAATATGTACAGGACTGGTCATTTCTCGATTCCTGTGAACAAGTTAAAATTTTTCTGTTGACCCTCCGTGATGCTGGAGGCCTTAGTTCTGCTGGGGGAATGTTCCTGGAGCCTGGGGATGAAAATGTATCCACCTTTGTTTTCCTTCTCCATCAGCATACGGTAGACATCATCACAGGAGTATCTTATAAAGTTTTTCTTGAGAAAAGAGATGTTTGTTAAGCACTAAGTAGATGTCCAGCCCTTTAGGATGCAAGGAACTGCAAATGCATGGTTCCCTTTGTGGAGCTGAAATCTGGGTGTGAAGCTAGCCATCTAGTTGGGGGCAGTATTCTGCAGAATAAAAAGGCTGGAGCTGACTCTGGCTTCCCCGCTCGGGCTTCTTACACCTGGGGCTTCCTGCTTATATCGGTTCGACCTCCTTCTTTTCTCCAATTCCCAGGCTGTGCCTCAGTGCTACAGATACAAACTCATGCACACGCAACACACACACAAGCAATTCAATGGCTCCTCTTTTACAATCTCACGTTCATTATCTGCGTGGGATGACAGAGCCATTCCGCTGGTTTTGAGTCTAAACTACCCACTGCTGATTGACAGTGTGATCTCATTTAGCTCACTAACCTCTCTGCGTCTTTCTTTCTTTCTTTCTTTCTTTTTTTTTACATTTGCATCTCGAGTATGTTCTCATGCCATAAATACAGGTCAAGCAGGAGAAATACAGGAAGATATAAGGAGGATGAAACAAGTCCCGTTTCCAGTCCCACAGAAAACACAAGTTACTTTCCAACCATTACCACATTTCTCTGAATTTGTGTCACCATGGATTGTTAGCCCAGCGCTATTTATGTACCACTAACAAATAAAAAAAGTGAACTCTGACACGATGTTTCCTTATCACTTCAATTTTTTTTTTAATTTTTTTTTAACGTTTATTTATTTTTGAGAGAGACAGAGCATGAACGGGGGAGAGGCAGAGAGAGAGGGAGACACAGAATCGGAAACAGGCTCCAGGCTCCGAGCCATCAGCCTAGAGCCCGACGCGGGACTCAAACTCCTGGACCGCGAGATCGTGACCTGACAAGTCGGACGCTTAACCGACTGCGACACCCAGGCGCCCCTAACGTTTATTTATTTTTGAGACAGAGAGAGACAGAGCATGAACGGGGGAGGGGCAGAGAGAGAGGGAGACACAGAATCGGAAACAGGCTCCAGGCTCTGAGCCATCAGCCCAGAGCCCGACGCGGGGCTCGAACTCACGGACCGCGAGATCGTGACCTGACTGAAGTCGGACGCTTAACCGACTGAGCCACCCAGGCGCCCCTATCACTTCAATTTTAAGATACATGCCCATTTTTGAGAGGTTCAAATGTGAAAAAAAGAAAAATCAGCAGAGCATGTACATGCATCCTACCCATCCGTGGAATCAGCGGTGTGCCGTGCCCAAGCTACAGTGCAGAAATGATAAAGGAGCCGTTGCCAATTATATGGACTATTATTTTGGATGCATTCTGTTTTACTACAATAATGTTCCTGGGGATCCTGAAAGAACCCAGAGCACAGAACTTGGAAGAGCTGTTTTCATGAGTAGTGGATAGACACGATCCAATGCTCCGCATTTGACTGACGTTACAGTTTTATTCAGCTTCCGTGAGCGCATTTATTTATTTTAAATCCAACATTCTTTCTATGAGAATTTCTTTTAAAATAATAGCCACTCTTCGTGCCTCCCACAAATAACCAGCCTTGCGCGCCTGCTGCTGAGTCGGCGCTGGCAGAAAAACACAGTCTGTTTCCCAGGGCGGCCCTGGCTCTCCCTTCCAGCAGCACGGACAAGGCTAAGGCAGCATGCACCGCAGCCTTGCAACTCCGATTGGCCTTGGCTGTAGAAGCTCCTCAGTCAGACCCTTGTCCGTGTGCGCTTCAAAGCGCAGCAAGGTTTATATTTTCCGGGCGAGAATATAAAAGCATTGCCTGCTTCCTTTTTTTCATTTCAGAATGGGAAGTTTTGCTCAGTGAAGAATGTATACATTCCAAACTGTGAAAGCTGACTTAAGAGTGGCCGTGGCCACCTTCCTCGTGAACCACCATGGAATTTTGATGGTTTGTTTACACATCAGTCAGCCCAACCTCACCTTGGGAGCAAGTTATGAGCCACCTGGACTGAAGGGCAGGGACAGAGAACATTCTAAATCCCTTTGTGGATTTGTGTAAGAGTAGCTATAATTGACCGAGCACTTATTAGGTGCCATGCACTGTTAAAAGCAATTCATAAGCTCGAGGCATTTATTTATTCTTGAGAGAGAGAGAGACAGAGAGAAAACGAGCAAGCAGGGGAAGGGCAAAGAAAGAGGGAGACACAGAATCCAAAGCAGGCTCCAGGCTCTGAGCTGTCAGCACAGAGCCCAACATGGGGCTTGAACCCATGAACCTGATCGTGACCTGAGCCGCAGTCAGACGCTTAATCGACTGAGCCACCCAGGCGCCCCTAACCACCTATTTCTCATTTCTTATAACACATACAATGGGTAACTGTAGTTGACATGTCACAAATGAGGAAACTGAGTGTTGTGTGTTTGCGCCCCACCCCCAAATTCGTATGTTAAAGTCCTACCCTCAGTAGCTCACAATGTGACTATATTTGGAAATAGGGCCTTTAACGAGGTAATCAAGTTAAAATGAGACCAACAGGTGGGGCCCAAGCCAACAAACTGATGTCCTGAGAAGAAGGGGAAATACGGCCTCAGGGACAAGAATAGAGAGAGAACACCATGTGAACATGAGGACAGCCATCTCTAAGCTCAGGAGAGAGACCTGGAGCAAATTCCTCCCTCAGGAAAAAAACCAACCCCTCCTACACCTGGATCCCAGACCTCCAGAACTGTGCGACAAAATGTTTCTGTGTTTAGGCTACCCAGTCTGTGGTACTTGGTCTCAGTAGTCCCAGCAAACAAATTCACTGATGTTATGCAGTTCGTCAAGGGTCATCCAGAGAAAGAGGTCTGTGGCTCGTGCATGAGCTTCCGTGTCTGAGTCCGGAGTGTGGACTCCATTTAACACCATGCTCTACAGTCCCTATTGAGTAGTAATAGAATCTCTTCCTGGGCTCCATGCCCCAAGAAATCGGATGAGCCTATCACATGGGGTTAGTGGTTCCTAGGTACTTGTAATAATACCCACAGTAACTGCTCGTCTGTCATGTCATACTCTTGGTGAAATATTGACTATGTGATTATTCCCCAAGGAGAAGCCAGGGCCAAATCGACCCTGTCCATCTGTCCTGCAGTCTGTAGGCTCACGCTGGAGCCGAAAACTGACTTCAAGGACGCTTTTGCCCAAGTCATCCTCTGGGCCTGATGATTATGGTCACTGTGTCTAGAAATGGGGTATACTCCTGAAGACATTTCAACTCTCCTTTATGTCCTAATTGTGTCGTTCAACTGCTCAGAAATTTGGACGCCCATCCACTGTCTTTACATGCAGAATAAAGTCGCTAATCCATTACCTCGCAGGACGTGACCCTGGCCTATGTTTTCAGTCCCCACTAGAGAACCCAGGCCTTTTCTCCCCACACGCAGGCACGTGTGCTCACACAGACGCGTCCCGGGTTCACACTCATGGTGGCTCACCACCTCCTTCCAGGCTCCGCGGTCCATTCTCTCACACCTGGGCTTTTACTCTAGGTGATTCCTTGACCTGAAACTGCCTTCCTTTCCCTTATTCATCCGCTGGCATCCTACTCATTTGCAAAGTCCAGTTCCAACCTTACATTCCCCAAAGGCAGGCCTCCCATCCCTTCAAGTAGAATTATTTCCCCTCTACGTCGAAGTCCCAGGGCCTATTTCCCAGTCTGCCTTCAAATGAAGATAATTATGACTCTGTTATCCCCACGAGCTCTTGGGAGACGAGGCTTTTGTCTTTTCATTTTATTTGTACCCTCTACAACATCTAGCCTGATCTTCATACAGTGGGTATTCACTAAGGTTTTGCTAGATTCTAATGAAGTCACCTTAATGAAGGCTCCCAAACAGGTTCCAAAAAATTTCACCTATCTTCAGGAATAAGAAGCAAAGAACAGGGGCCTTGTCCTGGCTTTCATTTTAAACAGAGCCAGCTCACAAAGGCAGAGAAACTCTTTCTTATGTTTTTCCTGGAAGACAGAGCGTGGGCCTATGATCACCAAGTGTGTTTTGTGGTCTCAATTTCAATGTCTACTAACTTATAAGGTTTTATTTTGTTTCTAGACTGAACTACTTTGAACTCCAGGAGTTGATAATACAGCATACCCTGGCGACAATCCCTTCACCTATGTCAAGTCATGAAATGACAGCTCAGATAACAGGGTGGCCCCAAACAGAAACAACATGCAATGTCAGAAGGCCGCACACAAGAAATATGCTCCCCAGCTCATGGGTCTCACTGAGAGTGACTCTCCAGTTTAAAAGCAGTCCTGATCCTCATAGCTTGGTCTTGATAACAACAACATCATTAGCAGCATGATCAAAAACTTATGTTCCCTTTTCCCTGGGATAAATTCATTTTGAACTTGATGGAAATTATTCAGCTCTAAATGGAAACATGGGACCCGGAACCATTTGGATGGGGACTAATCCTTACTTCCTATTAGATCTTAGGGACTTTGGTTGTGACTTAACTTCCTGGGCCTCGATTTCATTGTCTGTAAAACGGGGACAAAGGACTATTTTGAAGGACTGTTACGATAAATTAACGGAGTCAATAAACAGAAAGTTTAGTAACCAGAACATAGTCAGTGTTGGATTTAATGTTAACTGTTACTATTTCAAAGGTCTCTTTCACCAAAGAAAGGAAACAGCAGAGAGTATTATTGGCTTCTGTTATGGATTCCATCTCAAACTCCTTTTCTTCTGCTGTTTTTTCTTTTCAGAATATGTTGGAAATTACCAGTAAACATGCAAGCAGTGCATGTATATTTAGTTTCACATACAACCTCATTGTTGCTTCCTGGCGTCTTTCCAAGATATCTTACAAGTTATCAATCTCGCCAGGACAGAGTGTGTTTTCTGACCACTTCCCCTTTGCAATTAAGGACTGTGACCACCCGCTTACGCACAGACTGAGACCAGCAGCCTTAACCCCAAAGGAGGTCAGAAACTCCCAGCTCTTCCCGCCGAGGGGGCTAGCTGAGAACCCGATACCGTGTGTTTTAAGGCTGTGGCTAAGACTGTGACCATAGGAACTGGGAACACCCACCAACACCCTGCTTCCCCCCCGCCCCACTTCCTTCGCTTCAATGCCATTAGCATGGTTGCAGTGCATTTGTGAATGTTTTGAGTGGAGTTAGGTTTCTGATGTTTATTGTTGAATTGCTAAAGATTTGGAGTGAAGACAAACAAGCAGACAAACAGATAAGCAAAGAAATAGACAGAAAACACCCCTGGACAGACTAGTACTATGAGCAGACATGCTCAGGATAACTGGGGTTCCTCAAGGTCTGGGCTGTCACCAGAGCCCCAGGATTTGTCAGTTGCTCTGCAGATAAAACCTGCCCTAGACACACAGCAAGGAGGCTTTATTTGCATAGGAAACCTGCCAGTCTGGCCTTGCAGATAGTAGGTCAGGGTGGTAATGAGTTTTCCTGTTTACCTCTACCTTCATGGAAGCATTGAATGCAGGGCTGAAAGGGGCTGGGGAGGGCCATCTCCTCTCCTCTTCCCAGATTGGGTGTCTCAGTTAAATCTAGGGCTTTGCCTAGATTTAGGGCTTTGCCTCTCTTATTACTCTCTGTAGCAAGCAAAGCATAGAGACGTAAGATAAACTTACAAGGACTTCTGAGTGTGTGGGAGGGCTTGGGAGTGAGGCTGGTTGGGCCGGCAATAGAAACATCAGGTTGTGTTGTGTTATCCACAGGCTTCCCCATCTGGCTTCATTATGGTGCGTCCTACACATACTTATCCACATCAACTAAACTCCACGTGGTTAGAAGCCGTGTCTATGCTGTTTGCCATTGTATGCCCAACATCTACCGCAGTGCCTGGCACATATCAGACTCTCAGTGCGTACTTGTGGAATAATAAATAAATGTCTATTAATAGATGTAAATACGTATGAGTTGGTATGGTCTGGTTTTAAAATATTCAGTCCCACTGTCTTCATACGTATATTTGTGTACAATCATGCCAGTATTTTGTTCAGTCTACTTTTCTTCCTTCCTTCCTCCCTCCCTTCCTTCCTTCCTTCCTTTCCTCCCTCCCTCCTTCCTTTCTTCCTTCCCTTTCCTTCCCTTCCCTTCCCTCCCTTCCCTTCCCTTCCCTTTCCTTTCCTTTCCTTTCCTTTCCTTTCCTTTCTTATTGAAATAGGGACAGCAGCCTTCCAAGGTCTCAAATACATTTGAGAACTGCCTCTAAAGTCTGTATGTGTCTCCTTGGAGAATAGACTCCAAAGGCTCTTCCATTGTATTTGAAGAGACTTGTAGTATGCAAGCCTCTCCATCAAGACAGATTATACATTCCTTGAGTGTCTAGGATTTTATCACTCTTTTGAGAGAAGCTCAAAGAAACTGAAGTTACTGAATTTGGTTAGGAGGAAGTTGAATGGCACACTTTAAGATTATGAAAGGTTATGCTCTTTGAAGATGGTGTTGGCTGAAGGATTATAAATTATAGCTTAATATATGAATCAAGAGCCTTAAAAATCTTCCTTTTCATCTGGTAGTTCTTCTAGGAATATAGCTGAATGATATAACACGGAAATCAGCAAAAGTTCCATAGCCAGTAAAGTTCATCATATTATTGTATATGAGAGCCAAAAGTTGGAAACAATTTTAATGTCTAGCAATGGGTACTGGCTAAGTAAATTATGGGGTACATCCATTAAAGTGGAAAGTAGGACACTTTGTTGTGGCTTTTTTGAGACCATGCTATTCTATGTCCCTAAAGAACAAACCACTAAATTCATAAGTTAAAGAAAAAATTGATATATTTAACACAGGCTTCATCTCTGGAACCCTACTTCTTTCTACCTTTGAACTTCACCCCAGGAACTTTAGCAACTGGGTGGGTTTTAAGGATAGGACAAAGCTATCTGAGGCACAAATAATTTGTAATTTAAAATCAAAGCTTAATGATTTATTTTCAGTGTTACCAAATAACTGTGAATGTTAAAATAAACATGATAAGTAAAAAAATAGTCAAACCTTTACTTGTAAGGTTGATGAGGAGGAATATTAGAACAGTATCAAGTAGAAAAAAAGGACAAAATGTGCATGTACAGTGCAATATAAATAATATAAACATGTTTACATAAATATATACAGGGATTCATATGCTATTGTTTACAGTGATTTTCATCATATTGTAATATTTTAATATATAAAATTTAATCTTTATTTAATATTAATTTTAATATTTTATGTTTTAATACATTTTATATAGACACACATTGATTGTATATTAAATTAAAATATAATTTAAAATATTGAAAATTAATTAAAGTTACAGTGGACGGATTGGGTTAATTATAAAAAATAACTTTTTATGGCAAATAGACTTTATTTTTAGAACAGTTTTAAATTTACAGAAAAATTGAGGCGTGCTTAGGTGGCTCAGCCAATTAAGCATCCGACTCTTGATTTCAGCTCAGGTCATGATCTCACTGTTCATGAGTTTGAGCCCCATATCAGGCTCTGTGTTGACAGTGGGGAGCCTGCTTGGGATTCTCTTTTGTCCTCTCTTCTGTCTGCCCCTCCCCCACTCCTGCTCACTTTCTCTCTCTCTCTCTCTCTCTCAAAATAAATAAATAAATTAATTAATTAAATTTACAGAAAAATTGAGAAGATAGTAGGGAGTTCCCATAAGCCTCTTGGCTCAATTTCCCCTATTATTAACATCTTATATTAGTCTGATACATCTGTTATAATTAATGAATCAACATCAGTACAATATTATTCATCAGAGTCCACAGTTTATTCAGCTTTCCTTAGTTTTAACCTAATGTCTTTTTTATGTGTGGAGATCCCATCCAGGATACCACATTACGTTTAGTGTCATATCTCTGTAGGATTCTCTTTGCTGTGACTGTTCCGCAGACTTTCCTTGCTTTTGATGACCTTGACAGTTTTGAAGAGAACTGGTCAGGTTTTTTGTTTTTGTTTTTTTAATTAAAGTATAATTGATGTATGACATTATGTTAGTTTCAAGTATGCAGCATAATGATTCGATATTTCTATAGATTTTTATGTTGTGAAATGATCACTATGGTAAGCCTAGTGAACATTTGTAATCATACACAATAAGAAGAACTTATTGATGGAAAATGTTTTCAAATACTTGAAATGAGATCCTCAGGTAAAAATGTGTGGCTGCTTCTTTCTTGACAGTCGTGGGGAAGGACACCCCCTTTCCTCCTTGAAAGGTTAGTGAATCCAAGGACTGGGCAATCTGGACCATAGAATACCTCTTGTCTTCTAAATATGTGTTGTGTTATGGAGACAGAGCCAGAACAGTTTAGTGCTGCTGCGAGAAATGGCCATGGTTCTTCTGGCAAGTGTTTTACCAAGGAGTAAATACCTGGAATGGAATACCTGTCCCAAGGGCTCAGTGGTCTTAGTAAATCCCCTGTTTTCGCACCCCTTTCCCATTCAAGTCCTCTTTCGTATAACAGATGATGGAGCTGCTGAGGGCTGGAGTTGATCTACTTCTCCCACGGCCTCCTACACATTGTGCAGTGCTGGGTGTTTAAGTCACCTAGCATTCAGCTAGGTGCTGGGGGGGTTCAATGACAGACTTAGATAATGAAGCCAGAAAGAGCCTAAACTGAGTGCTTTCTTAACTTGCACTTGGCTCTGACCCCTAGTTTCAATCTGTGAGATTCAACTCTCAACTGTCTATGTCTCTGGAAAAAGATCCAGACTAGGACAGGCCTCAGGAAAGGGCAGGACTGGTCTACAGTGGCCCTTAGGGCTCTCCAAATATGGCAGACTCTTAAATACTGTGGTAATAATATGGCAATACCGAAGAGCAGAAGGAATCCAATACTTGTGATTGGAAGGCAAACACAGACATCTCATCTTCTGAGTAAAAATAAAAGCGATGCCATGCATTTCATGAATAATCTTGGCTATTTGGGGGCAGTATGTGAAGAGGGTGTTCATAGAGAATATATTTTATTATTCCCACTGATCCTGAAAAAATACTCTTTGGATCCTGACAAAATACTCTTTGGATCTTTGGTCGCTGATAAGAGTGACCCTCCATGGCAGCTTGGCTTTCCTAAGGCCAACTTTGTAAGAATTGGCCTGAATTCTGGGAACACCTCAGAGCTTCCCTGTCCTCCTTAGGGGCAGGCTAGGTCCTGGAAATGTTTTCTGGGCTCTAAAGACTAGTTCATTCTGGAAAATGAGAAACAAGGAGCAAAACAAGAGAGAGAGAGAGAGAGAGAGAGAGAGAGAAAATGAATTGCTACAACTTAGTTGCTACATTTTGTATAACAGTATCTAGGGGAGGAAAAATGGCTCCAACCAGGGGCAGAGAAGTGCCATTATGTTTCTTTCCACTCTATGTTCTAGATGGTAAAAGAAGACACCAGGCAAAGACATCATACTCTTTCTAAGAAGTCTGGCCCTACAGAGAAGGAGCTGGAAGAAACCTATATTAGTTTGCCAAGGCTGCGTTAGCAAAGTACCATAGACTGGGTGGCTTAAAAGACAGACATTTGTTTTCTCACATCTGGAGGCTGGAAGTCCAAGATCAAGATATTGGGAGGATTGGTTCCTTCTGGAGGCCCTGGGGGAAGACTTCTTTCCAGGCTTCTTTCCTTCTCTTGTAGGTGGTAGTCTTCCCCTTGTGTCTTCACATTGTCTTCTCTTTGTATGTGTTTGGGTCCACATTTCCTCTTGTAAGAACCCTAGTAATATCAGATTAGGGTCCATGTGAATGACCTTGTTCTAACTTAATTACCTCTGTAAAGACCCTAACTCCAAATACAGTCAGATTCTGAGATTCTGGGGGTTGAGACTTCAAAAAATATGAGTTTTGGGGGGGTACACAATTCAACTATAACAAAGTCTACTTATTTCTGACTGTGGCAGATTCTGGCACAGGCGTATTCTCCAATCTTTATGTCTGCAGGTCTGGGGTCCTCAC
The DNA here is from genome assembly GCF_027475565.1 of Acinonyx jubatus. Taxonomy (NCBI): domain Eukaryota; kingdom Metazoa; phylum Chordata; class Mammalia; order Carnivora; family Felidae; genus Acinonyx; species Acinonyx jubatus. The sequence goes on along the minus strand of NC_069380.1, from coordinate 27,682,181 downwards.
TCTTTATGCCAGTGAGAGAGGGTGGAAATAATCGATGAGCAAACATTGCATGCAAGTCTCTGCTCCTACAGAAGGCACTGAAGGAGCCATCTCCTCAATCCCAACCCAGATCGGACCTTGTTCTCTTTCTAAACAGAGCAGTTGCCGAAAAAGCAAACTTTTATGGCGAATCCAAAATAGTTTGAAACTATGAAGCTGGGCAGTTTGGCTGTGTGGTGGAACCCATTAATTATAGTATGTCCTGATCATGTTTATTTGTCTAAACTCTTCTTGGTATTGCAGAGCGGCCCCCCCTTGGACATTAAACAACAACAAAAAAGTGAGAGCCCATACAGCCGTAGTCATCTCCCCTGTGGCTCAGGTCTTGTCTCCCTGGGAGGGGCCCTGCACGATGTGAGCTCACCTGAGTCCCATAGAGAGAGATGTCCCTGAGCATAGTTGTGGGTCTCCAGGACCAGATGCCATCTCACTTATCATCAACCAAATGCTCTGCAGATTAAACTGATGGGTTGGGAATGAGGGGGATGGGTGATGAGGCAAGAGCCACACTCACAAGTCTTCTCCTAAATGTCTTTTGTCCCTGCCCCCAGACTGTGGTAAAATAGAGCAGGGACCAGCTGGCCAGCCTTGTTTGTTTAAGCTGTTGACTAATCTCTGAGTTCATGTGCTGAGCTGGTTCATGAAGTTCTTGAACTTTTATTATCCTCGGACTTCTGGCACAGTGAAGATGAAATAAAAAACTGCCACTATATTTAAAAGAAGCCTGTGAGATTGAGTGAAGTGAATGACTTCGAATTAAGAGATTCAAGGAATTCAAACAGATTTGCATACTATTTGTTGACCGCTACTCTGAGCCAGGCACTGAGCTAGGCTCTGGGATCGGAGTGAAACTGAAATTTCTTCTCAGCTCTATCAAGAGCTCTACTCACTTAGGCTACCTCTGAAGTCTGCAACACTAGGCAACATTGATCCTGTTTCTGTGAAACAATGTTTTAAATGGAAAACACTAATAAGCAGATATAAATTGGGAATAAAGAAAAGTGCATATAGATGGGTGCTTTCCAGTATGGGAGTCACCAGCCTCAGTCACTGATGGACTGAGGAAATTTAGTTCTCTAGCTACATTACCCATACTTTAAGTGTTCCATAGCTGTACGTGCCTAATGGCTACTATATTGCACAACACGAGTATAGGACGTTCCCATCATGGCAGAATGTTCTATCGGACAGTGCCGATGTAGATAATGAACAAACACACATGGTTTCATATGGAATATTTTTCATTCGAAAGCATTTTGCAAACTGCTGCCTATGACATCTGGAAATGCCAGTTAAGGTTGCTGATTTATATCTCAGGACTGGAAACAACCTTAAAAATTACCTAGATTAACTACCCATCTGATAATTAATCTACTCTACAACATCTCCACTAAGCCTCTATCTATGTTGGGCTTAAAAATTCTGACAATGAATATTTGCCTTTCCAGGCAGTGGATTTTATCAGTGAATTCCCCCTGGTCCAACATGGTTGGTATAATTTAGTACAAGGCTCTTTGAAAATATTAAGGGATTCCATATTCTTACAAATGCCTTTGCAGAGGAGTCACACAATTTCCCCTGCAATTTGTATAGAAGGAGTAAATGTCCCATGTAAATGCAGATGTCAAAAATAAAATGAGGTATGGTGTCACCTGCCCGCTTGTCCCACAGTATGATAATAAGAACAATTTAAAAATTAAGTTTGGAGGTAGTAACACAGCCAAATTACTGACTTCTTTGCCAACAGCGAAACATTTCTCAGTGATTTTCTTTCTCCCAAATATTTGAACTATCGAAAAATGAGCAAATTTTCCAGATGAAGAATTATCTTTACCTTTTCTAACACCGACACCTTGAGAATTATAATCGGTCATGATAGAAGTACTTTTGCAGGGTATCTCTGCTTGAGTAAGCAGGACATACTGATGCGCTCCAGCTTTTCCTAAAGGTGTCGGCATTGCCAGCAATATGGTGTTTGCAACACCGGGTCATTGCACCACTCAGGTGCACTGGCCGTGCAATGTCACAGCCATGCTGCTGTGTGACCCTCAAGCCACTCTACTGTGTGTTCCTTCCTTGTTTGGTCATTCCTCCGACTGTGCTCCCTGAGTACCTCCGGCTGCAGTCGGATACTCTTTACCGGAGGGGAGATACCGTGGTTTCAATTCTTCTGTCTCTTTTCCGGCACACTGGATTTGTTTAAAGATGAGAATCTGACATGGCTATTCATCTAAGCTTTCTCGTTACTGCCGCTAAGTAAAGTGCGTAGATGTTGCCAGAAATCTGAATGGCTAATAAGAACTAGAAGAACGTAACATGCATATATTAAGCACCGTTCTAAGAATTTGTATGCAAGGACTCTGATTGTATTCATTACAACCCGTAAGGTAGATGCTGCTCTCTTTATTCTTTAACTGACCTAACTAATTCTTTAACTGACCTAATGGGCCACCCAGCCAGTGAGTGGAAAGCTTGGATTTAATCAGAGGATATATGGCCCAAAGTCCCTGTTTTAAACTAACTGTTTTTAGGACAGATTTCTAAAGTTTTCACTCTATAATACAGCATGAGTGCATGCATGTTAAATAATAACTGATTTCTATCCTGTTTTGCATGGGGACCTTAGACAAAACCCATGTACTGTTTTATGAGTGTAACAAAGAACATAAGATCTATAGTCAGAATGGGTGTGACATTTTTTCAGGCATTCAATCCACACTAGTTTGAACAAAGACCCATTTGAGTATCCGTAGTTTTTAGTCTTTTTGTTCTACCTTTCCAAGAAGGCTAATAGTGCCTGTTTGCACATGAGTGTTCCATACATGTTTGTTGTGGTGGTGGTGATGATGATATCTGCCCTACCGGTCATTTCTGAAATGTATTTGCTCAGAAACATCTCATCATACACATTTTTGCATCTGTGTTGCTGTTTCAAAGTTTTAAGATTCCAGAGGGCCCACTTTATTCAATGACACTGATTAAGTGCCTAATGTGTCCCGGGCCTTTTGCTGGGTGATGAGGGCACAATAATGAAAAAAATAATGTTCTCAAGTCTCTCATGGTCTCCTGGGAAGACACTCATTTACAAACAGTTGAAATCACTGTAATGAAGAAAGGGACAGCTTAAAGGGGAGTGAGGGATAAGAGTAGAGATACTTTTAGAAAAATCTAAGGATTCGGGGGAAAGCCAGGAGGAGATATCACCTGGGTTGAGACTCGAAAGTTGAGTAAGAGTCAACAGAGTAAACAGAAAAGGCAGAGAAAACTTCGCAGGTGCACTCGGGCCTACGGTATGACCTGGAGCGTGTCCAACCTGCTCCTTCTCCATTTTAGCGAAGGTCACCCCTCAGCTGCAGAAAATGAACACCTGTGGGGCATCATGGACTCCTTCCCCTTCCTCACCCTCCACAGCCAGTCAGCCACCCCACCCAAAGCACTCCACTTCCTAAATGCTTCTGGGACCATCACTTCTCTCCACCACTTCTGCCCCTACTGTGGTCGTTTCTTGCCTTTTTCTGGCCACGGTCCAGTGGCCAGTTCCCTGCCTCCAGGACAGCTCTGTCCATCTCCTTCCAAACTCATGCTCCGCACTGAAAGGGAAACGTCTAAATTGCAAATCAGAATGTGCCATTTCTCTGAGGGGGAAACAACTTTCAAGGACTCTCTCTTGCTCTTAGAATAAAATTCAAATTTTTATCATGACTGGCAAGCTTGGTGATTTAATCTCTGCCTATTGTTCTAGTCTTATCTTTATCCATTCTTTCCTCACGCTCTGACCAAGCTCTTCTGAACTTCTTGCAGTTCCTTGAATGCATCCTGTTTTGCTTCCGGGCCTTTATATGTGTTTCTTCCCACTAGTTTTGGAAAGCTATTACTCAATACCACAAGTCTCATCTTAAATATGGTGTCCTCCAAAAAAGTCCTTCCTTGACTCCCTAGTCTAGGTTAAGAGCTTTTCTTCTGTGCTCCCAGAGCACATTTTACTAATTACACTATATGGTAAGTGGCTGTTTCCTTGAGTAACAGCATGCTAAAACGGGACCACATACTAGGCGGCAAGGACTCCCATAGTTCACAGAAGATCCTTGCAGAGAAGGAATCTGGAAACCAGATTAAAGATATAAGTGACGGAGGATGAAGTAATCGAGGGATGGCTCGTTGGGAGAATTTATGAGAAAGACTTTGAGAGGGACCAGTTGGAGAGCTTGATATTTGTTCTGAAGTTTGAGATGGGAGAGACGAGGATTTCTCGAATGTCTAAGAAGGACTAAAAGTAGATGCTTGTGGCTGGAACTGCCTGTCTGATGGCAGAGCTCAGAAGAAGCTGTTCTGGGAGCAAAATGTGTTTTCGTTGACAACAAGGCAGAAGTGTGTAATGGGGACAAGATGTGGGCAGCCAAGGAGGAGACAGCCTGAGGATAATATTCAAAGAGATTTCATCCAAGAGGGCTCCCAGCCAGAGGCAGACTGTGGCCAGAAGAAAGAAAAAGGGATATACTAATAGCTGCAGAAACTGAGGGGGTAGTTATCTAAAGGAGAGGAAACTTCAGTCAGCTGGTTTTGGTGGGAAGTTTTTCAAGGAAATATGAAAGTGCCCCATGAAATAACCAGCTTTGAATAATCATTCACCAAACCCAAAGAGCACCGGCCCAGGTTTCCTATCCTTTGCCACTCCCAACTCTACCCCACCCACACAACACGCCCTTTAGGCCATGGTCAAGTTTCTAGACTGATAGTCCTAATCTGTGGGAGGGAAGATTTAACTTTAAATGGAATCAATTTTTTTATTATTATTATTGAACTAATTCCTTCATTTAAGTAGCAAACGAGTGTGTTCTCAGGACCAAAGTGCCCGGGGAACTTTTTATTATGTAAGTGTTAACGAAGAAATTATGACACTTATCTGAGACTTCCAGGGAAAAGGAAAATAAAAATATGGATTACTGAGTGGTTTTAAGGTTTTTTCTTTGTCTTTCAGTTTCAGCAGTTTGGTTGTGGTGTGCCTAAATGTGGATTTCTTTGTATATATCCTGTTTGGGATGTTCTGACTTTTTCAATCCATGAGTTGATGTCTTTATTCAGTTAGGAAAATTCTCAACATAATCTCCTCATATGTTGTTTTTCCCCTATTCTTTTTTTTCCTGGAACTCCAATTACACATATGTTAGACCATTTGATAATGTTCCATATATTTCTGATGGCATATTGTTTTGTTTTCTAATTATTTTTCCTTTATGTACCTCAGTTTGGAAATTTTCTGTTGAACAGACTTTGAATTCATTGATCCATTTTTTTTCTTTTTTGTATCTAGTCTGCTATTAAGCTCATCCAACAATTTCCTAATTTCATATATCTTATTTTTATTTTCTAGAATATTCATTTTATTATTTTTAAACCATCCATTTCTCTGCCTGAAATTATTTTTATTTATTTTCTTTACCCTCTCCTCTATGTTCTTTACTGTACTTATAGTTATTTAAAAATTCTTGCCTATTTTCAGTATTTTGGTCATCTGTTCATCTGCTTCTGTTGAGTGTTTATCCCCCTCTTGATTATGAACCACACATTCCAGCTTCCTATTATGTCAAGTAATTTTTTAAATTGTATAACAGGCATTATGTATAAAGCAACTAATGTAGATATTACTATGCAGCTAAGCTGAAGAGGACTTCAATCAAAAATTGAGCTGGGATAGGGCACCTGGGTGGCTCAGTTGGTTAAGCGACCGACTTTGGCTCAGGTCAGGATCTTGCAGTTTGTGAGTTCGAGCCTCGCATCAGGCTCTGTGCTGACAGCTCAGAGCCTGGAGCCTACTTCAGATTCTATGTCTCCCCTGCTCTCTACCCCTCCCCTGCTCACACTCTGTGTCTCTCTCTCAATAATAAATACATGTTAAAAAAATTTTTTTAAAAATTCAGCTGGGTTGAGGCCTTAGTTTCAGTGCAGCTCTTGTTTCAAATATCTTGAAGGCTAAATATTTGCTCTGTGCTTATTGCAAATCTCTCTCTCCAGCAGTATTTTCAAAAATTCTTAACTGCCACTGTGAACCTAACAACTTCCCGATACTAAAAACTATTCTTAAAAGATCAGTGGTGATCATAGTTGAATGTAGGTTTGGAGTATTATATAATGAAATATGGAAACATTGGGGAGATCTGTGGCATTCAGTGAGTGGATATTTTCCAAATGACCATGCCTGATATTACAAAGTCATCCCTGGGGAAGAGATGCCTCCGAACAAAAAGGTATGTCCGATGGATGTTATTGTAATGGAGGAAGAAAACCACCGAAGGGTTTCAATGTCACGGTGCAAATAATGTCTAAAAAAGAGACTACTTATTGAGTTTTGGTGTAGTAGAAAAGGAGAAATCCACAATTATCAGGAAATTCAATTAAAATACTCCTCCCTTGGGGCGCCTGGGTGGCTCAGTTGGTTGGGTGTCCGACTTCTGCTCAGGTCATGATCTCGGTTCGTGAGTTCGAGCCCCACGTTGGGCTCTGTGCTGACAGCTCAGAGCCTGAAGCCTGCTTCCGATTCTGCGTCTCTCTCTCTCTCTCTCTGCCCTTTCCCTACTCGCACCCTGTCTCTCTCTCTTTCAAAAATAAATAAACGTTAAAAAAATAAAAAAAAATAGTCCTCCCTTTTCTAACTATATGCTTTCATGAGGCTATATTTTCGTTATACACTTCAAGAAAAACAATGTATCACATCAGAGTGAGTACAGAAGCAGGTAGAATACAGTTGTCTTCCATTAAAGAGATTTGTAAACAAAAACAATGCAATCCTATTCACCAATATTTTTATTTTTAAAATGATCGTTACTTTTCATAAAATATGTTACAGATTGGGGCGCCTGGGTGGCTCAGTCGGTTGAGCGTCCGACTTCAGCTCAGGTCACGATCTCACGGTTCGTGAGTTTGAGCCCCGCGTCAGGCTCTGGGCTGACGGCTCAGAGCCTGGAGCCTGCTTCCGATTCTGTGTCTCCCTCTCTCTCTGCCCCTCCTCCACTCATGCTCTGTCTCTCTCTGTCTCTCTCGGTCTCAAAAATAAATAAACATTTAAAAAAAATTAAAAAAAATATGTTACAGATTGTCACCACAGAGTAAAAAAAAAGTCTCTGTTTGGATATCTAATATGGTAAATATTAATAGTTATCACTCACATTAAAAAATTCACCCTTTGGGGGAGTTTCTGATTTTTAAGAGTAAAAAGGTCCTGAGATAAAACTTTGAGAACTGCTGCTACATAATTACATAAAATGTGAAAGTTACTCAAGTTCGAGTTGTGTTAAATTTTATAAGTGTGATGTTAAAATTCTACAACGTTAGCATTAAAAATACATATGTTTATTCCTCATTATTATGCAGGCATATTATGCCTTTAAGTTTGTTGTATGTTTTCCTAATCTAATTAGGCTACCAATGTATTGAGAGACATTTAGAGAGTGACATTATTTGGGCACTTTCCTCTTTAACACTCAGACTTCTCCCCAGTTCAGCCTTTTGTTATGAGAATGCCAGAATCGGTTTGCATATTCTTTTCTTCATTTTAATTAATTTTATTATTTATTATTATTTTTAAGTTTCAGTATAGTTAAAATGCAGTGTATATCCGTTTCCGGTGTACAATATAGTAATTCAACAATTCTATACAATACCCGGAGCTCTTCACAAGTGCCCTCCTTGATCCCTGTCACCTATTTCACACATCCTCCCCCCTTCCCTCCCTGATCTCCCCTCTGGCAACCACCAGTTAGTTCTCTGTAGTTAAGAGTCTGAGTTTTGTCTCTTTTTCATTCCATTCATTTGTTTTGTTTCTTAAATTCCATACATGAATGAAATCATACGGTATTTGTCTTGCATATTCTTTTCTTTATTTATTCATTCATTTTAAAAACATTTTTTAAGCACTGTATGAAGGCATACAAAGAATACAAAGATAATAACTTCCCTCAGGAGCTAAGGATCCAGTAGGTTAGACAGAGAAATAAATGAAAGATTATAAAAGAAGTTGAGAGCTATGATAAACATATGCACACGGTGTAACAAAGAATTATGAAGTGGTGCCTGACCTGTGGAAGGTATCATGAAAAGCTTCATAAAGACAAGGGGCCTGAGCTGAATGTTTGAGATAAGCCAGTAGTCAGATGAGAAGTTCAGAGAAGGTCAATCTTGGAAGAAAAGACTGAATGACCCAAGGTATAGATGTAAGAAATGGGAGGGTACAAGTAATTCTGTGTTGCTGGGGCATAAATTGTGAGGCTGGAAGGCGAAAAGAGGCCATAAAGAAAAGTAGGAACCAGAAGACGCTATAAACATGATAGTTAACTGATCAGCCAGTTTAAGGGGGCTCCACGAAGCCCTCGCAAGGACTGAAAACCACAAGTCTGTGGGAATGCTTTGTATGGCCAGCACGGTGCTTTAAAATGGATAGGGATGCTTTTCTCCAACTTGCCAGTCACCCACATTCTCCATGGTCTTGTCTCTTGTCTCTCCTTTTCTTGTTCCATCAGTCTCTGTATGTTTCCCTGCCTACTGATGATTTAACTGACACTTAGGCCATTGGTACTGTATTAGTCATTTGCATCCTACAGGTGTCTCTCATCTAGCTTTTACCAGATCTTGTCCTTAAACCCTTGATACGTAAAGCACTCCACCCCATTGCCCCCCCCCCAAAAATTAGAAAATTTGAACATCAGTGAATATCAAATCCCTTTTCTAGAGATTTACAATATACTTTTGTACATTACTGCCACTGATAAGATCTGTATCAAATAAAAACCAACTAATTTTGTGTTCAAACTAACACAACATCTAGAGTTTTGTTTTTTTTTTTAGAGTGCCATTTTTAGAGTGCGGTTAGGGAATGCCTAAGAGTCTCTGAGATTGTCTCAGAGGTTCTGTGAAGTCAGAAGTATTTCCTAGTAACAGTACAGCATTATTGTCCTTTTCCATTTTCGTTCTGCCCAGAGGGTACAGTGGAGTTTTCTAGAGGCTGTCTGGTGTTCAGTATTAAGACAAATTAAATACTGAAATGGATACGAGGATATATGAAGCCAAATAGCAATGTCATTTGAAAAAATGTAAAACAGGGGCGCCTGGGTGGCTCAGTCGGTTGGGCATCCGACTTCAGCTAGGTCACGATCTCGCGGTCCCTGAGTTCGAGCCCCACGTCGGGCTCTGGGCTGATGGCTCGGAGCCTGGAGCCTGCTTCCGATTCTGTGTCTCCCTCTCTCTCTGCCCCTCCCCCATTCATGCTCTGTCTCTCTCTGTCTCAAAAATAAACACTAAAAAAAAATTAAAAAAAAAAAGAAAAAATGTAAAACAGTGTCACTTTTCTCCCTACTTAAAAAAATATAATTTTTTTTAAGTTTATTTCTTTATTTTGAAAGATTGAGAGCAGGGGAGGGGCAGAAAGAGAGGGAGAGAGAGAACCCCAAACAGACTCTAGTTGTCAGCGTGGAGCCTGACTTGGGGCTCCATCCCATGAACCGTGAGACCATGGCCTGAGCCGAAATCAAGAGTCAGACACTCAACCAACTGAGCCACCTAGGTGCCCCTAAATGGTTATTTTTTAAAAATAAAACTCTAGTGTGTTAACATGCCAATAGGTTAAAAAAAAAAACCTCTCAGTTTAGTTTTCTAATATGCCAAATATTCACAAACATAATTCAAATGAACAAAAGCCCTTTGGTGTCCTCATTAACTTTAAAGCTAGAAAGGAGTCCTGAGACCAAAGAGTTTGAACACTGCTGACCTAGCAGCATCATGGGCAGTGAGTCACTCGTTTTTTTCCTGCCCAGCAACACAGTATCAATTCCTTGTCTTTGATATTTGCACTTTAATTTTCTTTTGGGGGGTTATTTCTTCCCTGTTCTCAGCCCATAGGTCATGTTGGGGTAACTTGATCCCCTGGCCTCAAGGGAAAGACACTGGATTCAGGTGTGTGTCCAATCACGCCTGGATCTAAACCTAACGTTACATTTTTCAACTACGTGCACCAATAAATTGCCCCTTGACTCCAAAAGATTTTCATCGTAATACACCGGGGTACCAGGAAATGCAGTTTGAGAAATGCTGATCTAATCATCATGCTCTTTGCAGCTGAGTACTGACCTACACTTGCATCTTCAGTTGTGTTTTGGTCTTGCCATCTCCTAATACCTTGGTTTACTCGGGCTTTGACTTAATTATTTTGCAATTTGGGTAACAGATTAATTGGTTCATCGATACATTAAAGTAATAATAAATATATTTATGAATTCACAGTAAGACAGACATGATCAATTGGGAAGATGTATTAAACAAATAATTTTGGTAACATAATCATCCTCTGTCTCAGATAGCCCCCTGACCACTCTCTCCCTGGGTAGCTATTATTCAGGGATTAGTTTTAATCATTATCTTTGCCTAGGAAGTCTGCTCGGACTCTCCAGAATAGGTTAGCCGCCCCTCCCTGCCCCATTTACAAAAATCTTCTCATTATTCTTGCGCTTCGCCTTCAGAGCGCTCATTGGGGTTTTAGTTAATTATTTGATGATTTGTTTCTTTCCCACCACACTGTAAGCTCCATATTTATCTTGATCACTCTGTCACTGGGATCCAGCTTAGTGTGTGGTATATGGTGGGCTCCCACTAAGGTATCTGTGGAGTGAGTGAATAAGTGCACGAGTGTCATGACAGGAGAGGTTAAGGGTGCTGTGGGGGCATAAAACAAAGGGAGCCAACCCCGCTTAGGGGAAGGAACAGAGGACTAGTAGAGAGATGACACTGGAGTGGAAAAGGAAGGATGAGTAAGAGAGGCATCCAGCTATGGGGAGAAAAGAGAGACGTACACTACAGCTAAGGGTAGTATTTGAAACTGATGTAGAGGGGCGCCTGGGTGGCTCAGTCGGTTAAGGGTCCGACTTCAGCTCAGGTCACGATCTCGTGGACTGTGAGTTCCAGCCCTGTGTCGGGCTCTGGGCTGATGGCTCAGAGCCTGGAGCCTGCCTTCGGTTCTGTGTTTCCCTCTCTCTCTGCCCCTCCCCCGTTCATGCTCTGTCTCTCTCTGTCTCAAAAATAATTAAACATTAAAAAAAAACATTAAAAAAAAAAGAAACTGATGTAGAAAAGGAGTCTTGAGCCAGACGGTGAAGGACCATGTAAGGTTTTTTTTAATCTCAAGAGTTTAGACTTTATACCAACGACACTTAGAAGCCATTAGAGGATTGGAAGTAGGGAAATGACAGATCTTTTTGCTTTAAAAGGAAATCCTGATCAGTGGGTGCAGAAGTGTTCAGGGGCCAGCAAGTCTGGAGGTAGTGGGACCTGTTAGGTGACATGATCAATCAGGTAAGCCAGTGTGGCTTGGACCTGGGACACATTTACTGCTAGGCCACGTTCTAAGAAATGGGGATATAGAGGTAAATAATACAAAGTTCTTGAACATACGGGGTTTAAATTTTTTTTTTAATGTTTATTTTTGAGAGAGAGAGAGAGGCAGAATGTGAGCAGGGGAGGGGCAGAGAGAGAGGGAGACACAGAATCCGAAGCAGGCTCCAGGCTCCGAGCTGTCCGCACAGAATCCTCGTGGGGCTCGAACTCAGAATGACAAGATCAGGACCTGGGCCAAAGTCGGATGCTTAACCGACTGACCCACCTAGGCACCTCAACATGTGCTGAGTTCTAAGTGTTCACCTGAGATCACAAGCTTTAATAACTTAGAGATGTGTCATTTGTGATAAATCTTGCCTATAGGAGTGCCCATTGCAGAACGGTAAAGAGGACACAAAACTAAAAAGTATCAATGAGATGTAGAACATCCACAAATGCGGAATTTTTGTAGGTGTCTAAATTGTCCAGCACCTCCTTCTCTTACCTTCTGCTGAAGATGCCTCAGAATCTGTGAGTCTAGTCCATATTTTCATTTTCTCACCAAGGCACCCAATTCTAAATAGGGGCTTTTACAAAAACCCTGGGAAGTTTTCTTTAGCAATGAAACTAACATTTAACGACACCTTCAACCTTGTGTAACATTCATCTTTCCCGAGGCACAGGTGGATTAGCTCTCCCGGGGTTCCTTACACCTTGGTGTCTGCCTCTCTTACCTTCAGGATCCTGAAGGGAAATAACCACCGCGCGGTAGGAATGGCATGTGCCGAACCCTGTGGAAATGTCATACATGGTCCTGTATACGAGGCGCACTGGGTCCTACCCTTCTCTCCATACCGGTTCCCTTTTGTAGGCCAGGCTCGGTGCCTGTAGGCTCTCTGCTCCCACATTCAAAACGTGCCTTACTCAAAACCACTTTTTGAGGGTGCAGAAGCAGGGATCTGGGACGGGAGCTCTGGTTTTCTAAGGCTGCCAAAATAATTCGGAACCTATATTTGGAAGCACGATAGAGGCTCTACCCTCAGGATCCTCAAGGGTATTCCTTAGTGAATTTCTTTTGGGGTGAGCGGAGGGGGAAGGGACTTCAGAGATCACCAAGTCCAACTTTCTACATCCTCTAGCAGAAACTGAAGCTCAGGGATGCTAACTGCCAGAGCAATGTGTGTGATGTCACCTTATCCTCTATCCTTAACTGAGGCACTATCTGCATCTGGCCCTGCCCTGAGGGGCAGCTGAGGATGGGCGAGGGGCGTCCGGCACCGCCGGAGCAACCCACAGCCTTATGCTCTCAGTGTATGATGGGGAGGAGGCCATTCAGTGCGAGTAAGAAAGCGAGGGAGGGAGAAAGGAAGGAAGGGGAGCCAGAGGTGGGAGTGGAAGAGGCAGCCTCGCCCGGGGCTGATTGGCTCCCGGGGCCAGCCCTCGCCAGCGGTTTATAAGAGTTGGGGTAGCCGGGCGCCCAGCCCGCTCGCCCGCGCGCCCCCCGAGCAGCGCCCGGCTCTGAGCGCCGCACGTCGAGGCCCGCCTGGCCCCGCGCCGGCTCCGCGCCGTCTTTAGGCTCGGTCGCGGGCCGAGGAGCCAGGGAGGGAGCCAGCGAGGGAGGCGAGCGCCGCAGCCAGCGGGCCGAGCGCCATGCGCCGCGCCAGCCGAGACTACACCAAGTACCTGCGCGGCTCGGAGGAGATGGGCGGCGGCGGCCCCGGCGCCCCGCACGAGGGCCCCCTGCACGCCCCGCCGCCGCCCGCGCCGCCCGCGCCGCACCCGCCCGCCGCCGCCTCTCGCTCCATGTTCGTGGCCTTCCTGGGACTGGGGCTGGGCCAGGTGGTCTGCAGCGTCGCCCTGTTCCTCTACTTCAGAGCGCAGGTGAGTGCCCGCCTCCCCGGGGGCCCGCCCACCTCGTCCGTTCCGCGCAGGTGGGAAACTGAGGCTGGCCGTCGGCTCGGCTCCCCAGACCTTGCAAGTTCCGGCGGGGAAAGGGACTCTAAAGAGGGTGCGCCCCGCTCGGGGCCAGCCTGGCGCGGGGCCGGGCGCGCGGGCCTCGGGTCTCCGCGCCCGCCTGGGCCCCGCAGGGAGCGGAGCGTGGGCTCGCTCGTCCCGACCTGGTGCGTTTGAATTTCCCCCGCGACGCAGCATTGGCTGCTAACCTCTAATGGATGATTGCACACTCCCCACCCACCCCAACCCCAAATCCTTGCATTTCTCACTAGGAGCTAAGGATTGACTTACGTCCACTTGGGGCGGGGGCGGGGGGGGGGGTATGAGCGCAACCCTATCCCTTCCCGCCCACCACCTGGAGGGGTTGGTTCCCGGCGCTGGCTGCTTTGCAGGTGTGCTCCGGGCCGCTCGGCTGGAAGGGAGCGCAGAGCGGAAGGTCGCGGTGCTTGCACCGCAGGCAGCCGCTGGAGCACCCCGGGGGGGATGCCCAAGGCGCCAGATGGGCGGAGAAGCCTGGTGGCAGGACCCGGGCTCCGCTAGCGCCTGGGGGCACGAAGAGGGGAGCATCACGTGCCTTCCCGTTAAGGTGGGCGGCAGAAGGAAGCCATGGGTGCGTGATGGTGGTGAGGTTCTCACCCCTGATACAGCCTCGCTACAATCCAGCAGACAACTAAACTTCTAAAAGATGAGAAAGATGGCTGGGAACTGCAGTGAAAGATAGTAGAAAGGAAGGGGTAAATCTGTAATATTATGCTTTCTGGTGGTTTATGCTCTTGTGTTTTCTTGGAAATTGCAGTGCAGTTGGTTGGATTCATTCAAATGTTCTTGTCTGGTGCTGTGAACTCTTTCTCAGAGGAAGTGGAGGGCTGACTGTGCATTTTTTTTTTTTTTTTATGGGAAAAGAGAGTTGGGTTTGGACTTCATTGGTTTTCAGATTCAAAGGTGATTACCAAACCAAATGGGACGCATCAAAACACGGCATTGCTTGGAGTGTATGGGTTTTGACATGTGCCAGAGTCTTGAACTCCATTATTTGTAATCCTGGGATTTTTGTTTAATATTCATTATCCACTGTTTTGTGTTTTATAGAGCTAGTTTGATTTACCTACTAAAACAAAGGTGGAGATACGATGAGCCATACTTGAGGACACTTGTATTTGTATATTAATACAAGTAATCTTTACCTATTAAGATATTTGTTTCTTAAAAAAAAAAAAAGCCCACAACTTTTGCTATAAAGATTACACCCACCTATAGGGAAGTGATGGAAAATGCTTTTTCTTTCATCAGAGTATGCTACAGTGGAGAATGACCCATTTCCCCATCCAGTTTTCTTCCGCCACCCCCACATGTAAAACCTGTATATATTGAGTACCTACACTGCAGATGAGACTATTAAATGCTGTGGAGTGTGTGTTAAGAATCCTTAATTCAGCATACAATCTCCACCTACTGTGTGCATCACGTGGTGCCAGGCATTAGAGAGACCTATTGACGAAAGACTTAAAATTCTTAGTCAAACACGACAGCACGATTCAGAAAAAGGATGGGACTGCACAAGTTGTCTACTCCGTTTTATCTTCTCTATCACCTTAGGGACATGGCATTTTCGTAGCAGTAATGGTGAAGTGACTGTTAAGCATTGAGAGACCAGTAGGCAATGAATGAGCTCAGGGACCAGCAACAGCTCAGATTGGCGGGAGCCATGGATGGGTGTGGCCATGTACAAAAGAGTGACCTGCTTCTGTAAGAATGGCAATGGTCTGGACAGGCCAAAGGGTCTGTCTGATGATCGCTCATTATAACTTAGCAGTCTTGATATTACATGGGTGATAGTGAAATTCTCAACCCCATTTTTCCCAAAACAAAACAAAAACAACAAAACCATGCAAATTAGTAAGCCCAGCTAGAAAATTTTCATTTTGGAGATTTAATGTCATCAGATTTCATAAGTACAGTTTTCCTAAATGCCATAAAGATTGGGGTTTTTTAAAGACTTATGCAAAATATATTAACCATTACTCTGGACCCCATTTTGTACTGCATTTTAAAAAATGTTTATTTATTTTTGAGAGAGAGAGAGAACACGAGTGGGGGAGGATCAAGGAGAGAGGGGACAGAGGATCTGAAGCAGTCTCTGTGCTGACAGCAGTGAGCCTGATGCAGGGCTTGAACTCAGGAACTGTGAGATCATGACCTGAACCAAAGTCTAACTCTCAACTGACTGAGCCACCCAGTCACCCCTGTACTGCATTTTTAAAGGGGCATCTTCTTTAGGAAAGAAGTTACTGAGTTATAGTATCTACCTCTGATACCTAAAGGAGTTCTGATTATTTAGAGATGCATTCTGAAATAGTTACAAGTGAAGTGCTAAGATGTCTGGAATGTGCTTCAAAATAATAAGTGGGGAGCTTTAGGGGTAGAGAAGTGGTTTCCTACAGATGAGAAAAGATTGGCCATGGGTTGATAATTGTTGAAGCTGGGTGATGGGTTTGTGGAGTCCATTCTACAATTCGTCCTACTTTTATGTGTGCCTGAGGCCTTCTTTCAAAGTTCTAGCTAAGAGAATAGACTCCTTTTGACCCGTCACTGATTTAACATGTTTACTCGTATCAGCTCCTTTAGGTTAGAACTTGGTACCAAATAAGAGATTTTTTTTTATTTCCACTAAAGTTGGGGGTGTCAACGACTTGGGGTTTCTGAATACCTCTGAATTAGAATGAAATCATTTGTATCAAGTAACATGTTTGCAGTTTATAGTAAAAAATGAGAAGGAGCCAGTTTTATTGTTTTTGTTTAAAGTGGGGACAGGGTAGCTATGCAATTCCTCAAGAAGAAAAAAGTAGAATTTAGTTTTAAATGCATTTATTTTTATTTTTATTTTTTATGTATTTATTTTATTTTGAGAGAGAAAGTGAGAGTTTGCGCACGTGTGTGTGTGGGGGGGGGGGGGGGCGGTTGCAGGGAGGAGCAGAGGGAGAGAGAGAGAGAATCTTAAGCAGGTTCCATGCCGGCACTGAGCCTGATGAGGGGCTCAGTCTTACAACCACGAGATCATGACCTGAACTGAAATCAAGAGTAGGACGCTCAACAGACTGAGACACCCAGGTGCCCTTAAATGCATTTGAGAAGAATGCCCAGAAGAGTGTAAAAGTTACAGTGAGTTTAAAAAGTTTTTTCCATTCTCAACTCATGATTGAATAGTTAAAAATGAATCAGCCTCCTGGATGTTTGCAGATTGCCTGTGCCCAGATTGAAAAGGAAAAAAAAAACACTAGATCTAGACTAGATTGGCTTTTCCTCTACCAACGTTGCCAAAGAAAAAAATAGCATGTGGTTTGTGCTATATATTTACCACATAGTATTCATACTTTGGTTTGCGAAGAAGAAGAAGAAGGAGAAGAAGGAGAAGAAGAAGAAGGAGAAGGAGAAAAAGGAGAAGAAGAAAACCTTGCAAAAAGTTGCTTGTAAAATTTATGTGCGTTTTGTTTCTCTTCTTTTAATCCACATAACCATATTCAAAGTTTGGAGGTTAGCTACAAGATAAGCTTTTCAGAAAACGCAATCTCTGTTGCCCTTTTAACTCCTTCCCCCAAACCCCAGTGTGCACACCAACCTCCCTGGCTGTTTGTTACCCAAACAAGGGAGCAATCCCTACCGCAACTCTGATGTCGAGGTGTGCAGGCGCCTGTTTGAAAAAACAGATAACAAAGTAGCACAAATGTCAAGCATCCTGCCTCATTTAACCCTACAAATGATTACATTTCTAGGAAGTTTTTTTTTTTAAAGAGTCTCACTTCATATGAACTACATTATCTGGTAAATGCATTTATAAGTCTCTTAAATCAGATATTCAAGATTTATATAATGTGTTCAGACATTTCTAGGTATACTGAATTCATTTGTAACCCAGTTCACTGTGATTTTTTTTTTTTTTTTTTTTTGGATGAGCTTCTGTGTTCCTTTGTTGAGTGTAGTTAAGTTCAAGAAGGTAAAGACTGCCTGTTGTGCTCACTACATTATCAGCAGCATCTAGCCGAGTGCCTGGCATGTTTCGTTTGCTGAAGAAGCTTTTCAAATGATTCAGGATGCTAGAAATTTGCAAATATGTAAGTCAGCTAAGGAGTAGCTAAACTAGGCTAAAAAGTAGCACTTTTTATGTAGTCGTGCAAATTCTCTATCCAGACCATGGTGTCTGGAGAGAGGGTGTGGGGTAAGAGAGTGGTTGCTGGAGCCACTGGATGAGCCCTGGGGTGTCCAGCTCTGGGCACCAATCCCGCCCCTTGCTAGCAGTCTTTCCAGCACAGAGACTCCAGACCAGAGACCCTCACTGGTGTGTGTGGTCAGCCCACCCCCACGCCTCAACTCCTCTCTTTTCTCCTGGTCTCCATTTCTGGGAAGGGAGGGCTACAAGACCCTGGAACAAGACATTCCTAACATACGCTCTAAACTGAAGTAAACAAAATAAATGACTCTATCAAAATGAACGATGCCATGCTTTCGTCACTTCTTTTGGGAAAACAATTGATCGCTTTAATCTATGTTTTAGCTCTTGTGTTACCTTCTGAACCGTGGTTCTCAGCTGAACATTCGAAGCCCTTGCAGAGAGAGCCAGTTGGCTCTTACCCTGAGGGATGTGGGTTCCATTGGCTGAGGGTGGCACCTGGGTGTGGAGACTTGCTCAGAGAGAGGGAACAAAATCTTTGTGTTACATTTCTTTGCACCGAATCATTAACCATTATTACTGTCACAATATTTTTGTACCAGCCGGCATGACTTGTAAAAAAAAAAAAAAAAAAAATTCGTGTCCGAGAAATTTTGGGACATTTTAATAGCAGAACATCTGTATTTGCATGTTTGGTATTTGAAAGCATTTCTGGTCAAACGTTCACGTACGTCGAGAGGGCCTGGGGTCTAGTTAGGACGCAGATCCCCAGGCAGCGTGCCAGGGACCTGAGATTCTGCATTTCTAACGAGCTCCAGGGGAGCCCGTGAAGCTACAGGTGTTTGGACTGGACTTGAAGTGGAGGCAGCATCTGTCACTGCGGCTTCTGTGTGATGGCACTTAGTTGGTCAGCAGGTTTGGAGCTCAACCAGTTTTAGGCTCCCCAGGCGTTTCCCCGCTAACACCGCCCTGTTCCTGTAGCTCAGCGACTTTCTGGTGGCGAGCCAACTAGGTCTTGGCATCATTCTTCTTTCTTGAGGTCTCAACCGAGTGACCCTTCACATCAGCTGCCCAGGCGTCTCTGATTTTGTGGGAAACTGATCGGCATGAGTGAGCTTTTTAAAAAAAGTGCGATTGAAAAGCTTTCCTTATATAAAAACTCACATATTCTGATCTGTACTTATTATTTTAGTTGTTTTTAATGCTTACTTTGGAGACAGACAAAGTGTGAGCAGGGGACGGGCAGAGAGAGAGGGAGAGACACAGAATCCGAAGCAGGCTCCAGGCTCCGAGCTGTCAGCACAGAGCCCCACGCAGGGCTCAAACTCACAAACTGCGAGATTGTGACCTGAGCCGAAGTCGGACGCCTAACCGGCTGAGCCACCCCGGCACCTCTAAAGAAAATACGAAAAATAAATATGGATTGCAAATAGTTTTGCTTCGTGAATGACACCTCTCCCAGGATTATAGATAATCCTTATTATATATGCAAGACTGAAATAATAAAATTTGTATTGGTGGCTGCACATTTGTTGAAGGCTTATTATTTCATTTGAGAATCTCAGATATGGAGAGAGTACTTTCTAGTTTATGTCTGATGGTTGGTTAGTAAACCTGCACATCTTTTTGATTACTTTAAAAAAGGTAAATCAGGCAATGAGAGACCTGGTATTAATTGATGGAGCTCATATTATAAACATCTATAATTCTTCCTTTTTTCATCCAGTCTATACCTATTAATAAGCAAATGCTCATGAGGTACCTTGAATTTTTGAAAGAAGAGGACAATAAATTAAGCAAGTGTTATTTAAACAACTGATGGCTAATTCTCTCTACCCTTTACCTGGCAGCTGAAACCGGTACAAAGGCTCGTCAGAGCCCCAGGAGGAGACAATTTCAAGAGGAGAGTAATACTTGAAGAACTGTTTAGACAGAAAACCAGCTAACAATTCAAGGGGGATGGATATTTTGGGAGGGACAGTCCCTCACATTATAGAAATTTTAGCATGTCCCCTCCCCAGCATCTGTCCATACAGCCCGTTCGCCCCAAGCAGCCCTCCTTATCCCATGGGACACACCCCCTGACAAACGCACTGCTCCAGGTGAAGAAATATCGATGAGAGTTTCAACAAAAAGGGAAATTTGCTTCTGGCTTTAGGTTTTGGGCAATGGATTTCTCCCTCCTTCCTTGGCTGATTAAAAAATATACATTGATTACAGAAAAAGGCCAAACATGGTGGCTGAAGATGGTGTTAATTTTGCCCGGTTTCGTAAGCTTCGTGCTTTGAATATCCTAGTGGCTTTCATCATCCCATCTAGCAATGCTGTGTATGACTTACAGACCAAAACTTCTCTACCTGCACTGACCACGTGTGATTTTCCTTGATGCTCCTTCCTTCTATGAGGACTTTCATGGCCAGACAATTTTAATAATTTCCCCATGAATCACACGTGTGTACTGGTGTTGTGAATCATAGCTACTCATAAAAATGAATTAGAAGTCAATGTTTCACCAACACCGAGGGTTATTGTATTAATTATTAATTGTTGGGGACACAAAGACTCTTGCAAGAGTGAATTTTGTGTCCTGAAGTCAGCCACACTTTATTAAATGGCAGAATGATCGAAGATAATTTCTCTGTATCCTGTCTTTTTTCTTCTCCCCTCAGATGGATCCTAATAGAATATCGGAAGATGACACTCACTGCATTAATAGAATTTTCAAACTCCACGAAAACGCAGATTTGCAAGACGCAACTCTGGAGAGTCAAGACACAAAATTAATACCTGATTCGTGTAAGAGCATTAAACAGGCCTTCCGGGCAGCTGTACAAAAGGTGAGTCCATATGAGGATCTGAGTCAAGGGCCTGCACTGACCCTGCTATTGCTGAAAATTAATACTGGCTAAGTGCTGTTGACTTTGTTCTTTTTCATTTTCATCATTTGTAAAAGAGCTAAAGAGAATGGTTTTTAAGAGACGAGCAGAATTCTTTTGAAGCTGTTAGTGGCTTGTTCTAGTGACCAGAGACTTTCATGCACAGACTCGTCCCTTTCCTATCCTTTCTTTCCTTTCCTTTTCTTTTCTAAGAGGAGGTTAAATTCATACATTGAAGGACAGCAAAGATAGCCTGTGATGGTCCATGGGTCAGTTTGCTAGTGTGAATTCCCCGCCCTGGAAACCTTTCCCTCAGCGTATAGGACTTGCTGCTGTTGCCTTTACATTTGGTTTTGTATTGGCAGACTCTCCTGGTCCACATCTGTTGATCCAGGACTCTGTTAAAAATGCTTGTAACTGGTCCACTGTTGTCGTCTGGGGTGAGGAGGTAAAGCGAGCAGAGCGGGAACTGATGTGGCGCCCAAGGTGGAAACTGCGTCCATTTTCTCTTTTTCTGGGAGAGCTGGGTGAGAAGGGAGGAGATGGGGTTGGGGAAGACCAGTGACTTCTCTTACATCGACAGCTCTAAGTGAGAAACACTGTCATAACTGTGCGTCCTACTTTTCTGAATAGAGTCACTCAAGAATTTTGCAGCCTTGGAAGTATTTTACGGACTGACTCCACCAAAAACTGGGGAGAACCCAGTGACTCCAGTGAATTCTAGCATGCACATCTGTGTGGATTCTTACATGTACCCATATATCCCAGTCTCTAGTTTGCAGCTCCCTGGTCTATTTCTGATCATCTTCGAGTAAATCCTAAAGGTCTCAAACTCCTTAAATCTAAATTGAATTTTAATTTAGTTTATTTTTTAAAAACTCCAATAGAGTAATAGCATTTTTTTAATGTTTATTTATTTATTTTGAGAGAGAGAGAGAGAAAGTGTGTGCACACGTGTGTGCAAACTGGGGAGGGGCAAAGAGAGAGGGAGAGAGAGAATTCCAAGCAGGCTCCATGCTGTCAGCGCAGAGCCTGAGATCCTGACGCAGGTCTCGATCCCAAGACCCTGGGATCATGACCTGAGATGAAATCAAGAGTCGGGTGCTCAAATGACTGAGCCACCCACACGCCCCTAGTAATAGCATTTTTAGAAAAAAGTGTATCGGAGCTAGAAGTAGGGAGATGAAGCTGTTTTGTGTGACCCATAAAGCTGATATTTGCTGTATTTTGTCAAATCTAAGATACCACCAGTTTCCAACTTACATCATTATTTCATGCATCAGAAAGAAAAGAAAAAGAAAGAAAAAGAAAGAAAGGAAGAAAAAAAATTAAACATGATCTTTATAGATTCTGTTTGCATCTTACTTTCAGAGTTAGTCTGTTCATATTTTTGTTTCATTTTATGTTTTATTTTCATTGGCTTGCTTTTTATCCTATCTCCCCAATGTTGAGCAAACTATCTATAAACAATGATTTACATGTACGAGGTGGTAATCTATTAGTTAAAAACCAAACCCCTAATTAAGGTAATTCTGCTTAGGTAAGTGGTTGTCTCCTTATTTTGTGTGTGAACTGACTTATATTGTAACTCCTTACAATGAAGAGATAAGCTTTTAATTTCACAGGTGTCCTCGTTCTTAAAAATTATCCTTAGGTTGTTTTGTTTTGTTTTGTTTTGTTTTGCTGGAAGAATGAGATCAGCCATGATAATTTTGAAAATAAAAAATATTAGGAAGAGCAGATAAGGGCACCTGGGTGGCTCAGTCAGTTAAGCGTCCGACTTTGGCTCAGGTCATGATCTCATGGTTTGTGAGTTCGAGCCCTGCATTGGGCTCTGTGCTGACAGCTCAGAGCCTGGAACCTGTTTCAGATTCTGTGTCTCCCTCTCTCTCTGCCCCTCTCCCGCTTGCACTCTGTCTCTTTCTGTCTCCCAAAAATAAAGAAACATTTAAAAAACAATTAAAAAGAAGAACAGATAGCATTAACATTTATTTAGGAGAATGCAAGTGTAGTTCATCTTAACCAGTCAAAAGAGAAAAACATTAGCATCTCGTAGATACTAAGAAGTGATTGACAAAATTTCGCATTTATTTCTGATGCTTAAAATCCATTAGAAAACAGAACCAGATGGATTCTTGATGTTTTTCTAAATACCTCAAACTAAAAGGTAGCTAATGATGAAAAACAGAAACATTTTCTTAAAGTCAGGGACACAACAAAGATGCCTAGTGTCCCTGCATTATTTAACATTGTTCAGAATACTAGCTAATGTAATTATACAAGAGAATGAAATCAGAAAGCATATGTGAATATACACACACAGATACGGAAAAGGCAAAATTTGCATATGCTGATTGTATACTTGGGAAAATTCAAAAGGACCAAAAGGCTGCAAGCCAAATAAATCAGTTTGTAAAAATTAATAAGTAATAATCACTAGCTGTCCCTATTTCAAACAAGAATTAGAAAACACAAAACAGGAGAATTAGAAAATATAAAAGTGCCTGGCTGGCTCAGTCAGTGGAGCGTGTGATTCTTGATCTTGGGGTTGCAGGTTCAAGCCCCACATTGGGTGTGGAGATTGCTCAAAAATAAAATCTTTAAAAAAAAAAAAAAGGAAAGACAAAGAAAACACAAAAGAAAGATTCCGTTTGTAATTTTTAAAGAGCCCTAAAAATAAACTTAGCAAGGCATGGACAAAGCTTATGGAGATTAAAGTAGAAAACTCTACGTGGGTATTTACAAGGTAAAGACGTAACTATGCAAAGTCCTGACCTGAGAGAGACCAAACACCTTAAAGTAGACCTTACTGGAGGTGTGAATGTGTGTATTCAATTTAGTATAATATAACATTGTTTTAAATAAGTGGGCATCGCTTGAATTATTCAAAACTAGTACTGGGAGGATTTGTTTACTATTTTTGAAAAGTGATAGCCTTACTTCATGTCCAAGGTGAAAACAAATCCCAGCTGGAGAGAGTACTGGGTGGCCAATGGCTACTCTCTACTCTCTGGCAGTCTCACGCCTTCCGCAGCTCCGGTGGACTTTTCTGCCCCCAGCTGCCCCCTCAGAACTTACCTACTCACTGTCCCATTTCCTTTGAGCTTTCCAAGTGACTGCCTAGATAGTAGGACAAGCCAGTCTGTACTTAAAATGAGCAACAATGGCAGAATTTTCACTATTTTAGGAGCCTGTTTGGAGACATGGTGCCTCGTTCCAAATAAGTAAAACTCATCTTAGCGCTTCAGTAGCTGGCAAGCCAAAGGAGAAAGATTTGTGGGCAGACAAGAATGATCAACTCTTCTTATGAAAGGCACACAGTTTGCATTGTATTTACAGATTAGCATGACTCAGAGGATGAGTAGAACTTTGTTGTTAATAGCGCATTTTTTGTTGCTGTGCTATAAGGTTTTACCCATTATTCATGGGTAATAACACTACACACAGACAATCCTTTTTAAAGAGTAAGGAGCTGTCATAACATACCAATGTGTGTTTGGAGGTGGAAAATGCCATTTCTTCCCCCAGACAAGAGACTGTTTAGGAAGGAGATGGGTGTTCTCCATACCATATGATTAGAATCAAGCCATGTTTGGGGCGCCCAGGTGGCTCCGTCGGTTGAGCATCCGACTTCGGCTCAGGTCATGATCTCACAGTCTGTCGGTTCGAGCCCCGCGTCGGGCTCTGTGCTGACCGCTCAGAGCCGGGAGCCTGCTTGGGATTCTGTCTCCCTTTCTCTCTGCCCCTCCCCCGCTCATGCTCTGTCTCAAAAATAAATTAAAAAAAATTTTTTTTAATTAAAAAAAAAAAAAAGAATCAAGCCACGTTTATTAAGTGCACATACCGTGCTAGGCACTTTGCCATAACTTCTCCTGTACCCCAAGACTTAGCCTTCTCTTACTTTCGCCAAATAGTGATTTGCCGGCTGTGTTATCCTTTGATGAAGATTATTGGTTAATATGACATTCTCCACATCCTGCCAAAATAATCAGACTTCTCATTTCTCTTGCCAATGCTGAAAATAGAATGGAGGCATCAGGCATCCATAAGTAGGTCTGTATCTCAGTTTTAGTTCTAACATAGATATTGAGTGAACCCGTAAAAGAAAATTACATGTGAGGCTGCAATCATTATTGAAAGATCAACCCATCCAGTGGTAACAAATGCTAGACATAAGCACAATATTACATTATATGTGTGCAAAAGTGGTGTTTACCTAGCCTGTCTTTGGTCAGACAAGTAATGCTGTTTTTCTCCCTTTTTTTTTGTTTGTGGCTGGGCTTTCTTGGCTTTTTTTCCCCTTTAGCACAGAACTCTGAAAGCCTCTTAGCGATCCAGCCCTACCAACCACAATTTACAAAGTCTATCATAACAGTCTATGACAATAAAGAAAACACTAGTACAAATATGGTGTACAATTTATAAAGCAATTCTTGTTTCCAGCTTTGGCAGCCTTTCTGGCCTCTGCCAGCCTGAGGAGTGGAGTGGTGAGCTCAGGCCTGAGCGGGGGGCCCTTGGTCCTTAGGTCTCCTGGCCGGTCCCCGTGGAAAACCATGTGTGTATGCACTAAATGTACATTCTGAGCACTCAGGGCTGTGACTTGACTTTCGATTTTAGTGTGTCCAGTTGTTGATTTCCCATTGAGTACCTGTTTGTGAAAAACCATCCCGAAACTTACTTTGAAAAGTATTTGAAAGAATGATATGGAGGAGAGAGATTAATGTGGGGTGTTCAGTGCATTCAAGATAACCCCTCTCCCCCCCACCCCCCGATGTGGGAAGGCAGCATGAAAATTTACACATATATGACTTTATTTATTTATTTATTTATTTATGTTAAGGTTTCTTTTTAAATATTTATTTATTTATTTTGAGAGAGAGAGAGAGAGAGCGCGCGTGTGCATGAGTGGGGGAGAGGTTCAGAGAGAGAGGGAGAGAGAATCCAAGAGTTGGACGCTTAACTGACTGAGCCACCCGGGCGCCCCCTACATGTATATGGATTTTTTAATACTAGCTTTTAAAACATTTTTGTGACTATTCTATAATGTACCTAATATACAGGACTATTTTATTTAATACTTACGTTAATAAATATCCGTGTTTGGGAGCATTAAGACATTTTCCCCCAAAAAGCCATATAATCAGAAGTGTTTAGAGGTCGTGGAACGAAGGTGCAGGCTCCATCAGGACAAGAAGTGCAGCTCTTTTGCTCACCTTTGACTACATCACACATAATGTAGTCTCAAGAATGAAGGAAAAGAACAAATAAATGATAAATGACTTCTGGAACTCTGAGCGAAGATTTTTAAATAAACATGGGTCATCGACCAACTCATAAAGCCACAGTGTTAGTAGCCTGGTTCTCATTTATCTGATGTCTTAACCAATGTTATAATGGGTAATTATTAATATTATAGCCAGAGGCTATAAGGCTCCAACACAGATACAGTAATACAGATAATTTTTGTTGAAACTTATCTCCGTCCGGGCTTCTTCCTTTAGACATGCTTTCCTCAGGTTTCTGTCTTTCCATAGCTTATAAACTACCTAGAGGCAGGCCTGTAATGTGAACTGAAAACACGGCTCTGGCTTATTTAAGTTATCATTTTATAAAACTCTCTAATTTCATTGCAGAAAAGCCAAAGATGGTAATGACTACCAATAAACTATCTTGTTGGCGTATTCTTTTTTTTAATGTTTATTTATTTTTGAGAGAGAGAGACAGAGAGAGAGAGAGAGAGAGAGAGAGAGAGAGAGAGAGAGACAGAGTATGAGCAGGGGAAGGGCAGAGAGAGGGGGAGACACAGAATCAGAAGCACGCTCCAGGCTCTGAGCTGTCAGCACAGAGCCCAACATGGGGCTCGAACTCACAAGCTCTGAGATCATGACCTGAACTGGAGTGGGATGCTCAACTGACTGAGCCACTTTGAGCTTCCAAAAGCTTAGTGGAAAATGGGGAGTAAAACCAGAACCACCATTATTGAACAATTAATTCTTACCTGGAATTCTTACTTTATTCCCTGAGTATCAGTGCATATTTGGTCTCATCTCCTGTAAGATTCACAGTGTAAATAAAACTGTCTCCTCATATTAAGAACAGTGTACCCTCGGAGTGCCTGAGTGGTTCAGTTGGTTGAGCGTGCGACTCTTGGTTTTAGCTCAGGTCATGATCTCATGGTTTGTGAGACTGAGCCCTGGGTCAGGCTCTGTGCTGAACAGTGCGAAGCCTGCTTGTGATTCTCTCTCTCCCTGTCTCTCTGGCTCTCTCTCTCTCAAAATAAATAAACCAACCTATAAAAAAGAATGGTGTACCCACGGATTTTCAGTGCTTTGATCCCTAAGGAAATATTCATTGTTACGTAGCACAGTCTACATTGTTGTAACAAAGAGAACCCTCACTCAATAACTCAATAAGACAGAAGTTTGTGCAATAATCCGGGGTGAGCAGTCCAGGGCTAGCAGGGAGGCTCCCCCATCCTCAGCTGGTACCTTCCATACCTGCCATCTCTTGGTCCAGGTTGGCTTTTCCATTTGTTGATATTTCCAGGGAGAGAGAGAAGGCAAATGTGGTCCCTGGGAGCTTATATGCCGTCACTTCTAGCAGCATCCTGTTGGCTGGGACTTACTCATACGACCACATCTTGCTGCAAGGGAGGCTGCACCGTATCGTCTCTAGCTGAGTTGCCATTTGCACCCAGGCTTGAGGAAGGGGGTTTCCCGTAACTGGGAAGAGGAGAGACTTCATTCTAAGGGACAGTGACCAGCCTCCCATACTCACTAAACCCTGTTTAGGCAGGAGTGGGTTCACTCTATGAGCAGAGTTGACTTTGTTACATAAATCTATGAAAAATTTGAATGACTAAGATTTCATTTTCTAAAAGTTAAAGTACTTTAGGATTATCTGGATTCCAGGAGAGAGAGAAATTTAAAAGTAGATTTAACAGCATGCATCTTATGGAGGAACTTTCAAAGGTTTGTTTAGGCATATACAGCTCCACATCTGTGATCTTTGAATGAACCTTGACTGTCATCTGCACAGTTTTTAGTGGATTTTATGGATTCAAGAACATTAATTTAAAGCCAAAAAGTTCATCAGATTAAGTGGTTGTTTTCTCCAAATAGAGAGGTGATCCTTTAGAATTCCTATGTCAATTATTATAAGACTATTTGCACTTTTAAAATTAAAGTACATAAGAAATCAATTAAAATTTGAGTAGATCTTAAATATTTATGAAGTTGTAATCATGACAGTTGTTATATAGCCATTATATCTCAATTGGTTTTTTCGTGAAATACACACATAACAAACGCAAGGGGAAAAATTAAACCCCATTCATTATCGCTTTGCCTTTGTATATGAGTATGTATGTATCCCAAGAAAATTTCTTGTAAACCCACAAGGAAACTTGGGGTTTGGGGGCACTGGTGTTCCCAAATCAAGATGTTAGTCATGTAGTGGTTTTCCAATGGGATTTCATCTACACCATAACAGTTTTGGGAACTGCAATTCCATCGACCCCAATCATATCTAGCATTTATGAAAGCTATTGTTATGGGAAAGCTGAAGTAAGACCCACAGAATTTTCCTACAAAACCAAGGCCATCTCCTGCCTTGTAGCCAGCAATAGGCTATTGGCTATGGTGTGCTCAATCTCAGGGAGACCCAGGGCAAAAGATAGAAGAGTTTACAAGAGGAAATAACAGTGACTGGCACCAGCAGAGGTGGCCCTATCTTTGTGCTAGAAGTACCCTAGGATGGAAGAAAAGATATTTGGAGTTGGTAAGGAAAGGCATGCCTGGAAGACAGCATCTCATTTTGTGGCTTGGGATCTTGAGCTACAGTTTTAGAAATGAATAAAACTGAGGGTCCTTGGCTGGAAGGGGAAGTGGCAAAGGACAGATTGGGTTGCTCCCCCAAAGTGGCTCATCCTGGGGGAAATATAACCTGTGGAAGTGGAGAGAATGTTGTTCCCTAGAACAGTCTCCCAAACCTGCCTGATCTTAAGAATCACTTGGGGACCTTGTTTAAAAAAATAAATGAGAAGCGTTGGTAGTTCGGGAGTAGACTTTGTGATTTCAGAAATCCCCCCTGAAAAGGGCTGGCCTGTCTTTAAAAGAAGGCTTCAGGGTGGGAATGGAGATAGCACCTGGGACCAGGATAGCATCCTAAGAAGAGGTGAGAGCCACTGGGGTACAGGGAAGCCTTTGGTGAATTTAAGTGACTATATTTGAGAAGTAGGAGCAAGTCTGTGTGGTGGAAAAGGTGGGTTTTGAAAGTTGCAGAGAGCAGTCTGTAGCCAAAATGATGACACAGGTTTGCTTGAACTTTTTGAGATTTCGGGTCCGAGAGAGTTTTGTTTGCACCTAGCTTCCTCATCACTAGGGTGCTTCCCTCGCCCCTAATCTTTACCTTTTGAGAACCTTGGGTGGTGATGGTGGTGGTGGTGATAGGAGTAAAAATGATAATAACTCTAAAGCATGAGGCTCATATTCATCAGAAAGTTTTGGAGGACTCTGGAACTCTTCCTCTCAGTATCTGTACCTGCTTCTTATCTCATCGAACCCTTTCACGGTGAAGGACCAGACCATCATCTCCATCACCCCAACCACAAGCCAGAAGATGGTCTTACACTCTCCATTACCAACTCTTCGTCTCGCCCCCGTCCTGTGGGTTCTGCCTCCTTACAAAACCTTCAGTGACTTCTCTCCACCCAGTCACTGTTGTCACCTTAACCCAGGTGTCGCTGTCATTGTTTCTTGCCTGGGTCACTGCAAGTGGCCACCCCATCCTGTAGTCCTACAGGACCCCTGAAACCAACAGGATAAAGTCTGAGCTGCTGGACACATAACACAAACTCTTTTATGTTCTGGAAACCTCATTCTCACCCCTGCCTCTCCAGCCTCATTATCTTGTATGCCGTCCCATCACTCTGTGCTCAGCCTGTGCTCAGAGGCCCCGCCACAGTAAAATGCTAGAAGCTCCCTAACCTAGCTGTGCCCTTCCCCACTCTACTTCCCTGCTGTGATCCAAGGCAAGTGAGGGCACAGATGGTATCTCTCCCAGAAACACAGCATCCTCAGCACTGCACGGGATGCCTGGCCCCTAGCGGCCATCAATAAACTTTGTGGAACGGATGGATGGATGAATGAAAGATGGGTGTTTGCGCCTAGTCTTTTACATGCTATTCCAGGCCTTTCTTGTGTAGTTAGTTCTCTGATTGTCTTTCAAATTTCAGCACAGTCCTTACTTGCTAAAGCAGGCCCCTACTGATGCCCTCCTGCCCACCTTTGGGTTAGGAGCTTCTCCTGTGCTCGCCCAGGGCCTCGTTATTCACCCCTGTCATTCAGTACATCCATTGCAGGAGCATGGCGTGAACTTTCCAAGGATGGGGCTGTGTGATGTTTAGTTTCCCTCCCCAGTGACAGGCACACAGTAGGTGCCCAGTGGAAGGAAGAACCAGTGTAATGAACAAGTGAGCGAGCTCTGCTCATCCCTGCTCTTAGTGTCATCACATGGCTAGTTGTTTGATATTGCCAGAAGCTGGCCACATTACGCATGCTCAGGAAGATTCGCAAAGGGCCGGGAGTCACTCCTGAGCCTGATGCTTATCCTGCATTTTGCAGAGAGGAGTTTCGACCTTTGGGGCGTGAACACGTTAAAGGACCTTGAGGCTGGAGGACCTTGACTGGCCACCCCGCCCCTTCCTCCCTGGCCTTATTTGTCCGCAGTGGCTGGCCCGGGACCTCTGTGCCCCTCGGAGTCACATTCCTAGCCGTCCGATACTTTGGGGAGGGTCTGTGTGGGTTCGCCTTCTTCCGAGGACACGAGGCTCAGTGAATGTCAAAGCTCTGCCAGTGTTAAGGTGGCATTATTGTTTCAAGTGGCAGAGGAAAGCGGAGACATGGTAAATAGCAGGGTTGGCCCAAGACGCTACACAGCAGTTACTCTGCCAGGCCCTTCGATTAAACTTTGTAAACGAGTACCATAGTGCAAGACATTTTGAAATTGGGCTCTTTATGAAGACTAATATTGCTGTCATAAGGCAACTTTATGAAAACCCTAGGGGACCTTTAACTGTAGCAGAAGCTTCCTCATTTAAGCCATGAAGGTTAAACAATAAAAACTAATTTTCTATTCCCAGCATAGCCAGTACGCTGCCAGGAAAGCATCACTCTCTTTTAGGAAAACAAGGGCACGCTCTTCGCCAGCCCTTTGGTGGGGAGAGAGCATTATCTGTTTGCAAAGATGTGTCTTTTCCAATCAGCAGATTTCTTTCGGGAGAAACAAGCCCCTGCTGACTGTCCTCGGGTGGGAGGAGGAGACCAGCCCACATCTTGGTAAAGTTCTTCGCTGAGAATTTCCAGAGGTGGTCACAGGGACGGCGGTGGCTGATTTAGTTAGGAGGCAAACAAATGAGGCGGTTAAGAGGTGGGGTGCCGGGGCTGTGGGCTGTGGATAGAATCCGTGTTGAGTAAACTTTGGCCCTGGGTGAAGTTTGTAAATCAGTAGTTTATATTAAGAAATAAGTAATCTGGGGGATCAAAATGTAGAATTACAAATACATCAGAGACGGCCCTTCCTTTCAGGATTGGTGACCCCAACGCCCCGTGTACCTGCCCCCCTCACCGGTCCTCCTCCCCCTGTCCCCAGTGGGGATGGTCAAGAGCTGCCCTTCCCCCTCCCCCGTGCTCCTCTCCCATTGTCCTGGGACCTGAAAGGTGAGGAACGCGGGCTGTGCCGTACCTTTCATAACGTGTATTTAGGCAACACTCAAGGGATCCTGCTCTTAAAGCTCTTTGCTTCGAGGCTATCTTTGGACTGTTGTTACCACTGACAGCTCAAAGGAACTAAGGGCCCCCCCCCCCCCCGCTCCACCCAGGTGCATATAACATGTTCCCCCATATCCTGTGGATTAGAAGGTCGGTGTGAGCTTTAGGGGAGGCGGGGGGGAAAGCAAGAGGCTGAGACACCCGTACTAATTCTGTCTCTTTAGCTGGTGCACAACAGCTGGGTATTCTTTCTGTACCTTGTAAACCAAGAATACATGGACGATAAAACCCTTACAGATAAAGAGCTATTGATAAGACCGTGAGCCGTGTCTCTCTGGGAGAGCCCTTGGAGACAAGGTCTGTATGGAAGGGAGGGCAGGATGCTCGCGGTGGAGACGGATTGGAAGTAGTTCTGCATGGCTGGCACCGGTGGAGTCCTCTGAGTGGCCTCAGAGGTGGGGTCTGGGGGCCCCGGGGAGGAGTAGCAAGAGAGCGCAGAGCGGTCACCAGGACCTCGTACGGGACCTTGTAAGCCCAGGTGAGGCCTGTGGGCTTGCCCCCGACGTCCTTGCGCAGCACCCGGGGGATGTTCAGAGAGGGAACATACTCCTCCGTGTACTTTAGGATTGCTCCAGCAGCAGAGATCAGTTGGAGGAAAGCAAGAGCCTGGCAGAGAGGTAGGAGGCTGTTCTCCTAATCCTGATGAGAAAGGAGGAAAGCTTGAAGGAAGGCAGTTGTACTTGGTGGCACCAAAGGGATGGATCTCTGAGCGCTTCACGAGGCGAGGCGGAAGTCTGCAGGACTTCTCCGCAGGAATAGGAAACCTATTCATTTTCAGAAACAACCCATGTGTGGTATTCATGTGCTAACTCGGCTGATGAATACACCATTCTTGTAACTAGGTTGGAGAAGAATTACATGAAGGGTATCATTAAGATGTTAAAACGAACGCATTACATATGTTAACAAGTGTATGAACCCTGTATTATATCTGGCAAACGGGGTGTTAAATCCTTGTTCAACCAGCCAGATGTCCCTGCAGCTGCTGCTGGTACTGCAGAGGGAGGCAGCCACCTGAGACCCCAGCGACGAGCTGGTGCCAGTGGTTTCCGAGGCATCTGGCCGTACAAATTGCTTCTTCTGTGCTCTGACTGACAGGCACCACACGGATCACACAATTCACAGCACAATGCACAGGTGGGATTTTTCAGTCCGAGAAGCCCAGCCTCCAGCAACTTGACCTTTTCTGGGAATCTTTAAAGCTAGGAATGTCCTCCGGTGGGAGCTGAAATCTACTTGTATCATTTTGTAAGATAATAAAACACTGCAATCAAGCAAATAAGACCAACTTGATAACATTCACTGTCGGATTGGAATGTTCTCAAAGTCTTGTTTGGGGCAGTCGTCCAACTGAGTTTTCAAAGGCGGGCTGAACATTTGCTGTAAATGTTTAAATTACCTGGAGCAAAATCCTCCTAACTACCCAAAGGAGTTGAAAATACTCATAGGTATTTGTATTTATGCTTATGGAGTGTAATCTCTCCTAAGTGGCTTTGACTGTCAAGATCGAGCCAGTTCTGGGATGTCTCCCACCTCCCCAGGTTTGGTGAAAGACCCTAAAATATGTTAGAAGATGTCTGAAAGAGCCTGTTGCATCAGATTGAAGACACGGTCCGTACTCTTCAAATTTACCCTGCCACACTCTGGGTTGGGTGCTTCTTGGCTCTTGAGCTCGGGAGAAGCTGAAAAGAAGCAATCCTAGAGACCACAGTTACACAATCACATCAATCCTTTGTGCGCTTTATTTCCTGGAGGAGAAATTGTGAAATCACAACATTTCTCTATGAGTGAAATAAAAGTCGAAATTAAAAAAAAATTTTTTTTTGTATCGGTTGTTTTCCTGTCTGTTCAGACGTACTCCGACAGCAAAGATGAAACTGAGTTTTGCAGTCTAAATAGGAAAATACCACAATGAGAAGATTAAAACATGTTGTGAAATCTCCTCATCTCTATTGTTTTTAGACTTTGGAGCGGGGGCGACAGCAATTTCAAATCTGCAGAGCCTGGCTGCGGCATCCCAGGCTTGTCAATGCGGGACGGCGGCCACTAGGTGGCAGTATGTCAGAGGCTTTCTTTCGTCCCTGACTTGGCTGCAATTTCTTTGGCTGCCTACCAGCAGTCCTGCTTTCCTTCTTGTCCTGTTTTGAAGGGTTAAATGAAGCTATCATAATTTAGGTCCAAATTACGCTTATCTAAAAATGCATAATTTTGCTGGAAAGCCTACTTGTTACAGCGTGACCTTAAAATAAATTCATTCATTCATGTGAGTTTTCTTGGTAGCTTATAGGTAATGATCCTAGTTGTCATGGATGGTTGATAGAAACCACGGGGCCATTCTTTCTGTCCCTGGCACGTAATAGATGCTAAACACGCTGTCTTCTGAGAGGGCAGATCGCTGGTCTTCCTGGGGGAGCAGACGGTGGCTTCTCTCTTGTGGCTCTTAGCAAAGACCTGAGACCTTAGGAGGACCCTCTGCCTGACTTCCTCACCTTGGAAACTTCCTGCTTCCTGCTGGGAGGTATGTCAACTACCTGTACTTCTTTATGGTCCACTATGCACTGGATGTTTATCCAGAGAGTGCGTTTTTTGTGTTTTTTTTTTTTAACTTACAGCTTGCTTTAAAGTAGGATAAATCACACACAACATTCTAAAAAAGATCTCTTTCATCTGAATAATTTGTTCAGAGGGAAGGAGATGGGATATCCTTTGTACTGTTTTCCCCGGATTAAATGATCAGAACTTTCTGAATTCAAAGAAACCAGAAGCGATGTCTGAGTGATAAGGTTTGGGAATAAAGAACTGCACGTTTTAAGATACTCTAATTAGTGCAACAGCAGTAGAGGACTAAAGTGGGTGAAAATAAATGTAAATGCACTGCTTAGACAACAAATGGAATTGTCAGTTGGGCTGGAGTACCAGTGCTCCTTTAGAAGGTTTCCTGTAATCTTGAAAATTAAAAATATTAGGGGGCATTCAAGAAAGGTCCGTGGTCGGTATATACGTAGCAAAGTATCCGATCCTTGAGAAAACTGACAAAGCCGAGTGGCTCCTGCTGTGTGGAGTGGGCTTGACAGTGTTCCATCCGGAGACACGGTGCCCCTCATGCCCAAGGTCTGCAGGCTGTAGTTTGGGCGGTTGACCAGCCAAGCCCTGAACATGGCTCAGCCCGGTCTGAGACAGTGATTTTCTGAAGACCCTGGGAATTCCAAGACCATATTTCCTGATGTCAAGACTACTTTTTTGGGACACCTGGGTGGCTCAGTCGGTTATAAGCCTCTGACTCTTGATTTCAGCTCAGGTCATGATCTGGTTCGTGAGTTCGAGCCCCATGTCAGGCTCAGCACTGTGTGGGATTCTCTCTCTCCATCTCTCTCTCTCTCTCTCTCAACAATAAATAAATAAAAACTTAAAAACAAAGGCAGCTTTCTGTCAGGTTTTCCAGGTTGCTGGCAGGTACTAGGCACCAGATCCCCAGGGAAGGGAAACCTCCTTTTAGAATTTCTACTTCAGGGAGGAAAACACCCTCTAAGGATTTCTTGACAGGTGTAGTCAGTCCCTCTATCCACTTAGGTTCTCCAGTTGGGACTTCATAAATTAGACTGATGAAAGAAAGATTAATAAGAGAAGAGCATACACATTTATTGAATATAGACTTCATAAAGAAATGAAGACCTGAAGAAATGGTTAACCTGATTTTAAAAAATTTTTTTTTAATGTAGATTTATTTTTGAGAGAGAGAGCGCATGAGCAGGGGAGGGGCAGAGAGAGAGGGAGACACAGAATCAGAAGCACGCTCCAGGTTCTGAGCTGTCAGCATAGAGCCTGACACGGGGCTCGAACTCACAGAGGGCGAGATCACGACCTGAGCCGAAGTCGGACGCTCAACCGACTGAGCTACCCAGGCGCCCCTAACCTGATTGGTTTTTATACCAGGTTTGGTGAAGTGGGAAAATGTGATAGGGCAAAGGGTCTGAGCTAAGTAAACTGAGGAGGCCCATTCCCTCAGATTTTTCTTGGCGTCCTTCCATCTTGGAGATAAGGATGCTCCTTTCCGCCAGTTATGAGGACAGCACTCTCTCATGACGGTCTTATGACCTGCTTCAGAGAAGAAAGACAAGGTCAGGGAGTCCTTACTGCACCTGCCATTTCTCAAATTCCTTCAGCTAAAAATATTCACTATGCCAAGACATTATATTTTGGGGTAGCAGGTTCTGAACCTCATCACGAGCCCACGAAACTTTTCTGCCAGCTTTCAGGTGTGTATTTGAGGATTCCATCTTGTAAAGGGAGGTGGGCATAGAGCTCTAAAAGAGAAGTCAGAAGGCAGAAGTTCTAGTCCCAGCCTTAATTAGGGCAGTCCTTATTCTCTTTCAGCCTCCATTTCCCAGTCTGAAAAATCAGGTTAGTGATAATTACCCAGCCTCTGATTCTAATAAGAATCAAATACGACAATACAAGGGAAACTACTTTGTTGGCTACAAATGTAAGGGGTAATTTAATTTTCAGTATGAATATGCAGGATATATGTAAGTTGTGAGAATATAATTAATCTGTGACCAGAGAAGATGTCACCAAACAACCATTCACAGGAGCACTTAATTAGTAATAATGTTTGTCAGTGCCTGCCCTATGTTAGAATCACCTGGAGGGGCCCCTGGGTGGCTCAGTTGGTTTAGTGTCGGACTTCAGCTCAGGTCATGATCTTGCGGTTGGTGAGTTCGAGCCCCCGTCAGCTCAGAGCCTGCTTTGGATCTTCCGTCCCCCTCTGTTTGCCCCTCCCCTGCTTGCACTCGCTCAAAAATAAATAAACATGAAAAAACTCACTTAGATTCTTTTTAAAAATACCAAGTCAGTATCAGACTAGTTACGTTAGACTGGCTGGAGTTGGGGCCTGGGTACCCTAAAGGAGTAGTCTGAGAAGAATGTTCTTCATGGTTGACATCCATGCACATAAATAACACTCATGTTAGATCAGGAGTAAGGATACATAAACATATATATATATATATATATATATATGTATAATACACATGAATATATATATATATAAAGCTATGAAGATATATGCTTGTATAAAGATATACTGTGTGTACAAATGTATAAGCTTTAGCTTTTACACATATCATGTACTCCCTTTTCACATGGAAACTTCCCTTGTAGGGTTTCTGAGAGGAACTGCAAGTCTTGAGTACCTAAAAACAAATATAACATGAAAGCAGCATTGCCTAATGGGTCTCTAGCTAGAGTTTTAATTCGTCCTGGGTCATGACACGTTAGGGTTTTTTTTTTTATTTTTTGTTTTGGCTTTTTTGGTATTTGGCTTTTTTTTTTTTTTTTAAGCAGTCATTGAAAGTGCTTCTGACTGGTGCTGGTTATTGAATTTTCTTGTAATGAAAAGTT
The DNA here is from genome assembly GCF_027475565.1 of Acinonyx jubatus. Taxonomy (NCBI): domain Eukaryota; kingdom Metazoa; phylum Chordata; class Mammalia; order Carnivora; family Felidae; genus Acinonyx; species Acinonyx jubatus. Next base: position 27,645,564 of record NC_069380.1, on the reverse strand, counting down.
TCTGTCACGGTTCTGACCTAGAAGTCACTGATTGAACGGGCAGGAGTTTTTTTCCCAGGTGGGAGAGAACAACCTTTCCCTGCCCATTTCATCACTGGCTTTAGTCTGCTGCTTCTTTGCCTGGGTCTGAAGCTTCAAACGTATTTCATATTTGCCCATCTCTGAAATCTTTTGGGATATCAGAGGGAATGTCGTTCTCAAATTGAGGCCTTAGGCCTGGAGGACCAGTGCATCTGTTAGAAATGCAAATTCTCAGGCCCCACCCAAGACCTTACTGGGTCAGACACTGTGTTTCAAGACGCCCTCTGGGAGACTGTGATGCACGCTCAAGCCCAAGAACTACTGAGCTGGCATATAGGTAATCTCCATGCTTTTCTCCATAAGGTGTGTTTTTCTCCATAGAAAAGCACGAACCAGACATCTGTGGACACACTTAATTTTGCTTCCTTTCTCCCTCCTCCCTCTCCCCTCTGAGGATGAGGCAGGTCAGGGCTAGAGGGAAAATGAAGGTAGCTTTAAATTTCTGTTGCTCTGTCATCAAGGTTCCTATTCCAATCTTTTAAGAGATAGTAATCAGGTAAAGACACATTGCATATACATATGTATAAAGATATTCACAATCTATAAAGACAGATTATACTATAAATGTATAAATATATGGGATGAGCACTGGGTGTGGTATGGAAACCAATTTGACAATAAATTTAATATTTAAGAATAAAATAAAATATAAAAAATATATATATACAATGTACAAGTATATATATCTCCATTATAAATGTGTGAATATGTAAAATGTATAAAGATGCATTGTGTGTGTATGTATATGTATATATATATGCATAAAAATATACACAATGTATAAAGGTACATTTTGTATATATAAATCTCTGTTGTAAATACGGGGAGACTAAATACAGGAAATTCCAGAAATCAGAGTACCATTGGGAATCAAAAGGTCACAAGAAGAGACTTGGGTGATTGGAGGTCAGCAGGGGAGAAAAATAAATCTTGGATGGAGTGGGAAGAAGAAGGTCTGGTAAGGGCCATTGCACAGCTCAAAAGGGGTTGCCACAATTTGCGTAGTACTTCCTGCAAACCATGCTCCCAGAGCTTTGTAGTGCATGTTCTGGGTCAAGGCAAGGGGAGAATGTAGCCCTGGATGAGCAACCATGGTTCCTTGTAAAAGTCAGGCTGACTTCTTTAGGTAACAGAAAACAGTTGTGCTATTTTCTCCAAGGCTCTTTAAAAGTATAGATTCTTATCTCTCTTGGGAGTCCTGAGGGCAGAGAGACAATTCAGTGTTATCTTATCTCTAGAACCCTTCCAACTGTTAACAGTTGAAGTTACAGTTTGCCTTTGTCTGTCTATCTATCTATCATCTATCTATCTATCACCTATCTCAAAGCCCTTCTCTCCAGACACTCAAAGAACTTAAGCTATATGGCTAATGTTTTAAACATCATGGGATGGGGCAGGGGGCTGAGGAGAAGGTTACCATGGATGGTCATCCCAGTAACAGAGGAATTAGGCATCTCTCCAGAGTGTTTCTAGTATCTAGGTATTTGAATTACCAGAGACACTCTGCTACATGCATTATGTCATTTAATCTTAACACCCACCTTATGATAGAGGAGGTGCTATGAATGTCCTTAGTATAAGTAGGTGGCTGATAAGGGATTTGAATTGAAGTTAAACCTGAGGTTTTACCTACTCCACCTTACTATTTAACGGTAGCTGAGGTCTTGATTCAGGTGGGCATGTAGTTGGATGCTTCATTCTCAGGGCTCAAATTGAGTTACGCCATTACCTACGCTCGTTATATACTTGTGCTCTTTCTTTTTCTGGTTTGTTTCTAAACCTCTTTGTGGCAGTATTTAAACTTAACTATTGATCCTCCAAAAGCTCTTAAACTTCCATATAGTACTTTAAATACACCGTGATATTTTTAAATAAAAAATTAATCATTGGGAGCTGGGCATTATTCTCTTTGCTGTGGGACAAGCTTCAGTGTCATAACAGGAATTCACTAATGAAATAGATATAAAAAGAGCCTCCCTAAAGATTTAAGAGGGTTATATATTCTGTGGTAATTGTTTTTTTCCTGGGTAACTTCATCTTCATTTGTGTACCTGCTACAAATTCTTAATTATGTTTAATTATTCCAGGTTTTATAATTTACATTGTCTTTTATTTCCTCTTATCGTCCAAAGTATTTTATTAGATGGCATGTGTGTGATCTATTTTTTAAGCATATAGCCATAATTCTTAGGGATGAAATTCTCTTGATAGCTACCTAGAACACCAAAGAATTTCACTGCCTATATATGTCTGGCATAGTTTGAAGGAAAGAAAATTAATTTATTGTATTTCCAACAGTCCTGAATTCTTACTGATTGATTGAAAGAGTGAATATACAAGTAAGATTTTTTTTTCTTTTTATTTCAGGAATTACAACATCTAGTTAGATCACAACACATCAGAGCAGAGAAAGGTAAGCATGGATCTACATGAATATTTGAAATCATATAGGGCCAGAACTCTTTGGGCTAACGTGGTTTCTCTCATCTCCAGCTATGATGGAAGGTTCATGGCTAGAACTGGCCAGGAGGGGCAAGCCTGATACCCAGCCTTTTGCTCATCTCACTATTAATGCCACTGACATCCCATCAGGTAAGTTCCATTAGCATCCAGCCTGAAAAAGATTTCAAAAGTCCTTTATCAGCCCATTTGAATACTCAAAAGTATTATTGTCCTGTTACTAAAATTTTGAGAGCCCTTAACTTCTAGATCAGAAGAAAGATCATTTGGCGTTCAGTTGATAATCTCTATTGTAGAAATAGTTATTCTCAACTCTGCCAGAATGGATGTCCTCGCTTCAATTAGATCATCAGAATGGGTGCTTATTTTTAATGACTGCCAGTTGAGGTTGCACAACTGGGAAGGACAGTCTCTTGTTACGTTCATCTGTATTTACCCAAACCAAAGTTGATACATCCCCATTGCCAACCCATGAAGTTCATGGATGTATCTCTTGCAGAGTTCCAGGTAGGGGCTTGACAGAGTAATATTTAAGAGGCAGTAGCCCCCTAGAAAAGGAAACATATTCCTCCTTCTCCAAGGGCTTATCGCTTTCTCTGGGCAAGAATTTAGCTCAATGCACTGGAAAGCTGATTATCTTTTAGAAATGAAGAAACTCAGAGCTCTGTGCCTCTATCTACTTTAATGCCCCTGCTGTTCCATCATGTAATCCCCACTGGCCACTCTACTTGGGATAGATGAACATCAAAAAGGTTACAAAGAAGATTATGATAGGGTGTCAGTTGACATTACCATCATCATCATCATGACCTTTGTCCAACGTACTCTATGTACCAGGCATCTCACTGAATTCATTATCTCCAATCCTTGCTACAAGCACGCAAGGTGAGTGATTGTCATTCATTTCACAGACAAGGAAACTGAGGTCCGTGTGGTACATCTGCCCAGGTCACAGTGGTGACAAGACTGGAAGTTGAACTCCACTCTAGTTCGTTCCCAAGTCCACGGTTTTTACACTACAGTCTATCATATTAGGACCCTGTGGCCAGTTGGCTTTGTCAGAGAGAAGTAAATTCAGAGCTCTTATGTTCTTATTTTCCTGTAAGAAATAGATGAATGTAGTTTTAATAGCAGGGGCTCTGAAGTCTGACAGCTGGGGTGTGAGGCCCACTGTACCTCATTGGCTGTATGACCTCATGCAAATTATTGGAATAATTTGTGTATCAGCTTCTTCAGGGGATGGTGATCACGTCCACCTCGTGGGGTGGCTTTGGAGACTGAATGAGGCAATGTCGGAGCATGCTCTTACAGAAGCTGGCATACAGTAAGCACTCCATGAAAGCAAGTTGTTATTATTTGAGTTTAATTAAATAATTATCCATATTCCACTTTGTTCTAAAAAATCATTTAAGGCTCATTTTTCTTGGAGTTAAAAAAAATATCCAAGTTTTGGTAATGATTTTGCAGCCACTATCATAGCATGGGCCGCAGAGAGATGTTTCCCGACTGTAGACATAGAAGCTGAGAAGCCAACTCTTTGGTTTGTAGCACATTTTCCTAAACTATCCGTCCTGTCCCAGGTACCTGCTTCATAAACAAATGTTCTCTCTGTGCATGTGTGTGTGCCTCACACTGACGCTACATGAATTTTCTGAGTGAAAACTATTTTGCATATTAGCAAATGCAATCAAATTAATACTGATGTCTCAGCTGTGTGTGCTATGAATGTACTCTGCATTTATCTTTCCGGTTCATTTTAAACGGCATATGATAAATATTGCATTGCTCTGTGTGCCAAAGTCTGTTTGGCAATAGCAAGCGTGTTTTCGTTCTCTTCAGGCACCTAGCATCAAATCATTGCCAAAAAACAAGGCAAAACTCCTAGTTATTTTCCGACGGTTATTGAGTTTATGACTGAGTGAAATGCAGTAGTGTATGCTTCTGTTTAAGAAAATAGCATTTGCTTCTCTGGCTGAGTCAACAGCTCCTTGAGTCCATTTATCTCCTGGTTTGGGCCAGTACTGGTCTTCAGAGAAAGGGGGCTTTAACTTGGCATGCTCATTTTTGGCCTCTGTTTTCTGTTTATTTAAACATAAGAAAAAACCGAGAATCTGCCTTATATTGATTGCTAGCTTATGGGTTTTTTCAAAGCTGCTTGAATAAAATGCACTGGGAAGTATTTTGGGAGGCCAGACGACATGGCTTTCTTAAGGGGGCTGCTCAGGCTAAATACTTGGAGAAGCCTCTTGTCCCGCACGTACTGGCACTGACCACGGGGGATGAGGGGCTGGGGTGAAAGGTCGTCAGCATGCCTCATCAGTCATGGAAACCCAGGCTTGTCACGCGAGGTCCCTCAACCTGATCACAGGATAGTTTTCTCTTCCTGTCTCCTGCCCTTCTCTGCTCTTGAGTCCTCCTTCGCCTTCATGCTGACCGCTCTCCTCCCTTTCTTCTCTGCATGCTGTGTGCATTCCATTCTTTGCACCAACAGTTTTCCTTGCTGACCGCAAGCCCATCCACATCTGATTGGATTCTCCCTGTCCGCTGGTGCCTTCGTCCCCTCGGTGGGCCGAGTGCTTCTGATCACCGTTAATTTCTGCAGCTTTCACTTGGCAGTTAGATGCTTTAACTGAACTTCAACCAAGTGTCACGCGATATGCAGCAATGAAACTACTCTATTTTCTATTTTATTTTACTTGCTTATTTCTCATTTTCTCCACTAGTAGTACTAAATGCCGTGAGGTCATAGTGCTTGATAAAGTTCTTTATTATGGGCAGAGTGTCTCCATAGAAGACCCCACACAGATATTTATTGAATGACTGATCAACTAATGGATTGGTGAATGGATGAGTGGATGAATAAAAAGGGAGGTGGTTAGTGGGGAATATGGACATTCCTTCCAATGGACTGGCTAACAGTGGGAGTGATATGTGGTCAAGGCTCCTGTCTTTTCTCCCCTCTCTGTTTCATATTCCTTTCTTGTCTTTCCAGGCTATATGTCTGAGCCCTTGGTCTAATACTAGCTAATTCTCCCACTGAGAGAGTAGACTTTACCTTTCTGCTTCTCTCTGTTAAGAGTCATCATAGGAGATAAACTATAAGACAAGTCATTAATTGAGAAAAAGACTGAACACAGAGTAGAGTAAGAAGAGGGAAACATGGGATAATTTCAGATGGGAAACTTCTTGAATTTTGTTTACTTTGTCGATGGTTTAGGTGGCTGTTTACCAGCCTGGAGGAATTATTTTACTACTGTTTGTGAGTCTTGCAGTCTTGTCTTGATTCACTGGGGGCCATGGGATGATACTGACATTTGAAATGATAGTTACATTTGGGGTGATATTTACATTCTGGATGCTATAATCTGGGATGACCTGAGGCGGGACCTCCAATGAAAAAGAAAAAAGTGCTACTGTGGGTCCTAGAGGCCGCAGTGCCTCTAATGGCTTCTCAGGCTCACTCTAGCACCCTCCTGTGGATAAGGTATGGAGTTCAGGAAATATACTATTCTTGGACAGGGACTGGAACCATTGGAGTCAAGCAGAGTCTGGAAATTCTCTTCCTATACTTGTCTCTTGCTTTCCTGTATCAACTGCCTTTGGCTTATTCTCTGTCTTCAGCCTTAAATGATCTTTCTGATTCTGTTGGCTGACTCCTGTACCTATTTTAAGTTCTCAGACTCAGTTGCAATTCAACAAAGTCATTCTTGATTCTTCTGGGAGGAACCAAACTCTCTTTCTTTTGAATTCCCATGGCAATTATCTGTCTGCACCTTGGCTCTCAGGGCATATGCCTTGCTTCTTATCTGAATACACCACACCTATCGGTCATGTCCTGTAGTCCCCTTCAGGGAAGGAAAACTGGGTTTTTGTCTTTGTACTCTCTCAGATGTCTAGCAGAGAGTGCTAAGCACATCTTAATGTTTCTCTGCCCTTTTAGAAAATAAATTCTGACGAGGTATTCTCCGATTGGAACCATGACTATTATGCTGTTTTTCTCCAACCTCATAGAATCGTGAGGATGTCCTTCTCCTCAGAGGGACAGATTTTAAATCATGTGCCTTTCCTCCCCTCAGGTTCCCACAAAGTGAGCCTGTCCTCCTGGTACCATGACCGAGGTTGGGCCAAGATCTCCAACATGACTTTCAGCAATGGAAAACTAATAGTTAACCAAGATGGCTTTTATTTCCTGTATGCCAACATTTGCTTTCGACATCATGAAACTTCAGGAGACCTCGCCACAGAGTATCTTCAGCTGATGGTGTATGTCACTAAAACCAGCATCAAAATCCCAAGCTCTCATACCCTGATGAAAGGAGGTAGCACCAAATACTGGTCAGGGAATTCTGAATTCCATTTTTATTCCATAAATGTTGGAGGATTTTTTAAGCTACGGTCTGGTGAGGAAATAAGCATCGAGGTATCCAACCCTTCACTACTGGATCCAGATCAAGATGCAACATACTTTGGGGCTTTTAAAGTTCTAGATATAGATTGAGCCCCATTTTTTGGAGCGTTATTATGTATTTCCTAGGAGGTATGGAAAATTTTTTGTAAACAAGCCAAGAAGGATGTATATAGATGTGAGACTACTAAGGGGTATGACCCATAATGGTACAAGAAGACTCTTTCCATGCTTTTGAATATAGAGAGCACATGTATTTACAGCCAATGGGAGATGTTGGCTTAGGTTGTTACAGTCTGAGGGCTTTCTGACATAAAGGTTTTTAAATTTTGTAACAAATTCCTAGAATTAGGCCATAGGAGCAATTATGGTTGCCTTCATGCGGACTACGGGAGGGGTTAATTCTCTGGATCTGGCCTGTGGTTATGCGCCACGGTGCCACTCAAGTGGAGAGGGTGTCCTCTCATTGCAAATGGATGATCACCAGAAGGGTTAAGTTCTTTTGAATTGTTACATCATGCTGGAAACTGCAGATAAATACTTTTTCTAATGAGGAGAGAAAATATATGTATTTTTATATGATATCTAAAGTTATATTTCAGATGTAATGTTTTCTGTGCAAAGTATTGTAAATTATATTTGTGCCATAGTATTTGATTCAAAATATTTAAAAAATGTCTTGCTGTTGACATATTTAATGTTTTAAATGTACAGACATATTTAACTGGTGCACTTTGTAAATCCCCTGGGGAAAACTTGTAGCTAAGGGGGAAAAAAAATGTGTTTTTTTTGCTACTATCAACTGTATCATATTTCTTTATTCTTTTTAACTTAGTAGATTTTTCAGGCTTGTCAAGTCTGCGCAAAAAAATTAAAATGGATGCCTTGAATAATAAGCAGGATGTTGGCCACCAGGTGCCTTTCAAATTTAGAAGCTAATTGACTTTAGAAAGCTGACATTGGCAAAAAGTATACATAATGGGCTACTGGAATCTGTCAGGAGTATTTATATAATTATTGAACAGGTGTTTTTTTCTACAAGTGCTGCAAATTGTAAATTTTGTGGGGTTTTTTTAATGGAAAAGTTATCAGTGGCTTATCAGCAAAAAATCCCTTTTTAATATAGGAGATGATATTTTATATTGTACAGTAAAAACATTGCCTTTGAATGTTCATTTTTTTGGTACAAAAATAAATTTATAAGAGGACTTGCCTTGTGATACTGTGCCTCTCTTTTCCGTCTGTCTTGCTCTGTGATTCCATTCTCTCCAATATGGTATTGTGGCTTCCATCTTTCCAAAGGTTACCAGGAGAAATGCAGATTTAATTAAAAATTAAGAATGGATTTAATTGAATTAGTGAACCTCAGAATTTGAAAAATAATTTATAAGGGATTTGTATGCAAGAACGTAGCCAGATCGAAAATAGAGGCTTCGTCGCTCAAAAAAGAACAGTTTGTGTCATGCTATGTCATGAGAAGAAAATGATATTGTGCACAAGTTCCTAATGCCCTGCAGGACAACCATTTGACCTGGAGGGGCCCCTGAACATTTTATGGCTTACCATGGTGAGGAAACATTAGCGATGGACTAGATCCTCGACCTCATGGAAATTTATGTGGGGAGCTGTCCCAACTCTGCTGGTTACTCACTTGAAAGAGATGTAAGAAAACAAGCAACTTAGGAAGGCACAGGAAACCATAATATAAGGCACTTGACATTCGCGGATAAATGTTTCTTGATTGTTGTGAAGAATGGAAAGAGGAAAGAAATAGCAGATGCTAAAGAAGAAATTGTACATTGAAAACAGCAAAGCTATGATTGTAGCACTCAATCATTGTCCAAAATACACCTATTGTTTTAAACCTATCAGTAAATCTGAAGTAGATTGGCACAAAATATGATTTCAGTGATGCATATCCCAATCGCTGAGCCTTGCTTTAAGGAAAAATGATGTGCAATCGGAATTTCTCCACTCTCCACGGACACAAAATGTTGTTATATAAAGAACCTAATTAGCTGCCCTGGCTCCTATGATGTGATTCTGTCATTTGCACAGGTGAATAACGTTCATTTGTTCCACATTATTTACGGAGCACTAACTATGTGCTAGGCACTGTATCAGGCACTGAGGATTCTACAGCATTCTTCCCGCCCTTGAGAAGTTTCCCTTCTAGTGGGGAGGAGCCTCATAAGAGTGTGGGAGGTGAGCTCCAGGGCATGGACCTGTAGAGCACGCTGTGGTATCAGAGAAATGGCCATTGAACCCAATCCTGGGAATCACAGAAGTTACAGAAATTAAATTGGGCTGGATAGTATGTGGGCTGAAAGCTTCCGAAAGTGAATATAGAGTAGGATATCCATTACTATTTTTAATTTAGAGGCAACTGACGTGCAATCTCTCAAAGATGAGCTAAAACCCAAAGTCTAGGGTTAGAAAGAACACAGGATCTTGTGCGACAATACATGGTGGCACCAGCCAGACTGGGGAACTAACATGGCGGATGGTCTGCAATACTAAGGGAGATCCTTTATAGAAAACCTCGAAAATTCAGCCTGACTGTAACGTTGAACTTGCATATGTTAACAACCTGGTAGGGATTGTTAGAGCTCTGCTGGAATGAACCTATGACTTAATGAAATGTTGGGGTAGACTGGCCTGTGCCTTGAAGGAGTAAGCTGTAACAAGGGGCTGTGCCAAAGGTGTGGAGGTTTAGAAAAGGCTTTTCCTCTTTTCTAGTGATGCTCCAGGCTTTCTGGGATCTGAAATGCAGGACTCAATACCCGACTTCCCCTCACACACTATTTTACTGCTGTACTGTCTTCTCACTCACCCCTTTTCCCATTTCCATCCTTCTTACGTGTTTTCATCTTTTTCTTTTCACCTCGAATCCCCGGCCCTTGCCTCAGAGGAACGTTCCGTTTCTCTAGTGGCCCTCGAGGAATAAGGAGGCTGCCGCATCTGACCGAGATGGAAGTAGAGCCTGTCAACACTCAGCAGCGATGAAGTGAATGCGCTGAGGACTGACAAAATCATGTCAGGAAACCAACACACACACCGGACGCTCTGGCAAGTGGGATTGTGTGCTCGTTGCAAATATCCCACGTCAATCATCTTTCTAACACATGCCAAATCTGAAGGAAGGAACGCATGCGAATTTTAAAGGCGTCTGTCTTTGTGAGTCGGCTTCTCCAAACCCACTAGACTCATGCACACTTGCATCTTTCCAAAACACTACGTGTGAGGCAGCTCCTGTTCCGTGAAGCTGCTTTCCTCACTCCCCTCCCGCTTCCTTTTGGCTCCTGCATTTCCACTAGGCCCGCCTAGAAAAGTATCCAGGGAAGATGGCCCATTCCCAGTGACTCAGGGGGAAACCTGAGCACCTCAAGCCTCATCCTGTCTCTCTGGGTCTACTTGTTGATTTGGGGTTACACTGGTACACTGTGGGGGGACACAGCTCTGACTCAACCTGCCGTTCCACATTTAGTCTGTAGGGTCATTCGGGGCAGGCCAAGCATGTGTCAGCCTCACTTTTGCCTTCGCTAATCGATGCTCTGGCTTCTCTGCTATGAAACTGAAATACGTTTCCCAGAAGCTGCATTTATAAATGCTAATTAGTTATTGATTCACATTATGATGATTTAGGCTTGTGTCACTTCTTACAATAAAAAATTTGTACACAGCGAGTGCTAGACTTTAGCTATGAAACAGAAATCTATCCTTCTGATTAGTAACACTTTGATGATACTTCTACTCTCGTAATTTAAAAATTCTATTTCCTAACATTTACCCGCCTCCCCTCCCCTCTCCTTTGCTGACGGGATTTTCTTTACGGGAGCCGGTCAGTGTCTTGACCAGTACTCCAGCTATTAGTAGCGACAGCCTCTGTGATCTTATCAGATGAGGACCAGTTATAATGTTATTCATATTGCAACTGGCTTTCAGTGTTTATAGAGAAATCCTGTAGAATCTTCTGTTTTGAAAACTGAAAGAGGTGTCCTTTCCTTTGGGCAAAGGAATGAGCTAGTAGTTACTTACTCCATTAGTAGCATCCAGAACTAAGAACCTGAGGATCAGGGCCGGCTTCAGAGACAGTAATTTCCCCTGAAAAAATTGATAGTTTAAACTCTCTTATGAGGGCCTTAAAATCATGGTATGTCACTCTCTTGGGCAAAGCCTACTTTTTTCCTCTTTCTGTGGATTCTGCAGAAGCTTCGTTTTCTCAAAGGCCTGAACTTAATAATCTTATGTTGGTGGAATGGAAGTTCCTCATGAAATGTACACATCTTTTGGAAGAAAGATTGCAAATTGGGTGTCGGCCGGACCCAGGATTGGAATCTACCCTCTGCTGCCTGATAACCTCGGGCAGGTGGCCACCATTTGGATTTCAGTTTTTTACCTTGTGAAGTAGGAGTCAACCTACCTGTGTTGACAAGTTGTGAGGATTGGCACATGCGAGGGGCTCAACAAATAGGGGCCACCAGTATTGTCTTCCCACCCCATTTGCTACACACTTAGTCCCCAGAGTCAAGCACATTGAAAAAAAATTTTTTTAACGTTAATTTATTTTTGAGAGAGAGAGAGACAGAGACAGAGCATGAGTTGGGGAGGGGCAGAGAGAGAGAGGGAGACACAGAATCTGAAGCAAGTTCCAGGTTCTGAGCTGTCAGCACATAGCCCCACGTGGGGCCTGAACCCACGAACCGGGAGATCATGACCTTAGTTGAAGTCAGACACTTAACCAACTGAGCCACCGTGGCACCCCCAAGCACATATGTTATCTTTTTTGTCTAGCTGCCATGCATGGCCATATGGAGCAAAGCCCTGCACAATGCATTATAAGCGACACTAGGATAGATATGAAATTAATTTTCTAGGGCTGCAATAGGTAACAACTGCACAACCCGAGTGGCTTAAAACAACAGAAATTTGTTCTCTCACAGTTCTGGAGGCTGGATATCTGCAATCAAGGTGTTGGTAAGGCCATGCTCACTCGGAAGGTTTTAGGGAAGAATCCTTCCTTAGGATTCTGATGGGTTCGGCAGTCCCATTCCTTGACTTGTAGATGCATTGCTTCAATCTCTGCTTCTATTGTCACATGGATCTTCTTCTTGTGTATCTCTCAACCATCCTTTCTTCATTAGGACACCAGTCATTGGATTTAGTTCCTACCCTAACACAGCATGACCTCATCTCACCTTGATTACTTTGCAAATACCGTATTTCCAGATAAGGTCACATTCACAGATTCTGGGTGGATGTGAATTTTTAGGTAAAACTATTCAACCCAATACAGCTATACACAGAGTTCAGGAAGGAAATAAACATCTAAAAACCAAACCATAACTAAACTAGAATTAATTAATGCCACAATAGAAGCATGAGCAATGGTGCTGTTGAATAAACCTAACACAGTGAGGGTTTGTTTCACTGAAATATGAATGAAATCATATTTGAATCCAATTAAGAATGCTGTGTTTGTGTTGGCTGTTTACTTTCATGAGACTATACTGGGATTAGGACAGGCTGTTATGCGCCCTCTTATACCTTCCCTCCTTGTGAGGTCTCTCCCTCTCTGCTCCCCACCCCACCCCAGAGCATTGTGGCTCTGCTGATGGCCACCACCAGGATTTGTATGTGCTGCTTCTTTGTAACGGCAAATGTGATTTTGCTCAAGGATGAGGAGTTAAAAGGAACCAATTTGAAAGAATTCATCTCCATAATAGACAGGGAACCAGATGGAGAAAATGTTACTTACCCAAAGTTCCAGAGCTCAGAGGAAGGCAGCCAAGCTTGATGGAGCTTTGCCCGTGGAGGTGTTCAAGGCTGGCATTTAGCAAGAGCTCCGCCTGCACGCCAGGGGGTGGGTGATGGCAGGAAGGGCATGGGTTGAGAGATCAGTACCATACCTGTGATGTTGAAATCTTGGGTAAAGTAACCAGCATCTTCATAAGTTTGTTTTTATTGTAGGGTGCCTGGGTGGTTCAGTTGGTTAATCATCTGATTCTTGATCACAGCTCAGGTCTTGATGTCAGGGTTCTGAGTTCAAGCCCTGTGTGTTGGGCTCCATGTGTGGAGCCTACAAAATTAAAGTTTTTATTGCATTTCTGGTGGGAGTTGTGGACATCTGTCATTGGATTTAGGGCCCCCCTGGATAATAGAAAAAGATTTCCTCTCAGGGTCCCTAGGTGGCTCAGCTGGTTGAGCATCTGACTTTGGCTCAGGTCATGATCTCGCGGTTCATGGGTTCGAGCCCCGCCTCTGGCTCTGTCCTGACAGCTCAGAGCCTGGATCCTGCTTCGGATTCTGTGTCTCCCTCTCTTTCTGCACCTCCCCTGCTCACACTCTGTCTCTTTCTCTCTCTCTTTCTCTCTCTCTCTCTCAAAAATGAATACATATTAAAAAAAAATTTTTTTTAAAGAGGAAGATTTCCTCTCAAGATCCTTAATTGTACCTGCAATGAGCCATTTCCTAAATAAAGTATTATCCACAGGTACTAGGTTTAGAATGTAGACATATCTTTTTGAGGCCACCATTCAAGCTACTATGCTTTCCAAATCACAATTATTAATGGGGCCAGTCACCCTGATATCCTTCTCCTTGTGGTTATGGCTTTCACGGAGGGACAAGGAAACCATCAGAAGAGGCTGGGGCCGGGAAAACAACTCATAAGTAAAATACTGAATGATACAAAAATCCCCAGATCTGCAAAATTCTGAAAATGTGAATGCATGAGACAGATCCCAGAGGGGATAGACGTGTATGAGAATGTTATTGTGTTAGGGAAATGGGATTATAGATGTTTTCTTCTTTCCAAAATCTCCCTGACTATTGTTACGCTGCCATTGAATTCAATAATAAAGAGCATTAAAACTAATGTTTTCAACAAAGAAACGATATGGCAGCTTTTGGTGCTAAATCAATCTAGGGCCCCACAATGTGAGACCTGCTTGTTTTTTAAATAGGATGCCCTGGAGGCCTGGGGAGACTGCATCAGCGGGAAAGCCTGGCGTTTTAGAACAGGAAGAAGTAACTTCGCCCCCCCCCCCCCCTCCCCCCCGGTGTTGCCTTTCACCCTTCCCAGCCTTGAACTTAGAGGGTCAGAATTAGGGGCTACAACCTTGCAGAAAGCAGATTTCACATCCAATACTCCCTCCTTCCCTCCTAATACTTGGCTTCTTCACCACTCTCCCTGATTCTAGAAGGACAAGATGAGGAAGCAGGACAGTTTCAAAGGAGCATGTTTTCCTGAACGCCTTAAACCCAAGAGGTTCCAAGTTAATTTTTTAAAGATAACTTGACAACTTGTTCACTTTGTTTTCTGCCCTCAACGGGGGAGTAAACTTGACAGACAGAGACAAGTTAATTGAAATGTTCCCCTGGCGTGCAAACTGCTTGGGTAAAGATGATATCCTTTGTGGCATGGCTGTTTAATAAGGTTTTTGTTTGTTTTTTGTTTTTCATCTGAATTGTCAAAAGGAACTCAAAGCTGAACATTTTTGTTTCTGATATAAGGGTTGGTGATAAAGCTTTTCCTTTAGAATAGAAACTTTATTGTTTCAAAACCTAGTAAATTCCTTTTTGTCGTTGTTGTTAATGCTTATTTATTTATTTTTGAGAGAGAGAGGGATGGACAGAGAGAGGGTGACAGAGAATCCCCAGTGGGCTCCACGCGGATGATGCAGGGCTTGAACTCATGAATTATGAGGTCATGACCTGAGCAGAAATCCAGAGTCAGATCGAGCCATCCAGGTGCCCCCAAAGCCAGGAATTCCTATTTAATCCTCAGATATTGGCCCATAGAAGTTCAACTATGCAGGTTACAATGTCAAAAGCATCTCCTCGACTAAAAAGTGGGGTAGGCTTCTGGCTAAAGGGAGGAACACAAACCTTTTTTTAAAGCCATATATGACATAATCTTGTTTTTATAGGGAACCTACAGAGATCTGTGGCAGAGATCTGATGTGCCTGGAAGGAATGAGTCATTGAATACTCTGGGTCTAGAATGTAGGCCCCAAACCACAAGGCATAGGCCAATTTACCCCACTTTAAATGAATATTTAAAAATATGTGTTCACAATTTGTTTAGGAGAGGAGATTGATGTATGTGAATGGGCAGAGGAGACTGCTTGTGGCAGCATTAAGCCTCCTTTGGACTGCCCTGAACAGTAATGATCTGGTCCAAACTTGCATATCACACTCAGTAAAATGATTCTTCAAGTTCATCAGAACCCCACCCCCACCCCCAAATAGTTGATCACCTCCCTTTTTTTGGAAGAATATGCTTCTTGGGAGCCTGACCCCTATGGATGGCCCCAGGGGCCAAAATGAGTTCCTTCCTGGCATATAGAAAAGTAAATATATTACCTCCATCTCTGTTTTCTTATATTTCAACTGTCCCAGGCACCTGCTCCTCCAGCCCAACCAGTTTGGCTCTGCAAAACACAGCAATGTATGTAGTCTTTAGTCTTTCCATGAAAAATAATGATGGACTGTATTACATCATCAAATTGTCAAAGATTATCAATAGTCTGTTAATGCGTTTTCATGCGTTTTTCTTTGCCTGAAGCAATGATTAAGAAATATCCAGATTTGTTTCTTCTCTTTTAGGAAAACTCTCTAGGGCTGTTCTCACACATAATCTCTTTAACCCTCATTACAATTCTAGGTAGTGACTGTTATTATCCCATTTTATAGATTCATAAATAGTAAGTGACATCTGGAGCGTGTGTGTGTGTGTGTGTGTGTGTGTGTGTGTGTGTGTGTGTCTGTGTGTTTGGGATTAGAATGTAAGACTACTAGAATTTCTTCTGCCCTCCTGATGCTGCAGACAATGTGACAGACCATAGCCCACTATTTGCTGTGTGGCTCTTAATTTTTTGCTCCTTGAATTTTTGCCCTCATTTCTTGCTAGGGCTACACAGAATTGGGTGTGGGATGGAAGGGGAATGGAGCTAAAGAAACCACTTTTGCCTCATGAGCTTTTTCAGGTGTGGTGCCTTCTTACATAGAATCCCAAGAAGGGAAGGATGACAGAGTGGAAAGATGAACAAATTTGATGTTGGGAGAATAGAGATCTAGGCGTGCCTTTTCAACAATTGTTTCATATCTTAACCTTTCTGTAGCTCCACTTCTTTATTCACAAAATTAAGATGATCACAGCGACATCACCTGTTTTGCACTCTTGAGAACTCAAGTAAAAGAAATGTGCAAACATGGCAGAAAGAATACATTGTAATATGGATTGGGTAGGGTGAATGTTTTTGAAGTCACTCACGACAGTTACAGTTTGACCTGATGGGCATCTAGTATCTTCCCTGAAGCTGCTTTCCTCCTCCAGTTCATTCATACCCTCTCTGGTGCCATCTCCCAAACCAGCAAGCATTTATGGGAACGATTTTAGTGGTCCATGAGCTCAATGCATGTCCTGCTTTCAATGGTGATGCAAGCCTTCAAATTAATTCTACTAGGATTTGACATTTTATTTATTTTAATGTTTATTCATTTTTGAGAGGCAGAGAGGGACAGAGCATGAGTGGGGAAGGGGCAGAGAGAGGAAGACACAGAATCCGAAGCAGGCTCCAGGCTCTGAGCTGTCAGCACAGAGCCCGACACGGGGCTCAAACTGACGAACTGGGAGATCATGACCTGAGCCGCAGTTGGACCCTCAACTGACTGAGCCACCCAGACGCCCCTAGGATTTGACATTTTGAAGTTTTCTTTTTCTCCTGTTGAACTCTGGTTTCACATTCTAGAGACTGAGTTTATCTCTTCCAACCTTTCCCTTTACTAAAGTGGAAGAGAAAGGGGAAAGGCAAAAAAAAGTACACTTTAATCACAGTGGCAATGGATCACTTTCTCTTTCCTGCAGACAAGTAGCAATGAATTAGAATCTCAGGGCCAAACCCACCTTGCTCTCCCTCTCCACTGGGCACTTCTGGCTTTCCTCCCTTTGCCTGGTGGAGCCGATCAGCCTGTGCTGAGCCCTACTGCTGAAAGTGAAGGGAGTCCAAGAAGATAGTGGCTTAGACAATTCTCCTTCATTTTTTGTAAGCAACTCTTTAAAGACCACTCCCATCCCTTAACCGAAAATCCTCACAGCCTCCAAGGTCTAGCATTTGGTAAGGAGTCGATAAAATATTAAACAACACTTAAAACAATTTTTAGAAAAATGAAAAGATTTAAAGAGGATCTTCCAGAGAATGTGTGTTGTTCATTTAGTTTTGAGAAAGAGAGAGAGAGAGAGAGAGAGAGAGAGAGAGAACAAGCAGGGGAGGGGCAGAGGGAGACAGGGGACAGAAGATGTGAAACAGGCTCCATGCTGACAGCAGAGAGCCTGATGTGTGGCTCGAACTTGCAAACTGTGAGATCATCACCTGAGCCGAAGCCGGCCGCTGCTTAACCAACTGAGCCACCCGGACACCCTGAGATATGTGTATTATAGTAGAAAGAAAATTCCCCAGTGAAAAGAATGGTTCACTAAGGAGAAACATTTCAGATGGCAAGGACTGGTTAGAGAAGAGATATTTCGTGTGTGTGCGCTCATGTGTGCATTTGGTAGGTATAACTTTGCACGTTTTATCTGTAAATAACAGACAACCTAAACTCAAGTGGCTTGAACAATCAGGAAGTTAGGAAATCTGTTTCCTTGTATAACAAGAAATCCAGTGGCGAATCAGGCTACAGGTGTAGTACATCAGAGCTCCAGATCTACTTCTATTGTTCTCTTTGATTGGTTCTCCATCGTGTGTTGACTTCACCCTCTCGGTGTTAGCAGTCCCAGACATCAAATTCCAGTACAATGTTCAGAGGAAGAAATAAAAGCATAACTGGCCCAGGCTTGGCCAGTGCCCTTGCGGGGGGTGGGGCGGGGGCTCCCCGTGGCACACAGAGTAAGTTTGACAAATCTCACTAACCGGCTTCTAGACAGAATTCAGATGAGAGCAGAGGGAGCTGTATGTTTAGCTTATGGAAGACCATATTGTTACGGATTTTTATGCCCCTTTTGTGTGCAGAACTCACATTGGAAGATTTCTCTGCAGCAAACTCCACTGGGCACTATCCGCTCACAGCTGTGTGACCTTCACCTGAACCTTTGCTACTGTGCTTACTTGGCTTACAAGTACCACATTGGGGCTGGATTTCTAACATTGCACACATGTTATCTGAAATCCTCCTTAAATTTGCTGCTCTAGTCAATACACCGAGGATCCACTATAGAAACGTTCTGTTGCTTTAACGTCAGCCCTACTCAGGGCTTGTTCTTGCAAACTTGTTTGCCCACTGAAAACATGAGATCGGTAGCCCTTTTGCGTTCCCAGATGACTTAACAGCTGCTTTGGATCAGCTGCACAACTGGCCCGAATGACTGCAAACATTGGTCATCAAGATGGCTAAGAGACAAGTTTCAACAGCGCAACAGTCAATTTCAGGGCAGCAAGTTGATGTGGCCAAGCCCTAGTCCGCTCTTCCTATGTATTCCCAGCTGTGCTGCTTCTAATCCTCATCTTCGGCACTGGGCAGGACAATTTTGTAAAACACAGTTACAGTCCCGTCATTCACTTGTCCCCAAGCCTTACATCCTTTCTCCGCACAAACAGATGAAGTACAAAAGAGCTGCTGGCATCAACCTCTTTTTGCAAGTTTTTCTCCTGAAATCTCTACACGATGACCTGTGGCCTCTCCACACGATGCCCCAGTCACCCCAAAGAACCAGCTGTTGCCTCTTTGAGCACCCGTGTGCTTCCTCACCTCTGTGAGTGTGTATGAGGTTCTGGGTGGACCTACCCCCTTCCCTGTCTCATATCTGCTTCTCATTCCTTTTTTTTTTTTAAACGTTTATTCATTTTTGAGAGACAGAGAGAGACAGAGCATGAGGTGGGGGGGGGGAGGGGCAGAGAGAGAGGGAGACACAGAATCGGAAGCAGGCTCCAGGCTCTGAGCTGTCAGCACAGAGCCCAAAGCCGGGCTTGAACCCGTGAACCGTGAGATCATGACCTGAGCCGAAGTTGGATGCTCAACCAACTGAGCCGCCCAGGCGCCCCTCTGCTCCTCATTCTTGAGGCTACAGCTCAAACATCACCCTTAACCAGAGGCTTTCTTTATTCTCATGGCTGTCAATCAGGTAGTCCCTTCTCTGGGCCCCTGTGGCACTTTGGTCCAGGGCTCAATGGTTGAATTGTAGTTATTTATGCACCTGTTTGTTCCCCCCACTACTACAATGACTGGCTCTTTTTCATTTTTGTGGGTATGGGTAGCACAGTGACCAGGAACTAGGAGCTGTCCGAAGAATATTTAATAGGGGAAGGAAACAAGGAAAGAAAGAAGGAAAGGGAGGAGGGGAGGGAGGCAGGAAAAGGAGGAAGGGAAGAAGAGAGGGAGGGAGGGAGGGAGGGAAAGAGGGAGGATGGAGGAATCTGGTCAACATATTCTCCTAGATCCTAGGGACTCTTTATCTCCCTTTCAAGTCTTATCTCTGGCC
Source organism: Acinonyx jubatus (assembly GCF_027475565.1). Lineage (NCBI taxonomy): Eukaryota > Metazoa > Chordata > Mammalia > Carnivora > Felidae > Acinonyx > Acinonyx jubatus. Next base: position 27,626,137 of record NC_069380.1, on the reverse strand, counting down.
AGGGGTAAAAATGATGACTAAAGGTAAGGAGAGGACCCGAAAGGTAGCATCTGGAGGGTGTCTAGCTGTCCCAGGCTTCAATAGCCAGCCTAAAGACAAGCAACCGCCCTCTCTTCTCTGTGGAACAGAGTAAATGTTTTACTGAGAATCTCTTCTGTGCCAGATATGTGCCAAATGACCCTGGTATTTTTAAAAAGATGAATTAGACACAGTCCTTGGTAGTCTACACGTTAGTTATCCCAATGCTCTCCGGATAGCTCAGAGGCCATACTCTTTTCTCATATCAAAAAACTCCCCTTCTTCGTTAGTCTGGTTGTTTCCGAACTCTGGATGTCAAGGTCTGGAGAAGGCCCCAGTTTTCACATCACACTGAACCTGAATGTGGAAGTCAGGTGATCAGTCCCTTATTATTGTTCTTTGGTTTTTTTCTCCCCAAATCTGTTTCTTTTTTAAAAATTATGTCTATTTATTTATTTTGAGGTGGGGAGGGGCAGAGAGAGAGGGAGAGAGAGAGGATCCCAAGCAGGCTCTGTGCTGTCAGAGCCCAGACCTGAGCCCAGATCAAGAGTCTGACTCTTAACCTTAACCAAGTGAGCTGCTCCAAGATACTAATACTTGAAATGAATGACTTCTCTGCAGGGCTGTAGGGTTGGAGGAATAGAGAACGAGTGAACAGACAGCCCCATCACTGCTGGGACAGACAGGGAGAGGTGGCAGCCACCAGTCAGAGGACAGCATTCAGACGAGACCCCTCTGACCACTGAAGATACTACATTAGGAATAACGTGGTAAGGAAGACAAGACAGTGGTTGAGTCCCGGGAACCTCCCACACAGGGGCCAAAGACAAAATGACAATGGGGCAAGTCAACCTCCTCTTCCCCCTCCCTGTGCTTGCTCCGTGTGGAGGCCAAGGGCCAAAAGGGGGCTTCTCTTCCCTCCAAATCCACCCCCCTCCACGACCTGGTCACCACGGTGGGGGCTGCAGCAGTCACCCCTGCAGAGGGAGAAGAAGAGGCTGGAAGAAGGGACCGGAGAGGAGAGGAGAGGCAGTGGCAGGTGGAACCTTAGGTAAGCTGACACTCCAAGCCCCCAGTGCGTGCTCCAAGGTCCCATCAGCCTTCAGCTGTAAAACAAATTAATTAAAACACAATTACTTCCAAGTTGGCACGGTCAAAACCTTAATCCCCAAGCGCTGGCGGTTTGGTGATTAGGGGCCCGGTGAGACCGCGCTGCTCTCTGGCGCCCCGCGCCGGGCAGTGGCGGAGCCTCAGGCAAGGCAGCAAGGCGAGGCCCGCTAGGCTGATGGGCTGGGCTTGGTTCAGTCCACCCCCGCCCCCCCCCCCCCCCCCCCGCCGTTCCAAAGGCGACATTTGAGCTGGAGTTTCTAGTCCCAGTGTCAAAGAACGTCCATTAGGTTCCCTGCCTCTGATCTTCTGGTTCAGCCTCCTCCACCCTCCCTTTGTAGGGAGACCTGGACAGTCTATTTTTGCCTTGCTTTTTAGCTGACCACCCCCCGTTGGGAGGAAGGGTTTGCCACTGATGTTCTAGGGCTAAAGTCATTAGGCTAAGTGAAAATAAACAGTAATAAATCCTGCCTCAGGCGCTGGGGTCACATGCTGGCATTAGGGAGCCATTTACATCTATCTATATTTTTTACCGAGAGTTACAGTGGCAGAGGAACATTATTCACATGCCTTTGTTTGACACACATTTTATTAGACACAGGATCACTGAAAAGCATTAGCCTCTAGTCCGCTTTAACTCCTCTGTTGCCATCCAGCTGGTGCTAACTTCACCTTCAGGGAGTGCCTCATTTAGACTGTTTTTTTGTTTTTTGCTTTTTGTTTTTAATTTTAGTTCTGATTCACTGTTAAAAATGGCTCCTCAAAATAAATTCCCATAGAAGAGGGTTGCATTTTTCCAGTTATAAGAAGAAACTTATATCTGACTTCAAAGGTGCAACAAGTGATACATAATATAATTTAGATTCACAGATATATTGCATTTTGCATGAAATTGCATGGTTCCCTTTAATAGAACTGTAAACTTTTAACTTTTACAAATATTGTCTAAGTAATTTCTTATGATTGTATATTTTGTCTAAAATTACAATATTAGCTATGATATATTATTTAAATTCTTAATAGAATTGAGGCGGTTCATTTTACTTTTTTTCCAGCTTTATTGAGATATTATTGACATAGAACATATGTAAGCTTAAGGTATACAAATGTGATGATTTCATACATGTATATATTGATTTGATTACTAAGATCTTTTAAAATTAATAGAGTTACTTGGATGATTCAAATATGTTTTAAAAATTACACAGTCAGCAGGGCGCCTGGGTGGCGCAGTCGGTTAAGCGTCCGACTTCAGCCAGGTCAGGATCTCGCGGTCCAGGAGTTCGAGCCCTGCGTCAGGCTCTGGGCTGATGGCTCAGAGCCTGGAGCCTGTTTCCGATTCTGTGTCTCCCTCTCTCTCTGCCCCTCCCCCGTTCATGCTCTGTCTCTCTCTGTCCCAAAAATAAATAAACGTTGGAAAAAAAAATTAAAAAAAAAATTACACAGTCAAACGCATCAAGTTCCTTAAAAAGTCCATATCCTGGGGCACCTGAGTGGCTCAGTCGGTTGAGCATCCAGCTCTTGATTGCTGCTTAGGTCATGATCTTGCAGTTTGTGGGATTGAGCCCCATATTGGGCTCTGTGCTGACAGAGTGGAGCCTGCTTGGGATTTTCTCTCTCTCTCTGCCCCTCCCCTGCTCACGCGTGTGTGTGCATGCACATATGCTCTCTCTCACAATAAATAAATAAATAAACATTAAGAAAAAGTTGCTAAAAAAAAATCCATATCCTTTGACAGAGAAATTGTATCCCAGAGAAATCACAATGGAAGGTAAAAAAGATGGTCACCAAAAAGTTGTTATTTACAATCGCAAAACACTGAAAGTAACTTAGTTATCCAACAGAAGAATCATTACATAAATGATGGTATTTTTAAAAAAAAAATTTTTTTTAACATTTATTCACTTTTGAGAGTGACACAGACAGGGCATGAGTGGGGGAAAGGCAGAGAGAGTGGGAGATACAGAATCAAAAAAAGGGTCCAGGCTCTGAGCTGTCAGCACAGAGCCCGACACGGGGCTCGAACTCACAGACCACGAGATCATGACCTGAGCTGAAGTCGGACGCTTAACTGGCTAAGCCACCCAGGTGCCCCTACATAAATGACTGTATTACAAAAACAATACAGCGTCAAGTGAGGTATAGGCTTTAACAGTCAACTAGATCTGAAATGTAGCTCTTTGCTTGCTAATTCTGTGACCTGGGGCAATTAGGTTTTTCATCTAATGTATTATTTAACTATTGCTACATAAAAAACTGCCCCCAAACTCAGTGGCTTAAACCATCACTCATTAATTTTCATAGCTCCCATGTGTGTTGGCTGGAGTTGGCCCCATGGAGGCAGGGCTGGCCTGGGTTCCTCTATACCTCCTTGCATCTGGCCCTGGTCCTCTGGTCACTCACCCTTCGTGCTTATCCTACTGGCATAGACATGCATGTGCTTCACATGGTGATAGAAAAGGCACAAGAGGGAAACGTGAAAACTCGTAAGGCGAGGTTGCATTGTAATTCTTTTGGGCTAAAGCAAGTCAGTCACATTGACCAAACCTGAAGTCAAGGCATTTATTTTTTAATTAATTTATTTATTTATTTATTTATTTTTTAATTTATTTTTTAACCTTTATTTATTTTTGAGACAGAGAGAGACAGAGCATGAATGGGGGAGGGGCAGAGAGAGAGGGAAACACAGAACCGAAGGCAGGCTCCAGGCTCTGAGCCATCAGCCCAGAGCCCGACGCGGGGCTCGAACCCACGGACCGCGAGATCGTGACCTGAGCTGAAGTCGGACGCTTAACCGACTGAGCCACCAAGGCGCCCCGAAGTCAAGGCATTTAAAAAAAAAAATCACCCAGTTAAGGTTTAGACTCCACAGCACGGATTCTCAACCCCTACACTACTGACCTTTTGGAGCTGATAGTTCTTTCACGTAAGGGGCTATCCTATGAATCATTAGATGTTTTCGCAGCCTCCCCAGCCGCTACAACCTAGATGTCAGAAGCACCTCCACAATTGTGATCACCAAAAAATGTCTCCAGACAAATGTCCCCTAGGGGGCAAAATTGGCCCCTGGTTGAGAGCTGCTACTCTGTAGGGAGGGATGAAGAGAGGGGAACAGTAATTGAGGCTGCGACGGGGAGGGGTATAACCTTGTTGATGATGGCGAGATTAAATTGTTTTCATATTGTTTTTCAAGTGACTGGATTCAATTGCTGCTGTCTTAGTAAGTACTTAATACATACTGGCTTCTGTAATTTTATAACCATATACTGTAGTCACCGAAAGATTTCTGAAGGATGTCTAATATCATGGGGAAATGTATAAATATGTATTTCAGTGAGAAAGGATTTGAAAGGATATATGTATCAAGAAAACAAGTTTGTAAATAATATGAATGTGAATGTGAGTATGAATCCTTAGGAAGAAGAATAGACAATAAACCATTAAAAGGTGATTTTCTATTGGGGTGTAATTAGGAGTGATTTCTCATTTTCTTCGTATTTTTGTTCGCCCCCCCCCCCCAATTTCTCATGGTGAGACTGCATTTATTTTTTAGATCAGAAAACAAGCGTCACACACAATCACATACAACATAAAATTTATTTAAGATTCTCCAACCTGACTCTTCTCTCCTCCCCACACTTTTCCTTCGAATAAGAAGAGCCCTTTAAAAATCACCCTGTTTGCTTTGGTCTTTCAGAGAAAGTACTGTTATAGGCAGTCAGCAATGCAGTTCGTGATTTCATTTCTTGCAGTGAAAATCTCTTCTAGGGGCGCCTGGGTGGCTCAGTCAGTTAAGCGTCTGACTTTGTCTCAAGTCATGATCTCATGGTCCGTGAGTTCAAGCCCTGTGCCAGGTTCTGTGCTGACAGCTCAGAGCCTGGAGCCTGCTTCGGACTCTGTGTCTCCTTCTCTCTCTGCCCCTCCCCTGCTCATTCATTCTCTCTCTCTCTCTCTCTCTCTCCCCCTCCCCAAAATAGGTGAACATTAAAACAAATTTTTAAAAAATCCCTTCTAGAGGCAAGAATGTATTAATTTGGGGAAGATTTTTAAAATATAAAAATATTTAAGTATTGGAGATTAGGTGGGGAGGCAGATTTACATACTCCAGCTGGAATTACAAACTCCCACATCTTTCCAGGAGGCGGTTAGTCAGTCCTTTAAAGTGTTCACACATAACATTTCCATTTCTAAGTACATCTCTTTTAAGTAAATTATCCAGAGATGTATATAAAAACTGCTTAATAAAGATGTTCTCAATCTGTTTTGCAATGCTACATTTTGGGGTCGCTTGTAACAGTAGCGTAGTCTGAATCATAACAAAAGGTAAGTTGGCATCAGAAATAGTATCCTGCAGGAGTAACGAAACCCTAAACTCTATCACTGCAACAAGCGTGTGGTCTTTTAACAATTGTGTTAAAATGTATTGTGCTTAAGATCGATCCTTTAACAATCCTGGGATCGGCAGCGAGGAAACAGATATTGCCAGCTGAGAAGCTGGTGACCTTTATGAAATCACAGCAGAACATTTGGTAAAACTGGTCCCCGTTGATGACTTTGAAGGCAGGTTTACATGCTTCCCAGGCTTGGAGCTCTGGGGGAAATAGTGAGACAAAATCAGAATGTTGATTTCCGTTGGCTGTCCCTTGCTGCTTTCAGTAGGCAATGAGGAAGGCAGAGATGACGTTGGGCAAGAATATGTCAGTTTGCCAGTGGAGATGAAAGGAAATCCAGGTTGGACAAGGATGTCCCCCCTCGCCTGGGACCACAGTCTGACCTGACTGGCAGTCCAGTACTTTAGACCTCATGGAGCTGGGAAACTGGACTGCTTCAGTACCACAAACATAAAGAGAGAATAACTGTGTCTATGACCTTTCTCCGGGGCCTGCTAACGGAACCATAGGAGGCAACCACAGGCAAATACAGAATCAGGGACATTGTCTTCTCATCTGAGCCTGTTATTTCAGATGGCCTCCAAGTTGCAACTGAGTTAGAGAGAAATAGTCCAGGCAGCTCATCAATAGATGAGCAAACAAATGAGTGTTCACACACTTAAGATTTATGCAGAAAAGACCTCTGGTTATCCTTGCATGTTTATGGAAATGACTGGTAGCCAAGTAGTCCAGAAAACTGCTAAGAATTTTGAAAGTACTATGTGATCAAAGAAACCACAGACCTGGCCTGCAAAAGCTTGTAATTTTCTGATCCCTAAAGCAACCCCCGGGGAAAGTCGTGCATCCCCAAGGAAAGCATGCTCTTCTACACTCACTGTAGCCGTGGCCACAGAACTTAATGGGCAAGCAGTCTCTGAGAGGTCAGTGGACAAAAGACTTTCTCCCAGATGGGAGAACCGGTGTCTACAGACCAAGGAATTTTCTTCGTTGGCTCTGGCAGACTTGTCACAGATCCTTCCCAGTGAGACGTCATCTTTCTCCAGGACCACAGCAGTCCCGTCTCCCATTCACCTTTTTTTCCAAAATAGGAGTTTTTACTGCGGCTCTCCTGTTTGACTCCACTGTTGGACAGTAAGGATGCGGAAGGCACCAGAAATCATACCTGTTCGTTTGTAGGTCTTCAGACCCAGGAAACTTCAACCCTGATGGAGACGATTTGATGTCACCTGGAAATCTTAAACTGTGAATTGGATTTAGTAACCGGGTGGCTCCTTTAGACAGTCCTTGAGGGCAGGAGTGGGTATGTTCTACGTATGTTTAGGAAGGCACAGATGAGTAACTGGGGGACTCGAGACAGAGGCTGGCACTGTCCTCAGTGTTCGGTCCTCCTTGCACTTAGTAAAAGCTCTCCCATGCTACGGTTTTGCAAGATATATGGCTGGCCAATGGGTGACCCACTTTTCCCAGCCTCCCTTATAACTAAGTGTAGCCACGTGGTTGAATTTTGGCAAATGACACGTGGGCAGAAAAGAAGTAAGCCACTATCGGGGCCCATGCTTAAAAGAGGAAGCTGTTTGCTTTCCTTCTGATCTGTTTCTCCTTCCCTTTGGCTGGAATGTGATGGGTGGCTACCAGGCCTGCTTCACCCACCTGGATTAGAGCGATGCCCTGGGAGATGTGGCACAAGAGAGCAAGACTGGGTCCCTGGGCAGCCTCAGTGGCAGAGCTACCTGGGGACCCCAGGAACCCCTGTCCACCTCTGCATTTATCTATGAGACAGCAGAAAGCTTGTATCTTGATGGAGCCATCATGTTTTGGGGTCTTTGTATGGTAGTTTCAATCTACCCTAAAAACTCAGTTGTGCAGGTAAAAAACAGAACACAACAAACCAGCGAGCGCATTATAATCTCAAATTATTTGCTTCTTAATTTTTATTTTCTTTATGTATTTTTAAGGTTTTTAAAAAATGTTTTATTTATTTTTGAGAGAGAGAGAGAGAGACAGAGTACTAGTGGGGGAGGGGGCAGAGAGAGGGAGACACAGAATCGGAAGCAGGCTCCAGGCTCGGAGCTGTCCACACAGAGCCTGATGTGGGGCTTGAATTTGTGAACCACAAGATCATGACCTGGGCTGAAGTCGGAAGTTTAACTGATTGAGACACCCAGGTACCCCTAAGTTTTTATTTATTTATTTTGAGAGAAAGAGAGAGAGAAAGAGAGAGAGAGCACTCACAAGTTGGGGAGGGGGAGGGAGAAGGAGAGACAAACCCAAGCAGGATCCCACCATCAGTGCACAGCCTTGATTTAGGGCTCAAACTCACGAACTGAGAGTTCATGACCTGAGCTGGGATCAACAGTCAGATGCTTAACTGACTGTGCCACCCAGGTGCCCCTCAAAAACAATTTTTGTAAAGGCATGTGTGCATAGAAAAAAACCCTGAAAAGCTAAGTACTGCAACATCTATTTCTGAAGAGTGATAACTACGAATAGCTGTATTTTCTTCCTTGTGTTTTTCCATATTTTCCATTTTTCTACTTTGTGTATACATTATTTTTATGATTAAGGCACCAACATGTGCTATTTTCTTTTAAAGATAAGTGAGCATGGATCCCTCATTTCTCTTCCTCACATTTAACTACTAATATTTTGTTCAATAGCCACAGTTTTTTCAAAGCTAGGAGCATTAGACCAAATAAATGCTCCGAAGAAGCTCTGAGTGCTTTTTCTTATCTTTTAATGCCATAAGACCTGTTCAACACTTGGTTGACATCTATCAAAAATACTTCAAATTTCATGGAAAACTAGAAGAATAATTACCAGTGATTTCCATAGCTTCTGAAAAGGCCCTTGTACAGCTGCTAAAAAGCACCCCAAGACCAACTGAGTGGGCAGTTAGCCACAGGGAGGAAAAATGGCCCATTGAAGAACTTGATTGCATTTTCTTCCTTTCTAGAAGCCACTTTGGCAAACATGCTTTTTACACTTTACATGCGTTGGTTTGATCGATTTTAAATACGCTTACAACAACCTGCTCAAAATCTTCTTTCTCTCTTCCTATACCCAGCCATCCAACAGATAAGTTGATTCCAGGTGACATATCTCTTACTCCCTCCCCTGCACTGTGTCCTTTCTGCCCTGGTTCCAGCGTAGGCCACTTGTATCCCTCACTGATGACCATAATAGCACCTGGCCTCCCTGCCTGGCCTCCTTCCTCCTCTTAAATGCACTCTCCTCTTTACTGCAGTCAGAGTCGTCCTCTTAAAAGACAGATCTGATTCCATCACTGCTCTACCTAATGGTTTCTGGTGCTTTTCAGGTCAAGTCTAATGACAGACTCTTCATGATCCAAAAAGTGCCTCTATCTGCAATCTCTTCCCCAGACATGATTCCCCGCCCTCTTCATCCGGCAAACACACTGTATCTGGTCCTCAATGAGTCGGCTACACCGAATTTCTTTTTCACTAACAGACCTTAATTTTTAGAGCAATTTCAGGTTTACAGAAAAACTGAGCAGAATGTACCGAGAGTTCCCAGATACTCCTAACTACTATCCCCAACACACAGTTTCTCTTGTTACTAACATGCGCATTAGTGTAGTTCACTTTTATAATTGGTGAACCAATTTTCATACATTATTATTAATTAAAGTCCACAGTTTATATTAGGGTTCACTCTTTGTGTTGTATATTCTATGAGTTTTGGCAAATGTACAAAGACATGTATCCACCATTAAATTATTATACAGGATAGATGCACTGACCTGAATCCCCCCATTTAATCCTTCCCTTCCCTTCAGTTCCTGGCAACCAATGATCTTTTCTATCCCCATATTTTTGCCTTTTTCAGAATGTCACATAGTTAGATCGTACGCTATGTGGTTTCCTTTGCTTAGTATTATGAATTTAAGGTTCTTCCAGGCCTTTTTATGGCTTGTTAGCTCATTTCTTTTTATTGCCACATAATATACCATGTATAGATGTACCACAGTGTGTTTATCCAGTCTCCTTTTTAGTTTTGGTGATTATGAATAGAACTACTATAAACATTCATGTGTAGGGTTTTTGTAGTCATATTTTCACCTACTGAGTATCTTTTATTTTCTCAAATGTCCTTTTGTTGGGTCCCTTATGTCTGGTCCTCCAAATATGCTGTTCCAATATCCTAGAACACGCTTCCATCTTTTGTGATCTGGGTAACTCCTATATACTCATCAGGCTGCAATCTAGAGATCATTCCCCCCTGAGAAGTCTGCCCTATCCCCTCCACCTTCCCACCTTCCACTAGGTTAGATATGTCTCCTATGTGCTTCTGCAATATTCTACCTACCCCTAGCCTAGCATGGATTGTCCTCAACAGAAAATCTCTGTTTATTTCTCTCTATCCTGTAATTGACTCTGGGCTCACTGAGGTCAGTGACCAGGTATGCCTTGCTCATCATTGGATCTCAGCCATATAGCATAGCCCTGAGACATAGTAGGGGCTCAGTAAATATTTATTAAATAAATAGCCACTAGTCTTGCGCTGCCTAATCTCATAGAAGTATTATATATATGTAATAGACAGTAATACATTATGGTAATATACCATATGTATATTACTACTATATGGTAGTAATATATTATGTATCTATATTATAGTATTATAGTATATAATATATATGTATATACTAGTATCATAGTATATAATATATATGTATAATTATAGTATATAATATATATGTAATTATAAGCATTACATATATATTATACATAGGAGTAACATATATTATAAAATGCATGTAATACATAATATATATAAAAGATTATATTTTATAAAATAAGAGAATTTTATGTTGTTTGGTAACTGTTCTGAAGTCATCATGGTCTTTATTTCTTTCATATTCTGTATTCCAGCCTTGGTATGCATAAGGGATTAAGGACTGTTGCTGACTAACCAAGAGTTGTACTTTCTAATTTCTTTAGACAAAAATAATCCTGATTGTTTGCTTCTTCTCCCCAGAATATTTCACCCAGTGAACATTTTTATTGTCTTTGATCACCACCCTAAGTCCAGAGATGTTGTCCCCGACGAATAGCTTCACCGTGTGGTTACAATAATAGAATTGCTATCATTTATTGAGAGCATTGGAGTCAGGTGTCATGCTGGTACCTTCAAAGGAATTCAATATGTGTTACCAGTAATCCACTGGGTTCATAAAGATCCCCGAAGACCCAGGGAAACAGCATGGTCCCTGTTTCTAAATGTAGAAAAGAAAAAATCCTAAAGTTTTAAAAATTCAATTTATTTAAACAAAAACAGTTCACCTAGTTTTCAGCGATTTGCTTAGACTCACCTAGTTGGGAAGAGATCATAACAGAGAATGACGCAACGCATGTGAGTTTTGGCTGGTGTAACCCATCACACTTCATTCATTCTCTCACCTGCTCAGTAATCGATCCTTTTGGAGAACCACTCTACTGACAGCCATCACAACTGACTCTTAATTCCTATGATGATACTACCAGGTAGATTTTATGTCTTCTATTTTTTTTTCAGATAAAAAAAGGGCAACTTAGAGGCATTAAATAATGCTAATATCACAAAACCATCCAGGTCCCAAGAATTTCAAGGGTCTATAAATTAAAGGGCCATATTGTCTTTACATCTTCACCATCCCATTGTGCTGTGCTGCCTTAAGAGACATTATTCAATCTTCAACAACACCATGGAAGTCACAGGGATCATCACTGAACTGTAAATCACGGCTAGGATGAAGGCTGAAAGGAGGATGCCAAAGAAATGAAGGCATCTTACTCTCTTCAGGAACTGACAAAATGGTTCTATAGATAGAAGTCACATGTAAAGAACACACTAGAATATATGCCAGCATGGTGTATGAACAACATACCACATGGCCACACATACTCATAGCATAAGCCCATATATATATGGAGGGAGGACCCAGTCTATGTCATACATAACTATGTCTTGCCTCTCCTCTAAGCAAACTCAGATATTGAACTTGGGTTTTTTGTATTTGTTTGGCACAACCACTGCCTCGACGAGGGCCACTTTAAAGTGAAAGCAGTTGGGCACTCCACTGAGTTGTTTGCACTACGGAACAAGGAGAGGGGCTCACCTGGGTGATGTCTGGGGGACCTCAGACCAGCGTCAGCACACCGCTACATTCTTAGGTAGGCTGTCAAATGTCATCAACGCCTTGTTATACTACGATGCTGTGTTATGACTAAAAATATATCCTGTAACAGTGATGACCATCAGCAGGAGCACCGTGCTGTATCTGTTGTGTGGCTACGTGTTGTGCAGGGCATAATGTACTCCAGAGATACAAGGGACAGCAGAACAAGGCAACATCGAAGCAAGTCCAGGGCTCTTTGGAGTACGTGTGAAATTTGTTCTCTTGGTCAGGGCAACAGCCGTTCTGTCCAAACAGGGACTGATCCAAGGCTGAAGCTTTGCCAGGTGAACAGTATAGGAACTGTGGGGACTCTTAACTGGAATCCGTGAAACACTGAAATAATCTAGTATTGATGATATCTAAATGCCTTCTGACTTAATTAGTACAGTTTTTAATCCTAACATCCCTTTAAGTGACCTCCCAAAATTCTGTTCTTGGAGAAAAGGTGTCACAGCCGCAAAAGGAGTTGAAAGTTACTGTTTCAGCCTGATAAAGCAGGCAGAGCTTCTTTATGCTGGTTTGGAGTACGGATTTTGAAGTCAAACAGTTCAAATTTGCCTCTCTTGCAACTACTTCCCACCCTGAGCAGTGCTGTCATTGTCACCCTCTGTGTTGCTTGGAGGCCTAAGTGATGCAATACATACAAAGCATTTTGCACCACGCTGGCAAACGGTAGATGTTAGTTCTCAAGCAGTCTCGATTCCTGAACACGTAGACAGAGGAATGAAATGGGACGAGGTTAGGCCAAAGCTCGAGCGCCAGTGGGAACTTCTCCTCAGGCCTTGAAAACTCTGGTCTGGTTTGTGATCACCTCTCCCCAGCTAAATGAGGTCGAGCAAATCACTGAAAACGTCAGGATGTTTCTTTTCTACGTTCAGAGACAAGGACCACGCTGTTTCCCTGGTGCTCCAAGAACCTTTATGAGCCGAGTGGACTACTGGTACCACACGTTGAATGCTTGTGAAGGCATCTTACAAGAATGAAAATGTCTGCAGGATTTCTCTCTAATGGCAGGAACGAAAGCGAGGAACTCTGTGTGCTGCCCTCCACACGCCAGCCCCAAGTGCTTGTGTCCTTGACTAGAGAAAACCGCAGGGTGTAAATGTTCTGCGTGAGCCACTTGCATGCACATCTAGAAATCACAGCAAAAGAATAAACTTCTCACATGTGGTCCTTAGTCTTTCATCAATAATTTTAGCTTTGGCCCTGTCAGACTCAATGGCCTGGCTGTAAGTATAGTTTTGCAGGCAAGCTAGTTCTAGTTCAAGTGGCAATAAATCACTGATAAGCACAAGGGAACTCAGTTTTCTTCCCGGAGCCTGGTCTCAAATCATGTCTTAGCACACGCCCCCAAACTGGCGTATTTTAGCTGACTGCCAAAAAAAGGGAATATACCAGAAAGTCAATTGGCCTCTGACCTCCTCAGTGATGAAATCTCGGCTTCTAATGACTTTCATGTGAAGCTTGAAGAAGAAAATAAATGTGAACAGAAAATACAATAACATAAAGATTGGCCATGCAAGAGAATTCCTTCTCGGCTATCTTCAATAGTTCATTTATCTCTCACTGCGTGCCCACCATTCAGAGAAGGAAAACTATAGATTGCAACTTCTTCAGGTTCAGTGCTTCCGGCTTCTTACCTCTTGTTTACAGGGGCAGAAGAGAATTTAAGTGGCTGAGCAACCACCTCTGGTAGACAAATGTTTATATAGACTATCTGAAAATTATTCACATTATGAGCTATCACTGGTAGATTTCAGACCTCAGAAAGGCTTTTCCCTGCTCTTGGCCGGCCTCCTCCCTTCCCCCCTCCCCGATTTATGGTGATGAGCTTAAAAAGAGAGAGAGATAGCTTCTAATATAACTCAATTATATTAGAAAAAAAGTCCTCAAGACAAATTTGCTCAAGTCATAAGGCAATTCAACCGGTAGATAAGATTTGCATGGCAGTTCTCTCTCCTTTCCCTGATCAATTGTCATTGTAATTGTGCAGAGCCTGAGCAAATCCAAGCTGGGGAGAGGGTGAGGCTAGCCACCTTCTATGAGCTTGCCCAGGGAAGGAGGAGCTGAAGAACATACGTACTTTGGGTGACCGTCTCTTATGTCCCCCAAATTATTACCATCTTCTGCTTGTAGAACAGGGGCTGCTTGTCTGACAATCCTCTTGCTCACTCTGGCTTATCCCAGTCCCCTGCCAAACACATCATGTCCCTGTCCTTAAACACAAGCCCCCACCTGTCCCGTGAATTCTCACTGGCCTGGTGGTTGACTGTGCTGGAAAGAACTCTTAAGGTGGCATAAAACTCGGATTTGGGTCTGACTTCTGTCACTCACTACCTGGACGACCGAAAAGAATCCAGTTGTTTGCAATTTATTTCTTCATCTGCAGAATGGGAGATAATCCATGTTCTGCCCAGCTCATGAGGTTGTGAGAAATAAGTGAAGCAATGTTGTGTGTGTGTGTGTGTGTGTGTGTGTGCGCGCGCGCGCGTGCTTTGCAGATGCCAAGAACTGTCAAATGGAAAGGAGAATGGGGATGCTGAGTTACTGAGAATATATGCTCTATCAGTTTTTAGGGCACTCAGCCTATAGATGTGGGACACTTCTGTGCCTCTGCTTGTTCATTTCTGCAGTAGAGAATGACTGGTTTTTCATCAGATTGTGTTCCTTTTCTCCTGCGCCCACAGCAAGACTACATTTTCCATCCTCCCTTGCTCTCAGATGTAGCTATCTAAGTAAATTCTGGCCAGTGGAATACAGAAGGAAGTGATATATACTACTTCTGGGCTTGACCCTTAAATATTTCTTAGCACAATGCTCTATTCTCAGTTCCTGGTGCTCTTGGAGTCTTAGTAAATTTTTTATGCTATTCCTTGGTCAAAGAAATATGTAACAGTTCCAGTTATAAAATGGCTAGGCCCAAAAAACTTAATAAGTATTTATGTCTTAATAACTTCATGATGTTGAAAAAAATAGTACACATGAATTCCAAGCCAAATACTATTTTATTTAATTCTTAAATAACCACAATTACTTACTAATGGGCACTGCATATCTTCTTACACCTGGGAATCAGATTGGACGTAGCCACTCTCATTTCCTGTTGCACACTGATTCTCATGAGGTACTTGATATTATCATAGCAATGGCTGAAAACCCAGATTTAAAAAGGAATAGCCTTATCAGTGACATCAGCATCATGGTGTCCTAAGCCATTTCCCCTTTTTATCCTCCCTTTTTAACAACAAAAAAGACATCCCTCTACAAACAAAAGTGCCTTTGTGGGTGTTAGCACCATAAGCCCAGGAATGTGGGAGGAGTCACATGCACCTGTGCATTCAATAACAAGCAGACAGACCTTAGTATAGATAGGCTGCAGAATCAGGGCAGTAGGCAAAACTACCCAGACCCCTCTTGCTGCAGTCAGGACAAAATGAGAAGAGTACTGACCTGGGCAAGAGAGAGAATTGGCAGAAATCCAGCCATCCAAAGGTACTGCAAAACAATATGAGTTTCATCACAGCAAAGGTGTTGATAAAAGAAAGTTTACCAGACCCTCTCACCCCCTCACTCCCTCACCCCAAGGCAACCCTGCCCAGGGTTGATTTATTGGGTGGTGGTGACCTCTCCTACAAGGGAAAAGGATAGCTGTAAGTGCCTGGTGACCCCAGTTGTGCTGGTCATGGCTAGAGAAACCCACTTCTCTCCAGCAACACCCAGAATACTGACTGAAGCAGGAACTCAGGTGGTGGGTGGGGGGTGATGACTGGAAATGAGGCAGATAAGACATGGTTCCCACTGACTATGCTGGGCAGAAAGCCCACCTACGAGCCTCTGGTAGTACCATGCCAGTGGATCTCCCAGTGGGGTCAGTGGGGCCTGTGGGTACTCCAACACCTCAAATGCTAAACCCACGCCTTCCCCTACTCTGTGGCTAACTCCTTGTGCCTGCTCCCATATGTGGCAGTGAGAGTTTTGGTAGACAAAGAGCATGCTCAGAAAACAGGCAAGGGAGAAACCACAACTTTGAGCTATAGTGCCACCTTCTGGGAAGCAAAGAGGATTCCAGTAACCAGCCTGGTGACTTGTGAAAACCAGAGAGACATAAAAGTTTAAGAATCCTGCCACAACAGGAGGCAAGAGGAGTGGGGCAGGTGTACCCATACAAATATAAAACCCCAGATAATAACAGCATGGAATAGAATGCCCTGTCAGAAGGTAACTAGCAAAGATTCAAGGAGCCGTCTTCTACAATTCTTTTGCATTTGAAGTAGAAAAACTGTAAGATACATGAAAAATCAATGAAATATGCCATCACAAAAAGAAAATAACAGTTATCCAAAGCTGAGCTTGAAGCCACAGAGTTTTATGATCTAGCTTATAAAGAATTCAAAATATCTATTTTTGAAGAAACTCAATGAGCTACAAGAAAATTCAGAATGATAATTCAATGAAATCTTGAAACAGTACATCACCAAATGGGATTTTTTTTTTCTGAAGATATATAAATCATAAAAAAAGAACCAAACAGAGATTCTGGAACTGAAGAACTCAATTAGTGAAATAAAAATATGCAATACAGAGTATCTTCAAAGAGTAGAGTAAATGGAAGAGAGAATTAGTGAGTTAGAAGATAAGAATTTTGAAATAACCCAAATAGACGAGAACAAAGAAAAAAGAATGAGAAAGAGCAAAGAAAACCTACATGATCTACAAGATTCCATAAAAAGAACAAATATTTCATGGGGCGCCTGGGTGGCTCAGTCAACTGAACGTCTGACTTTGGCTGAGGCCATGATCTCATGGTTTGTGGGTTCGAGCCCCACATCAGGCCCTGTGCTGATATCTCAGAGCCTGGAGCCTGTTTCAGATTCTGTGTCTCCCTCTCTCTGCCCCTCCCCTACTCATGCTCTGTCTCTGTCTCAAAAACAAATATAAAAATTAAAAAAAAAATAACAAATATTTGAATAATCGGTCTTATGAAAGGAGAACAAAGAGAGAAGGGAGCAGGCCATTTATTTAAAGAAATAATAACTGAGGACTTCCCAAACCTGGGAAAAGAACTGTATATCTGACTTTACAAAGCTAATAGATTGCCCTATTATCTTAACACAAAACGACTTTCTCCAAGACATTACAATGAAACTGTCAAAAATAAGAAATAAAGAGTTTCAAAAGCAGCCAGGCATCACACTTTCTGATTTCAAGCAATGCTACAAACTTATAGTAATTAAAATAGTATGGTACAGCATAAAAATAGACACATAGACCAATGGAACAGAATCAAGAGCCCAGAAATAAATCCCTGCACATCCGATCATCTAATATTTGACAAGGGAGCCAAGAACAGTCAATGAGGAAAGGACAGTCTCTTCAATAAATTGTGTTGAGAAAACAGGTCAGCCACATGAAGGAAAATAAAATTGGACCCCTATGTTACACCACTCATGAAAATTAACTAGTGATGGGTTAAAGACTTAGCATAAGACCTGATATTGTAATACTCCTAGAAGAAATCATAGGGAAGAAACTCCTTGACATTGGACCAGGCAGTGACTTTTTGCATATGATGCCAAAAGCTCAAGCAACCAATGCAAAAATCAACAAATAGAACTACATCAAACTAAAAAGCTTCTGCATAGCAAAAGAAAAAAATTTCAAAGTGAAAACACAACCTCCATAATGGAGAAAATACCTGCAAATATTCTGAAAAGATATCAGATCAGAGGTTAATATCCAAACCTGTAAAGAACCCATACAACTCAATAACAACAAACAAACAAACAATCCAATTAAAAAATGAGCAGAGGAACTAAATAGACATTTTTCCAAAGATGACATTCAAATGGCCAGCAGGTACATGCAAACATGCTAAGCTTCACTAATCAGGGAGATGAAAAGCAGGACCACAATGAGATGTCATCTCACACTTGTTAGAATGGCTATCATCAAGAAGAAAAGAGATCAGTGTTGGTGAGGATGTGGGGAAAAGAGAACCCTTGTTGGGTTGATGGGAATGTAAACTGGTTCAGCAACTATAGAAAACAATATGGAAGTTCTGTAAAAAATAAAAAAAATAGAACTACTATATGGTTCAGCAATTCCAATTCTGGATATACAGCCAAAGGAAATGAAAACAGAAGTTCAAAGATAAATATGCACTCCCTTGTTTATTGCAGCATTATTCACAATAGCCAAATTGTGGAAAGAACCTAAGTGACTGCCAATAGATGAATGGACAAAGAAGTTGTGAGATATATATAGAGACATATAGATACAGATATCTATACAGAGATATATACAGATATAGATATAGGTATAT
Organism: Acinonyx jubatus; assembly: GCF_027475565.1. NCBI lineage: Eukaryota > Metazoa > Chordata > Mammalia > Carnivora > Felidae > Acinonyx > Acinonyx jubatus. The sequence goes on along the minus strand of NC_069380.1, from coordinate 27,608,121 downwards.
ATAGGTATAGATATAGATATCTGTATATAGGCATATATAGATATACACACATAATGGAATATTAATCAGCCACAAGTAAGAATGAAATCCTGCCATTTGCAATAGTACGGATGGACTTTGGGGGCATTATGCTAAGTGAGATAAGTCAGACAGAGAAAAACACATATTGTATGGTATCACTTGTTTGTGGAATCTAAAAAAAAACTGAACTTGCAAAAGAAAATTAGAATGGTGCTTACCAGGGACTGGAGTGGAGGGATTGGGGAGATGTTGTTTAAGGGCACAAACTGGGGAACCAGTAGATAAAGAAGTCCTGGAGAGTTAATGCATAGCATCGTGATTATAGTCAATGATACCCTGTTATGAACTTCAAAGCTGCTAAGAGATTAGATCTTAACTGTTCCCACCACAAAAAATAATTATGTGGTGTGATAGAAGTGTCAGCTAACACTACAGCTGTAATCAGATTGCAATATGCAAATGTATCAAATCAATATGTTGTACATCTTAACCTCACACAATGTTATATGTCAATCATATTCAGTAAAATAATGTAGCATTGTAGAAATGAGGGTAGCCTGATATAATGATCAAATTGCAACCACCTTGAGCCAGTGGTTTTTGCAGTGTCCAGAAGATGCTGATTTTTGCTGGGTTTCCTCCAACATTTTCAAAGAGCTTGTGACACCCCTGTGAATTCACCGCAGTACACCAGTTGTGTTTGTGCACAGTCTGGAAACCACGGCTCTCTTACTTTCCTCCACCTGCCAGTCGAACGGGGTGAGCTTTGAAGATGTAGGGGATGGTGACAACAAGGTGGAGGCTGGATCCCAAAGTCTCCCTCCACTGAAGGAGAGACACCCAGGAGAAATGCTTAACAAGGAATTCCTATTTTTAGCTTAGAGAAAGAATGAGATTTAATTTCTTCTCACATGCCACTGATTTTTTTTTAAGTTTTTTGTTTGTAATGGTAGTGGGTAAATACCGCCTCATGCAACCTCCAAATTCATGAAATATCACTAGGGCTACTGTTAGAAATCCAAACTTTGCTTTGCATCGAATGGCTCTCTCCCATGGGGAATGAACATCATACTACTCGGTCTCTAGCCTTTGTGACTTGGTTTATCTATAATGCCCTGAGGAAACACAGACAATATTCTGAGGAAGGGGGTCTTTTTCAAGAGATAGGTGTTCTCTGAGTCAAAGCAATATTTATAAAGTGAGCAAGAGTATTCCTCAGTGATCACATAATCAACCACAATGCAAATGTTCTTGGGGGCTTTGGGGATGTTTGTTTTCCAAGAGAATAAAGTATTGTTAGAAAATAAACAGGAGAGAGTTGGTCTGGCCTTTGCCCATTCTCATGGACACGCACTCCAAGTGGTAAGATGTAAAATGCAGCTTCACGAGAGCTGCACTGAAGCAGATTTGTAGCCCAAGATCCTTTCCCTGAAGGAATAACACACTCACTTGTAGAGCATCAGTGTGTGAGGCCAGTGTACAGGGCTCTGTGCTGGGACCTGAGGGACCATTTCCTCTTTCCACATTTTCACTTTAGCCTTATTTCCTGACCTACTTAGAGAAGACAGTAGTTCAAAGATCAGGTAAACATTTCTGGGAAATTTTCTATTTGATCATAATCTTATTTGTAACATCTCTGAAATTCCACCTCCCCCCCCCCACCCCCGCATCTTTACCGGTTTTCCTGTGAAACACAGAGCTGAAAGGGAGGGGCTCTCCTCCTCATGAATAATTAAATGTCACCATGCTTCTGGAACCCTCTTAGCACACGCATGTCTGCATCAACTTGATGGTTTAGGCAAAGTGCTGGGGATCTTTGATTCCGCGTATTTAGTTAGCCCAGATTTTTTCTTTTCACTGGTTGGCCAACTTTCTTTACACTCAGACTTCTTACTGGCTAAACAAAGGTACCATGCTGTTGGTTGTGGATAGAAAAATTGGGAATGGAGCTTCCTTGGCCCCATGACTTTCAGAAAATATTCCAGAGAACGTGTGGTTCTCTGAAAGCGTTTTCACGAAGAGCAGTCTGAGAAGCCTGTCCTCCACTGATTGTCACATCATCAAAAATCTGTCTCCAGTGTGAGCCTCCCAATAAAATTGTGAGATGTGTATAACGTACATTGTGGTGATATGATATTTGACATAGCCACCCCAGACCAGTACCACAAGCCTCTGCGTCAGCAGTGCTTGCGACGTGTCCTGGCTCATGTCTGTCTGTGGTTGTATCCAACAAGGCTGGGGAGCTGCTTTCTGGAACAGAAGAGGTAGGGCAGGAAGCTCCCTAGTCTTCTGCACACTCTCTGTCATGTACCTAAGTATGCGGTCTTCACAGCAGGCACTGAGGTTTTTTATTTTCTGAATTTTATTTTTCTTGCCATCGAATTGAATTACAAGATGGCAGGTAAGAAAGCGGGTGGCTGATGCTAAGGCTGGAAATACGATTGAGGAGAGAGTAGGATCCAGGATGTTCAGTGTGGAGATCACAAGGCTACCAGACGTATGTAGAGGGAAGTTGGGTCATTTTGGTTCTGTTCCTGGACAGTTAGGTGATCATAGTTATTTCACATCATTTTCCAGTTCCCCACTTGCAACAGATAAAGTGGATGAACTTATATTCCTTTTCTATATGACACATCATATGCTCAGCAGAATTTTGGTCCCCACAACTTTCACTGTCTGGTGAAATATGAATATGAAATATTCTTCATCCTTGAATATGCTGTGCTATGTGGCCAAGGGACTTTGCAGTTGTAATTAAGCTATGAATCAGCTGACCTTAACATGGGAAATTACCCTGAATTAGTTAGATCCAATGTAGTCACACGAGCTCTGGGAAGCCGAACTTTCTCCCACCTCAGTGAGACATGTGAGACATGGGAGACATGTGAGAGATTCAATGCATGACAAGGATTTGAGGCACAGTCACTGGCTCAGAGATAGAAGGATCCATATCCTTGGAAAGTGTGAGAAGGAATTGAACTCAACCAACAACCAGTGAGCTTGGAAAAGGACACTGAATCCCAGATGTGAACTGCAGTCCAGCCAACACCTTGATTTCAACCTTATGAGACCCTGAGCAAAGAATCCAGCCATGATGAGCAGCACTTCTGACCTATAGATGCTGAGGTAATCAATTTGTGTAGTTTAAGTCACGAAGTTTGTAGTAATTTGTTACAGCAGCAAGAGGAAACTAATACATATCATGAAATTATTTTGGGTCAAAGATTACAACAAAATGTTAAAAGGGAGTGTTGCCTCTCAGGTCGATGAGGAAAAGTCCATGAATGTGGGGGTGGGCGGAGGTGGAAACAAATACATACTATTCTGCTTTCCCATTTCTTCACTAAGGTCCAATAGACATTCATTGCGGTGTACCCTATATAAAATGCTTTCCATATTTTCTTTCATGTAATGCTTATAATCACCTTGTAAATAATAATCTGCCTTCTAGTTAATAAATGGAGATTCTGAGAGTCCAGATAATTTGTCCAAGTTCCCACCACTAGAATTTGTGAGATTTGAGCCCAGATATTCCGACTATAGGCTCAGAACTGTTTCCTTTACTACATGAGGCCAACTCCTCAATCTGTGGGGGAGACCTAAATATTAGTTGACAGTCATGAAGATTAATAGAAGGTCACAAAAAAGGAACTATGTGATTTTTATTTTAATGAAGTATGACAAGTGCACCAGATCAAAGAATCCTGAGATTCTTCAGCTTGTATGAAAATCTGGCTCTTTGTCAACAGCCAGAATCTGAGGAAAACCCAGAATTCTTACTTCTCAGTTGCTGGCTTCCAACTGTTATTGCCATGGAAACATATCAGATGTACAAAAACAAGTTAAGTGCCTTAATATCATCACTACCCAATGGTTGGAACTTCCCGTGTTTCCAACTAGCTAACATCTATTTCCAGAGGGAAGAGAGAAGAGAGCTGCCGTGACAGACTTAAAAGGATATGAACTTACTTCATCTCAGTGGTCAATTGCTGGCCAAGAATGGGAATTGTTGCTTGCTAATTGCCATTTAATTTTAGGCAAAAACTAAAAAGAAGAGGTGTCTGTGAACTCTGCTTCAGAGGATAATTAACAGGAATCTCTTACCTCTTTGTTATTATTGGTCATTGTTATTGACTGCCATTATTTACGTATTGCTATAAATATCAAAGACCAATTTGTGTGTCCCAGACAATAGACACAATAAGAGTTTTAAAAAATGGAATGATTGGGTGGCTCAGTCCGTTAAGTGTCTGACTTTGGCTCAGGTCGTGGTCTCAAGGTTTGTGAGTTCGAGCCCTGCATCGGGCTCTGTGCGGACAGCTTGGAGCCTGGAGACTGTTTCGGATTCTGCATTCCCCTCAGTCTCTCTCTGCCCCTCCCTGTCTTGCCCCTCCTGGTTTATTTATTCTCAAAATTAAACATTAAAAAAAATGGAATGATTGCCACTGGCCAAAGAGATAAAAGAAGGCTTCCAGGAGTAGGGAAATAGGAGGTTTCTCTATCAGTTGTCTTACAAATGCCATCAAAGACACACATAAAGCAGGTCCCACACCCTCCGTGGCTGCTCCTTTTCTATAGAGGGTTAGATCACTCCAGAGACACAATAGGAAGGCTAATCAGACAATATGTCTAGAAGGCTTTAGATGCTACCAATTGAGTTTCTCTTAAGAAGCCTTGTAAACAAATACTGTGTCATTATAAGACCATTACAACATCTTGGGTGGGCTTTGGCTTTCTGCCCAGAGTTTGGGGGTTGAGGCAACCAGCAGTGTGATTACACCACTTTGTGGTCCATTGGCTCATCAAGCTGTTGAAGCCTTCATTATATCCATCAGTCAGCAGCAACTCTGGGGCACCCACTGTGTGCAGAGCACTGAGCACTATGGGGAACATTAGAGCAAAAGAAGGCACTGCTCCTGCTCCTGAAGAGTTTTATATTTATTGGGGCAGTCAGGAGCACATACATGAAAACATGTAAGAAAATAAATGACAGAAACCACCATTCCATCACACCAAAACAAAAACTCCAAACCACCATTTTGCTGACATAGTTAGCTGTGTTAGGTCAGTCTGAGTGATTGGATGACCGGAGTTAGATGGAATTAGAAATGGAGTCAGGTGGAAATGTGGAGATTTTGAATAAAAAGAAGGAGAAGGAGGAGGAAGAAGAAGGGAAGCAGTGGCATTCACAAAAGGGGCAGAGGTTAGCTTGCCAGGGGAGCCTCCGGGGTAAGAACAAGAGACAGACTGCAAGAGGTCAACAAGCGTTGCTTAGATTAGAGCCATGAGCCCAGCTCTGGGGCTGAGGATGATTTGGTATCATGAGGAGGGTAAGTTATGGAGCCCAGTATCCTGAAACGCAAAACTGAGTTTTCATTTGCTTTGAGAAAATCAAAAATGCCAGTATTTCTAAGGTTTCTGAGAAGAAGCCAGACTTCATAAAACAGAGCCAAGAATAGAAGCTGAACATAGAAAAGACACCATCTTCTGGATTCCTCAGTAGAAAGAACTTGAGTCCTAGCTCTTCCGTAAAGCCATCCATGGCTCATCTATTCCCTGAACGTTTACAGTACTCAGAGTTTATACCACGTAATTTAGCATTTGACTATTAGTTGTTTAGCCTGTTCAAATTATATGGAATCAATGTTGGAGCCATGGCTGACACAAATGTCATGCAGCCCAATGATTACTACTGTCAAGGTGTTTTCTAGAGGAAAGAAGGAGCTATGAAATGTTTTTGTGGGGTTTTTGTTTTGTTTTGTTTTGGGTTTTTTTTTAATTTTTGTTTTTAGATGAGGGAAAAACTTCAGGCTGAGCACCATGATTGCCTTGTTGCTTTGGGTGAGAAAATAAACATCTCAGGACCAAGGCTACCCATTAACTTGCATATAGAAGCAAAATAGCAATACTGGTATTTTATTTCTTTTGCTCAACAGTAGCATTTAAAAAATTAGACATGGTTGGGGCGCCTGGGTGGCGCAGTCGATTAAGCGTCCGACTTCAGCCAGGTCACGATCTCGCGGTCCGTGAGTTCGAGCCCCGCGTCGGGCTCTGGGCTGATGGCTCCGAGCCTGGAGCCCGTTTCCGATTCTGTGTCTCCCTCTCTCTCTGCCCCTCCCCCATTCATACTCTGTCTCTCTCTGTCCCCAAAAAAATAAATAAACATTGAAAAAAATAAAAAATAAAAAAAAATAAAAAATAAAAAATTAGACATGGTCACCACTGTTTTCTGCTCCAATGCTATGTTACCTGAGAAGAGCTAGGATCCAGAACCAAGATATCTTTGCCCTCTGTACTTGAGTCTTACCTGTGATGATGATTCAGAGAGAAAATAAATTATCCTAAAGAAGGGGGTATACACTATGTGCCTGGATCAGACCCTGAGGAGAGAGGATATAATGGAGAAGAGCAGAGTGGATTTGGTCAGACAGAAGGGAAATGGTAACATTCCAGAAGGTCTACCAAAGAGTCTGAGACTCACTCACCTCCCCTCCTTCAGCAGGTGTATTTGGACCCCCAAACAGTTCTAGTTGAAGTATAAACAACCAATAAACATATGGGAAAATGCTCAATTTCACCAAGGACCCAATAAATGGAATTTAAAACAGCACTGAGTTATGGGGCACTGGGTGGCTCAGTTGGTTAAGTGTCCGACTCTTGATTTTGCCTCATGTCATGATCTCGTGGTTCATAGATTGAGCCCCATGACAGTATCGAGTTATTTTTGAAAGGTTTTAAATGGGAAGGATATAGTGAAAATGCTTTCTAAACAATGACAGCCTTGTTTTATTTGAAGTTTAACTCAGTGTTGAGTTCTCTAGGTACAGTTTGTAAGTCAGATTTCAGATTTTTAACATGTTACAAACAGTACAGATATATATTTCCATATTGAAAAACAGCACAATAGACATGAACACTAAAATCTGACCACAATGACTACATCAGCAGACTCAACTAAAGTCTGGCACACCTAGAATGGGAAATCCTCATTAATACTCCTACTCTCTATGATAAAAACATCTGACATTCAAAAGAACTCCAAAAGCAAGCAAACAAACAAAACAAAAAGCAAGCAAACAAACAAACAAACAAGCATCCAACACTCACGCTGTGCCAAGCACTACACTAAATTTTGACAGGTATCATCTCGTTCAATTTTCATAGCAAGTCCACAAAGTAGGTTCTTTTATGTTTCCTCTTTTCCCAGAAGAGGAAACTAGAATTTAGAAAAATTAAGGTTGAACCATCTGAAATTGCAAATCATTGACCATGTTTGACCTACAGATGTGGCAGCCTCGTATGGTTGAACCTAATACTGTGCCTGAGATCACGAAGTGGGGAAATGGTGGGGGAGAAATTACAAAGGAATCCCACTCCAAAACTCCAGGGTCTTCACAAAAACAGACACTTAGATCAGTGGAACAGAATAGAGAACCTAGAAATGGACCCACAAACATATGGCCAACTAATCTTTGACAAAACAGGAAAGAATATCCAATGAAATAAAGACAGACTCTTCAGCAAATGGTGTTGGGAGAACTAGACAGGGACATGTGGAAAAATGAACCTGGACCACTTTCTTACACCATACACAAAAATAAACTCAAAATGGATGAAAGACCTAAATGTAAGATAGGAAGCCATCAAAATCCTCGAGGAGAAACCAGGCAAAACCTCTTTGACCTTGGCTTCAGCAACTTCTTACTCAACATATCTCCAGAGGCCAGGGAAACAAAAGCAAAACTGAACTATTGGGACCTCATCAAGATAAAAGGCCTCTGCATGGTGAAGGAAACAATCAGCAAAACTAAAAGGCAACCAACTGAATGGGAGAAGGTATTTGCAAATGACATATCAGATAAAGGGTTAGCATCCAAAATCTATAAAGAGCTTATCAAACTCAACACCAAAAAAATAAATAATCCCATGAAGAAATGAGCAAAAAACATGAATAGACACTTTTCTAGTTTCTACAACTAGAGGGTATTATGCTCAGTGAAATTAGTCATTCAGAGAAAGACAAATGTCATTAAGACTTCACTCATATGAGGACTTTAAGATACAAAACAGATGAACACAAGGGAAGAGAAGCAAAACTAATATAAAAACAGGGAGGGGGACAAAACAGAAGAGAGTCTTAAGTATAGAGAACAAACTGAGGGTTGCTGGAGGGGTTGTGGGTCGAAGGATGGGCTCAATGGGTAAGGGACATTAAGGAAAACACTTGTTGGGATGAGCACTGAGTGTTATACACAGGGGATGAATCACTGGATTCTACTCCTGAAATCACTATTGCACTAGATGTTAACTAACTTGGATGTAAACAAATGAATGAATAAATGAATAAATAAATAAATAAATAAGAAAGCACGCAAGCAAGCTCCAGGGTCTTAACCACTAGGCACACTGCCTGTATTTGGCGCTAAAGGATGAGAGTGGGTGTTCCTGATGTCAAGATTTTAATTAAATTGATAAGCCACTGAAGGCACATCACATCAGGACAGTTCAGAAAAATATATTTACATAAAGTCTACGGAGGCAAAGTGATTGACCATGGACTAACAACAGGGCTGGATTAAGTACAATTCTGACCATTTTGCTTCACATTTGCCACCAAATTGCTGCAGGTGACTTCCTCTCTGAATCTGATATTCCTCTTTAAATGACTATAATAACCCTGGTCGTCTCGAAGGATGCTTTGGAAGGATATGTAAGCTGAATGGACCAGGGGACAGGAGCTACTCAACATTTCCAACACGGAAAAGTCCAAGCAGTGGGGTTGCTTCCAAAAAGGTTGGCCTTACTGTGTGAGGGAGAGCATGGGGCCAGACTCCCATCAATATTCTGCAGGGTAGATGAGCACCATTTTCCATTTCCAGACTGTTTGCTCCTTCAGAGCTGGAGACCGACAATGATTCAAGAGTTCTGACTCATTTTGATGAGCTGGCTTGTCGTTAACATAAATCAGATGAAGTTGAAAGCCCACCTCAACATCCTGAGGCAACATTGGCTGTTGTCACTGGAAAAACTCCCGAGGCACTTGCTTTCATAACTGTTGTTACTAAGAAGAGGTTCAAAGAAACGTTTGGGCAAAAGGATCTCTGTACTTCCCACGGTGCATGCAGCCAGGCTGCAGATGAAAATGATAACAATTTATTTTGAAATTTGCTCTTTAATTCTGATGGATTTTCTAAGCAAATGATTCTGAATCTAACAGCTGCTGGGCGAGCAGTACGCACCAGGATAAATCAATCCTTCTGCTACCTCCAGAGTGGTGAATAGTACGTCTCAGTTAGTGCAGTAAAGATTCCTGCATTCAAGATACAGAGCACCAGGCACAACTTGCATGTGACTGCAAATATTCAAATGAAGTGTAGGGATCTGGCAGAGACTGAGTAATAAATCATGCGGCCGGCAAGGGCCTTCCCATTTGCGTGGATTTCTGTGGAGTTGAAAGAAAAAAAGAAACAAACGAGGGGCCAGTGTGATACAAAAGCCATCCCAGGATGTCTGTTACTGTTTGTGACCTGGCCTGGTCTTGCAAAAATTTAAATACAGGTTAATGTGGTCACTGACTAGAGAACAGCTTGATGAAAAGCAGGTCACACAATGGAAATGCTCGTTAAACTAAAGGGAAAGTCTACATGACACAGTGAAGCGTTTGTTTGTTTACTTACCTTCCTTTGAAATCCCTCCAGATGTAATACTTAGGATTTTAAAAACTATGTATCGCTATTCCTAGAAGGCCCGCTGCCTATGAAAAGAAGTGTTCTGTTTTAGAAAATCATATGCTTTTACCCCTTCTCTGCCAGCTCTTCTGTTATTTATCAGAGGATGAGTTGAAGGATCTGTGTTTCCCATCTAACGGTTTTGATGCAAAAGGAAAAAGTATAGGAATCTGGAAGGTAAATGACAAATCATTTTATGGATTTCAAGCCTTTGGACATCTTCGCAAGATTGATCCAGATGACTGTAAACTTGTGAAATACAGTGCAATACAGTTAGATGTGAAAACATGAATCGTCGTTCTATTGGAAGCCTATTATTCCAAGATCTGGGTGTTTAAAGCGGTCTATGTGGCTTTGGTGGCTCTGCCTTTCTGGCTCCTTCTTCACACTGACTGGGTAATGGTGAAATGCATCCTCTTGGGGATGTAATGCAGTTTTGTTGTGGCAGCAAGGGGAAGACTTGAAAAGGCTCCCGGCCTCTAACAAGAAGTCGTGAATCCCCATCTTACATTCCATGCCACTTCAATCAGATTGCTTCAGGCAAGCATCCAGGTCCAAAAGTTAGACCTAGCACATGGCGCCCCTTCCCCATCCATCATAAATATAGAATCAAAACAAATCCATCGCATCTATTAACAAAACAATATAAACCACATCCTGAGGCAACGGTAAGTTAGTGTCACCTTTGTGCATTTAACTCTGTGAGCTTGTGCTCAGGACCTGTCGCTTGCTGAAGAATATGCAAGCTTCCTGGTGCACGTGAACAGTCGGTATTGGAAAGTTGTAGACACCATGTGTTAACCTAGATTTGGTCTGCATTGGCAGGCTGCTGGCTCACCCAGAAATTCTAGCTGTAGTTCTTTCCGCTGAATGTTTTAGTTTCTAAGTTGTACTACCATGGCCTTGCGGAAATCATTCACTGCGTCTTAGTTCCCGCATTTATAAAAGAAAAAGCTTGGATTTCCAAGATTTAAATGGTATGCTAAGGATTTTATAGCAAACCTTTACACAGATTGAAACTTGTTTAGCCAACTGTGATTGCTGTCAGGAAATATTCACTTCACGATGACTCTGTCACCTGCCGGGCCCAAGTCTAGTCCATAGGAAATGCTCACAAATACTTTGCCCCTAAAAGTTCTGGTAGTATAGGTGACTGGCAATGCAGTCGCTCTCCATCACTGCCACCAGCAACTTCCTCTCAAGTGGGTTAGGCACTGGTCCTCATGGTTGATACCAAGTTGAAGGGGTTCTAAGTGTGCTGAAATCCCACACGTGGAAGTGCCTGCCTCACATTTTTGTATTTCTGAACCACGAAGAGACCTATTTTAACATTCTGGCAAATAGGTAAATCATTTCAGTCTATATTGAAATCACTTCTCCAACCACTGGAAGACATGCATATCTACACTCGAAATATCTCCTTAATAAAAAGCCATCTACCACAAAGTCTGAAGATTTATATTATAATCATTTTTCTTTTGGGAAGACTTTTGAAGGACATCACCCATTCAGCTAAGAATCACACTTCTATTCCAACTGAAAATAACACCCAACAATTCAAAAGCCGTTCAGAGCATGTACAGCCAAGCATTTCAGAAAGGTCTCTTAGGTACCCAATTCCTGTTGTTGTTTTTTTTTTTTTTTTTTAATTTAAGAGAGAGCAAGAGCAAGCTGGGAGAGGCAGAGGGAGAGGGAGAAAGAAAATCTTACGCAGGCTCCACATGGAGCCCAATGAGGGGCTCCATCTCACTATCCTGGGATCATGACCTAAGCCAAAATCAAGAGTTGGAGGTTTAACCAACTGAGCCACCCAGGGGCCCCTGGACCTAATTCTATATTTGTGCAAGAATGTATACTCTGTGCATTGCTTAGTATTTATTAATTGGTCTCACTGTCGTTTCTCATGTTCTCTGAGAGTGTAACATTCAGCCATCTAGAGGGATACAAGAAAAAGGTACAAAATAAATGTGAATTATAAAGCTGATGATTACAGAGATGTTAACTGAGGACTAGACCTCCCTTTTCCGTATTTAAATTAAATAATCTCCACAAGAATAGGACAGTGTAATTCCTTCCCCCACAGGGGTGCAATGAAGTAATCTGATGTGACAGATGGCCACACCATAATCCACCCTCATTAGCATTCATTAGCATACCAGGTTGTAGCTTGCTCAGGCGCTGAACACGAGGTATGGCACAGAAACGGTGTCTCAACTAACCTCCTCCAGAAAAAAAGCATCTCTTCACCTTGGTGGGGGAACTTGATAGGAAAAAGATACCTTGATGATGGATGCCAAATCCTGCTCCATGGGCAGAAAGGTTTCAGGCTCAGGCTGAGCCAACCTGCAGAGAGGCAGGACTCCTTAAGAGAAACTGAGTGGCAAGGGACACTGATGACTGTGAACTTCAGGAGACCTGAAGGCCCCCAGAGACGGGAGAGGATTTAGAAGGGACTGGGGGAAAGTATGGTTTTCAGCTTTGTCCTCGAAGAAAAGCCATTCCCTGCTATTGAGGGGAGAAATCTTGGTTGTGTATCATTTTAGAGTGTCTACGTTGTTTTTGCTGTTAGTGTGAAAAGCCTTGGAGCCGGGCTGAAAAGAAACCAGTAGAAAGAAAAGAAGGGAAACGGTGCATACCACCTGTTTTCCTGGGAGGATAGAAAGCGTCAAAAGGAAATACATGTAAGGTGCTTTGGGCATAATAAATATATGTGTTTTTTTTTTAAGCACTGCCTTTCAGGGTGCTGTTGAAAAAACACTTTCCTTTCCCACGGCTGTGTGATCATCAATTTAAGGGAAATTGCTTCCACCAGCTGATGATGCTCAAATCCATATCTCTAATTTCAGATCCCTCTTTAGAGCTTGGCACCCGTATATCTAGGAGTTTATAGGGCACTCACTCATATAGGCATGCTGTAGCATTTCTTAGGGGGTGCCTTGTGGCAGGAACTGTGTGGGGAGAAATCCAGTTTATTGTTTAGCTTGGAAGGCAGAAAACTAAAAAGAAGCTCTGATACAGTCCGGGGTCAGAGAACAGACTATTGGGGAGCATTTAGCAAGAGCCTTCCCTGCCTGAGGTCATGGTGGCCACTGGGGAAATGACACTGAAGCCAAGATCTGAGGTATGAGGGGGGATCACCCCAGGAAAGCTCAGAGAGGGGAGGCCACAACGGTGGGAAATGGGTAGGGGCCACAGCCTCTGCCAATTCCTGGAAGGGATAGACGTTATGCAGGCATTTGAAAGAACCATGGTGTTAGCTAACATCATCCTCAATGGGGAAAAACTGAGAGCTTTTTCCCTGAGATCAGGAACACGACAGGGATGTCCACTCTCCCCGCTGTTGTTTAACATAGTGTTGGAAGTTCTAGCATCAGCAATCAGACAACAAAAGGAAATCAAAGGCATCAAAACTGGCAAAGATGAAGTTAAGCTTTCACTTTTTGCAGATGACATGATATTATACATGGAAAATCCGATAGACTCCACCAGAAGTCTGCTAGAACTGATACATGAATTTAGCAAAGTTGCAGGATACAAAATCAATGTACAGAAATCAGTTGCATACTGATATGCATGCAGTATACACTAATAATGAAGCAACAGAAAGACAAATAAAGAAACTGATCCCATTCACAATTGCACCAAGAAGCATAAAATACCTAGGAATAAATCTAACCAAAGATGTAAAAGATCTGTATGCTGAAAACTATAGAAAGCTTATGAAGGAAATTGAAGAAGATATAAAGAAATGGAAAAACATTCCGTGCTCACGGATTGGAAGAATAAATATTGTCAAAATGTCAATACTACCCAAAGCTATCTACACATTCAATGCAATCCCAATCAAAATTGCACCAGCATTCTTCTCGAAACTAGAACAAGCAATCCTAAAATTCATATGGAACCACAAAAGACCCCGAATAGCCAAAGTAATTTTGAAGAAGAAGACCAAAGCAGGAGGCATCACAATCCCAGACTTTAGCCTCTACTACAAAGCTGTAATCATCAAGACAACATGGTATTGGCACAAAAACAGACACATAGACCAATGGAATAGAATAGAAACCCTAGAACTAGACCCACAAACATATGGCCAACTAATCTTTGACAAAGCAGGAAAGAACATCCAATGGAAAAAAGACAGTCTCTTTAACAAATGGTGCTGGGAGAACTGGACAGCAACATGCAGAAGATTGAAACTAGACCACTTTCTCACACCATTCACAAAAATAAACTCAAAATGGATAAAGGACCTGAATGTGAGACAGGAAACCATCAAAACCTTAGAGGAGAAAGCAGGAAAAGACCTCTCTGACCTCAGCTGTAGCAATCTCTTACTTGACACATCACCAAAGACAAGGGAATTAAAAGCAAAAATGAACTACTGGAACCTTATGAAGATAAAAAGCTTCTGCACAGCAAAGGAAACAACCAACAAAACTAAAAGGCAACCAACGGAGTGGGAAAAGATATTTGCAAATGACATATCGGACAAAGGGCTAGTATCCAAAATCTATAAAGAGCTCACCAAACTCCACACCCGAAAAACAAATAATCCAGTGAAGAAATGGGCAGAAAACATGAATAGACACTTCTCTAAAGAAGACATCCGGATGGCCAACAGGCACATGAAAAGATGCTCAACATCGCTCCTCATCAGGGAAATACAAATCAAAACCACACTCAGGTATCACCTCACGCCAGTCAGAGTGGCCAAAATGAACAAATCAGGAGACTATAGATGCTGGAGAGGATGTGGAAAAATGGGAACCCTCTTGCACTGTTGGTGGGAATGCAAATTGGTGCAGCCACTCTGGAAAATGGTGTGGAGGTTCCTCAGAAAATTAAAAATAGACCTACCCTATGACCCAGCAACAGCACTGCTAAGAATTTACCCAAGGGATACAGGAGTACTGATGCATAGGGGCACTTGTACCCCAATGTTTACAGCAGCACTCTCAACAATAAGCAAATTATGCAAAGAGCCTAAATGTCCATCAACTGATGAATGGATAAAGAAATTGTGGTTTATATACACAATGGAGTACTACGTGGCAATGAGAAAGAATGAAATATGGCCTTTTGTAGCAATGTGGACGGAACTGGAGAGTGTTATGCTAAGTGAAATAAGCCATACAGAGAAAGACAGATACCATATGGTTTCACTCTTATGTGGATCCTGAGAAACTTAACAGAAGATCGTGGGGGAGGGGAAGGAAAAAAAAAGGGGGAGGGAGCCAAACCATAAGAGACTCTTAAAAACTGAGAACAAACTGAGGGTTGATGGGGGGTGGGAGGGACTGGAGGGTGGGTGATGGGTATTGAGGAGGGCACCTTTTGGGATGAGCACTGGGTGTTGTATGGAAACCAATTTGACAATAAACTTCATATACTGAAAAATAAAATAAAATATTCAATGTGAAAAAGAAAATGAAAAGAACCGTGGTGTTTGGCATCCATGCCTCAGGCCCCTCAAATCCAAACCTGCCCTTCCTCTGATACTCTCCTCTTGTGAATGACACTACCACCTTCCCAGTCACTCAGGGCAGCCACCTGCACATCTTCTTGATTTCCTATCTTTCCATTCCTCCCTCAAATCCAGTTAGCTACCCATCTTTCTTCTAAGAGTCTTGCAAATGGGCTTCCTCTTCTCCAAACCCAACATCTCTCCCGTGGATTGCCATGACCATCTCTGCACTTCTCTGCACTTCAAGGTAGAGGGGGGCCTCTACCTAGGCCCCCTCCAACCCATGGCTTGCATCATTGTTAGAGTGTTCTCCTCAGAGCACAGAGTCTCTGTTCCCATCAGTGTTTACTCGTGGCCCTCAGGATTAGCAACTGCTCCATCACAGGCCTGATACAGACGGGTGGGACTTGCCCTCTGCGCAACCTTCCAGAACCATGATTTCTGGCCGCTCACCTTACATATATCCTAAGATCTCACTATATGGAGCCACCCTCATGTGATGGCTAATTTTATGTGTCGGCTTGACTGGATCGCAGGGTGGCCAGATATTTGGCTAAACATGATTTCTGTGTGTGTCTGTGAGGGTGTTTCTGGATGAAACTCGAATTTAAATCTGTGGACACAGTAAAGTCACTTTCCCCCTTTGACTCGGGTGGGCCTCATCCAGTTCACTGAGGACCCTGATCGAAGAAAAATTCAGAGGAAAGGAGAATTCAGTTCTTCCTGCCTGATTGCCTGAACTGAGACATGGGTCTTCTCCTGCCCGTGGTGTTCCCAGGCCTTCAGGCTAGGGCTGAAGTATACCACTGCCTTCCTGAGTCTCCAGCTTGAAGAAAGCAGATCATGGGATTTCTCAGCTTCCATAAATGCGTTTATCCTATTGGTTCTCTCTCTCCCTGTTACCCTGACAAACACACATCTGTTCTCAGATCTTGCTCAGTTCTCAAGGTTTGTGTTTTGTGATTATTCTCTCCCAAGGTGTCTCCATATTTCCTGTCTGGCTAGTTCTATTCGTTGTATAATGCTCAGTGAAAACATCACCATCTCTGAAAAGCCTTCTTCGAAATTTCAATACCTAGTATCGATGGGGAGTCCTGTACTGCACAAGTCACAATACATTTTTTACTGAGTCTCTCGGACTTCATCATTAGGCCCGAAGTGCTTTGGGGGCAGGTACCAATGATTTCCTCTCATGTCCCTTTGAGCCTAGCGCAGTGTTCCCAAGCATTCCGTAGCTCTCTCCTGGTTTCCTAATCATCACAAGACATAGTAATATGTTTCTGTGTATTATCTGCTCCAGCATGAGGTGGGTTTATGACACCAGGGAGTTTGTCTGTTTTGTTCAGTCTCCAGCTCTGACAATGGTACCTGGCAGAGAATAGGTACTCAAATAATTGTGTCTTTTTTGTATGAACAAATTTGACATTCATGCCCTTATCCTGGCTTTGGCTCATTATTTCTTCATTATGGCCACCATTAATTGTTTCAGTTTTCTTTGACACAAGATCTTCTAGTAAGTGGTCACTATGTGACTTTGGACAAGTTACTAAGGCACTCTGTTTCAGTCTCCCTGTCTATAGAATGATGATCATAATAGAACCTACCTCATTAAGTCTTCACGAGAGTGAAGTGAATTTATACATGTACAACATTTAAACAGTGCCTGGCACAAGGTAAATGCCCAGTAAATGTTAGCTATCATCATCATCACCATCATCATCATCATCGTGAAAATTACCTCCATTTTCATTTTATAGTATCTAATCCTTTAAAAGCACACCTTTGAAACATTTTGCCTACTATAAAGCCTTTAAGTAACAACTGTCTCAATAATTTCAGGGGTCATAGGCCCGTTTCATATAGAGTTCCTAGCACAATGCTAGGTGGCTATTAAATGCTTGACTAGAATGATAATTTGGAATTCCTCTTCCAAAATATTTGCATCTCTATGTATAGGTCATCTTTTCAGATTGCCCACTACTGAACTGATCTGTGCTATTCAACGGAGAAGGAGTTTTGGTGAAACAGGCTTTTCTTGTGTGTTCCTCCCACTTTGGTCATGAATAACAGCTATGAACAGGATAACAATAGGGTTTCTATTTTTATACATGACATTCATCCGCCTGCTTTTTAAAACCTGACACCTGAGCCAGATACAGCTCATCCTAGATTTAGAAAGGAAATTAAACTGGGAAAAAAATGTCCTCAGGTGCCCCAAGGAGCAAATAAACACATGGCTGCCGTGGCATTTCCATGGAGATCTTAAAAAGCCAATCTGAGTGTGCTATTCCAGGTAAGTTGGACAGGTGCAAGCTACACTATTTTTAGGTATGACGGCTTGCCTTCCTATGGTGCCAATAAAAGCTCTCATGCCCTGGAAATTTACTAATGATAAAAATAAGATCTTTCCGACATCTGTGATGGATGCTGGTGGGTCCTGAGTACTTGCCTGACAATATATAGAGGACTATATACATGCGTCAAGTTTAAGCATTGTCCAAAAGGTGGCACTGTTTGTGTTTTTATCATGCTTAATTGCAAACTTTTTATTATGCAGGCACATTAATGAACTAAATTAAGACGGAGCAGAGATATTATCCTCCACACAAATCAAACTGTCATTTTATTACAGGCCCTTTCAAACTCTCCATCATGTTTCTCAGCAAATGAATATGCCCAAGCTGTTAAATGTAATAACTGCAATGTCAGCAAACCTTTTTACTTATTAAGTGCTTCTGTTTTTTTTCTATCTTAAAGGGGATTCTGGAATCGATTTTTGAAACCATTACAGATGCACTACAGAAGCTGGGTAATTGAGACATATTTAACTTTTCAATCTTGAAAAGCTACATTTTCAAATGTAAGCACTTCTTGATGATCTTTTAAGGGTGACTACAGAGGGAACACACGACCGATAGTTGGAAGTCACTGGCTATTAAAAACCATTGTTCTTTGAAATTAGTTGTGAAGCAAAAGGTGAAAGCTCTAAAATAACTTTATTAGCACAAATAGGGAATCAGGGCTGATAACAGTGGCTCAATCCCAAGATGCACTAGGGGATACTTCGGTACAAAAGTGGGACAGGGTGACAGATGGCTATTTAGGAGTGCTTCTGACATTATGGTACATGTATATATTTTTGTCAGCCCAGCATGTGTTTAGGACATCACCTTTCCCATTCTTCTTCTTCTTTTTTTTTTTTTTTAGAGACAAGCTGGGGAGAGGGAGGGAAGGAGAGAGAGAGGGAGAGAGAGAAAAATCTTAAGCAGGCTCGACATTCAGCACTGGACCCCATGCCAGGATCGATCCCACGACCCTGGGATCATGATCTGAACCATAATCAAGAGTCGGGTGCTCAACCAACTGATCCACTCAGGTACCCCTCCCCCCTCCAACGCACACTTTTCCATTCTTAAATCATTTCTATTCACAGTTTATTGGCTGAAGCAAGTCAAATGGCATCCCTAAATTCAATAGGGCAGGGAAGCACAGGGCTGCATGTCCCTGAGGGGAGGAAAACCGAAGATTTAGATAATGAGCACTATTACCCAAATTTGCAGAATGGTCTGCATAAAGTCTGGAAACAGAAGACAGTGAGTGGCTTCATCAAGTTGGGGGTGGGGGATTGTTAAATGTAGAGATGAATAAAAACACGGATCATCATGAGGAACTGAGATTGAATGTGCCTTAATTGCACGCATTGGGGTGCAAAATCCCTTCAAGCTAAGGCTAGATCAGAGCTATGTAGAATATAGCTTTATGGAAAAAAATTAGAGAACTAACATCCTTTCTGATACAATAGACAGTAAACAGTGTTAAGATATTTTTATTATGATAGGTAGTATGTGAAATACACCAATTATTTCCAGCAATGTAAGAGACTAGGTAGGGGGTAGGCTGCTAAGGCTTTTGCAGCAATTAAGAATTTCCAAAGCACCAATAAAGATTTCTCTTATGCATATTTAATAACAGCTGAAATTTTATGGCAGAAAGTGTCAGAAAACTTAATTGTGTCTACGTGTCTGTTTTTCTTTATGTCTGACTTCCTTCTGCATCCTTCCCTCTCTGTAGTAATGTGTGCTATTCTTTCAGTGGCTTCAGTACAATAACTTGTGCTGAAGTTACCTGTTTCACATTTTATGCTTCCTGAAGAACTGAGTGTAAGCAGATAAGGTCAGAACTCACTGACATAGGGAAGGTGCTTAGGTGCAGAAGCGGCACTGAATAAACAAATCCAGGAGGCTAACTGGGGGATGTTTGTTTTCTATTAGTGTCCGGGCACATACAATGTGCTTGAACATTTGGTTTCCCTTGATGCTGCGCATGAAATGAGAACTGTTCGATGCCTTTTATAACACACTTTAGCGATCATTAAAAAGTGAATTTGGTCATGTGGTTCAGTCACCTGCCTCCAGCTACATAATGAATGTGAATGCATAGTAAATATTAATATATTTGAATACAGTAAAGAGGTTAAATCATAGGCTTCAGAGTCAGACAGAGCGCAGTCATTTACTTGCTGTGGTGCCTTACCCAAGTTACGTCACCTCTCTGAGCTTTAGTGTCCTCATCCAAAGAAAGGGTATCAACTTGATAGGGTTGTTTCGATAATTTAATAATGTAATTTATGTGAAGAACCTGGCGTGATGCCTGAACGTAAGGCTGTAATAAACATTAGCTATTAAAATATGAATTTTTTTCAAAAAAAATTACATACTTTATCTCCTTAAATCACATGAGGGGTAGGCAGACAAGGTACTTACTGGGCCACACCTGAGAAAACTGAGGCACAGAGAGTTTAAGGGATGTACTTCCAGGTTCCCTGGGGAGGTGGTACAAAGCTCGGGTCTGCTGATGTCTAGCTCAGTGAAATTTCCCTCCCGTTGTTGTGTAGCTGATTAAGAAACAGTCCTGTGTACCAGCTATCTTTATGAATGTGATGTTTCATTTTATGTGCATAGAGAGCTAGGCTGTGGTGCCCAGTTATTTAACCAAACTCTAATCCAGGCGTTGCTGTGAAGGTATTTCGTAGGTGTGGTTAGAACCTACAATCTGTTGACTTCCAGTAAAGGAAATCACCCTCAATAATATGGGTTGGCCTCATTTAATCAGTGGAAGGTCTTAAGAGCAAAAACTGAGGTTTCTGAAAGAAATTCTGCCTCAAATCTTGACCTTGCCAGTCCCCACAGTAACAGGAGCCAATTCCATAACGATAAATCCTCTCTCTCAGCTGTGAATTTTAATTCCAAGTTATTTCTAGCTAGTGTAGTCAGGATTCTCTAGAGAAACAGAACCAACAGGATATAAACATATTGCCAATGCGTGTGTCTGTGGGTTATACATATTATATATGCGATATAATATGATCTCCTGTACACGTGTGTATATACATATACAAATGTAAAACCCCCTGTTGGTTCTCTTTCTCTGAAGAATACTCACTGAGTCACTGCACAGAGGAAAGGCTCCTAGAATGGCCTTCCTGGGGGCAGGGCTAACCCTGGTCATAGGCACACCGTGTTATTCCGAGCTCCAATATGTGTGGTGGCTACAGGAGACGGAGCCAGTCTACAGAATAGTTCCCTCCCCCAGTCAGCTGCATTGTCTCAGACCACTTGTGAGCTAGGGTTTTGTGTTGACTCTGCAGAAACATGGCACATGGTTCTAGATGCAAATGATAATGCTTAAACGAGAACACAGACACACAAACGTGTGCATCCATTGAGAGCTCAACATGTGGAAGCAGATTCCTGACTTTGGACACAGACGTTCCAGTGCTGAGATGATCTTCCCCACGCCTGACATATGGAATTTTTCTGAATCCCAGCACTGTCCCCCCTCCCCCCCCCCCCCCCCCGTTGTATGATAAAGTCTCAGGAAATGAAAAGTATGGTTAACATCACCTAAATGAAATATTAGAAAAGCCAGTCAGAAAATCATCTTATCATTTTCTTCCAAAGCAAGAGGCATCGGGCTGGTCTCTTCCCTGCCACCTTGGGTGAGTTTTCTACGTTTGCCTCTATCAGTACCTGCTGACATCCAATCGGAGAGGAAGGGGCGTCTTTCCTGCTGTCTCAGGACAGCCCTCCACTTCCTTTTGGGTTTCACTCCCTGCCGCCCATTCAGAAGACTCATTCTGACAATTATCCCCTCCTTCCTTGACAAGCGTCATCACTAATGATGATGAAGATAATAATGGCCTCCGTGTGTAAACAATTGAACTGAATCAAGTTGCAAGGCTGCACAGCCATTGTTAGCCTTTTTCATTGTATAGAGAAGCTGCAGGCATGCCTACAGCGACCCTAGCTAGAAAAGACCCAGTGCAAAATCAAGTCCATTTGCATCCAGAGGCCCCTCCATTAGCTCCTTCACATTCTGCTCAACTTGCTCAACTGTAGGCCAACAGTAATCCTAGCATGGAGCACGGAGTCTTGGTTTCTTCGGCCTGTTTTAGTTACAAAGCTCAGCCACACATGAATCTGATTGCCAACGTGTTACAGTGAGGCTGGGCACATCCTTACGAGTCCCTGAGCCCTGCCCCATCACATCTGCAGCCCAGGGTTCGTTCTCACCTTTGGCTGCCACGAGCCGCCAGTAAGGTCATGGGCAGAGATGTCCGCAACCCCCCCCTCCCCCCCCCCCCCCCACCTTGGACAACTTCCTCCTCTTTAAAATTTGATGACTACTACTCTGACATTTCCTATAGAGCAGAAGACTCATGTTGGAGGTGGGACTGATCGGAACCTGGGCCTTGCTGTGCTTGGTAATTATTCTGTTGTGGGATGTTTGCCACGGAGATACCAGCCTCCATTCTTCTCCACTGTTGCTCTGCACGGTGGACCCCTCTTGTTCCTGCCATCATCACTGCCCTATCCTATGCCTGGGAAGCCCACGCACCTAAAAAAAACCCCAAATTTAGAGGGAGGAGCATGAACATGAGTCAGACAGCCTTGCCATGGAATCCTACTTCAACCGTTTGCTCTGTGTCTGACATGTGACCATTGCCCATCCCACTCGTGCTCCATATTTCCGTTGGAAATGCAACTCATCTCTGCCTCCATGGGTTGGAGTAAGAGATATGAGAGATTATGTATGTAAAGAAAGTTACGTCCCTCAGTGCACAGCACAGGGTACACCCTCATTACATGCACTGATTTCACCCTGTTGGATCCAGATGTTTGTACTAATTTTACGTAATTGCCACCTTGTTGCATATCATCTTACAGTTTCCATGTGGCCCATGCACACTTCTTAAAATCAGGAGAATGATGCTCACGCTTCCGTGCAGAGCATGTAACAATTGCTCAATAAATACTGAAGTTGATTTATTGAGCTCCTATTGTATATGTTGCATAAAATTAAGTACTGGACCACAGATGTACCTACTTTTTAAGGACTTACAGTTTGATAAAGAATTTTTTAGAAGAGTTTATAATTTCATTTTTCCCCCCTTCTTGACCAGTTCTAAGTTTACCCATTGCTAGCACTGAATTGTGGCTGGAAATTTAAGCACATGGTATGTTTTCACATTTCTTCTGATGAACGGACAGGTCTAATAAATTGCAGAACTGTGATCTGAAACGAAGCCAGGAGGACGTGCTTTTTAAAAGGTAGAACTACCATATGATCCCTCAATTCCACTTCAGGGTAGATTCCCCAAAGAATTGAAAGCAAGAAATTGAGTAAGTATTTCCGCACCCATGTTCATAGCAGCATTATTCACCACAAAAGCTGGGAACAATTCAAATGTTGGGTTTCCATAAACAAGAGGTGGCACACACCTACAATGGAATATTATTCGGCCTTAAAAAGGAGTAAAATTCTGATACAGGCTACCGGTATGGATGACCTTTGAAAACATTATGCTAAGCGAAATAATTCAGATACCAAAGGACACTGTAAGAGGCCATTTTTGTAAGGCATCTAGAATAATCAGATTCGTAGAGGCAGGAAGGAGAATAATGGTTACCAGAGGCTGACAGGGAGGGCAGAATGAAGAGTCATGCTATCATGGATACAGAGTTGCCATTTGGGGTGATGAAAAACTCCCCGAGATGGATGATGGTAATGGTGAATATACCTAATGCTACTGAAGTACATGCTTACAAACAGTTATGCATATTTCATTACATACACCAAAATTCTTATCTAGGACAGTTCAAACCTGCTCCGTCAGAGCAGGGCCTGGGAGGGAACTACCGCATGGAAACTTCCACTCGGTCAGCACTCCCCAGTGCTGCCTGGCATTTTTAATTATCACTAGCACCTGACTGTTCCTCACAGTCTCATTTGGGGGGCGTGTCAGTTGGCCCCTGTTATCCCGATTGCCCCGCAGATGCTTACTTCCTGGGCTGTAATTGTCTTTTCAGATTACCAGGGTCCAAGGACGGTAATCATTTGCTTGAACCTGATTGTGTCCTCAGCGTGACCCTAGCTGCTGGGCATAATAGAGTATGAATGGAATTCAGCCGACTTGAAATTTGGTCTCCCCAATTGGCTTTCTCCCCACCCATTCCACTACAGATCCCTCTCTTCACTTCTCTGGCATCACTGTGGCTTCTATTCCTTTGTCCACACAGGCCAACCCTCGGGGTAGAGATGACGTCTTGTACTCATCTGAATTTCCCGTTGATGACATCCATATCAAAAGAAGCCCGTCTATCTTGTAGATCAAAATTATTTTTCCCCTCCTTAGCTGCCAGAACCATTCTTATCTCTGAGACTCAAATCTGTTCCATGAGCTCATATATCATCATTACCTACAATACAAATTCTGAAATCAAAACAGACCTGGCAATTTTATTGATGCACGGAGCGGAACAGAGCCCAGGTCACCCTGAATCAGTTGCGCTGGCTTTTCCTTGCTGACAACAACAAACATGTCACTGACAAAATTGCCAGAGAAAAGATGACTCGGTAAGTTCAGTGCAGAGGGTAACTTGTCAGTGACAAGGGTGGGATATTTTTATCCTTATAACTCAATGCTAATGAAATCGGTGGGTATAACACCTGACTGAAAACGCATCCCCCAGGGAGCAGGGAGAAGCAACTGGAGGCGGTTTGTTTTCAAAGTCATCTTTCTCAATCTAGCCATAATTTAATCAGATGATCTTAACAAGAGCCAAGGACTTGGGGACCCGAAGCAATAACCAATAAGCCAGCTTTGTCACCCCTAAGCATGGCCCCTGGATCAGCTCCATACGGCACAGATAATCCGTCACACCTGGGTCTCGGGTTTCTCATTTGTGCAGTGGAAAAAGTACTGCATGGTTCCCTGCTATTCTGAAAGTCCAATGCTGTTGGTTAAGTGATGGAAGATCCAAGAATAGAAAGAATTATAAATATGGGTGTACCTCACTCCATTTTACAGTTGGTAGCAAGGTTTGAGGTGGTGAAAGAAAACTGCCCAACCACGAGAGCTTACTTCTGCCCCTTTAAGAGAATGCAGTGAGGGACACAGGGAGGAAGGGAAGTCAGAAAGGGGGAAGATGTGAGTTGATGGGAGGAAGTTGAAGGGAAGTAGCAAGAGTAAAGACAGGGTGTCAAGTGTCCCCAGGCCTACCCTCAGGTTTGATGATTTATTGAAAAGACACACAGGACCCAGAAAAGCTGCTATACTCATGGTTATGGTTATTTCAGCAAAAGGACACAGGCTGAAGTCAGCCCATGCATAGGGTCATAGGCTCTGGAGGCGACCAGGCAACAGAACCTCCAGCTGTCCTCACCCTGTGGAGTCACATAGACAGCACTCAATTCTCCCAGCAATGATGCATGACAACACGTATGAATTATTGCCAGCCAGCCTTAGCGTCCAGAGTTTTTACTGGGGATCAGCCCGTCACATAGGCAGGAGCACCCACATGACTGGCCTTGACTCCTCAGTCTCCAATCCCCTCAGAGGTCGAAATGCTGCAGGACTCCAGGAATACAGAAAGAGGCATTTGTCATAAATCATACGGTTGGAAGAAACTGTCTATCATGGCCCAAGACCCCAGGTATACAAAGACACAGCTATCAGGCAGGATATCCCAAGGGCTTGGCGTGGATCTTCTTGGAACCAGTCAAGGACTAGCCCTTTCTTTAGAACGTGCAACATTTGGGCACTCCCAATCTGGGGAGTTAAGCCTTTACTACACGGACATAGAAGGGTCCAAATTCCTCCTACCTGCCCATGGGGCTAAATGTGCTCAACCCTGTATGCTACGTACTCCTCATAAATGAAAGTTACTGCAGACACACAATCCATCCATTACTGTTCCTCTGTTTCCAAGAGTCTTCCAGTAGTCTTTATTCTCAGATATGATTCACCAAATTTCTTTCAGAACTCTAGGCTAGGAGAGTGGTTACCTTCTCATGTGCTTCTTCTAAAAGCCAACAGACACAATTATAACTCAGCATCCCTCCCTTTTCCTGGGCTGCCAGGATGTTCAGTGTTTAGGTCTGTGCTCATTGCAGCAACTTCTCTCAGCATGTTCTGACATAATTGCTGTCTTCTCTTCTTCTATTCAGTGTGACAGAGTAGAAAGAGTGCACTTTGGAGCCCAAAGGTGTGGTTTCAGACTTGACTACTCAACATGCTGGCTGTGTGGCCTTAGACAGTCACTTAACCCCTTTACACATGTGCCCTCATTGGTAAAATGATTTTTCGAGGTTGTTGTTAAGGACTAAAGGTAAGGGTAGAGTGTATCTGGTGCTTGGTAGGTGCTAAATAAAAAGTAGCTATTCTTATTACCTTATCTTTTTTTTCTCCCCGGTGTTATACTGATTTATTTATTTTTCTTTGCCTGACATTTTGTTTGTTTATTGATGTAAACCTCCTTAAATCTGTTAATAGTGGATGGGATACAAACATAAGCAACTTGTGAGAGTCTGGGTTGGTCATTTCATATGATCAATGTAAGAATTGGCCTCCCAGGTCTCGGACTGCAAAGATTATAATCAACCAATGGCCTTAGTTGCTGTGTTTTAAAATCCTTTGCTTTGTGTATACTGAACCCACCTTCCCATGGGCTGCTCCCCGTGAGTGCCACGGGAGTACTAAGGCAGGTCCATTCCCAGGAAATGTAGTGTCCCTCTGACAAACAACTTTGACCCAATGGCCTTCCCAAACTTTCCTTAGAACTGCACTGAGAAAACGCTTCCACTGGAATCCCCTTCTTCCCCTCTCTCCTTCACTCAAGTCAGACCTGCGTTATGCTCTGATGGCTCACCTAGCCTCTCCTGGATCTCAGCTCGTTTTCTGTCACACATGTTTTTGTAATAAGTTTCTTGCATATTTAATCTCTTCTGGGCACCTGCCTCTCAGAGGCTCCAGACTTGTCCGTAGACTGTTGGCCTAAAATGTGGTGACTGACAGAGTGAATTCTCTTCCCGCCATATGAGTGGACTCTACCCATTATGGACCCAATGCGGTACTAATACCTTCCTTATACTGTGATCCCAGGACCTGTTCTATAGCAAATCTAAGCAGGCAGTAACTGGAGACACTTTTTTTCATTCTTCTTGGGCTACTTAGTTGCATTCTAAAAGGACGGGATGGTCTACACAGCTTCCATCTTGGTCATGAGATTCTCCCAGACAAAAAGAACATCACAAATAGATGCCTAGTCCTCAGGGGGTGGATGGGACTCTTTAACAAAGTTTTGATCTGCATGTTTATAGGCAGCATTTCCTTTCCTGAAACCAAACACCTCCCACCAAGGAGCATTCCTCCTTGACTGACTAAATTGCATCCTAATGCAGATTCTCAGCTGTTTACCTTGCCTACCTGAGTCATTAAGGCCCCAAGAGCAAATAGCTTGACATCTATTAGCTGAATCAGTGTGAGAACATTGTGGAGCATACTGCACCCCCAAGTCTGTTCAGGGAACTGAAACTAATTGAAACTATTTTAAGAGCCCACGAATTTGGGACAGTTTTGATGCTATCTAGTCTCAGCCAGGACACTAGTTCTTTTGAATATGTCCGTACTACTAGAACATTCCTTGCAATGTGCTTATACTCAACTGGCACCATTTACCTGTTTCCAGACGCAAGCCTCAATCACCATCTCAGCTCTGGCCTGGAAGAAGAGCTTCCATCAGCACTGAAGCCCAGAGGACCCAGCTGAAGGGAGAGGGGACAGAGTAAATGTGTGAAGGATGCTCTGGGCAGTCACAGGCAAGCAGTCTGCAACAGGTGTGCAGCAAACTGAGATCTCAGCCTACAGATGGAGCCTTTGGATAGGACATCTGGGACCCGCACATTGGTAAGAAGTCCAAGCACAGAGGGGACGACCCAGGGAGTCCTGCAGGGGGTCCCTGAGGAGGAAGGATCTTTGGCAGGGAAGCACAGCAGAGACACAGGCAAGGGCAACAAAAGCAAGAAGCTGGTTACTGGCAGGAGCCTGGTGGGGAAAACACGGCAGGAGCCCAGGCTCTGGAAATGGTGTCCAAGGTTAGAGTAGGAGGAGCATCAAGGCAAACAGCGTGCTCCAAGGAAACACTCCTCATGATCCTCAGACCAGGGAGAGGATTAGTGGCTGAACTTTTACAGACTCTAGGGGGAGGTTGAATTTCCTTACAGGCTTTTGGAGCAGGACTGGAAAAACAAGGAAGGGAAGAAGGGGGTAAAGTTAAGAAAGCCTAAGAGATCGAGATATAAGGAAAACAGTAGCACCAAAGGCACAAAAGATCACGATGTGGAATAAAGGAACCCCGTTTCCTCTGTGGTCCACTAACACTTTGTTGTCAAAGGCATCAGGGAGGTTATGGGCTTCCTTTCTCTCCATTCTCCAGCCCTCTGAGTTTGGTTAGGCATGGCTCCCCACACAAGGAACACAGAGGCTGCATGATCTCATGCCGGGGCCAGCACCCTCTGCAGCTAACTCAGCCTCGATAACGTGGTCCTTCTCTTACCTGGATCGTGCTAGACCCTCTTGTGTCCCACGGCCAAGACAGGCCCCTCGCTGCCCAACCAACTGCCAAAACAGACTAGAGCTCCCACAGGTGCCTCAGCCAACTTTGTTCAAAGGAGCAGTGATCTTGGGAGATTTGCAAATGCAGGCAGCCCTGTCCTTGGTGCCACTGATATACAAATTGGCCCCTTTTCCCTTCAGGGTGTGTCCAAGATCATGGGTACATTTCTTTCTCCTTAATAAGGAAATCAGAGGCATTTTCCCTTTGCCTTCTGTAGCTCCTGAAACCAGGAAGCACTACCAAGCCATGGGCTCTCCCACCCTCCAGTCCCACCACCGATCCACTCTGCCTTACCCAGGTGTTCAGCCTCTGCTCCTACGAGGACACCCCGTTGTTACAGTTTTGCTAACTTTCCTCCTTTCTGGGAACTTCCATTTTAGCTGCTCATTTGCTTAATTACCTCCACTGCTGACACTCACAAAAAGACTGAAGATGTAACAGATGGTGCCTTGGGATGGATGGATGTTATGGATTCAGAACTGTCAACACACCTATCTCGATCCCATTTTAACTTTCATATCATGTCCCCCTGTGGACTGTTGGCGATGAGCTGCCGGAGCCCGGATTCATGTGGAGCTTAGTAATTCGTTTTTCTCCTGTGCCTCCTCCCCCATCCCCTCTCACTGTATTCAGCTTCCCAGTGCTTTTGTAATGATCTCTGTAACATCTTTAAAAACTATTCCACCTCATTTAAAATGTGGCATAAATGATGGGGTTTTGACAAATTAAGAAATAACAAGAAAACATTTTCAATATTCTGCATTTTTCCATTAAGCGCCAAAAAAATAGTGATTATAAGAGCCCCATTCTCTCTCCACAGTTAACGATGTGTTAGCCTGGGTTTCATTAAAAACCTCATTATTCAAAGATTTATAACTCAGCCCAAGAAATCTTCCCTGAAGTTGGAAATAGATCCAATCTTAGTTTAGAAACTTTTTGAAGCATTTGAATGAGGATTGAGTAGCCAATGAAGATACTGGTTAATAAATAAATGTCTCAGGATGTCGAAATGATGGCACAAAATCAACAGAATGAAACTTAACACACGTTATTGTTGAGTGCTATATGACGGCTGAAAGGTAATAAAATAGACAGAATGGGTACTTGGGGGTTAGAAGACCTGACTTTGGTCCTGGATCTGTTTCCAAATAGCTGGCTCTTAAAATATCAACTGATTATAAAGTACACATTTAATTCGCCACTAACAGGAACTATGACTCTGGAGAAGCGGCTGTTTCCAGTGCTGGCAGAGTGTGGGAGAGCCCGGAACATCTGACTCTGCCAGAAAATTAGGACGTGCTCAAAAAAAGTGATGGGAACGTGGCAAAAGGACACAAACGCCACCTGGAAGTGCTCTCACTGCCCAAATTTGGGACAATGTGAACACCAATATATTTAAATATGGTCATAAATGATGAGAGACAGAACCAGAGAGAGAAGAGTGGGAGAAAAAAGCAAATGGTAAAGCAAATTGGGTAAAATGTTAAACACTGTGAATCTGGGTAAATGATATGTGGGTGTTCTTTGTACTATTCTTCTTATAGATCAGAAATTATTTCCAAAGAAAAAGCTTTTAATTAATTAATTAATTTTTTATGTGCAGACTTAGAGCTACCTGGCTTTAAAGTTCAGGCAAGAAAAAACCAAAACCTAGGTGATAAAATGTGCAATGTGAGCTAAAAGTGCAATCGGAGTTAAAATACCCTATTCCAATGTTAGAACACATCTGGAGCACTGGGTTAGCACCTGCTGAGTTTCTCCAATTAAACGAGATTCTGAAAAACTTTAGGTATATTTGCAGAAAGGTGACCAGAATGGTAAATGGTTTGGGGAAATTGAAAGAACTAGCTGGGCACAGAGGAGATGAAAATTATTATGAGATATTTGAAGAACTGGAATGCTCAAGAGAATAAATGTGTTCACTTTAGCTCTAGGGGACAGGACCGTAGGTAGATCTCACTCCACATGAAGAATAATCCTTTTTTATTAGATTTTTCTAGGAATGAAATGGCTGCCCCACCAAGTAGTGAATTCTCCTTACTGTTTTACACAAGCTTCTACCGTGATTAACCGGGAATGTGTCCAAAGAATTATCACTGTGGGGGGTGGTCTAGATTGGTGGTTTCCTATCCATTAGCTAGAGAACTTTGGAAATCCTCGGAATTATTTCAAGAGGCATTCAAATCCATATGTACCCCAAATATCTTTAGGTCCAATAAATAATGTCTTGGGGCACCTGGGTGGGTCAGTTGCTTAGGCATCTGACTTCAGCTCAGGTAATGATCTCACAGTTTGTGGGTTCAAGCCCCATGTCAGTCTCTGTGCTAACAGCTCAGAGCCTGGACCCTGCTTCGGATTCTGTGTCTCCTTCTCTCTTTGTCTCTCCCCTGCTCATGCTCTCTCTCTCTCAAAAATAAAATAAATATTAAAAAACTTAATAAAAATTAATATCTTTCACTTATATTCATTATTGTTTTCCAAATGTATAGATGCTATTTGATTAGTAATTTTATTTTAAAACCTTCCAGAATACATACTGCCCTCATGATGCTACCGTTTGTTTCAGTATCCATCTTAAAAGAATAACCATAATTGTGGGAAATCTGTGTTTTTTTTCTTTCCTTGTTCTCCTATAAAAGAAGGCTTAAAGAGAAAGAGGCAAACCATGTTCTTCCACAGGAAGAACTAATATTGTAAAGATGTTAGTTAATCCCTCAAGTAAGTTATAAATATAATACAATTTTAATTAAAAACTCCGCTATTTTTTTTTTGCTGAGGGCAGTTGCAGGGCGATTTGACAAGTTGTTTCTAAAATTTGTTTGCAAGGGTTAATGGTCAAGAATGCTCTGGCCTTCCTCCAAAAAAAGTTTAACAGAAGGATTCACACCCTACTGAATAGAAAGCTCAAAACCACAATAATGGAGCTGAAGGAGACTTTGGATGGATGGAAGAGAAGAAAGAATCTCAAACCAGACTCAGGTATATGAGAATTCAGCATGTGATCAAGATATAACAGCTACGTGTTGTAGAGAAAATAAAAGGCACTAAAGGCATTGTAAAAACACGAGGATTCAATTCAGATACATACTTACAAAGCTGTTTAAAGGGCTTAGGAGCCATTTCAGGACGAGGCTTCTGGAACGACCCAGAACACTGCAGCCTCCTGCCAGGAGCCCTACCATCTCAGCCCTTCTCAGGAAGGGAAGGGATTATAAGGCCACCGCTGGAACTAGAGTTTAAGAATGCACCACCAAAGCTGTGATCGGGGGAGCCAGAAGCTACCACCTCCACTGCCTCAATTTCTAGCCAAAGAATGAACATTGGACTATCCTGCAGAAATGTTCCATGTTTCTAAGACCTTCAAAAACCTGCATGAATGTGTCTACCTGGCAGCACCTAAGTTTTACGGAGAATTCTAGTTGCAAAAATCAGTGCTTGGTTAGGAAAGAAGGCTGAGTTAGGAAAGAAGGCTGCTGGTGGGTACCAGGGGACGTGAAACAAGTCTTATCAGGAAAAATTTATCACAGGGGAAAACAATAGTTACCTAGTTATTTGAAAACATGGCCAGGGACACCCATATGTAAAAATTAATAATAATAATAATAATAATAATAATAAACCATTGATCTAGATCAGAGGTTAGTAAACCTGTAAAGGACCAGATAGTACATTTTTTTTAAGCCATAGGTCTCTGTCACCACAACTCAATTCTTCCACCGTAGCAGTAAGCAAACATAGAGAATACATAAATGAAAGTGTATAGCTGTGTTTCAATAAAACTTTATTTATAAAAACAGGTGGCGGGCCTGTTTTTGCCAGCTTTTGATACAAAATCACTGAAGTACCTTTGTGTATTAAGATGTGTTGATGTGATTATTGATAAGAACTTACCTATTGTAATTGTTTTTCTTGTAATGTAATCTTAGTTTGGAAACATCATTTGTAGCAATTTCATTTGGAAATGGAATAATTTGCTCTGTGTGTCGTCTTTTTCAAAAAAGAAAACAAATTCTTAAAATGCCAAGTTATTCAACTTTAAAGCATCCTTGAGCTGAACAGTTCATTAATCCAGACATTTTCACAGGGATATGCACCAGATCGATGGACACTTTAATTATGCCTTTGCCTTGAAAGAGGGAGGAGAGTAATCTGAAATTGGTATGTGTGAACCAAATTACGACCTCTTATAAGAATGTCACATCCTACCAAGATTGCCAGAGAGCTTGAAAACAGGGCTCCTTGGAGGGAAGCTCTACTGTTTCTCACCATGTCTACACCAATATTTTCATCTTCCTCCAATTATTTTCCTCTTTCCTCTTCCTCCAATTATTTTCATCTTCCTCCAATTATTTTCACACTTCCTCACACATGCACACACACCTGCACACTTACATTGCCACTTTTTGATGACTTCAGTTTACCATCAAGTGCCCTCTCTTTGCGACAGTCAACTTCATATAACCAGTTCATAAGAGCTCATAATTGTACTTCTATTCCTTATGTTCAAGACCCCTGGTTCAGAATTAGAGTTTATTTGGGCTAAGAAGTAGTTGATGCTTCCCCTGATGTTGGCTGATCTTAGCTCACCATCAACCTCACTGATCAGAAAAGTTACAACAAACTTAAAATTCTATAATTAGATATTTTTTTGAACTGGGATAGATTATTGAGATTATCAGAGTCAACCCTTCCTTTTTCTGTAGAATAAGAAACTGAGATCTGAAAACATGGACTCACACAGTTTGTTAGTAGAGCTCAAATCTGAAGTACCTGCTCTTTTGGGGACTAAATCTTCCAATAAAGAGAGTTTCATTATACCACAGACTACTTCAGAAATGTTTTTTTTTAATGTTTATTTATTTTTGAGACAATGCAAGAGACAGAGTGCAAGCAGCGGAAGGGCAGACAGAGGGAGACACAGAATCTGAAGCGGGCTCCAGGCTCTGAGCTGTCAGCCTGGAGCCGGACGCGGGGCTCGAACTCACAAACTGTGAGATCACGACCTGAGCTGAAGTCAGACACTTAACCAACTGAGCCACTCAGGCGCCCCAACTTCAGAAATGTTTTTAAAATATGAAGGACTGACAGAACAGCTCAGCCACATTTGTTTGGAATACTTAACTTTATATAAGTTTTCAATATAAGCTATGCACTCTTCTCTTGTAAATGCCGTATCAGTCTTTTAATTCCCTTAAGTTAAGGTAGATTTCTTTCCCAAACTTTTTGTGATATATTCATCGTTTTAGGGCCTTAGTCATATGAAAATGACCAAAGAGTCTATAATAAATAGAGACTCAAAAAATCATACTGTAACATGAAGCCAAAGTAGAAATATGTGAGGAGTAATTTCTCCAGATTTTATGTGTTACACAGACAAAATACAATTTCGTTTATTCAGGAAAACCATACTAATCTCTCACTTAACCTCTGATTATGCATCTTGGGTGTATGTACACCTTGAGTCATATGCGCCTAAAGAAGAAGGACTGAAATAACTCATGTTCTGAATATTAGGAAGGTTGATCTTCAACCCCACTGTCTTCTTCTAAGTGAGTTTTGCTCCTCTTCAGTCTGAACATTTGAAAAAGGATCTTGTCAGCAAATCTGGGTACTAGTTATCTTGGTGAATAATGGGAACATCTTGTCTCAGTAGAGGAGATTAATTCCACCTCTGTGGAGTAGACTCTGATATCTGGAGGAAATATAATATAAGAGGCCAAAGTTTCAGTAATGCACTTGAAAATTTGTATTGCCCGAATGTGTGATATAAGATACAAACATCATCTTTTATCACAGTACAGAAAAAGGTCTAGCTCCTCAGTTATATTAAGAAATTATGAGTCTTTCTAAAAGTAAGACAAGTTACACTTGAGTGGTTTGATGTGTCTAGCAAGTGTGATGACAATATGGAAATATTAGAAAACATTTAAAATGAAGATTAATGAGAAATGAACGCTAAATATACATTCTCAGGAAAAGCTAGGGAATAAAAGTCTTACATCCCTAGAGAGACATGGGATTCAGGCTTAATTTTCATCCTACCATTAAGGAGAATGACATAAAAGGCCTTTTGTAGGATCACGTTTTAACTGAGTGTTTTGAAAACAAGTATATTATTACGCGACTTCTCAAAGTCCATCTGAATCTAAGAGTTCATTAATAAGTGCAGGAGTATCTACAAGATCAACTAATTCTTCACTTACATTTATCAAACTGATGTCAAGTTGTAAGAATGGAATATAGAAGTAGAACAGTAGACAGACTCAAATGAGTAGTTGTAAGAAGAATTTAAGAAATTCATTAAAGAGAGCAGACTACACAGTTATTTTTTTAATCTCTCTCCCCAACTCCTCAAACCATAATTTCTCTAAATATAAGAAAATAGTTTAGCAAATTAGAAATATTGCCCAACTTATGCACGCTGCAGTGCAGACAGGAACTTCACGTTACCTGTATGACATAGTGGCTGAAAAGCGTAGGGTAAATACCACCTCTATAGGAGGTCAAGATATTTTCCTCCAGTCAAGAATTCTTCAAGTATGCTTCCCATACCTTTTACGAGAAAATTACTTGAGGATATAGTCCAGCCAAACAAAAAAGGGAACCAAGGGAGGAGGGGCAATGTGGGTTCATACAAACAATGGAACCAACCGGAAATGAATTGAAAAGAAATTCCAGTAAGAAATCTGTGCAGCAGTCACAGAAATAAATGTGTCCAAGTTAAACAAGACAGAAGGTTCCACGTGGACTGTCTTTGCGAAGAAAACAGAATCTATTGCATTCCTTATATCATTTTTTAAATAATCAGATAAAAGCATATGTCTCTTTTGTTCATAAGGAAAAAGAGACAACTAAAACTTCCAATTTTTTTTTAAAAGGCTGCATAAGGAAGTCATGATTTATATATAAAAACACTAAATTTATTACCAGGAGTAGGGGGCTGAAGTAACAGATAGTAAAATGTAGGATCTGGAATGCCTGGGTGGCTCAGTTGGTTAAGCCCCTGATTTTTTATTCCAGCTCAGGTCATGATCTCACAGTTCATGAGATTAAGCCCTGAGTTGGGCTCTGTGCTGTCAGCATGAACTCTCTCTGCCCTCCCCCTCCCCGATCCCTCTCTCTCTCAAAAAAATAAACAATTTTTACTTTATAAAAGTTTATTTATTTTGAGAGAGAGAAAGAGAGAGAGAGAGAGAGAGAGAGAGAGAGAGAGAGAGAGAGAGAACATGAGCAGGGGAGGGGCAGAGAGAGAAAGAGAGAGATCCCAAGCAGTATTCAAACAGGATCGATGTGGGTCTTGAACTCACAAACCGTGAGATGATGACCCAAGCCAAAACCAAGAGTCAGACTTAACTGACTTGGGCTCAGGTCATGATCTCATAGTTGTGAGATCCAGCCCCACGTCAGACTCCATGCTCAGTGTTGAGCCTGCTTAATAGTCTTTCTCTCCCTCTCCATCTGCCCCTCACCCCTAAAAAACAAGATATTAAAAAATGGATTTAGGTTTCTCATTACAAAAGCCAATACTTAACATTCTACTCCACATAAAATACAAAAAGCAGAGGCAGGAAAGCAATAAACTTAGCAGAGGGTAAGATTGGTTAGACCAGGTCCCTAAGTCTCTCCTAAGAAACTCTTGTAAGAATTCTCTCCTTAACAAAGGGGGCAAATCAGGCATCACTGATCAGATTTAGGGTTGGGGGGGTCTCTTCCCTTTTAAGAGTTTTGTTTTACTTTGTCTCGAGGAAGGATCATAAACAAAAGGCAAAAGAGAGAAGACAGGAATTCTTAACAGTAATGTGCAGATCAGAGTGTTACCATTGACTATTCGTTTATGAAATTGCCTAGAAACAGATACACTGGAAGCCTACTTAGTTACTATGGGAACCATACGGCCAAATAAAATTCAAACATAATCACATCAGCCGATGATTGTTCAGCTTTTAAGGAAATACTAAGATTCTTAAACTTACCTGAGGGGAAGTGAGCTGCTACATCTTTGTAATTTCTAGAACTCTCTAATGACCATCTGAACTGTAACTTTAGGGAATGATTAACAAACACTATTTTCCAAGAGGAAATATTCAGGAACATGAAGAACAACAGTCAGAGAAAATTCTTCCAGAGAGAAGAATTAGCAAGCCTGCAGGATATGGACCAGTGATTTTGTGTGTGTGCTTCACCATCCTCTGTTTCTTCAAATAGGATGTTTAAAGACTGAAGTTACCCTGTCCTTTCCCACCATTATATATGTTGGGTATATTTAGGGTGAATAATTATCTTTTGGATAAAAGTTCCTGGACCACAAGAAACCACATTTAATTATGATAGAGATTATAGTACAACCCCAAAGATACAGAACTTAGTAGAACTGAGTATAGTAACTGATGAGACTTGGAGTTTTCTCTTTTGAGGAGTAGCTAAGTGTGTTCTGTGTAGGACTGGGAATTTCTGAAAGTCCCTGTATGGAACAAAACATATGTATTTATGTTGGGTAGCAAAGATAAACCCTGTTTGTTGCCTCCTCAATAATTTCTCCTCTCTTATTTCTTCCGGCAATACCACAATCATAATCAGGTATTACTATGCATTACAGACACTTCGCCCTCAACTTGGGGCATGAAGGGCGATTAGTTTAATTCAAATCATGAGAAATCTATTCTCTTTACCAGTGATTAATGTAGGTATTGTGTTGTGGCATGTGTTGCAAGAGGATGCGATCCTGACCAAGGAAATATACGAGAACATCTTCTTGGGAGGGTTCCTAGTAAAAAAAATTCCGCACTCTTTAAGATCGATATAGATAATAGCTTGGTTGTTCTTGACTCTGTATGTTGTTTTATAAGGATATAATACCTGAAGCTCCTAGAGTAATAATGCAATGCTAAGGGGAAAGCTATGAAAATTGCAATCACACCCAAAGCCTAAACATTCTTTAAATTCAAAATCAACTAACAGAGTCTCCTGATCATGTGAGGCAATAAACTCTTCACTGTTTTAGAGACTTTTAGCTAGATATTCTGTTACTTATCGCCAAAGGCAATCCTTGGTAGGTCAGTGGATCAAGAAATAGATGCTTTAGTGCATTATTTCAAGAGTGTATCAAGAGTCCTTATGTGTTTCTGCTTATTCTCCTTTATGCCTCTGCCATCACCATAAGAACATGGCCCGGCTAGCCTGCTAGAGGATTAGAGACACGTGGAGCAGAGATACCACCTGAGACCGGATGAGATCAGTCAACACAAGCTTCTTCCACCCCTGACAAGTGAGCAGGCACAGCCAAGAGCAGCACAACCGCCTAACCAATCACTCCAGCAGAAGCAATAAGCACTGACATTTATGCCATTAGAAGATCTCAACTGTTTCTTATGCAGCATTATTGTGCCAAGAGATAACAACACAGGCTGTTCCCATGCATTCGGATTGTCTTCAATTCAGGCATGTGATAGGACTGCTTTCCCTTGATCTACTGAAGTTAAGCATGGCCGTGTGACTTGCTTTAACAAGTGAAATGTAAGTAGAAACAATATGCATCTCTTTTGAGCATTGAGCATTGAGCAAGATGCATTGAATCTTATACAGGTTCAATTACCTGTATAAGATGAGGCGGTTCATCTTTCCTCTGAGTGGTGATGGAGTAAGCACATGTTAAAATGGAATTGCCATTAGCCTGGGCCCCTTAGTGACTGCAACAAGCAGGCATTACCCTGCTGCCCTGTATAGATACATGGCATGAACTAGAAGTACATTTTAGTTGTGTTAAGGCACTGAGCTTTGAGGGTTGTTTAGCATCACAGCATAACATGGCCTATGCTGACTGATGCAGGTTGTCCTAGTAGGCTCATTGAATAGGTGACATTTGAACTTGGGCTTGAAGGTGAGTCACCTGTGTCCTATCTACAAGAAACTGTTCCAGGTGGAGAGAACAACTAGTTCAAAGGCCCCAAGTCAGAAGTGTTCCTGACACGTCCAAGGAGACCCATGTGTAAAAGGGGGGTGAAGGGCACACCAGTAGGAGGTGAGGTTGGGGATGCGAAGGGGGGTTGCAGGTCACATGGAACCCTCCAGTTCATTCTGAAGAATGAACTGGTCTTTAATCTGAGTGACATATGCAGAACTTGCAGAAGTTTGAGCAAATAATGGCATTTCTCTGACTTGAATTTCAACAGTGTAGACAATGGACCACCAGGATAAAAGCAGGAGAGCAGTTCAAACCTGGAATCTAGCAAAGAGATGGTAATGGTGGCTTGGACCAGGTAGTAGTTACGGAATCGATAAGAAGAGGTTGGGCTCTACACATATTTTGAAGGCAGAGTCTACATGATATCCTTGAGGGGTTGAATGTGGGATGTGAGGGGAAAAAGAGAAGCAGAGAATGACACCAAGGTCATTGGCCTGATGCAAAGGAAACGTGGAAGCGGATAATGAAGGTCTGAAAAGCCGGGCGGGACAGTTTGTGTCTTACGATGTAACCAAAGAAAAACCATTTTGGGGTTTGTGAATAGCAAGACGTGGGGATGATGAAGTGAAGAGAGGGATATAGGAGATCTACAGCACACAGAGAGGGTGGTGATAGATCAGAGGGGGCATGGGTACAAGAAGGGGTGCCAAGCAGGTCCCAGGAACATTATCCAGGAATGACTCCAACTGAGTGTGCAAGAGGGCAAGTCAGGAAGCGAAGAGTGAGGACGGAGAATGATGGAAATGGGGCGCATTCTGTTTAGAATGAAAGTCAACTTGGCAGTGAAGGAAAGCACTGTTGCAGCCCTCCATAAGGTCCAGATGCCTCTGGACCACCCCCCCCCCCAACCCCCCATCCCCCCCGCTTTAATCAGACAATGCAAAGATCTGCAGGAGTGAGTGAGAAAACTGGGCAACGCAGACCACGGTAGGGCTTCCCTCCTCTGTTAGGCTCCATGCTGCTTTGGTTTAGATAATGTTTCAATGGCAAGCCGAGGAACAGAGGGTACACAGATCCACTGTTTTAGACTAGAGTAAGCTTGAAATAAATTGACTATAAACAGCAATAAAGAAATAAATGTAGCTAATCCGCTGATAAAGAAGTAACGCTCTGACCTTATCAGAACAGTGATAATAATATCCCTTATCTTTGTAAGGTACTATATGGTAGAAATAAAACCGCCTGAAGATTTCAAGACACCAAGGTATATTTTTATAGTTCAAAGCACATTTTAGTCTAGGTATACCTTCTAAACTAAGCCTTTCATGAAAAGAATAACAACAATGGTAACCAAACAACATTGTAAAGAATATAAAAAGGAAGCTAATCCTTCTTTTGAGGGACACGAAAATTCCTAACCTACTCCTGGCCTTCCGCCCTGCTGGCTAAAAAGGGAGAACATTTTGAATTAACAAGTAATTTGTCTTTTCTATATTGTAAGTGTGAGAACTGGTAAGCTCACTCATGATATAAAACCTGAACTTCTCAGATGGCCTCAGGGCCCTTAGGGTCTGGCCTCTGCCACCTCTCAGGAGTCGCCTCACTCCACTTCCTCCTCACTCACAGGACGTCAGACACACAGCAGTCCTTCTCCTGATTTCCCAGGCACGTCAAGCTCTTGTGCCCATTAGAACCTCTGCACCTGCTGTTTCCTCTCCCTGTGCCGCTCCTCCCAACTTTTTCACGCGGCCAGCTCCTTTTTGTGATGGTCAGGTCCCAGGCCAGAAACCACATTCACACCAGATGGTCCACATGAGGGGACTTCAGAGGTGGCAGCTGGGTCAGGGAGCTAAAGGGAAGGCTCCCAGGGACTGGCAACCGCAGGAAGTCATTATCACACTTAGGGCTGAAGGAGTAAGAGGGGGAAGTGGTATTACCTGAGCCCCTGTAAGCTAGACCCACGAGGAAGGAATCTTCTGGTGGGAGTTGTAGTTTTGAAGACATCAGAGCATGGACAGAGAGCCAGGGAACACCTGGACATCTCTATCCTCCCGCCCCTCAATCCTCAGCCAATGTCTCACTTTGGCAGAACTTAACAGGAAGCCCGAGGGCAAGGGAGCACAGGTGATGCCACCCACTGGGCACAAGTAGGGTGAGAAAGGCAGAGAATGGTTGAGAGGGTATGTGGGTGTGGGTGGGAGAACTGGAGATTAATCGGTACACTGTTCTCATCGCTCTCTCTAATTATCACCTCCTCATAAAGGCCTTCCTTGACCATCTTTTCTATGGTCTTGACTAGATCCCTTCTAGTACTTTCTTTTTTTTTTTTTACATGTTTATTTATTCATTGAGAGAGAGAGAGAGCATGAGTGGGCAAGCAGGAGTGGGGGAGGGGCAGAGAGAGGAGACAGAGAGAATCCCAAGCAGGCTCCTTGCCGTCAGCCCTGCCCCCCATCCCCCCATTGTGGGGCTCAAACTCACAAACCGTGAGATCATGACCTGAGCAGAAATCAAGAGTCGGATAGCTAACCGACTGAGCCACCCAAGCACCCCTAGATCCCTTCTGGTACTTTCAATTCCTTTCTTTTTCATCTGTAACTATAGCTGTATCTGATTATTTGTTCAAATGCTCTTTTCTCACAATGGATGGTACACCGTCATCAGGGCAAGCATCTGCTGCTTTGTTCTAGAAAACTGGTGCCTGGTACAGGTGCTTGGTACCGAGCAGACACTGACATATCTGTGCAAAGAAGAAAGGAAGGGCGATGGCGGGGGTGGGGGGGTGCTATGGAGAAAGGAAAAGGAAAGATCTCTTTAAAAAGATACAAGTGACGGAACTCCTGGATGAAGTGTGTGACTCTTGACCTCAGGGTCATGAGTTCAAGCCCCACACTGGGTGTGGAGCCTACTTTAAGATATTTTTTAAAAAATAAAAGAGATAAAAATGAAGGAAAAAAATAATAAAATAAAATATAAAAGTGTGTGTACATACGTGTGTGCACCTTCACACCTGTGGACATGTGTATATATTCAAAATCTTCACTTATGATATTAAAAACAAAACACAAAAGATTTTTAAAACTTAAAAACAGAAAAACACAATGACTGAGTTGGGAAGAGAGGACAAAATAAAATTTATTGGCTGTTTACTTAGTACCAGACTCCGTCCAAACTGTTCCACTTAATCTCTGTGAAAGTCCTGCAAGACTGGGAGTGTTATTCCCAATTTTATGCAAGCAAACTGGGTTTAAGAGATTTTAAGTGACTTATTAATATTGTCCAAGTCACAAATGGTGTTTAAACCCAGTCAGAAGTGCCTGGGTGGTTGAGCATCCAACTTTGGCTCAGGTCACGATCTCACCGTTTGTGGGTTCCAGCCCCACATCGGGCTCTGTGCTGTCAGCGTGGAGCCTGCTTCAGATCTTCTGTCTCCCTCTCTCTCTGCCCCACCCCCACGCTCTCTATCTCAAAAAAACTAAACATTTTTTTTAAACTAAAAAAAAAAACAACCCAGTTCACATGGATTGAAAGTTTAAATCCTTCCCTTAACTCTTGGATACTCTGGGAATTCTGTGGAAAACATTCAGGACACCGTGTTGTGTATCTTTCTCCTTCTCCGAAGAGGAAGCAGCATGACTTTCAGGATTTGATCTTAAAATAATACTTTGTGTGTGTGTGTGTGTGTGTGTGTGTGTGTGTGTGTGTGTGTGTGTATCTATCTATCTAAAAGTGGCTTTTGTGAAAGGTAATTTAGCAAGATGCTTTGTTTATGGGAGAAAAAACCCAATCATGCTGTAAAGATGTTCATCCTTGAGAACAAAAGTAGACGAGTAATAGATTGGATGTTAATTGAGGCAGATGCCTGTGAGAATAATTTGAAGTAATCTGCGAGCAGTGAAAGGTGGTGAACACTCTTTCCCCTCCTAATATGCTCTACTTTAAGTTGCAAGAGGAGCAAGAACCCTATAATGGAAACTCTGCTCTGTTCAAAAAGTGAGTCTTTCAAACACATCAGCCATTCAAAGTTAACCCTTACATGCCATAAAGTAAACCATGTGGACAATAACTACCTCACTTCATTGTCATTAACTTTTTACAGCATGCGTCAACTGTCCACAGCATTCACAGGTTTAGGAACCAGAAGTAAGTATACATCTGATATGAAAGAGGATGAAAAAATGCACATGGTGTGTGTGTGTATATATATATGCATATATATATGTATTCCATTTCATATATGGAATGACTGAAGTAATAACTTGGATAGTATACTGATATGAATTCAGAAAAGGAGAATATGTTGGAACACTGCCTATTATCTTTTTCATTCCATTCTAAATTATCCTTCATTCTATGCCATTAATT
The DNA here is from genome assembly GCF_027475565.1 of Acinonyx jubatus. NCBI lineage: Eukaryota > Metazoa > Chordata > Mammalia > Carnivora > Felidae > Acinonyx > Acinonyx jubatus. The sequence goes on along the minus strand of NC_069380.1, from coordinate 27,565,683 downwards.
ATTAATAACATTTTCATTCTATTTCCCCTCTTTTCAAACATTAGGATAGTCTAATTTTGACATCAGAGGTCTTTCTCAATTTTTATCTTGTGTTTTAAGTGTAAAATAACTTTTTCATTTTCCCTTTTTAACAAGTTAAATGTCGGGCTATTACTGCCTTGCCCTGAAAACTCATGAAGTGGAAACACCAAAATGTGGGAAGGGTTATACTGATTTATTAACCAATGATGGATGATGAGCTAATTTGAGTTTCAAAAAATTCTGCCTTTACTAAGTTAAAACAACTGTTTTTTTTATACTATCTGAAATCAGAATTCTAAACTCATAGGTTGTTTATTTCTAAATAACTTAATATTTGAAATAAGACTGTCTGAATAGCTAGTCTTGTGTCATATCAAGCAATTAATTTCAGCTCTATCTTTTGTTATCATTGCATTTGGTTCTAGTTCTCTAGACAGAAACATAAAAAATCTTAACAGATTCTGCTTCCAGTAAAGCTGTAACAGATTGTAGTTTCCAATGGTATTTGCTCCAATATACATATACTCTTTTCCTCCCTCTGAGAGCTGGGACTGTATCTCCTTTCCTTAAATTTGGGTGGAGCCTTGTGACGGTCCTGACCATAAATCAACATGACAGAAGTGCTATTTGGTTTCTGAGTCTAGGGCATAATAGAGATACAGCTGTGCCTCACTCTCTCAGACGTGTGCCCTCAAAACCTCGCCACTTGGTTTTGTGAGGAAGTCCAAAGTAACCCCTGTGGAGAGACCACATGAAGAAGGCCACGTGGAGAAACTGAGGCCCCCAGCCAACAGCCAGCATCAGTTACCAGACACACAAGTGAACAAGCCTACAGTTGACTCCACTAGCCTTTGAGCTGCCCTCGTCCCACACAGAGTGGAGAAGTGAGCTGTCCCCATTGAGCTCTGGCCAGGGGGGCAGATACGGGAGGAAAATGAAAGTCAGGATTGTTTTAGCCTAAGTTTTGCTGTGGTTTGTTGCAGAAATAGTAACTGTCACAATAGTATTACCCACAAATTAAACGGACAAAGGCCAATTCACTTTTCTTCTAAATACAAAGAAAACCAAGTATTTAACATTTGGTGCTTTCCTACCTCTGTTTAGAATATCAAGCAATTAGGAATTACTCTCTGGGATCAGCATCGTAAAATGGTCCAGCTCAGGATTGTTGATAAAGAGACAGTGTGTAAGAAAGAGTAAGATTTTTTTTCTTTAAAAAAAATTTTTTTTAACGTTTATTTATTATTGAGAGATAGAGAGACATATAGCATGAGCAGGCGAGGGGCCGAGAGATGGAGAGACACAGAATCTGAAGCAGGCTCCAGGCTCTGAGCTGTCAGCGCAGAGCCCGACGCGGGGCTCGAACCCACAAACTGTGAGATCATGACCTGAGCCGAAGTCGGACACTTAACCGACTGAGCCACCCAGGCGCCCCAAGATTTTTTTTTTCTTTTCAAACAACTTCAAACATCTGGTCTAAAACATTGTAATTTTCCTGCCAATTGCTTTTTTTTAATAAAGATTTTATTATTTTTAGAGCAGTTTTAAGTTAATAGCAAAATTGAGAGGAAGTGCCAGGGAATACTTACATGCCCTCTGTTCTTACACATTCATAGCCTCCCCCATGATGCAGGAGTACATTTGTTACAAATAATGAACATATATTGACACATCATAATCACACGAAGTCAATAGTTTACCTTAGGGTTCACACTTGGTGTTGTACAATCTAGGGGTCTAGACAAATGTGTAAAGCATGTGCCATCATTACAGTATCGTACACTGTTCTAAAAATCTTCTGTGCTCCGTCTAGTCATCTCTCCTACCCCCATCCCTTAGCAAACACTGATCTGTTTATTGTCTCCATAGTTACACCTTTTCCAGAATGTCATATAACTGGAATTGCACAATATGTAGTCTTTTCAGATTAGCTTCTTTCACTCAGTAATATGCATTTCCATTTCTTCCTTGTCTTTTCAAAACTTGATAGCTCGTTGCTTTTAACACTGAATAACTTTCCATTGTCTGGACGTGCCACAGTTTATTTATCCATTCACCTACTGAAGGACAACCTGCTTGCTTTCAAGTTTTGTCAGTTATGAATAAAGCTGCCTTAAAGATCTGTATACTGGTTTTTGGTCTATAGTTTCCAACTCCTTTGGTAAACAGCAAGGAGTATGATGCTGAACCATATGGGAAGACCGTGCTTAACTTTGTAAGAAACCACAAGACTGTATTCCAAAGTGGCTGGTGTATTCACACCAGCAATGAATGAGAGTCTCTGTTGCTTCACATGCTCACCAGTATTTGGTGTTGTCAGTGGTCAGATTTTGGCCATTCTAATGGGTGTATAGTGGTATTTCATTGTTTTAATTTCCCTTTCCCTAATGACATATAGTGTGGAACATCTTTTCATGTTTGTTTCCTTCTGTATATCTTCTTTGGTGAAGTGTCTGTTAAAACTTTGGCCCATTTTTTAGATGGGTTGCTTATTTTTTGTTATTAAGTTTTAAGAGTTCTTTATATTTTGGATAACAGTCCTTTATCAGGTGTATCTTTTGCAGATATTTTCTCCCAGTCTGTGGCTTACTTCCTCATTGTCTTGACAGTGTCTTTCCCAAAATAGAAGCTTTCATTTTAATGAAGTCTAGCTTATCTGTTTTTCTCTTGCATAGAAGGTAACTTCGGTGTCCTATCTAAAAGGCCATCACCATACCCAAGATCATTTAGGTTTTCTCCTATGGTATTTCTAGGACTTCTATAGTTTTGCTTTTTACGTGTAGGTGTATGATCCATTTGGAGCTAATTTTTGTGAAGGGTGTAAAGTCTGTGTCTACATTCATTTTTTTGCACTTGGATGTCCAGTTGTTCCAGCACTATTTGTTAAAAAGACTATCTTTATCTTTATTCTTTTGTGTTGCCTTTGGCCGTTTGCCAAAGATCAGTTGGCTATATTTATGTAGGTCTATTTCTGGACTATCTATTCTGTCCCATTGATCTATTTGTCTATTATTTTGCCAAGACCACAATCTTAACTATTACAGCTTTATAGTAACTCCTGAAGTTGGGTAGTATGTGTCCTCTAACTTACTCTCCTTCAGTATTGTGTGGGTTATTGTGATCTTTTGCCTCTCCATATAAACTGTGGAACAAATCTATTGATATCCACAAAAAATAACTTGCTGGGACTTTGATTTTCATTGTACCGAACCCAAAGGTTAAGCTGGGAGGAACTCACACCTTTACATTATGAAGTCTTCACCTTGCTACCTTGCTTAATTATTCCTTCCGAAAACAAAAACAAAAACAAAACAAAACACACCACCAAAGAATGAGTCAGATTTGTATTCCCCATCTAGAAACCATATAGATTTTCACTAAACAAGTGCTTAGTTATCCTCCTCTTTGCTATCAATCTACTCATTTGCTAACAGAGAAATAAAACCAATACTTTTGCACTTTATAAATTCTAGGGTCTCATCTATACGCTTTTCCACAGGTATGAGTCTCTCATTGGGAAGCCACAATTGTGACGCATTAAGGTCATCATTCAAGACTTGCATGAATTCACTATTAACTTTGTTCAAAGTTTTCTTAAAGTGGTACCCCCTGAGTCAGCGTGGAGAGTGGGGAGGTTTGGGGTGAATGGATCTGGGTGCAGATGCTGATTCTACCACTTGGACATATGATATTGTAGACATTCCATATTGGTAACAGGTTTTTTGCCCCTATACTAACTACATAGATTAGGTCTAGAACATGCTGTGTAACAATGATTTTAAATTGGAAATATCAACTTTTCTGATTCAAATGTTAATCTGGAAGTAAATACTATGCTAAAGTCATTCCTAGCAATTAATTATCTTAATTATCTTATTAGTGGCTTTTTTTCTAATCCCAGGCTAGATTTACGCTTAGACCTGCACAAATAAATAATAGTAATACCATCTGTAGTGAGGTTAGAGTTAAACCCTGAAAGAAGAAAAAGCTTCCCACCTGCGATCTATAATGCCTGGATATGGGATCCATCTTGTCTAAATATTTGCCTACAATAACATCTGGAGGGAATGGAACATCATGAAAACTATGTAAAACATAATCATTAAAAAGAGAATTTACCCTATTAAATGTATGTTTAATGTATTCTAGCGTATAGTTAATTTAAGAATAATTATTTAATGGAAGAGAACCTTACAGTGTTCCAACACTAATTTTCAGTTTTCTATTCCTACAAGTTGGAACCCATATGTTTTTTTTTTTTTTCCAACGTTTATTTATTTTTGGGACAGAGAGAGACAGAGCATGAACGGGGGAGGGGCAGAGAGAGAGGGAGACACAGAATCGGAAACAGGCTCCAGGCTCTGAGCCATCAGCCCAGAGCCCGACGCGGGGCTCTAACTCACGGACCGCGAGATCGTGACCTGGCTGAAGTCGGACGCTCAACCGACTGCGCCACCCAGGCGCCCCCCCATATGTTTTTAAAAGATTTTTCTCTTCTCTGGTTTTGTTGGATTTTTCTTCTTCTTGAGTCAATCATGCCCTAGTAATACTTGTCGGTTAGTGTGTTGAAAGTTTTTCAAGGCTGACATAGTCACATAAGATTTTTTTCTCAGTAGAATTCTTGAATAAGAATTTTTTCCAATATTGCATGTAAGAGGGAAGTGACATCACCAAGATTAAGACATAGGTTGTTCCTCACTTTGTTTCCCTGCACGAAAAGAAAAACTAACAAATATTCAAAAAACAAGACATGACTCAGAGAATTCTAGAACATGGTGGTTAGGCTGAAGTACCCCCTGCACCAGAGACCAAGACAGACTGCATTAGAAGAGTAAGAAAAGCAGCCACATGTTGACCATATTGTCCCTCCCCCAGCCAGTGCAGCACCATGCAGAGGTCTCCCCTGAGCCTCTAGTTTCTCCAGTAGGAAAAGAGAACCCAATGGAGACAACCAGCACTGCCCCCACCCCCAGCATCGTGCATCACTTTTGGGGAGCCCACATTCTGATCTTGCGCCCCCGGAATTGCAGGGGAATCTGAGGGGCTCAGCCACTGGGAGTCTGTGATGGAAAAGGGGGAAGGGCTGCAATAACCGGCACATGGATCTTGGGAGACTGAAATCAGACCTACAGTGCCCAAGCAGTAATCCTGACCAGCACATCTGCCCATCTGCAGAATCAGGTTGGGGTACACTCCAACCAGGGAACTCAGCAGGGTATACAAATCTGCCTGATTTGGATCCTCAAATGAGGAATTTTGGTGTCCCTAGAGCCCAGTTTGCCCTTGCCTAGGCAAGGAGCCGAGTCACAGCCCCAGCCGCTGCGGAGAGTGTCTCCTGGCCCCATCTGACCAGAAGAGGTAGTGACAACACCTAGAAGCAGTGTGGCCCGGCCGTATTCAAGCAGAGAGGAGGGCAGGCAAAACTGATTGCCCCAGAAGAAAGCCAGTATCAGGCATGGAGTGCATCCATGCTACACACAGGCAGGGTGATTCACTCACAGCCATGGCTGAGGGTAGCACCTGGCCCCTCTCAGCCTGAGAGCCTGTTTGGGAAATCAAGAGCAGCCTGGAGCATCCCCTCCCTCTTCTGCCCAGGCAAAGAAGCTGAGACACAGCTCCACTCACTGTGGAGGGTGTCTTCCGGCCCCAGCTGACCGGAAAAGCTGGCATCCACGTGTAGAAGCTGTGCAGCCTCCCGGCACTTGAGCGGAGAGGTGGGCAGGCAGAGCCAATGTGTGCAGAACAAAGCCAGAAGCTGTGTTTGGTCAGGGAGCATGGGGTGCACATCAGCCTGAGTTATGATAACAGTTTTGCCAGATCGAGAGCTGCTACTTGCACTGTGCCTGGGTAGGGAATCTACTTCATAGCCCCACTTGTTGCTGAATACACCCTTCAGCCTGTTGGGCCAGGGGACCTGACCAGAGCACAGAGGAAGGTACATAGCCCATTCAACAGCTCCATGGAGAGAGTGGCACTTGAACGGGGAGTGCATACCATGGTTTTCCTTATCTGCAGAGCAAAACCAGTGGCCTCATCTGACCATGGAATTCAGTGTACATCTTGGTCCAATTTGGGTCCCCTAAACAATGAGTTGTACAGGCCCTGGGTCCCTTCCTGCTGCCCTTCCAGGGCAAGAAAGCTAATTCATAGCCCCACTATTAATGAATATAGCGCCCAGTCCTTGACCAGAGATCCAGGCAACTGCGGAGCCCATCCCACAGCCTCACGTGGGTAGGTACCCAAGCCAGCAGTCCCATCCAATTGTCCTTAGCCAGTGGCACACATACCCCATCCCCATTCCTAGAGCTTGAACAGTTGCTTCACCTCAAAACAGATCATAATAGCGGGCCCCACCTGCCCAAGGACATTACCAGCAGACACATCCAGAAACCCAAATTGGTAAATAACTGTTGCTGCCAGGGCAAATCTGTAAAGTCTGGAAGAAGAGCCCCATTACCTCAAATGCACAGATGCCAACATAAGGAGTCAAGAATCAAAAAAATCAGGTAAATATGACACCACCCAAAGGAACTAATAAAACTCCAGTAGCTGACCCTAAAAAAATGGAGATCTATGAACTATCAGACAAAGAATTCAGAATAACTCTCTTAAGGAAGTTTAGTGAACAACAAAACACAGAAAACTAAACCAAATTAGGAAAACAATGCATGAACAAAATGAGAAATTCAATAAGGAAATAGCAAACATAAAACAAACAAACAAAAACCAACCAGAAATCCTAGAATTGAAAAATACAGCAAACAAACTGAAGAGTTTGAGACCAACAAAATCAGAATTGAGAGCCTACAAATAAACCTAAATATGGCCAACGAATATTTGACCAGGGAGCCAGGGACACTCATTAGTCAAAACAGTCTTTTCAATAAATGGTATTAGATATTCATGTGTAAAAGAATGAAACTGGACCCATATCTTTTGTGAATGAATCATTCATAAAAATTAACTAAAAAGGGATTAGACTTAAATGTAAGACCTGAAACCATGAGATTCCTGGAAGAAAACATAGGTGTACAACTCTTTGGCATGGGCTTTGGTAGTGATGATTTTTTTTTTTTTTGATACGACATCAAAAGCACAAGCAAAAAAATAAAAGTAAACAAATGGGACAGCATCAAACTAAAAAGCTTCCACACAGCAAAAGATATTATCAACAAAGCAAAAAGACAACCTATAGAATGGGGACAAATATTTGCAAACCATATACCTGATAAGGAGTTCATATCCAACAAACACACACAAATAATACAATTAAAAATGGGCAAAGGCCTTGAACAGACATTTCTCTAAAGAAGATAAACAAAAGGCCAACAGGTTCATGAAGGGATGCTCAATATCAGCAGTCGTTACAGAAATGCAAATCAAAACCAGAATGAGACATCACCTTATGCCTATTAGAATGGCCACTATTAAAAAGATAAGAGATAACAAAAGCTAGTGTGCATGTGGGGAAAAGGGAACCAGTGTGCACTGTTGGTGGGATTGTAAATTGGTGCAGCCACTACGGAAAACAGTTTGGAGGTTTCCCACAAAATTAAACATAGAACTACCATATGACCCAGCAACTCCACTTCTGGGAATACATCCAAAGGTAACAAAAACACTAACTAGGAAAGATATCTGCACCCTTTGTTCATTACAGCATTATTTACAATAGCCAAGACATGAAAACAACCTAAGTGTCCATTGATGGACAAATAAATAAGTTGTGGTGTGCATATATATATATGCGATACATAATCATATATATATATATGAATACACACACACACACACACACATTCATCCATTTAAAAAACAAGGAAATCCTACCATTTGTGACAACATGGATGGACCTTGAAGGCACTGTACTAAATGAAATAAGTCAGGCAGAGAAAGACAGATGCTGTATGATCTCACTTGTATGTGGATTCTAAACAACAACAACAAACCAAACTCATAGAAAAAGAGATCAGTCTTGTAGTTATCAGAGGCGGGGGGGGGGGGGGGGGAGGAAATTGGAAGAATGTGGTCAAAAGGTACAAACTTCCAGTATAAAATAAGTAAGTACTAGGGACATAATATGCAACATGATGGCTACAGCTAACATGGCTGTGATATATAAGAAAGTTGTTAAGAGGGTAAATCCTATGAGTTCTCATCACAGGGAGAAAATCTTTACCTTTTCTCTTTTTTTCTTTCCTTTTAATTGTATCCATATGAGAAGATGGATGTTAGTTGAACCTATTGTGGTAGTCACTTCATAATATATGTAAATCAAACTGTCAGGCTGTGTACTTTAAACTTCTTCTGTGATACATGCCAATTAGTTCTCAATAAAACTGGAGGAAATTACAGGGGGGTTGCTTCTTTCAATATGCTCAACAAAGGGCCTCCACTAGCCACATAGCAATCAGCCAGGAATGTTCCAGCCCTGTTGTCCACTCTGAGTGGCTCTGTGGGTCATTCTTCTGTTTGCTTCATGTCCTAAGTTGTGATCAAGTGATAAAGGCTTCTTATCGCTTTCCAGCATGAAAAAACATTTCTTTGATTGAGTTTCCAAGCTGAAACTGATTCCCCTTTGAGCAGAAATATGAATGTCATTTATGCCTTCTGGTTAATTTTATTAAGGGTCTACCTAGGTAGCTCAGCTCATTTATGCCCACTGTAACATGATGTGCATTTTAAGGTTTGGTATGTCCTAGAAAAACATCCCTTGAGATGATTACTGAAAAATAATTCCCAGGTGAGGCAGGTTGAGCAGAACTGCACAGTATACCTCTCTCTTAGAAATTCTTACAACACATTAAATTTATGGGCTCTGGAAAGTCCTGCGGTAAAGACATTTGGCTTATCCTAAAATTTTCCCAATTTAATTTGAGCTGGCAATATTTATTTATTTATTTATTTATTTATTTATTTATTTATTTATTTATTTTGCAGAATATCTGCAGAATATCTGCCTTTGGGAACTTACCTCCTATGGCGCACACTGGGAATGCTAGTGTAAGGTTTAAGATAAAAAGTGCTCTGATAAAGACTCTCATCTAAACATCATTCCTGAAATATATTCAGCGACAAGAATCTAATTCTATCAGGAAAGGGGCTAATTCTTCAGGTAGTTAAGTAAAAAAAAAAAAACAAACAGAGATAGCTTTCACGTTAGTGGCATCCAATAACTATTCTGCAGGCTAAAAGAATTGCTGATGTGGCATCGTATTTGTAGAAACATGAAATTGGTTTGCTTAAAAAGGAAAATGGAATCTGTGTGTTATGTGTGCGTGTGCATGTGCGTGTGGGTGTCCATGTCCTTATTTCTATCTAGGTGCATGGGCTTGAGTTGGTGCCAATTAAGATTCTGAAAAGATGGGGACAGTTGAACTCAATGCATGGTCTGTTGGCATAGTTGGGTCCAGCCTCCCTGACTTGTGCTCCCAGAGCCTCCAACATCACAGAAATCATCGGATTTTGTGGCCTGAGAAATAAGAGGTCTAACGGTTTGAGCATAAGCCCAGAAACACAGATACTCTTGGTACTAATCCAGTACTCACAGTGCATACGAAACTTCAAGAATAGAACCCCTCTCAGTAATTTGGATGCCAATCGGAGAAAACAAGCCATTGGGTTCTTTCCATTTCATTTTCCTCTAATACATGAGAACTATGGTGTCATGTTGAATCCTGCATCCCTTACATAGGCAGCCCCAGTTGTTGGATGCAATCTTACCAGACACTCATGGCAGAATTTCTCTTTGTGAAAAGTGACCACCAAAGGGACATGTGCTTTTAAAGGTTTTTCCATGTCAGTCAGCAAAGTGCCCGACTTCCTGTTGCAACTTATTAATAGGACAACATCTTGTTACATTGGAAATTTCCTCCACAGAGCCTTCCTGGAGCTTCTGCTGATACAACTTCAACAATCCAATTGTCTTTTATGACTTTAAGAGATCTTTTTATCACAGCTTCATTGCTTTCATAGCCAAAAGCTGTTTAGAATGGAGCTATTTTACCCAAATCCAAGTCTGATGAATATGCTTACATACCTATTATATAGGAATTTTAGCAGGGAGAATCATGTTTTCATTACTTCTAGACTTATTTGAATGATTCATAGAAATTGAAGCCTGAAGATTTCTGTGGTACTTATTTTTATTCTCTAGGTGATATGTATGTTTATAGATCTGGAGGATTCGGTTTAGAATCCAACTGAACCCCACAAAACATCAGGTTAAATCCTGAGTTAGTTTGATGCTTGTGTCCAGTTATCTAAGGTGGAGAAATGGAGCGTAATGTTAAGTAGCCTAGGGTATCCTTGCCTCGAAGCAATTGAGCAAAAAAGAAGATGACAGGTATGTTTCAAAGAAGAGAGATTGTGTTTTGATTGGGATGCTCACAAAGCCTGTATCTATTAGCCTTTGGGGACTAATAGCCATGAACTTTAGCCATGCTAAAATGGATCTGAGGCTCCCAGAAAAACAATTAGCCACTGAGCCTGGCTGCTGGTCACCATCTCCATTCCACTCACTGCTGTTCTTCTTAACAAATTCCTCCCTTCTTTTCCATTCAAGAGTAACCTCTGGGTTCATATAATTAGGTTTAGGATGTGCTGCACATTTGGTGCTGTGTAGAAAGAGAGTTTTATCAAGAAAATTGACTTGTCTAAAGTCCACAGTTACTTAGAAGAGCTAAAATGAAATCAATTCTCAGTTTAGTGTGTTTTCCAACTCTATCATCCTTCCCGTCCTGATGAAACTCAGAACAATGAGGGATACAGGTGGGGTGAGGAAAGACGCGCAGGATTACGGCATAGCTTAGAGAACATGTTGAGGATGGAGAATCCAGGCACTATGTATGACCGTTACCTCACACACACAAACATGTTAGGATGATTGTAAGACATTAAACTGCTTATGTTAACTGGACATCCAAATTAAATATAATGATCCATATTTCCTCATCTACAAAGCTGTAGTTGAAATAGCTTTGAAAATGGAAAAACTGTGTTGGTTTGCAGAAAACGCTTTTGATAACATCTGACTTGAACTCATATTAAAAAGGCTAAAATAGTCATAATTCTCCCCATCGTATGAATATTCATACTTTTGCTGTGCCAATATTAACAGGTTTGGCTTTGGGGTGCTGGCTCACCAACCCCTAAGGGTACTCCATAAGCACCCTATTGCCTTTCTAAAATTTGAAAAATTCTAATTTGAAATGTATCTGGTCCCAAGGGTTTTGAATAAAGGATTATTGGCTGAGCTTTTATAAATTAATTGTTTTCACAAAAAAATACATGCTTATTATAACTAGCCAACCCATATAGAAAAATAGTGGGAAGAAGATTAAAAATGGTTCCAAATTCTACCACCCAGAAATCATCACTATCTACATCTGGTGAACATTATCTGTATTATTTCTGTATGCAATTACACATACAGCAGGATAATTAGGTACAATTTTCTAAAATAAGATTGTACTATAAGAAAATATTTCTTCACCATAAGAGCTACTAATTTCTAAAATATTTCTCTAAGTGTAGAAAAAAGGTAATGGAAACAAGATGGTATTAAAGCCATGATGGAAGTATGTATTTAGTTACATTTCATTTGTAGGCCTTATCAATTGACTTCCTACTATAAATATCAGAAAATTAATCCTCTTATACATAACTTTCTTTCTCTCCATCTCCTGATTTTCACATTTACATTCTGTTCTCTTTTCATAATTCCCTCAGTTCTATAAAATTTGACAAATGAATTCTATATTGATGGCAAGGCATTTTATTTTAGCCTCTTCATTTTGGATTTTTTCTTTTTAATTTTGATTTACTCACAGTTGAATAAATATTGTCATTTTTTTTCCCCAGTGAGGTTTATGGTGTATGGTTTCTCTCATATTTGAGCATGTCTGCCTGATACTTTTATACTTGACTCAAATGACAACTTGGTTGGGTATAAAATTCTTGGGTCTCACTTCAATGATTCATAACAAAGCATTGCACACACCTTTTGGCACTAAATATAATTATGGATATGTTTGAAGGTAATGTGATTCAAAAAAATTTTAAATTTGAGTTTCCATAGGGATTTCCATGTGATCCTTTCTTTATCCTTGAAATTCACTAACTTTTCAAAGGTTCAAGACTTTCTTCATATTAAGAATGCCTTGGGGCTCCTGGGTGGCTCAGTCAGTTGAGCATCTAACTCTTGACTTCCACTCAATTCATGATCTCACAGTTTGTGGTTTCGAGCCCCACATCCGGCTCTGTGCTGACAGTGAAGAGCCTGCTTGAGATTCTCTCTCTCCCTCTCTCTCTCTCTGCCTCTCCCCCATTCACTTTCTCTCTCAAAATAAGTAAACTTAAAAAAAAAGACCATTATAATAAGAAAATGTCTCGCAGTAATATATGGACTCTATGTATCATTTGTTCTGTTACTATTTTTGGAGACCTCAATTGAACGATGTTTGAACATCTTTGTTTTCAATATCTATAACCTTATTTCCAATCACTTTCCTTAGTTTTTATATTATTTTGTGTGATTTCTTCTGTTTTACAAAACATGTTTTTAGTCATATTTATTCTACTAGCTGTTTCTTAAATGGTTTTCAGGCCTGCAGCAGCTTTTATTTTTCTCATCTATTTGTTTTCTGAGTTCTGCCAACTTACTTGTCACCTTTCATTGTTTTATCATCCCTTCCTTGAGTTCTTAAACCTCTCCTTGAGCTGACTTTTAGGAAAAAAGCATAGTGTCTTAAGATCCTTTTAAACAAACAATTTGTTCCAAATTAATGCATTCTTTACCTTGACAAACCCCAGGCTATTCCCAGGATGGCCAGCTCTCTGTGCCACACAATTGCTCAACTTCAGACTTTATCGGACTAGTCTAGCAGTTACACTTGTGCCCCGCCACTTGGGGACACCAGACAAGTTGTCTGGATGATCACTTTGAAGGACGGCTTTTCTGACTTGAGATGAGAGAAGGAGGCCCCTCTCCTCCCCCAAGGCAGAGCGCAGGGAAGAACAGAAAAGTGCAGATTTAGGACAGAATATACCATAGACATTCATCGCCTTTTCCAGAGGCATGCTCCCTCTAATTTCAGACCACATGTCCGTCTGAGGTGATTGTGCAGTGAATAAAGGCAAATTCAATTTTCAGCCACATCCTTTGCAAACTCTGTACTGGTCATTTAGTACCTCGCTTTGGGAATATCAGGGGACTTGGCAGTTTTGAGATCTCTTAAAACTGAGTTGCCAGTTTCCCATTTTGATACTATGTTACACTTACTTTTAGAAAAATCTCTCTTGGGACTGGGGTCTGAAAAAGTTTGTCTCAACTCTTAGCCCCCTTTCTAATTTTGGTGCAAATTTCACTTTATTTGGCCAATATTCACTATGGCTTATGGTTTACATTATAATAAATTTTCATTTCAAAGAAATGGTAGTTTGAGTTTCCTTTCCTTCCTTCCTTCCTTCCTTCCTTCCTTCCTTCCTTCCTTCCTTCCTTCCTTCCTTCCTTTTGCTGTTTGTTTTTGATGGATTTTAAGGCAAAGGAGAGTATAAAATACTTCATCATTTTTAACCAGATGCCTGTAAGTATATTTCATGGTGGTCTTATTACACATATCCCCTGAGGTGTCTCAATGGAAGAAAACTCTGGGTTGCATTGAAATATGATCAATGATGCTGCTTTGTAAATGCAACTCTTCTTGTTTTAGGCCATAATACTGTGGGTAGCTTACTTAATACTTGTCCTCGGGACCCAATGTGTCCCATATGCCATATGGTTTCTATTGGCAGCAGAAAGGGAAAAAGGGATCCATACACTAAATAAAAGCAGAATGATTTGGTGTATAACTTTGTACTCAAGTTATTTCATAATAATTACTTAAGTACCTATTTAAATAATCCATTAAAGTCTATTCTTTGTTAAATCTGTAATTCTTATTTCTATCTGGGGTCCATGCAACAGCGTAGCTTACCTTCTACTGATTCTCTGTTAGGATTTCGTAAACAGTTTAAAATTGTATGGCCGGATTAGGTTCTAGGGATATTTTAATAAAATCTGCCCACACCCGAACTCCAAATATTGTCCCTTTCAGTTGCTCCAACCTAAAATTTTGGTGTGTTCTTTACTTTTCTCTCTTTGACAACACTCGGTGATCTATTAGCGCTTTCTATTAGCTTTATCTTCACGAACGTATTTGTTTCCTAGGGCTGCCGTAACAAAGTGCCACCAGTTGGGGTGGTGTAAAACAGAGATCTATTCTGTCATAATTCTGGAGGCTCAAGGTCTGAAATCAAGGTGCTGACAGGACCATGCTTTCTGAGGGCTCTAAGGAAGAATCCTTTCTTGCCTCCTCCTAGCTTCTGGTGGTTACCAGAAATCCATGGTATTCCTTAGCTTGTCAATGCATCACTCCGATCTCCGCTTTCCTTTTCACATAGCATTCTCTAAGTGTCTCCTATCCTCACGTGGCCTTCTTACCTAGGGAGCAGTCCTTGGCTTTTGAACACACCCTAAACTACTAGTCTTATTTTAACTTAACTAATTACATCTGCAAAGACTCTATTTCTGAGTAAGTTCTCATTCTGAGGCTTCAGATAGACAGGGATTTTTAGGGGACACTATTCAAGCCAGTATAATGAGATATCCAGGATTTAAACCCTTCTCACCATCACCACTGCCACTACCGTGGACGAGCCTCCTAAACCAATCTGCAGGCTACTCTCCATGTTTATTCTCAATGCAGCCGTCAGTACAATACGATTAAAGAATACTTCAGCTCATGCTATTTCTTTGCTCAAAACCCTCCAGTGGTTTTCCACCTCTCTTAGAGTAAAAGCCACAGTTTTAAGGGGCGCCTGGGTGGCTCAGTTGGTTGAGAGTCCGACTTCGGCTCAGGTCATGATCTCAGTGGCTCACGGGTTTGAGCCCCATGTCAGCTGTGCTGATAGGCTCAGAGGCAGGAGCCTGCTTCGGATTCTGTGTCTCCCTCTCTCTCTCTCTCTGTGCCCCTCCCTCACTCATGTTCTGTCTCTGTCTCTGTCTCTGTCTCAAAAATAAACATCAAAAAAAATTTTAAGCCACAGTTTTTAATATGCCTTGTGTGTATGAGGCTATACATGATTCGGCTCCAGCTACCCCTCTAACTTCATCCCTTACTATTTTCCTCTTCATTCAGTCCATCTCAGCTTACCCAGTTGCTTATTACTCCTTGAAAATGCCAGCTGAAGTCCTACTTCTGGGCATTTGCATTTTCTGTTTGCTCTACCTCAAATGCTCTTCCCCAGATATCCCCGAGTCATATTCCCTTACTTCCTTCAGGTCTTTAATTGAAGGGATGTCTTGTCAATGTGACTATCTGAGCCACAATCCAAAATTATAACTCTTGGCCCTGACACTTCAATCATTCTTGTCTGCTTTATTTTTCTTCATATACTAGTTAGTGTCTAATGTATGTATGTGTGTGTGTATATGTATATATGTATACATATATATATATACATATATATACATATATATATATACATATACACACACACATATATATGTGTGTGTGTATAAACATACACACACACACATATATATGTGTGTGTGCATAAACATACACACACACACATATATGTGTGTATGTATATGTTTATGTGTGTATATGTTTATATATATATAAAACTTAGTTATAATAATTATATATTATTATATATAATTATATATATAGTTATATAATTAATATATAAGTTATATATATAACTTATTTATGTCTTTATATCTTTAAGCATATATAGTACTTATTTATCTTAGTTATCACCTATCCACATTACTGGAATGTAAACTTTAGGGAAGGAATTACTGTCTATTCGTTCACTGTTTCTTGTTAGTGTCTAAGAGTGCCTGGTATATAGCAAGTGCTGATGGATGTGTCCAAAATGAATGAAAAGCTATGTCACATATATAAATGTCATCAAGCATATGCAGAGCAACAGAAGAGTGTTGAAAACCACGCTTACATCACATTTTACGAAGGGAGGAATCGATACTGATTTATTTTAAAGACCCCGTTGACATTACCAATCAGCTGCCATGCTTGACCATGGTTTATCCCCTCACCCTCTCTCAGGATAAAGCTTACCTATCAGTCTCTGGAAGGGACATGGAGGTGGATCAATAGTCATTGATAATAACAGTGTCTTTTTACCCATAATAGTAAAGGGTCTTTTATTTAAAAAGAAAGAAAGTGAATTTTACAGAGGAATTCTCTCTTTCCTCCACAATAGCCAATTACATTTTAAGAAGGGATTCTCATCCTCAGGGCAGCTTGGAGCTGTCCTCCCAAAATAAGTACTGTCACTTGCAGAATACAGTTCATCATTTTCAGGTATCGAGAGAACCTATGATAGAAGTAGACACAGTTCAACATTCCTTGATGAGTAGGGGGAAAGAAGTTGCTAGTGGTTACATGTCATTTCCTTCTGAATATCTCAAGGGCAGGGTGAAGGAGGAGAAAACAAGATCAATTAGATAAGCAAGGGATGAATTAGACATTTAATCAAGTACCTAAGCCATGAAGCACACAGTTCTTCTAAGAGACACCATTATCCTTAATGGAGTTCTTTAGAGCATCTTCAATTTTTCTAATGAAGACAGAAAGCCCATCTTTAGTAAAGTGCTTCTCTTTGCTTGTTTGACCACAGATTATCTATTCCATTCAATCCCCTCAGGAGCTGATACTCTCCCCCTTTTCTCTTCATCGAATTATATCAAGAAGGAATCTGTCCAAATTATTTAATCACATTATTCTTGCTCTGGCCAATATAAGTACTTAAATATCTACACTTAATACTTCCCTTTCTAATGATATTCACTTATCTAAAATTACTCCTTAATTGATAAGATATATGAGCAAAAATACCATTAGGCAAAATGTTAACTGAACTCAAACCATTTAGAATGTTTTCATGCCGACCTCTGAATTTATTTAATCTCCAGTGAGCACTAAAAAGATACGATTTAATCTTTACTCCGACTAGCCCGAAACAGCAAAGGGAAAAAAAGTTGAATAAGACGTGGCAAACAAGGAAAGGAAAACATTTTTGCTTTTTAACGTCCTCACTGAACAAACTCCTATGAGTTTTATTTGGTTCCTGTATTTCTCAGTTTTGACGAAGAGAAACATCCCAGTGCATTTGGAAACAGTGGTACTGTGCATTTCATACAGGTTGGCTACTATGGTGTTGAAGATACTGATGAATGAGAATAACCATGTACTTAAAACCCAGTTTTATGAGGTATAATTTGTATACGGTAAATATTACTCTCTGTTGTGTACTAGTTTATGAATTTTGACATATGTGAATGTCATGTAATCACCAGCACAGTAAAGACATAGAACATTTCCATCACTCTCCAAAATTACCTCTTGTCTCTTTGGAGTCAACCCCCCTGCCCTATCCCCAGGCCCTGGCAACCACTGACCTACTTCTTCTCCCTACAGTTTCTCCTTTCCAGAATGCCATAAAATTGTAATGCTACATTAGGTAGCCATTTCAGTCAGGTGTCTTTCACATACCATATAATCCAGTTCAAAATTCATCCATGTGGTTGCATGTATCACCAGTTCATCCCTTTTAGTGTTGAGGACGATTTTATTCTACGTAGGTACCAAAATTAGGTTGCTCTGGCCATCATATGTAGGTCCATTTACTACGTGTGGCCGTGCGGTTGGTCTGCAGTTTGGGGAGATGATGAATGAAGCCGACACAAACAAATGCGTACAGGTTTTTCTGCATACATATGTTTTCTTTTCCTTTTTTTTAAACCTAGGACTGGAATTGCTGGGTTGTATGGTAAGCACACGGGTAACTTTGTAAGAAACTGCCTGTCTTCCAAAATGACTGTAGCCGTTTGCATTCCCATCAGCAGTGTACAAGAGATCCGGGTGCTCTACATCGACACTAGCACTTGGTTCTGTAATTTAAACATATTGTCGCCATTTAAGAAGTGTGCGGTGATATCACATGATGGCTTTGTTTGCATTTTCCTGTTGAATGACTAATGATTAAACTAAATAATGCTAAGCAGTGTTTCATGTGACTCTGTGCAATTTGTGACGTGAATTGTTTACACCTTTGGTCCATTTCTTATTGGGTCGCTATTTTATTATTGTATGGTTAGAGTTCTTTCTGTATTCCAAATACTAGTTATGTATTCCCAGTACTTTTCTTTTTTTTTTTTTTTTTAAACAAAGGCAGATGGACTTTCCCCCCCAAATCTGGTTCAAGATGTCAAGACTAATGATGCCACCCATGCACCAGAAGGGTAGGAAGAGATTTATTATTCACATAACGAGGCTTCCTAGGGACAGGTTTCCAAGCAGGCCCAAAAATTGCTCAACAGAGCTTGGAACAGAGATTGGCTTGGGGTTTACAGTGTTAGAGAGTGGGCTTGCACGGTGTAATACTCCACCAGTGCCAAGGGACGCAGAGCTTGGGCTCCTTTATCAGCTTACGTGGAGTGAGGAGAAGGCAGGGGAGATGGTGGGGATTTGAAAGCTATCAGCACTCAGGCACCAAAACTGCAGTCAGACTCTTATTACACAATGCCTTTATCAGACACGAGAGTCACATTTTTTAATATCAAAGGAAACAACTAGATAACATTTAATACAGAAGATGTATCAAGTACATAGATTGTGCCTGGCTCTTTAACGTACTTAAAATCCTAAAAAAAAGAAATCATCTGGGATTATATTTTTTGGGTCTTTTACAAGGGAAATGTCTATTCCAAATGGACCAGATTCATGTCCTATGAAAACAAAAAAGCTGTGAATACAAGCAATAAAGCACAAATAATTATGAGAATTGTGAAATCTCTTCTCCTTATGTGAGAACAGAACTCGATCCAACTGACCACTCACTGGAATCACAACACCACCCAGTCTTTTGTTAATATGCCCCGGATGGGTGGCTCTGTCCCAGATTCTGCATTTAATGGAAGATGTGAGGTCTGTCACATTAGATGAATAGCGTGGCCGTCAAGCAGTGGGTCACATGGGAAGAATTCCTGCAGAATAATTATAATTCAACCGCAAAAGTATTACACAAATTTCCTTCATGTGTCGAAATGAATTGAACACCTACTGTGTGCCAGGCATTTGCTAGAATCTGCATATTAAGAGTTAAGTAAAACACAGTTGTGGCTGTCAAGCAACTCAGTATTTATTGAAAATGAAACACTTGAATCAAATCATTGTTGAAATGGCTTGAGATCGATTTTGAGAGGAATATAAATAAAAGGGTAGACTGTCCAATCATCCTTACGACTTCACTCCAAACTGAACACTTTTTATTGGAACATGCAATGGAATATTTTTGGACCTCTTTGTCAGAAATATGCAAGCTGACACGGCATTTGGGAATCTTATTTTTAATAGGCATCACTAACCAGTATAATGAAGCATGTTCTATGAACTGATGAAATTCAATCTTTGAAACAGATAAAATGTAGTTTTATATCTCGCTGCATGCTATATTAAAAAAGCAATATTTTTGTCAAACGTTTTCTTCTATTTGTGCCTAAATCCCTTCTAGTGTGAAGGTAGCCATGTTATGATCAACATCATAGGGAAAACAGAGGAGAGAAAAAGAAGGGAAGAAGTGGCTTTCTTATTTATTAGTTTCTACTTAGGGCTACAACAAGGCCTGCAGTTCTCTGAACAAATAATCATAAAGGACACTAAGCATGCTAATAATATGGCATCCTTCAAACTGATTTTCTGTTTCTTCCTTCCTTCCTTTCTCCCTCCCTCTCCCCCTCCTTCCCTCCCTCCCTCCCTCTCTCCCTCTTCCTTCCTTCCTTCCTTCCTTCCTCTTTCTTTCTTTCTTTCTCTCTCTCTCTCTCTCTCTCTCTCTCTCTCTCTCTCTTTCTTTCTTTCTTTCTTTCTATAGTTGAAGTCTTCAACATACCTCTATCAGAAACAGATCCAGGAGGGAGAAAATCAGAAAGGACATAGTTGAACTCAATAACACCATCAATCAATTGGATATAATTGATAAGCTCAAATAAAAGATTCACTAAGACAGACCACATTCCGGGCCACAGAACACACTTTAACAAATTTAAAGAATTAAAATCATATAAGATGTGCTCCCAGAAAACAATGGAATTAAATTAGAAATCTGACAGAGATAACTGGAAGATCTCGAAATATGTGGAGATTAAACAATGTATTGCTAATTAACACACAGATCAAAGAAGAGTTTTCAAGATAAATTAATATTTTTAGCTAAATGAAAATGAAAACACAATATATGAAAATTTGTGGGATGAAGTAAAAGTTCTTCTTACAGGGAAATTTATAGTATTGAATATATATATTAGAAGAGAAGAAAGATTTAAAATCATCATTGAAGCTTCCACCTTAGGAAACTAGAAAAAGAAGAACAAATTAGATTCAAAGTAAGCAGACATAAAGAAATAATAAATATTAGAGCAGATATTCAATGAGATTGAAAACAAGAAATTAACAGAGAAAATCAATGAAGCCAAAAACTGGTTGTCAGAAAAGATCAATAAAATTAATAAGCCTCTCAACAGGCTAAGAAAAAATAAAGAAAATTACAAATTACTAATATCAGAAATGAAAGAGGGGACATCATTAGAGATTCTATGGATATTAAAAGGAAAATAAAGGAATACTATACATGGCTCCATGCCCACAAATTAGAGAATTTAGATCAAATGGACGAATTCCTCCAAAGACAATCTGCCAAAACTCACACAAAGAGAAACAGACAATCTGAATACGCTTATATCTATGAAAGAAATTGAACCAATAATCAATAACCTTCCAAAAGAGAAAGCATCAGGACCAGATGGGTTGGCTGGTGAATTCTGCCAAATATTTAAGGAAGAAATTATATTGAGTCTGTACAATCTCTTTCAGAGAATAGAAGCAGAAGGAGTGCTTCTTAACTCATTCTATCAGGTCAGCATTACCCTAATACCAAAACCAAAGACATTAGAAGAAAAGATCATTATAAACCAATATCTGTCAGGAACACAGATAGAAAAATCATCAACAATATATTAGCAAATTGAATACAACAAGGTAACAGAGAATTATATATCATGACCAAGTAGGTTCTACCTCACATATGCAAGCTGGTTTAACATTCAAAAATCTATTAACGTAATCCATCACATCAACAAGCTAAAATGAAAAATCACATAAATTTTATCAATATATACAGAACAGGCATTTGACAAAATCCAACACCCATTCATGATACAAAGTTTTAGTAAACTAGGAATAGAGGATAACTTCCTCAACTTGATAAAGAATATCTACAAAAATCCTACAGCTAACATCATATTTGATGGTGAGAAACTTAAAGTTTTATAAATAAAACCAGGTACAAAGTAAGAATGTCTCCTCTCACCACTCCTCTCCAACATCAGTTCTAGCAGTGTGGTCAGAGGAGAAAGGAAATAAAAGGTATGATGATTGAGAAAGAAGAAATAAAACTGAAACTGTCTTTGTTCACAGATAGCATGATTATTTATTGGAAAACCCTAAAGAAGTGACCAAAACAAACTACTGGAACTAATAAGCAATTATAGGAAGTTTTCAGGATGCAAGGTTAATATACAAAAGTCAATCACTTTGCTATATATCAGCAACGAATAAGTGGAATGTGTAATAAAAAACACAGTATCATTTATATTAGCATCCCCTAAAATAAAATACCTAAGTCTAAATCTAACAAAATATGTACAAGATCTGTATGAGGAAAAATACAACTCTGATGAATGTAACCAAAGCAGAACCAAATAAATGGGGAGATATTCCATGTTCATGAATAGGAAGACTCAATATTGCCAAGATGTCAGTTTTTCCCTACTCAGTGGAACAGAATACAGTCCAAAAATAGACCTGATAAATATAATCACCTGATCTTTGACAAAGGAGCAAAGGTAACACAATAGTCTTTTCAACAAATGGTGCCAAAACAACTAGACATCCATATGCAAAAAAACAAAAAAACAAAAAACAAAACTAGACATAGACCTTACATCCTTCAAAAAAATGAACTCAAAATCAATCACAGAGCTAAATGTATAATGCAAAATGGTAAAAATTCTAGAAGATAAATTAGGAGAAAATCTAAATGATCTTCGGTATGGTGATGACTTTTTAAATACAACATCAAAGACACAGTACACGCAACAAGGAAGTGATAGTCCAAACATCATTAAAATTAAAAACTTCTAATCTCTGCAAAAGATAATATCAAGAGAACAAAGAAACAAGCTATACCCTGGGAGAAAATATTTGTAAAAGATACGTCTGGTAAAGGGCTATTATCTAAAATATACAAAGAACCATTTTAAAACTCAACAATAAGAAACCAACAATAAGAAACAATAAGACACAGCCCATTAAAAATGGGCTGAAGATCTTATCAGACATCTCACCAAAGAAGATATACAGACAGTAAACAAGCATATGGAAAGTCTAATGACCATAATGATGAATACATGGCATTATACCTGCGTCTAAACCCATAGAATTTACAACACCAAGAATGAACAGTAAGGTAAACAATGGACTTGGGGTGATCATGATGTGTGAGTGTAGGTTTGTCAGTTTTGACAAACGTACCATTCTGGTGGAGGATGTGGATAGAGGTGGAGACTATGCATGTGTGGGGTTTGGGGGTATATGGGAAATGTCTGTACCTTCCCCTTAATTTTGCTGTAAACCCGAAACAAAGTCTGAATTTTTTAGTAAGTCTGAAAAAAGTTGTATGAGGTATGCATGTTTTTCCCCCATTTTACAGATAAAGAAACTGAAACATAGAATAAACCTATTCGTGGAGTGTCACATGTTTAATAAGCAGAATGGTCGCATCAACCCAGCTCTGACTCCATAGCCCATGTCTTAATCTTGACATGATTTTCACAAGGGGTAAGTCAAAAGGGCATTCCAGGCAGGCAGAGGGTAAATCATGAAAAGAAGGTCAAGCTTATTGTAAGGACATAACATATTAATATACTTAAGTAATGGTGAATTCTCTGCTGTGTTTAAAACACAAGTTGTGTGGTAGAGTGAGAGCGGGATGATTTCTTGGGAGATCAAAATGCATCGTAAAGAGTCTGTAGTCCAAATTATGATACAGGTAGGAAGAATGATCAGTGGAGAAGAAACTGGAGATAAAATTGGCCTTAGTTGATAACGGGTAAGATGTGGGAGGAGTGCCTTGCTTAAGCAATGAGTGCGACTATTGTCATCCAAGTTAAGGAACAAAGGAGGAATAAATTGGGAGCAGAAAGAGTCGATGTGTTCAGTTTAAGTATATCAAGTTTTAGGTGCCTGCAGAACTCATCAGGTAGAGATGTCTGGTTGGAAATACAGTCTGAGATCCAGAAACCAGGTTAAATCAGGAAGTACAAATTTTAAATTTACCAGCAGATCCATAAAATAACCTGGCTCACCGTTACATGGGAAATGATGCCATTACCCAAGAGGAAATGTACAAGTGGAGAAAAGGGCCAGTGGAAACTGATTAAATGAGAGAGATAAAGACAAACCATTGAAAGAGACGATGAAGTAGTTATCATACAGGAAGAAGAAAAATGCAAAGACCATAAAACTGGAAGTCAAGTGAGGAGAAATTTCCAGAAGGAGAAAGCAGTCTCCCCACCATATCTGTGAGAGTATCAGGTTCATGGAACCTTAAGTAAAGCAGGTATTTGCGGTCACCCCGCAGTCTAGGCATCCGTCTGTAAGTCAAGAACGCCTGCACAGCCCCTGTAAATATCCCGACATCCTTATTCTACCTATATTATTACTCTTCATCAGCAAGGTGCCAAGCAAAGTAATAATTCAGAATTATGAAATAATAATTATTAGCATATTGGTGCTAAACTCATTAACAGATACCTTCACTAATTTAAAACAATCTGGTAAAGAGAAGCCTGAATTATGCAACATTTAAAAACTCAATTCTGGGAATTAGTACAGTGACAAACATCGGTGATTAATGAAGGACTGTCAAGTAAGCCTCAGCAATGCTGCTCTGTGTACAAGAAAACAGGCAATCTCTTTGCTTTTATAAATAGACACTACTAAAAAGACATAAAGAATTGTTACTATAGGTTAAGTAGCATCTCTGTAATCTTGTTTACAATTTTTCTGTAGCTAAGGGAATCCTTTTCCAAGAATATTTCAAAGTCTTTAGCCTCATTTGAAAAACCATAATTTTTTGGTGAGGTTTTATGTCTTGTGAAATTTTCTAGTTCATTGTGTCTATGTCGCTTTTTTTCCTCCTCCTTCCCTTGTTTTCCCCTCTCAACTCCTCCCCAATTTCTTCTTGCTACCCTCTCAGATTTTGACAGACCATCTCTTCAGTCCTGATGGTAACACTTCCCATTAAATAACTACACACTCAAGCGCTGCCTCTCACATGTCTGGGTGATTGGCAGATACTTGTTTAGAGAATTGGAAACAGCTGAAAGTGACATTCTAGGATTCAAAAACAACTTGGCTGGGAAATAAATCTTTGGCCGCGGAAAAATGACTCTCTCTTTGCCAGGCAATAGCCTTATAATTTATCATTTATTGGAAAAGAAGAATGCATTTTGAGCACCGCATCAGACTAAAACTGATTACAGATATTAAGCAATGTGTCTGTGAGCCATTACTCATTGTGTATGTGCAAGCTGAGTGCTTCTGGAAGGCGGGTGCTGATGAGTCACTGAGCATGCTATATTGCATTGTCGTTACTGTTAGTATCATAAACAATGGGATATGATGGGGTTAGAGCAGATTAAAGAGAATGAAGTGTTTTGTGCAGTCTCTTCTAGAAAGAAGAAACAAGGCATTATTTCACTGTGACGTAAACTATTGATTTGGTTTTTTTGTTTGTTTATAGTTCCTAATGGTTATGATCGTTCCAGAGAAGTATTCATGGCTTATTCATTTCATAAGCCACCATAAGTGATAGCTTAAGCTGTTCAAACTTTGTGCTGTTGTTTCTGAAATAAAAAGAAGGCGTTTTTTTCCTCAGTGTTAGAAAAAGAGAAGAGATTCAAGAGAGCTGAACCAAGTATTATGTTCCCAGGACCCCAAAGACCTTAGATACTGGATACAAATTATAATAAGAACCAAAAAGGACAGAGCCAACTCTCAGCAGTGAACTCACAGAGCACATACCCATATCCCCATTTGACATTTGTCACTTTTTTATTTATGTTGTATTTACTTCAGATGATGTTTTCGTTACCGTACAGGATTCTAAATATCCTAAAACAGAGATTGGTTCTTATAAATTATTACTATCTCCTTAGTACCTAGCTCAGGAGTTTGTTCTTTGCTGAATACAAGCATTAATACATTGATAGATGAATGACCTGAGCCACTATATTTATTACAGTTTATCTCCATTTCCTCACTTCTATAAAAACACAAAATCTAGATTAAGCAATGATGTCTAGCAATGCAATGAATGGTTTTTAGAATGAGTTATGTGTAATCATTTATATTTGTTTCCACCAGTCTTTAATTTTTATTTAAAGAAATACCAGTACTTAATAATATGTTTATGTCACTTGGAAAGTTTTGCTTTTGATAAAAAATGTATACCTTCTGGAGAAAACATTTAATGTCATGCCTTTCAGGTTGCTGCAACTTGTTGTCAGAATATGAGACAGTAATTGGAACTACACAATTTCCTCTGGGCAGCTAATTAAATGTGGATATTTCCTAAAGAGAATATGAGTGTGAGTCTAAATCCTGAAAATGAAAATAGATAAAGGATCAGAGAAGTCATACTAGCACATTCTGTCAAACAAACACTTCTGCAAACAGCTGGGCTAGCCCTCTAAGAAGATTGCAGGATACACGGACACCATCTTGAACATCCTCCAGCCTCTTCTTTCCAGATACTCTCCCACAGACAATGCTTATATCATAAAAAAGAATGCAGAAAATAAGCGAGCTAAGTGCTCATATCTAGAAGTTATATTCAAAAAAAAGAATAAAACCAAAGAAAGTAGACTAAAATTGATTTTAAAAATAAGAGCAGAAATTGACAAAGAGAAAACAAAGAGGCAAGACCAACAAAGTAAAAACATTTCTCTGGAAAGATTAAAACAACAGACACTTTCTGGTAAGACTGATCAAGAAAAAATCAATATAGCACAAATAAAAATTGTAACTCTTAAGAATGGAAAGGGGGCAGGGAGTCTGGGTGGCTCAGTTGATTAAGTGTTAGACTCTTGATGTCATCTCAGGTCTTGATCTCAGGGTTATGAGTTCAAGTCCCATGTTTGGCTGGGCTTGGAGCCTACTAATGGAAGTGGCGGGGTGGGGGGGACATACTATACTGATATAAGTCAAAGGAATGAATCTTTAGTGCTGGAATTTCAAGAGTTAGTGACAGAGTATATGGACCATATGGAAGGATTTCTTTCTGGCTGAACGTTCTTGCCCCATATCCTACTTCTTAGCAAATGAATGATTGCCCATTCATAAGCTAAATGTCATTACGCTAAAATGACTAAAGAGGAGTATGTAGGACTAACTCTCCCAATAAAAAATTTTATAAAATACAAGCTGGATCTTAATAAAGAATTAGGAAACAGGAAACAACCATTAAAAAGGGTTTATTCCTAAACTCTTTAAAAATACGAGCTATTGCTCAAGATCCTTCTCAAAAGTCACCTGCTTCATCCTGTTTTCTTTGATTCTCTTCTAGTAGATATGATCTTTTCCTCCTGTGAACACCCACAGCATTTTGTGTCTGTTACATGAGTCATGAACAATTTTACCGTAATGCTTAATGTTTCTTGATAGAAACATTACTCATCTAAGTAATTCTAGTAGCAGTGAACACATTCGGTAATTGATAGTGGTCGAAACTTCACTTCAATGAATTCAATGGAACTGGATCACTGGAATCACTTAGCACTAGATCGTTTATAGAAATTCCAGGCTCTGGAAAGTGATAAAATCTTAGAGCAAGAAAAGTCCCTAGAGCATACTTGACTCCACCAACTAAATAATGCAGAGGGTCACATCAACACTGTTTCTCATATCAGGCCCTTGTTTGGGCACTTCCAATTATGGGTACACGCTACTTCATACAGCCTATATAAAGGTAGGTCAGTATATCCCATCTGTAGGATGTCTCTACTTGTGTGGAGACTTCATTATTTGTACTCCAGTCATAATTCTGCTTGCTGAAATCATACTACCATGAGTAATAAATCCAAAACTTTCAGCATAGTAGACTTCCAAAGTCATTCATTCCATAATTCAAGGAACATTTGTTAAATGGTTACCTTGTCCAGGGACAGTGCTAGACACTGGAAATGCAAAGTTAATATTATAGGTCCGTGAGTGTAAAGTCCAGGGTTATGGATAGATGAGTAACTTACATTGTAAATACGATATGACATGATAAGCAGTTAGGATTTGTTCCAGAAGCCCATGGCAGGACATCTAAGCCAGGCTTGAGTGTGGAAGGTTTTAGAGAGGAAGTGACCTTTGAGTGGAATTCTGAAGGGAAGGTAGCAGACAGTCAAACAAAGAAGTTGGAGGGGGATAGTTGGAGGAGAAAATGCAACACGTACTGAGGCCTTGGAGAGCTTACTTTTGAAGCAGCCATCATGGTCCCATAAGTACTCTGCTTGCAAGCTCTCCTGCTTTTTCAACTGAGTGGTTTAAAAAAACAGAAAAGCATTTTTTTCATAGTTCTAGGCTAGAAATCTGAAATTGAGGCAGCAGCAGGGCCACGCTCTCCCCAGAGGCTCTTAGAGGTGCCTCATTCCTTGCCTCTCCCAACTTCCAGGGACTGTCTGCATTTCCTGGCTTGTGGCTGCGTCCCTCCAATGGCCACCTCCACCTTCCCATGGCTTTCTCCTCTTCTCTGTGTCTCTTCCCTGTGTGCCTCTTATAAGGACACTTGTTATTGGATTTAGAACACACTTGGATAATCTAAGATGATCTGCTTACTCTTCCCAAATGAAGTCACCTTTACAGGTTCAGGAGATTGGAACATGGACACATCTCTTCCGGGGACCACCATTCAACCCAGTACACTTGTAAACTATAGGTCTGATTTCCAAGCAGCATTCATTGTCTAGAAGGCTGACAGTGCAGAAGCACTCAATAATGCTGAATCTCTTTAATGATTTAATAATGCTCATGACTTAAACAGCATTTGTCTAACTTTCATCTTCCTAGTAGGAAAATAAATTTTTAAAGAGCGTTACTTTTTGTTACAAACTTAACAATACAAGTAGGTTCAGAGTTCCTGAGGAAAGTGATAATAAGGTTTGGGGGACATAGGTCATATTTATATTTTAAAACAATTTCTTAGAGTTCTGATATTCAAGATAATTACTTTTAATAGCAGTGACACAGAGCTGCCTTTTGATACAAGATTTCCTTTTGAAAAGTCAGTATATTGTGTTCTTTCAGATATCATTCTATTTTGATGAAATAATACAATTCTGAATGCTGTCAACAGGAATGAAGCATTTTCTCCATTTTTTAAAATAAGGAAATCAGTGCCTTGGACATGATGTTTTACTTCCCATGAGGGAACAATATCTCTTGCTAAGTAGAAATGTTTTGTTTTGTTTTGTTTTGTTTTCAGCAAAGAAACTACACTACAAATTTTTAGAAACCAGGTCAGTATTTTGTTTCACTTTCAATGCTAAAAGGCTGTGTAGGAAAAAAAAAATAGTGTCATAGGTAATCTATTGATCAATGAATATGATAGTCTGTGGATTCTACATAATGTGACCTCTAGCTTTTATTTTTTTATTTTTTTTCAATATATGAAGTTTATTGTCAAATTGGTTTCCATACAACACCCAGTGCTCATCTCAAAATGTGCCCTCCTCAATACCCATCACCACCCTCCCCTCCCTCCCACCCCCCATCAACCCTCAGTTTGTTCTCAATTTCTAGCTTTTAAAAAGATATACACATTTCATTGTTTAGAAGTAAAAGATGAGTTTGGGGGAAATTTTTAAAATGATCAAAAGCTGCACAATTTAGTGTAACAGATGAGATCTGATTAGAGTGATTAATAAATGTCCTATAATATATATGTAGAGTTTTAGCCAACCAATTTTTATTAATAGATTTTTATTGAAACTGTCTGATAACCATAGTATATGTGAGTGTAGGGATGAATGAATGATCACAAGCATGTATCTGACATGAATTCATGTCTTGGCCTTAGTGGTACATTTTCAAGAGTTATGGCCCTACTCTGTGGCTATATCCTGTCTTCTTAAAGGAGTACTGCAGATTGTTGGCAATCAGATTAATGCTGGTTGAATCAAACACTTGAACACTGATATTATCCTGCATCACATGAGAAAAGTAATAAAAACTCTATTTGCCTTTTTTTCCATTTCCTTACTGCAGGGAATCAATAGCCCTCAGGCTCTTTCCTCCTTCAGTGTCTAGTTCATATGTAGGTGAAGAGTCAGATTCAAAAATATCACGTCAAACTGGCTTGGCTTCCTGTCTGCTTCAAAATCTCGAAGTCATAGATTCGGAACTATGAATTCCTATAGCTGCAGATCTCATTGGCCTCTTCTCATTGTCCATACGCAGGACCCACTCCATCCTCTCTTCTGCATGTTTCCTTTCTTGTAGGTCATCATGTTTTTGCGTGTCCCTGTCATTGTGGTCACAGCAGACCAGACCAGAGACAGGTGGCTGTCATCTGTGAGCTGGCAGGGTCGCTCGGGGTGCCTAGCACAAGATCTCTGGCCAATAAGGGCCCACCATATGCACAAGTGAGTAGGGAAAGGGTCAACAGTAGGCAGGGAGAGATAAGGGACCTTCAGGGAGGCAGGCTGCAGCTGCAAGTGGGGGGCTGTGGAAGCAGCAATGGCAGCGGAGTTTGGGGAAGAAGTGGATAAGATACACATGTTCCGGACCTATCCAGTCTAGGTGCCATGCATGAAGTCTCACAAACTTTCTGATAAGGTCCCAATAAAAAGTCAGGGACAAAAATCTTCAGCGGCTCCCCAGTTGGGACCCCTATCACTCTTGAGAGCTTTATACTTTCCCTTAATGAACGCTATCATTTTGCTCACTCTGTTGTCTGCCAACTTCATTCTTGGACTCCGTGAGACAAGGACCAGCGTCTCCCTCACCCTCCTGCAGCCCCAGGACTAGCGGCCTTGGGCAGGTTCTCTTTGTGAGGGTTTGAGTGAGGGCTTATAGCCAGTAGAATACAGAGTGATCCAGACGTAGAGAGGTAGAGCATGAAGGCAGTGAGCAGAAGCCATGAAGGAGCAGCGACCTAAGTAGAGAGCGTGCAAAGCAGAGAAAAGGAGAGCAAAAGAAGTATACCAAAGTAGCAAAAAGAAGCAGTTGAAGGGAAAAGTAGAGGCAGGAACTGAAACATAAACTTGGTTCAGAAATAAAATTTCTATTCTGGCCCTCAAGCTACTGTCAAACTATCAGAGCTGGGGTCATATGCTACATGTGATAAGTGTGTCCCAATCCTCTGTGACCCTTAGCTGTATGCTTTTGAGACAGCATCCAGGTTTTTATACTTCCCTATGTATCTCATTAACTAAGGTACCCTGAGCCTGTTTCTGTTCTCTGCCTCAGAAAGAGCCCACACAGGATATCCTCAAGATGGGAGCCCCACTCCCCCCCCCCAAAAAAAAGTTAGAATAGGCAAAATTAAGTTTGAATTCATAATTTTGGCACCAAAATGTAATCATTGAACAATAAGTTCTGGATGGCAGGCAATGTGCTTTGATGCTTCTTCACATGTGGGCAAAGGACATACTCTGGAGAAGGCAGTTCTGAGAGCCAGAAAGCCTCTGTTGATCCTGGGTTTGAGCCCCAAGTGACTACTCTCGAGGCTGGACTGCTCAGAAGGTACTGAGGTTGCTTGCCCAGGGACGTTTCAGGGAAACAGGATTTCCCCACGAGAAGTAAAAGCAACAGGAGGCTGCCCCAGCAACCTCACGCTGAGTCCTGATGGAGATCTTTCCATCTTGTGTTGTAAAATTTCATCACTTTGCCCCTGCTGAGTAGTCAAGAGCAATTTATGCATGATTGTCAGTCTGATGGCTCATGATCAGCATTTCTTATTATCTCAGATGTGATGGAAGAGAGGAAATAGTGGTGTTGGTTTCCCAATATGCCAAGCTTTCCTCTCTTCTGTGTCTGGTATCTGATATTTCTATCACGGGAATAACACAGGTTCACATTTTATACTCTACTTTGTATCTGTGTCATCTTTGAATAAGGCTCATTTCTTCACAGACCAAAACAAACAAAAACAACACAAAAAAACCTTGTTTTACCCCCCTTCATAATAGACGAGTTCCCCTTAACAGGTGAAGTGTATCTATTTGCATCATTAACTAAATTTGTAACAAAATTCTTTCTTCTGGGGCAATAAATGGCTTATCTATCCCTAGCGGGGCACAATATCTTCTTCATTAGGAATGATTCCATTTTTTGCATGCCTCATTTAGGCTTGGGGTACAACGAAGCTGTTTTCAGGGCTAGGAGGCAGGCTCAAGTTCTTTGTTCCTTGTAGTAATTACTACGGAGGGGGTGGGGTGGAGAGTGCAGATAAACGGAATAAAACATGCAAAACGCCCAAGAAACCAAATGACAGGTATTGTTAGCTCCTTCAGAACTCTACATTCACGCAAATATTTCTCACTATGAAATTTCTAAATTGAATTTGGGGGTGACAATGCAGCTTTGTTCATTCCATCCATGCCTTGAAAATGTTGACAGAGATGCACTGAATTTGACAAAAATGAAATAATAGCAATTTAGCCTAACACTCGAAGACAAAGACAAGGTGAAAAATAAGATTCATTTTTTTTTGGTCCCGCTTCCTTTCTGTTTTTCTCTCATTAATGTGAAAAATTCATGTGCTTTACATTTTGAAAGAAATAATTACAGTAATCAGAATCTGACTTTTTATGAACTATAAATTTTGAGAAGCCATTTATTCCTACCGGCACCAATGTAATTTTAACTAATAAGTATCTTTAATCTACCAATTAGATAGCATATATCTAATGACACAGAGCAACACTATCTTGTGTTTGGTCAATGTTAAATGTGTGGGAGTCTGAACATGTAGATTCTACCCCTGATCTGAATGAGCTATGCATACAAAGCCCTAGGAAAAGATGAATTATATAAGTATACTCTTTGAAATTAAAAAAAAAAAAAGCAGACCTAAAACTGGGATGTTTTATTTGGGGGGATACTTTGTTCTTTCTGAGCATAACAGTTTGGGGGGGGAGTGGTGGCTCTGTTTAGGATACAGAAGAATATTAGCTTGCCCAACCAAGCAGATATTCCAAAGAGTGAGGACACAGAGTGGGGAGTGGCGTCCCCATCATCCTCTAGTTCTGTGGGGTTGAGAGGTTATCAACCTTTTGGACATAAAAGTAGGTTGACTATTTTCCATAGTATGCCATATCAGTTATTTGAACTAACATTCACTTTCAGTCCCATTTTAAATGTCCTGTCCTTCCATTAAAACTTTTTTTATCTTGATGAGAACTGAGCAATGTATAGAATTGTTGAATTATTATCTTGTACACCTGAAACTAATATAACACTGTGTATTAATTATACTTCAATTAAAAAATGTAACAGCTAAAAAAAGCTTAGAGCATGCATACATGATTGAAAAGCGGTATTACACTGATAAATGTTTTTTCTGTGTCTTTTAACTCTGATTATTCCTGAATAAAAAAGGAAACCTCTCTGGGGTGGTTCAGGGTGTGAATGAGGGAGGAAAAAGGAGATTCTTTACACCAAAGAAGAAAGGAGTTTCCTGAGGCAAACTCCACAGAGCTTAAGGCACCTGATCAAGGTGGTTTAAGATCTTCTTTCAACTTCCAGGAAGGCAGTCTCAGACTTATTTCCCGCAAAATGAACATCTTAGGTGATCTCTAAAATCCCTTCTAGCTCTAAATTTCTGAAATCTTGGCCTTAGCCTCATTTAGCCCTTTTGTGTGGGTTTGAATGATCTACCTGATTTCTCTCCAGATACCTTTTCTCTCCCTCTGACATAGGAGTAAGATCAGTGCACGTTAGCTGACTGTCAGAAAAAAAGGCCACATTTTTCAAATGGCAAAGGAGATTGCTGGACGTCTTGCACCCTGGGTGTGCTGGGATTGTCTATCTGACCTTCAGGGATTGCTGGTTTCTGTAGAAATTCTGCCTTTGGCCAGTTTCCACTGAGTATGTTGTAACTCTGTAGTGGGAGAATGAAGTTGTAGGAAATTGAGTGCAGTGTACGTGATTCTTATCCATAGCAATATAAATACATTTTATCTGGTAAGTGGACAAAGGATTGTTGACCTATGGAGAAGGCTACCCCAAACATTATCTCCTTACAGGATATTAACCTGCTCTGCATCTGTGAGCAAATTCGTTTCCTCATTCCCCATTGCCCAATCGTCAAATTCTCTAGAAACATCTTATTGATTCTCCTTTAAATAAAGAGATAAATAAAATCATCGACTCACGTTAAATTTCTGTAAGAGTTATGATTTTATCATTTTGAAAATTATACTTGAACATCAATTTAGCTCATGAAAGGAGGCTGTGTGTGTGTGTGCGTGTGTGTGTGCGCGCACACGCAGCTGCGAATGGGAGAGAGAGGAAATTCAAAAACTTCCTTGCTCATTTGTTAATATTTATAACCATAAGTAATCAGCTGCCCCCACTGGGTTTTAGCTGCATCCACAGTAAATCAGTATATTGTGTCTAATTTAGAAAGTTCATCACG
This sequence comes from Acinonyx jubatus, assembly GCF_027475565.1. NCBI lineage: Eukaryota > Metazoa > Chordata > Mammalia > Carnivora > Felidae > Acinonyx > Acinonyx jubatus. The sequence goes on along the minus strand of NC_069380.1, from coordinate 27,531,846 downwards.
GCCTAGATGAATTGCTTTGCAGCTTTACAGGGTTCAGGAGAGATCACACAAGCTGGCATTTCATGTAATTATAGAATAATGATTACCATTTGTAAAAAATTTCTGAGCACAAAGAAGCTAGAACAAAACCTGTCTTCAAACTAGCAGGAGGTTGTAACGTGGCTAATTGGTTCAATTGTCATTTCCTCCCACTCAAGGTGTTCAGTCCTTGACTCTTTTCCTCATCTGGGCGAGGGGTTGGCTTAGCCAGAGTGCTCTCTGTGCGGGAAGAATGGGTGAGAGCTACTGATATGAAATCATTTGTGTTATCTGAGCTTGAGAAATCTGAAAGTGGAAATTTCACTGTTCATCGGAAAGTGCTGTAGTAAACAATGTAATTCCAATTCAACACTAGTCTTTCACCAACTGCAAGCGGCTTTAACTCTGTTTTCGCTGCAGGCTTTCAGATAAATGGGTATGAGCTAATTGCCGCTTATATTTTGGAATCAAAGACTTTGCTGCTTCAGCTAATCTAACGGCAATCTGGAGAGAGAGTTTACACTCTACCCCGACTGGAGACAGGCCTAGCTGAATCCTTCTTAATTCAATCCTGTCTACATTTCTCCTTAAAATGTATTAATTTTCTGTGTATCCTGTACAATCGTTACTGATACCTTCCTGAATTACCTGGGAATAGGCTTGAATTATAAATTAACCTCCCAAACCACTATGCACTTTCTACTGATGGGTTTTTGATTCACATATTAGATACTGAAAAGTCAACTCCTACTGAAATGAAAACTTCATAAAATGATTTTCCATTGTGGAAAGGGTGATAAAGCAAGAGTCTATTTTTCTTTGCTGTGATTACAATAGGATACATAAGTTGTATATTGCAAAATCCTAAGTAAATGGAATTTGTGGAATCAATTTTTTTTATTAAGTAGAGATTTTCTTTTATATCTTGTTTTGAAATCTTAGAACATGATATTTATTGTATTTATCCATTTTCTACCTGAATAAAATAGAAAGCAGATCTTCTTCTTTTTTGATTACTGAGACCTTGCAGTACTTTTGGTTATTTATTATCCTAAACATCAGTGATCACTGTTCAGTGATCACTGGGGCGGCAGAAGGACAGGAATATGAGCAGAATCCAGGGCCATCATAAAAAGTGAAGGTTTTGTAGAGTTGTACGGTGCATAACTTGTACAGCTGTATCGTTCAGTCCTGGATACTGCTGAGCCTACCAGTGAGGACCGAACTTCAAGCAGAATCAAATTGTGATCCTACTTGGGATGGCCAGATCTCAGAGAGTCCTGGATTGACCACTTCAGTGGAGTCTGCGTCCCTCACCCAGCCCTGTGCAGGACTGTTTTAGCTCCTAAACTGATGAGAAGGGGATGTCAGCATCCCTAGGGCAAAATGCATTCCTACCCTGGTACACTGAATACTAATTTGTTATTGATACAGTTGAAGAGCAATTTGCCTGGACAGCATTGCTACTTTCCTCTCTCCCAACTGTCAAGAACGCCAGAGAGGCATAAAGACACCCCCCACCTCACTCCCAACCCGGGGAGGTCCAGCATACAGTCTGGCAGGGCCTGACCAAATCATCAGCCCCTTGAGGTGGTGTCGCTGGTTACATGGCCTGATACCGGAAATGTAGGGGCTAGGGAAGCGGCATCTCCAACCATGAGCTCATGGTGGGTCCCCTGCTCTGTGCAGCAGTCTTCCGGCAGCTAAATTCTCATTTGTATCCATTTAAGGAAAAGAATTTGTATTCTTTCCCTGTGTCTGTTGGCAACTTGCTGTCAGTCACTATCCCCCTAAGACAACCACCCACCAGCACATCCCTGGAATTCAAATCAACATCAACAATATCATCTACATCTCTGATAGGAGGTTTTGTTTTATTTGTTTCTTTGTTCTAAAAATAGAGTAGAAAATGAGGGAGGAGGCCCGGGAGGAAAGATGTCTTGTTATTTGACTGTTACAATTAGATTCCTGTTAATTTCACCTCTTTTTTCCTTTTCTTTTTTCTTTTCTTCCCCTCTCCCTCTCTCTCTTCTTCCCTGCCTCCTTTCCTTCCCTCCTCCCTCCCAACTTTCCTTCCTCCCCATTCCTTCCCTCCTTCCTTCCTTCCTTCCTTCCCTCCTTCCTTCCTTCCTTCCTTCCTTTCCTTCCTTCTCTCTGCAAGATTGACTTAAGCTGTTGTAGACCTTAAGTATGGGCCTGTCTTCAGTAATATATGCTATTAATTTGCTTCTTCAAGTAGTAAATTATACAACTGGAATGCTGTCTCATCAATTTCTTTTGTACAATGCCCAGCACATGGCTGGATATGTAAAAGAATGTTGGATATGTGTTTTGATTATGAGATGATTTAGAACAAGTCATTTAAGTTTTAAGTTTTGCTGTCTATGAAACAAATCATAAATATTGTGACTAAAATGTTTTAAGGATCTTCCCCATGTTACAGGGTTATTGGTAGTGTTAATTTATGCAGACTACTTGCACACAGGGCCTGGCAGATGCAGGTGACCAATAGAGAACAGTTGTGGGTGTTAGTATTATTACTAATGTGAATTGGAAATGCAGATTAAGCTTTAAAAGATGATAGCTAGGTGTGATGTCTGGTACTGATCTGAGGATGAGGAGACCCTCAGAGGGGACGGTTTGCATGTCTCCTCCAGACCCGGACATGCCCTGGGGGAGAAAATGGCAGTTTATAGTTATAATAATAATTAAAATTAATGGTTTTAACTTGCTAGATATTTAATCGGCCCTTTATCTGCAGCTCACTAAATCTTAACAATAATACTGCAAAGTAGTTATTTTCCCCATTTTAAAAGACTTTTTATGAACAGTTTTAGATTTACAACAGAATTGAGAGGAACAGAGGTTTCCCATATACTGCCTGCCCCACACATGTCTTCCCCAGTTTTCCCCATTTCTTAGTGAGCAAGTGAAGGCTCAGTGGGTTGCCCACGTTCCATAGCTAAGAGGAGATGGAAATGGTCAGTGGGGATCTAGGCCTGTCTACTTGACAGCCCTAGATTTTTCCTTTTCAACTCATTGAACGAAAAGAGGTCCATTCAAGAGTTCTTTACTCAGCACCTCAAAATAAAATATAAAATGACCATAAACGTTCCCTTCTGACTTACACACTGGTACTCTCCAACACTGACTCCTACTCTCCACTCTCGAACAATATTGTTTGAGCATACCAGTGTAAGGCTGGAATGTCAGCCATGCCTAACGCAGAGAAGGAGAGGCATCTTTCCATGCAAAGAGCAGAAAAGCTACAGTTGTAAGATGGCCCACCAGGTAAGCCAATTCCCAGCCCTCTGTCCAGAAACAGCTTTCCTTCAGGAACAGGATTTCTCCCATCATTCCCTTTGGTTCAGTTCTACTAGACCGAAACCTCCTATTTCAGTGCTCTTAAAACTGTATTTTCTTTGGTCAACTAATCTTCAACGAAGCAGGAAAGAACATCCAATGGAAAAAAAAGAAAGTCTCTTCAACAAATGGTGTTGAAAAAGACTGGACAGAAGCATGCAGAAGAATGAAACTGGATGACTTTCTTACACCAGACACAAAAATAAATTCAAAATGGATGAAAGATCTAAATGCGAGGCAGGAAACTATCAAAATCCCGGGGGGGAACACAGGCAGCAACCTCTTTGACATAGGTCGTAGCAACTTCTCACTAGAACATGTCTTCGGAGGCAAGCAAAACAAAAGCAAAAATGAACTGTTAGGACCTCATGAAGATAAAAAGCTTGTGCACAGCCAAGGAAACAATCAACAAAACTAAAGGCAACCTTCAGAATGGAAAAGATATTTGCAGATAACATATCTGATAAAGGGTTAGTATCCAACATCTATGAAGAACTTATCAAACTCAACACCCCAAAAATAAATAATCCAGTTGAGAAATGGGAAGAAGACATTGAATAGACACTTTTCCAAAGAAGACATCCAGATGGCTAATAGACACATGAAAGATGCTCAACATCACTCATCATCAGGGAATACAAATCAAAACCGCAATGAGATACCACCTCACACCTGTCAGAATGGCTAAAATTAACAACATAAGAAACAACAGACATTGGCAAGGATGCAGAGAAAGGGGAACCCTCTTATACTGTTGGTGCAAATGCAAACTGGTGCAGCCACTCTGGAAAACACTACGGAGGTTCCACAAAAAGTTAAAAATAGAGCTACCCTATGACCCAGGGATTGCACTACTAGGTATTTACTCAAAGGATACAAAAATACTGATTTGAAGGGATACAAGCATTCCAGTGTTTATAGCAGCATTATCAACAATAGCCAAATTATGGAAAGAGCCCAAATGTCCACTTACTGATGAATGGATAAAGATGTGGTGTATATATGTACAATGGACTATTACTCAACCATCGAAAAGAATGAAAACAATGAAACTGCGCCTAGATGGCTCAGTCAGTTAAGCATCTGACTTCAGCTCAGGTCATGATCTCACGGTTTGTTGAGTTCGAGCTCTATGTCGGGCTCTGTGCTGACAGCTCAGAGCCTGGAGCCTGCTTCTGATTCTGTCTCCCTATCTCTCTGCTCCTCCCCTGTTCATGCTCTTGTCTCTCTCAAAAATAAATAAAGATTAAACAAAATTTTTTAAAAAGAATGAAATCTTGCCATTTGCAACAACATGGATGGAGCTAGATTATATTATGCTAAGCAAAATAAGTCAGAGAAAGACTACTTTATGATTTCACTTTATGATTTCAATTTAAGAAACAAAACAGATAAACATAGGGGAAAGGAAAAAAGAGAGAGACTCTTAACTATAGAGAATAAACTGAGGGTCGCTAGAGAGGAGGTGGGAGGAGGTGGGCTAAATAGGTGATGGGGATTAAGAAATGCACTTGTTAGGAGCACCAGGTGTTGTATGTAAGTGATGAATCACTAAATTCTACTCCTGAAACTAATATTACGCTATATATTAACTAACTAAAATTTAAAAAGGAACTTGAAACATAAATAAATAATAAAATATAAATTAAAAAAAAAACCTTGTATGGTCTTTTATTACTTGCTCATTAAAATTAAAAAAATAAAAGAAGTGGTCGTAGATCCACATACATAAATTGAATTACTTACAGATAGAAAAACAGTGTTTCTTGTATGCTGGACTTGTCTTCCTAAGTAGATGATAAGTTCATTAAAAGCAGGGACTATGTCTTACTCACCTTTATAACTCATCCCCTTCCCCCCAACACACACACACACACACTCTAACACAGTGCTTAGTACATGGTGGGTGGGTACTCAAAGTATTCTATTAGATAATTAGATCACTAGTGTATTTTACCAGGAAAACTATATACATAAGAAGAAGGATGTTTTTTTGTTTTGTTTTGTTTTGTTTCATTTTGGTCTCTAAGTCCTCAAGCTGTTTTGTTACCTTCCTCTAGGGAATATATATGTTTCAGTCAGGACACACAGAAAGCTAATGTGAAGTGTTTTATGGTCTCCCAAATGTCCTGGTATCTTTGTTCCACAGGAACCCTCGGAGTACTCGTATCTCACTAGTTATCTGCTGTTGAAATAACACTGGCTTTTCACTGATGACAGATTGGTAATATTTTATAACTTCAGCCTTGTTTTTTTATACATTGATTTTGGGTATGTAATCCATGTATGTAAATCAAGATGTTAAGTGCACAAAGAGGTAAACAGAAAAAAATCTCCCTTCCACCCTGTTCCTCAAATTTCCAGTTGCCTTCCTCAATTGCAATCATTGTTACCTACTCTATCACTCCACGGGATGCATATATATGAACAGATACACAGTCCCTCTGTCTCTCTCCCTTGCTCTCTGCTCTCCGACATAGGTATTAGGGAACAGCAATTCATTGCTTCTTTTATTAAGAAGAATTTCTATTCTTCATCTTAGTGAAAGGTTTTTGGAGAGGTGGGGGACCACATATGGTTGAAGTTTATTTAGTACTATTCAAATGACCATTTAATCTCTTAATCTAATGAATTAAACTAATGGATTTTCACATGTAAATTTTCACATGGATTTTCACATGTATTCCTGGGATGAACCGAAATTGATGATATTTTTTTCATATGTTGCTGAGTTTTTAAAAGATTTTTTGTATCTGTGTTCATGAATAAATAGTTTTCCTGTCTTTAATTGTCCTTATGGGGGCTTTCATATCATGGTTATATTTATGACAAAATATTTGCTAAGGACTTTTTCTTTTTTCTTTTTTGTTCTTTTTTTCTTTCTTGATTATCAGAAATAATTTATATGATATTGGAATAAATTATTGCTTGAAAGTTTGGTATAATCCTTTTTTTAAGTTTATTTATTTATTTTGATATATAGAGAGAGAGCAGAAATAGGGAGGGGCAGAGAGAGAAGGGGGAGAGGGGGAGAGAGAGAAAGACAGAGAGAGAGGGAGAAAGAAAATGAATCACGAGCGGGCTCCACACTGTCAGTGCACAGCCTAATACAGGGCTCAAACTCATGAACTGTGGAATCAGGACCTGAGCCGAGATCGTGACTTGGGCTGAAATCGAGAGTCAGATGCTTAACCAACTGAGCCACCCAGGCACCCCTGAAAGTTTGGTATAATTCTTATAAAACTGTCCATGCCTAGAGCTTTCTTTATAAAATATTGTTAACTGACTTAATTTGTAGTTATTCTATAGCTGTTCAGAATTTTAATATTTCATGAGCGAGTTTGAGTAAGCCATATTTTTCTAGAAATTTTTTTATCTACGTTTTCAAATGTTAACATGAGTCTTCATAGTTTTTCTTAATGTATGTATTTAATATATTTTTATCTCTGCTGCATTTTTAGCCATGTCCCCTTTTTCATTCTTAATACTTTTTAATTATGTGCACAGTCTTTTGACTAATTTTTCCAGAGATTTGTCAATTTTATTAATTGTTCCGTAGGATCACCTTTTGGTTTTGTCTTCTCTATAGTTTTTTTTTTTTTTTCAATTTCATTAGTTTTTCTTTTATTCTCATCATCTCACTCCTTCTGGCATTTTTTGTATTTCTTTTTCTTTTTAAAAATAATAACTTGGACATTTCCAGCCATTTCTTTTTTTCATTTTTTGTTAATGTTTATTTATTACTGAGAAACAGAGAGAGACAGAGCTTGAGAATGGGAGGGGCAGAGAGAGTGAGGGGTGGGGGGTGGGGGGGACACAGAATTCGCAGCAGGCTCCATCCAGGCTCTGAGCTGAGCTCAGGCCCACAAACTGCAAGATCATGACCTGAGCCGAAGTCGGACACTCAAACGACTGAGCCACCCAGGTGCCCCAGCCATTTCTTTATTTTTTTTTTTTAATATTAGCATTCAAGACTATCATTTTCCCTCAGAGTTTTGTTTTACTTGCACTTCACAAGTTTTGAAGTGCAGAATTTTCATTTAAGTTAAATTCTCATTATTTTAATATTTCGATAATGACTTATTCTGTTACATCTGAGTTATATAGAAATACATTTTAAAATTCAAAATGTATTTTCATAATTGTTTATATAATTGATTTACTTTTGTGATTGAGTTACACTTTTACAATCTTAAAAATTTTGAGATTTCCTTTAAGGTCCAGTATGGGCTATATTTTTGTAATTATTGCAGATGTGCCTGAAAGCAATACGAGTTCTCTTACTTCGATGTGCAGAATTCTAAACATATTTATGAAATTGAGCTTGCTGAGTAGAGGTTGCTACTAACCTGGAATTAGTTTGATTTAATGCTCTTGACTTGTGCATTCCCTGATGATGCAGATAATGTAAATCTGAACCTCAGGCCCACTTGAAGGCAAGGCTATGGTTAAAAAAAAAAAAGATGATGATGATGATGGCGGCGATGATGGATTTTCTCCTTTCAGCTTTCCACCTGGAGCCATATCCTGTCGCTCCCCTTGTTGAAAGCAAGCCAGTCTTTTTCCTAAGACATCCGCTAAAGACGTGTGTCTCATGACGTGGTCTGTGCTTCGCCTCTCCCCATGTCCAGGCTCAAGGCCAAGCGAACTGTCTGCATTATTCTGCAAATTGTAGAGGTGTTAGTTTTCTTTTCTAGATTTGTCAGTAGGTCAGTTGTTGTTTTGGTGTCCTGTTGGGGTGTTTTGGCTTCTGAATCTCTCTCTTGTTTTTTGTGCAAGGTTTGCAGTGCTAAGCTATATCCGGCTCTTTTGCAGTGGGAGGGCTTTTCCTAATGCTGAGACTTCATGGAAGTGTCTGGTATGGTACCCCACCATCACACCCAAGACTCCCCTTGCTGGGATTTACCCCCTGGCTCCCAAATTGCCAAAGCTAATAGCCCCTTTTCTGCCCTTACTTCCCATCGCTTCTTTGCAACATTGAATGTGGTTGTTACTCCCTTTGTCTTGAAGTGCTTTCTTCTCTGGAGTTTTTGCTTACTATTCTAGAGACTCATCACCAGATTCTTTGCTGGCTCTTGCTCCTTTATTCAGCCTCTCATTCTTGAAGTAGTATAGGGTCTGGTCCTAGGCCACCTTCTTTTCTCCATCTATACTCTCTCCCTAACTTATCTCACCCATTCCATAGATTTGAACAGCCCTTGAATGCTCATGGGATCCAAATCCCAATTGTCATCCTTGACCTTTCCCCTGAGCCCCAGTCCTGTGTAGCTAGCTGCCTGCTTAACATACTACGTCTCTGTCTTACAGCATTTCAAACTCAACATGTCTTAAGCCATTTGGGATTCGGCCCACAAATGCATTTATTGCCTCATCTTCCCAAGGCTCTCCCAAGACCCAGGAGTCAACTGAATTCTTCCCTCAACCCTATGTTGACATCACTTCTCAAATGTATCTCAAATCTGCCCACTTCCATCTCTCCCCACTGTTGCTACCCCAGCCTAATATCTATCACCTCTTTCTTGGACTACTAGTCTCTACAATTTCATGACTGGGTGCTTTACTTCATTTTCCTAAAACTTCTCAATATCTTCTCACTGAGTTAAAATACAATACAGATTTTATTCCACATACTCTAGTTTGCTGGCTAGACCTTTGCCCTCTTAGCTCCTAATACTCGTTCCAGCATTAAGCACTATGCACTTGTTGCCTTTCCCTCTGGAATGCTCTCTTTCTGGATTTTCATGTGGCTGCACCTTCTTACCTTCAGATGTGAGCTCACATGCCATCTTCTCAGAGAGACCCTCCTTGATTATCTTATTCAAACTAGCACTTCCCCTATTTCCTCCAAACCCCAGTTACATTCATCTGTGTGATGTTGCTTGTTTTCTTCTAGCACTTACCACACTGAAATAATCCATTTGCTTATTTATTTATTTTATGGCTTTCCTCACCAGACTGTAGCTTCAGGAGAGTAGGACTCTGCGTGAATCACTGTTGGCACACCGTACACACTAAATAAATATGTGTTAAATGAGTTGTTACGTTGAGTCCCTGAAAATAACCATGTGACATATAGGAAGGCTTCCCCTTTCAGACCCACTTCTTCTCCCAGACGGAGACATGTAGCTACATCATGGAAGCTCAGAAGGCTTGACCTTTATAGCCCATTATAATGATTCTCTTTCCTGCCTTCAATCATCCAGCAATCACTTGATAGTCCAATAAGAAAAGTCAAATCTGGCCTAACAACCTAGTCTTCCTTTTTATTCAGTGGACATTTTTGGGGATTATTTTTGACAGTCTTCCCTTGTAATCAGGAATCTATCTTGTTTATTATTATACTTCCCATGCTTAGAACAGTGTCTGGCATGTGACAGGAATTCAGTAAGTGTTTGTTGAATAAATGGATGCATCTTAGTTCTTAGAATTCCTCAGTGTAAGATCTCTCCTTAGGTGGTGGAGTTATTTCTGCCTCCTGAGTCGGCTCTGTCCATGGTTCTTACTGGCCTATGCCCCTAGTCTACCACTACTGGACAGCCCTTCCCAAAACCCCTTCAAAATGGTACCTATCTTTAAAGGCCCATTCAAAACACCTCCTTCATGAAAAATTTCCTCAATCAAAATCAGAACGAAATCTGCACCCTTTGAACACCCACTGCATTCATCATATATGTCCTTTATATCCTTTATATATTTTTCATCTTTGCATTTACGAGTTAAATGTCTACAGGATTAACTATTTCCTGTATCTTTGACTTCAAACTCTTCCAGAGAGGGTTGTGTGTCCTTCCTTTGTCAAAAACTCACCCCAAATCCTATGTGTATGTGTAGGATACATTTTATTTTATTTTTATTTTTAAAATTTTATTTTAATTCTAGTATAGTTAACATAAAGTGTTATATTAGTTTCAGGTGTGTAATATAGTGATTCAACACTTCCATACATCACCCAGTGCTCATCACAACAAGTACCCTGCTTAATCCCCATTACTTATTTAACCCCTCTCCTACACCTCTGTCTGGTAACCATCAGGTGTTTCCTGTAGTTAAGAGTCTGTTTCTTGGGCGGCAGGGGGGTGCCTGGGTGGCTCAGTCAGTTAAGCGTCCAACTCCTGGTTTTGGCTCAGGTCGTGGTCTCATGTTCGTGAGTTGGAGCCCCACATTAGGCTCTTTGCTGATGGTGTGGAGCCTGCCTGGAATTCTCTCTCTCTTTCTCTGCCCCTCCCCTGCTTGTGTTCTCTCTCTCTCTCTCAAAATAAATAAATACACTTAAAAATTTTTTTAAAAGAGTCTGTTTCTTGGTTTGTCTGTTTTCTTTTTCTTTGCTCATTTTTTTCTTAAATTCCACATATGAGTGAAATCATATGGTATTTGTCTTTCTCTGACTTATTTTGCTTAGCATTATAGTCTCTAGTTCCATCCATGTCATTGCAAATGGCAGAATTGCATTCTTTTTTATAGCTGAATAATATTCCTTTATATATATATGAAACCTCTTCATTACTCATTCATCTATTGATGGACACTTGGCCTACTTCCATAATTTGGCTACTGTAAATAATACTGCTATAAATATAGGGGTGCATGTATCCTTTTGAATTAGTGTTTTTGTATTTGGGGGATAAATACCCAGGAGTGCAATTACCGGATCATAGGGTAGTTCTATGAGAGTAAGTTTTAACTTTTTGAGGAACCTCCATATCGTTCTCCACAGTGGCTGCACCAGTTTGCATTCCCACAAACAGTGCAAGAGTGTTTCCGTCCTCTCCAACTTTTTAAATAAGTGAATGAATAAACAAAATAAAGGCACTCTAGTGAAGTGAATAATGGACTTTCAACAAACTAGTGCCCAATTTTAGATACGCTGCGAACTTTACGGAGGATGTTACTAGAATTAAGATAGCATCTCTACCTGACAGTTTCCATTTTTTATGACACAACTCATCTGTCACATCCTCCATATCATTCATCCATCCTTCCAACTAGTCATATAATAATATTAGTTACCATTCATTTAAGAACCTCTGTACTCTTACAGAAGTATAGAAGTATAGTATAGAAGAAGTATAAAACTGATCCGTTTTATAGATAAAGAAATTGGGTCTCAGAGGGGGTAAGCTCATATTCCAAAGGGGTAATAGAAACTACACAAATAATTTCAAAACTGTGTGTGTATTGAACAGAGAAATGTATGGGCTACCCTAAGGACAGTGAAGCTAATGCACCCAACTCTGCCTATCATTCGGGAAGGTAGTGTGGTCAGAGATGATTCACAGATAAAAGCAACCTCAACTGAACTTTGATGAATGAATGAAGATTACTGAGAGAAGTGAAGAAGCCAAGGAAGTAACACATACAGATTAGCGGCCTGACATGAGAGAAAACAGTTTCATTGTAGTGACGAGGGCTAAAGCTTACAGCACCCATCACTGCAAATTCTTCTAACACAAACACCACACCATATTGTAAATGTGAGTTCAGGAGTCAGTGCCAATTACTAGAAACTGTTCTCTTCACTTGCATAGATGCACCTTTGTGCTGGGTACAAATTTAGTGCCTGACACTAAGCTTACCTTGCCTAACTTCGGGACACTTAGATGGCTACCGAGACTGCTGGCTGGCTGGCTGATTTCTGGCTTGGCCCTCTTTAGGGCATCTCCCTGTAAGTAAGCACAGGACTCTCTGTAGCAGCCACAGGGTGATTTGGACAGGAAGAAAGAAGTTATCAAACATGTAGAAAAACCGGGCCAGTTGTGAGTCCTTGCAAAAAGCACAGCCAGTTACCATGTTGTGTAGGATGCCTCTGCCCTTGAAAAGCCTCATTTCCTCATCCAAGCCTCTGTGTCATGAAATAATAGTAATAATACTTAGATTGAGAAATAACAAAATGTGATTAGGAAATCACTTTGAAATACCTGAATTGGAAGATGCTACGTAGAATAAAATATGCTTGTCCTATGATAAGCAGAGAATCCAAAATACCCAGCTTCACTAATTAAAGTATCTTTCTATTTTCTAATTCCTTTCCTTTCTAACTGCAGGGGTGACTGCTGGCACAATCTGCCCTCCTCTGCCAACTTCTGAACAAAGTCAAGAAATCAACATTATAATCATGCATTGTTTCCATAGCAAAGGATCCCACAGCTCTGAGCAAAACAGCACTTTCTAGATCTTGCCAGAGTGCATGTGGCAAAGAAAGATTAATTAGCCTCTCACTAATTGACAGTATTTCCCTCCACATCTGCTTGGGCCTGATGTGAGTTTAAATGTCTCTATTTAAGTGCCTAAAGCTGATTGAACATGTATAAAATTTAAAATCCATTTCTAAACCTGAGAGATGCCTGGGACCTGAATGCCCTCTCTTTCAATAGTAGGGATGTCTGAAAAAGGCTTGGGGGAGGCGTTGGTGAATCCTGAGAGGCAACAGAGACTAGTGGGGTAAGACGTTGGGAACGGACAGAAATGGAGTAGGAGTTATGAGGTAAGACTCTGGCTGGCAAACCACACCACCTCTTTGCATTTTTCTTCTTGCTCAGGTGTTAGATAGGACCAGTGGTTTTCTACCTGTGTTTCTCAGGGTCCAGGAAGTTCCAGAGTCTCCTTAGGGATCTCCTAGACTCTAGAGCATAGCTGTTCAATTGAACTTCTATTCAACAGAACTTTCTGCTATGATGGAAATGTTGTACATCCATGCTATCTAATTGGTAGTCACTCATCCCTAGGGGCTGTGGGGTGTTTGACATGTGGCTAGAGTGACTGAGAAACTGAATTTTAAATTTTATTTAATTAACTTAAACTTAAATAGCTCCATGTGGCGAGTGGCTGCCATATTGGGCCATGCAACTCTAAAGGGTCCGAGTTGGGGTCTAAGGAGACGGGGTCCAGAACTTGCCCTGCTCCTGCTTCAGTCAGAACATGTCTGTCTTCCTCTGTTTTCAGTAAGGTGCTTCCAGAACGGTTTCCTGAAACAAAGGGTTTCATAGCTAAAGAGCATTTGAAAACCACTAGACTAAATAATTTCCAAGGCTCCTAAATTTTGAAAGCTCTTAATCCAATGGTCTTAATTTCCTTTGTCGGTGGCAAAGACCAAACACTCTCCTGGGTCTGGAGGAAAGATGAGGCAGGCTACCCTATTGTCACTCCCCATTTTGCCTGACATGGGGAAGGTGATAATGCAACTGATGTGGCCTCTAAACTGAAGAACATCTTAGATCTTTCGACAGGGCAAAGGTCCTTCATGATATTCTCATCTCCTCCATCCAACTTGCTCCCCAGGGGCTGCTCATGGCTCTCTGCGGCTTTTGCTGGACCTACAGACTCAGACCGTGGAGAGAAAAAGGATCTAGAGGCCAGAGAAGTTCTGCACGAAGTTAACTTTCTCAGCCTCTTAAGTTTCTCTTCTCATATAGCTGGGAAGGAGGGGTCCAGGGTTTCCCAAGTAAAACATGTCCAGAGCTCTCTCAAGCCGTCCAGGAGGCCCACTGCCATTAGCATGGGTTTGGGTGACTGTCGCTCCTGGATTCGGGGCTGGGCTGCTCATGGAGTGCTGTGTGCGCCTGTACTTGGGGAAGGTGATCAAAGCAGAGACTATGAGGACATGTACATGGTGGGGTTTTGGGTGACGCTGTCAAGGTGTGAGCCCTGAGATAGGAGGTCAAAAGGTCACCATCTACGCAGGAGGAATCTCACCTGAATTTTTTGAGTACTTCTGTGAGATGAGCAAAAAATGAAGCCCAGAGCATTTCGCATTTCGGAGCACACTTCACAACAGCAAACCTCACAACACAGAGTTTACCTCACAGAAGCTGCCCGTATCTCCCTCTCAGAGGGAAGGGAGGGAAAGATTATATAGTTCCTAGAGCAGTCATGTGGTGAGGGGCTGTAAGAAAGGAAGGTTGAGCTCCCTCATAGAGTTCACCCAGTTCCTTCAATTACACTTCCCCAGACTCCCTTTGAAGCTGGTAGGTCATTACCAGTAACCTTCCAGAAACCTTTTGTAAGAGGAGACGGCTGTGCCTCGCCATCTTCCTCAACCACACTAAAACAAACCGTGGTGCCTGTTGAAGTCAATACTGGCTGGAACTGAAGAATATGATTGAGAGAACCATAACGTTGTCCATTTTCTTCCAGCCCCACACTCCCACTCAGAGCAACTGTGGACGGGAGGCTTGCCTTTTGCCATGTGCTTCGGTGAGGACTTTGTGAAAGCACAGAGTGTGGCATTTTGAGGAGGGCTTGCCCCGGGAGTGTCATCTGCTATAATTTTTCTTAGCTTTATCACATCGCTGGCGGTCTCTTCTTACGGGTCTAACGTGTTAAATCGCTTTCACCAAGAAAACTCATTATTCAAACACTGATTTTAAGATACTATGATATAATCACAAACATCTACCCTTCCTTCTCTCCACCCCTCTGGGCTTCCGTCATCCAGCAGAGTCACCTACATTAAATAGACACACGCATCAAACAGACACCCTTCTCATGCCCCTTGTTTCAGCAATGTGGATGTACTTTGCATCCTGTAACACAGCGAGAGAAACTTCAAGACGTGCAAACTACCCTGTTGTTTGGTTTGAAAGAGCATCTGTAGCCTTGCCGACTGGTTTTCTACTTCTTTTATCCACCCACCAGTCACAAAGGGCTGTGGTGAATTCCCCTAGGATTCCTTTGGAAATAAACTCGGTCAGAAGACCATCCCCCTCTGCCATCGATACGAGGAACTAACCTTGTAGAGATTTCTATCAAGATTCTTCCCCAAAAGCAGTTGCCTCCAGTTGAGTGACTGTACCCCTCAACTACTGGGGTGAGTTGTTAGCACGCCCCTTGTTCAGGGTGTGTCACCACTGAACTTGAGTCTCCAAAGTAACAGCAACATTTCTTCATTTGGGTAACAAGTTATTTCCAGAAAACTACAGCAAATGCTGTGATGTCATTTTAAAAGAAGTCTTCAGGAGGCAGTGGGTTCGATAACAAGGCTGCTCCTGCCCACCCCCCCCCCCCTTCAGCCTGTGAGTATCTCATGCCTCATTCACCATTCTATCTCCCATGCCCTGCACAGGCCCTGGCTCGTGAATGAGCAAATGAATGAATGAGTGAATGCATCAATGAATGAATGAAGCTGAGCTTAGACAACAAGTAAGGCAACATTTTCAGAGTAGAGTTTGGAAACATAATTAGCATAGCTCCTTCTCCCCCTTATCGTTAGGTTTTGGCCCGGGTCACATTTGAACTATTCAGAATTTCTTCTTGGAATGGGCTTCTCAAGCACAATAAAACAGGCATATTTTGTCTATGGTGCCCCACCCCTGTACTTAGCAGCCCCATGCTTTATGCTTATTCTTGAAGAGCTGGATGATGCTGTTTTCTGTCTAGAAGGAGGTAGCTGAGAAGGCCGTGTTGTGAGCCAGCGTCTCTCTCTCTCTCTCTCTCCACAGAGGGAACACATATAGGCTCCTTTGCTCAGTAGCTGTTCTGACTACCTTGCGGTGCTCCTGTTGATGGCTCAGTTCTAGGGGCCAGGCTTCTGACGGAGATAGGCACAGTTAGGCTGCCGATCTCCATCTGCAAATAGCTGTGCTGCCCTGTAGAAGCTGGATGTCAGCAGGTTAATCTCAACCCTGTTTGAAACCCCACAGGCCAAATCAAGGGCGGTGTATTCCACCTTAATTCTCAGTTCACTCTTTCTCAAGGATGCAGGACAGTTGCCCATTCTACCAAGAAAAGATATTAGACTGTGTAGGGGCCAAGGCCAGACTGCCCCAAAGTGGGCTCCCTTGTCACACTGAGTATTTTAAACACAAGTTACTTAAGAGACAGCCTGTGCAAGGAGGACACTCAGATCTTCCTCTGTCCTCCAGCAGGCAGGAAATAAATCTCCTACGTGAAAGGTACCCTCCCTGTACCAGGAAGTAAAGAGACATCCTTATTACCAGAGATAGGACATTTAAAACCAAGAATGCTATATAAACAACCCTTGCTACTTTTTTCTAAGTTACGACCCCAGCCCAAATTCTGTTTAGAATTCCTTACCAATCAAAGCTCCCAATGTTAACTTTGGTCTCATCAATTCCTCACAGATCTGTTGTCTTATTTGTCCAAAAGGCATAAAAACTGTCTGCTTTGGTAATTTCCTTAGGTCTCAGTTTCATTATTGGGGCTCCATGTGCACATAATAAAAACTTGAGTTTTTATTCCTGTTCATCTGTCTCATGGAAATTTCTTAGTCCAGCTGGAAGACCTTGAAGGGTAGAGGAAGAATTTTTCCTTCCCTTCAACTAATTTTAAGTCAAAATCTCTGCCAGAGCTTTCAAACGCCTTTTGGAAATAATTACAAGTCAAGTCCGGGGTCACCCTTTAGAGACTTTCTTTTGTAGTGTGAATATCTCTTGATTATGGGCTGTAGCCAGATGATTTTTCATCCTGTGGAGCTGAGTCACAATTAGGTGAAAGCAATTTAGAACTAACGGGTCCACATGGCTCATTACTTTTTCCTATGCCATAACCTCTGGTTTAATAAATCCAACTCACAGGGTAGGAGTTACTTCTGAGAAAAGACTGCACCTGCTGTTGGACTAGGAACACCCCTTTCTGTCCCTTACTCACTGGAGCACTCTTCTGCCTTCAAACTACACAAATAAACTCCTCAGAATCATCTCCTAGGATTTACTGAAATGATAAAAGTGGAAGCAATTGCGATTTTAAAATGAAAGGAGAAATCTCAGGGTTGAAAAATGGAAAATTTCTTTTTTTTCCAGTTCCATAAAATTGCCTATATCCTCCCAGGACTCAACAGAGGATCTTGCTTGATACCTGCCTAGAGTCACATGAAATTTATTTTCCCATTGTTCACGAGGAAGTGATGAATGGCGAGACAGAAAGTCACCACTCAGGAAGTCTATTCTTGATGACTTTGACCTGCTTTTCCGAAAATGGACTCAGAGGAGTAAGTCTCATTCACAGTGCCTGAGAGGGAAAGCAAGTTAGCCTGATGATTGCAACCTAAAGGATTTGAGAGAGGGCGGCTTCATGACCAGAAGCACAGCTAGGAATTTGGATTGAATCCGAAGAAAAAGTTAGTTAAGCAGTGGGACATACAATTAAAAACACAAAACAAAACAAACCCAGCAAGCATGTGCAAGGAAAACTGGTTAGCAAGACAATGTGATGGTGCATGGGTGATGATGTAAATCCAGGCTGAAGAGCCTCCTCATACAAGTCTGTGAGACAATTAGGATAGAGGCTCACAATCGAGAAAGGAAAAGAGCTGTAACAACTTGTAATTAAGAGAAACCAAGCTGCTTGGTTTGTTATGCTTGGTTTGGGCTGTGGTTTGTTATTTTAACACTCACCACCACAGCATATGTTTTTCTATTTTGCCAAATGCCATCCCACCGATAAGATGCATGTTGTTTATTTTCAAAGGAGCCCATTGCTTGCCTTTTCCGTGGATGCAACACTTCCTTTTATGATTATTCAGCTTGCTTGGGATATGTGCAAATGTGAACAAAACTATCATAATACTTCCAAAGGCTTGACTGCCTCACTGGGCACCCCATTTGTTATAGGATGTGCCCTCAGCCATCCTTCTCATGTAGATTGTTCCCCCAGTGAACTCCTGCTCCATTTTTTCCATTTCTCCATCCATGGTGGGGGGTAAGCAAACTACCAAGGGTGCTAGCCATCACTCTTGTACTGCACGAGGAGAAACGGGGAGGCAAGGGGAGTCTACAGGGAGCCCCAACAAATTAGCACATAATGTAATAAAATCTGGAGTTGAGTGTCACAGCCAGAAGGAACTTCAGCAATTCAGAAGAGAGGGTCACTAAGACTAAAATTGACCAAGAATTGCTTCCTGGGATAAATGGAGGCAGCAGGGCACAGTGAGATTAAATGTATGATTTTGGAGCACGCTAGATGATGCTAATGAGTTATTCAGAGTCTCTAAGCTTTGGTTCTCTCACTAATTGTAAAAACAGGGAAAATGATACCCACTCCACCATGTACTAAGGATGAAATTAAATAACATGTAATATGATCAGCACTTTGTTTGGCACATGGTACTTACTCTAGAAAGAGGATGATTATTCTTATAGAACTTTAGCTGGACCTAGAAATTTAAGTAAGATTAGAATACATGGATGGAGAAAGGATCATATTCCAAGCAGAAAGCTTGGAGGAAATACAGTACACGTTTCTAAAACATCCATATGCTCAATTCTTACCTATGTATATGGGTAAGAATTATTACAAATGAAAAAAATATCTTTAATCTTAACTAAAATGTATTTTAATATGATTTTATATTTATTAGAAAGTTGCAAAGATATTAGAGAGGTTCCTGTATAACCTTTATCCAGCTAAAGCTGCAATGGCAATCATATTGCAATATATATCAAATCAATACATTGTATACCTTAAACTTACACATTACTATATGTCAAATATATTTCAATTTAAAAAAAGAAAGAAAGAAAGAAAGAAGGGGCTACTGGGTGGCTCAGTTGGTTGCGTGTCCAACTCTTTATTTCAGCTCAGGTCATGATCTCATGGTTCGTGGGTTTCATCCCCATGAAATGTGCTTGGGATTCTCTCTCTCTCTCTCTCTCTCTCTCTCTCTCTCTCTCTCTCAATCTCTCTATTAAAAAAAACATGTTTTTAAAAAAAGAAATAAAGAAAACATCAGACAAACACAAATTGAGGGGCATTCTACGGACTACCTGACCAATACTCCTGAGAACCATCAAAGTAATGACAAAGACAGAAACACCTTTCTAGTGGTCGATGATGGGGGCAGCAAGATACAGCCTGTCTCTGTAGTGCTGAAATGGTCCCTGCATAAATCTGTGACAAGGGCTGGTTGGGTGAGTTAAGGGTAGGAGGTGTTGGAGAAGAAGTAAATTAATTAAACACATTTATTATATTATCTTAAACCATGCCCACACTAAATCATTATAATAATGTGCAAAATTGGCACGCAAGAATAGAAACTGTGGTGCTTCCCCCTATTCATTGAACCCCAAAGATAAATGCCTCCTTGGTCATGTTACCTAAATGTGACAAAACCAAGAAGATTCCTACATACATAGATGAATGTGTTCTATTTCTGAGGAAAAATCTTAGCATTTCTTGAGAAAACTACCCGGTCCTTGTTAAATCATTTCTTCGTTCATTATTTTAATTAAAACATCTACTGATTATTTACTATATGCCAAACGTGTGCTTGAAATATAGTAGTAAAAACACCATGCTTCTTCCTTCACCTATTTTAGAGTCTAATTGGCTACGACATAAGTTAAATAATTACACAAAATGTAAATTTATGAATTGTGAAAGAACCCATGCCAGACAAATGACATGGAGGGCTAAGAACACGTGTAGGGTTTGACTTGGTCACGGAGGTGAGGAAGAACATTTGAGAGGAAATGACTTTTGGGTAGAGATCTGAAGGATGCAGAGGCAGGAGGGCACAGGGATGGTCCAAGAAACTGAAAGATGGCCACGGTCAGGGTGGCAGACGCCAAGGGAATAAGGGCTGTGAGATGAAGCTAAAGCACGGGGACTAGTGTGGAAGCCTCGCAACTTTCCTAAAAGCAACGGGAAGCCAATGGGAAGTACTTTAAGATCTCCCAGCGTGGTGGGAAGAACGAATTGAAGAGGAGACTAACAATGTGGAAACCAAAGTTTCACGAGTCCTGGGGAGCAATGATGGCAGCCTGACAGAAGGTGAGAGTGCTGATGATCAGAGATGAGGAGACTTGATGTTTGGGAGGTAAAATCGGAAAGGCCTAAGGGTAGACAGGCTGTTGGAGGTGAACAGGAAGGTGGCAAGACAAACAAATGGGACAAATGAGGTCAAAGACCTGAGAAACTGGTAAGAAACCTTGGGGCAACAGGTGGCACGAGATTTTTCCTTGGGGACAATGGAGAAAAGCAAGGAAGGGGAATCTGTCACTTAAAGGGAGTTTATTGGCTTTCTCTGCCAAAAGGTGGTGTTTTGAGAGTGCCGGAATGTCCCGGAGACTAAGAGGATACTGGGGCCTGTCCACCGGTAATGTAGGGAGAGTGATCTTGGAAGTGGGCATCACGCATGACTGACTGAAATCAGTGTAGCTCTGGTTTGGGGTCAGAGTAAGAAGTGCACTGCAAAAGACCTCAGGCAATAAATAAATCAGTAGATGAGCTTGGCAGAATTGAATGTATCTTTCACTGACGTTCGTGTGTGGGTGTGGGTGACATCCTAGAAGTCTGGTGACATAGATTCATAAAGGCTCGGTTCAGCCCTGTTTCCATCCCCTGCTTATTTATTTTCCTCTGAGCTGGAATAAAGTCATGAAAAAGAGCCAAGGACTCACTCCCAGAGTTTTTCTGCTCCTTAATTGATAAAAGTTGGCTTGCCTTTTCTCCTCGACAGTTTCCAGAGGAATCGCATCATCAAGCAGATGAGAGACCTGCTGCTTCTTCACCCCATGCCTGTGGCCATGGGAGGCAAGGGCACCAGAAACAGAGGCTGTGAGAGCTGATGCCCCTGCCATACAGGAAGCAGGGCCAGGTTAGGAGGCTTGCGGCAAATCATTTGGGAAGAACAGGTTCATCTCCCTCGTCCATCCTCCAAAGGAGACTCAAGAACCCCGGTGTTGGATTTGGGGGGCCTCAAATTCCCAGAAAACCCCATGTAAAGAGACTGATAGGAGGCCAGGTCTCTGGAGGCACAGCTTATATGTGTACGAAGTGTTATTCTTCCAAGACTGGCCTCTCCCCTTCAGCTGCATATCTTAGAACTCCTTGCCATCCTTCATTTTGAGTATTTCTAGTCACTCTTGGCATTCTCTTTCCTCAGGCAGAACCACGAGACTCACATAGGTACACATTTATTTAAAAATCCACATGATCAGGGGCGCCTGGGTGGCTTAGTCAGTTGAGCGTCCGACTTCAGCTCAGGTCAAGGTCTCACAGTTCATGAGTTCGAGCCCCATGTTGGGCTCTGTGCTTACAGCTCAGAGCCTGGAGCCTGCCTCAGATTCTGTCTCTCTCTCTGGTCCTCCCCCCACTCACACTTTGTCTCTTTCTCTCAAAACTAAATAAACATTCAAAAAATTAACATTTTAAAAAAATCCACATGATCAGAAATGTAAATTAAAACAGCACTGAAATGTTCTTTGCCAATCAAATTAGCAGAGTTTTTTTTTTTTTATGTTAATATTCAACGTTATCAAGTTTCTAAGGAAACGGGTACTGTCTTACACTCCTGGCAGGGATAAAAATAGCTCAACCTTTCTGGAAAGTAATAGAGCAATTTTATCCTGCATCTCAAAAATACGCATATCATTTGACCTGACAGGTACACACTAGGGGTCTATGCCGAGTCTCTCAATTTAATCCTTACAGTCATTTTGTGAGGTGGTTACTAAGACATTGTAAGCATTGCTGTCTTCGATCACCAGTGGAAAAACTGAACCTCAAAAAGGGCAAATAACTTGTTAAGGTTACGTGGCAAATACGTAGCCAGAAAGGGACTCAAATGCAGGTCTCAAATGGGACCCTTAAGTACCAAATGCTGTGAAAGGCTGTGTTCTTACACTTAAGAATTTTCATCAAAGCCTTACTTATTATAAAAAATAGGGGGGAACTGCAAGCCACCTGAATACCCAACAATAAAGAACTGAGTAGAAAAATTATAGTGTCACCATTCAGTGCAAACTGTATCTTTTTTTTTTTTCAAAATGACACTGTAGAAGAAGATCTAATGATGTAGAAATACGGTCATAATACACAATTTAGTGTACCGCATAATGTAGAGTATAATCTCAACCTTCTAAGAATAACTGCATGTATATGCATCGAAGAACATCAGAAGGATATATATTAAAAGCATATAGTTAATCTTATACTGCTGGAATTTGGAGGCTGCTGCCTTCTTCATTCTCGTCTGCATTCTCTATGGTGTACATGTATTTCTTCCGCAGAAAAACATCGCTAAAAAAGATTTATAAGTCCGTGGTTCTCTCTCTTTAGCCTGGATGGATTCTGTAATAATAAATAACAGCATCCACTTATCAAAGCATCTGCTACCTGCCTGGCAAGTAGGCTATTAGGGGACAGTTCACTTACTTGTTGCTGCTAACACCCTGTTGAGCCCATGTTACAAATAAAAGAGCTGGGGTTAGAGATATTACATAGCTTGCCCAAGATCACACAGCTAACCAAGGATTCTAGCCTTCTGTCTCATTCCCGAGCCTCATAGTGCAGTGGTTGAGAGCAAGCGTCTAAAGCCAGTGGGCTTGGGTTCAGATGGTGCCTGAGCTACTTGCTAACTTGGCACTTCAGCCGCCTCTCAGGTCAATTTGGATAATAATGGTGTCTACTATACCATGATGAGGACTAAACGAGTTAATTATGTGGGGTGCTTAGAACAACATGTGGCGCGTGGCACCCTGAAGTACTAGTATTAGGACATGGGCTAATTAGGACTAGTGGGTGCTGGGTGGGGGGAGCCGTGGAGTGGTTGAAGGAACATGGAACCAAATACACCTGGACCTGCCATCGGTTCTGGCCACTTCACTGGGTGACCTTGATGAGCTACCTGATCTCTCCGTGCCTCTATTTCATCATCTCTTGTGCGGAGTGCCCCATTCATGGTCACTGCTAAGGAGGACACGGTCCCCGTCATTCCAGCCCCCCATCCCTACTTCTCTCCCATGCAGCGTGATGCGGTCTCTGGGTAGGAAGCCACTCTTTTGCTCAGGCTGCAGCCCTGGACCCCAGTGAAGGGCTCCCACTGAGCTCCATCTGGAAAACCTTGTATACAATGATACACGCACTGTGTTCCTGATCTTTTTCAGGAGAGGGATTCTGTTCTGATTCTGAAGCAGGAAAAGAAGTTCACCAAGTCATCACCTTTCTGCTTTACGTCCATAACAACAACAACAACAACAACAACAACAGCTTTGCCAGAAACGAGGAGCCCTGAAATGGTTTGCCTCTGTTAATGGTACAAAAAAAAAAAAAAAAAAAAAATTTCCATCTGCTTGCCATTTAGCACCGGAGTCTGGAAGTACTACAAATCCCAGAGCAGTGGCAGAGATGGAGGAAGCTGTGTAATGGCTGCAAGCGTGTGTGACTGGATGCAGCATGGGAAAATAAACACCGGTTGCTGTTACGGTATCTGTGCTTTCCCTGGTGGGGGGGTGGCAAGAGAAGGGGAGACGAATGATGTTGTATTCCAGGGAGCCACAGTATTCCAGGGAGACTCAATGTTATTATTTTTTCTTTTAAAGTTAGAAGACTGCTGGGGCGCCTGGGTGGCTCAGTCGGTTGAGTGACTTAGGCTCAGGTCATGATCTCACGGTTTGTGAGTTCGAGCCCCGCATCGGGCTCTGTGCTGGAAGCTCAGAGCCTGGAGCCTGCTTCGGATTCTGTGTCTCCTCCTCTCTCTGCCCCTCCCCATCTCACACCCTGTCTGTCTGTCTGTCTGTCTGTCTCTCTCTCTCTCTCTCTCAAAAATAAACATTAAAAAAAATTTTAAATTAGAAGACTGTAACGCTTACTCCCTTCCCAGCCCACAGTTCCCTGTGTGCTTTCTGTCAACCGTGCCAAGATACACATTTTTCTTGTTCCCTAGCCCACTCGGAAGATGTGATTTGGAGTGGCACTAAACAAACAACTGTGATTCCAGCACTCAGTCCTGGGAGCACTCAGTCCTGGGAGCATAGCTCTAGAGGGGAGTACCTAGAGGGATGTGGCCTGGTCCAAGATCATCCCTGCCTGGAATGGCTCTGGAGAGGTCATCTCTACTCCCTATATCTGGTTTACTGGGGTCAGTGGGGGGCCCAGCTCAGCATGGACTATACCGTCAGTCTGTTGGGAGCAGAGTGGCCCAAATCCACCCCCATTAAGGCTGACCTGAGGTTGAGTAAGTTCTCATGGAGAAGGAAGGCCCTGGCTGAGGGCCATACACAGACCTCTTCTTCCATCCCAAGGCCCAGTTGGAACCATTTTCTTAAGACATGGCTTCGGAGAAGATCAACGGCCTAGAGTGTGGAAGTAATCACCCCGGGGGCCTCAATAAGAAAAGATTGCTGAACTAAAGGTGGATGCCTCAGCCAAAGGCATCTTGAGTAAGAGCAAACCAGAGATGTTCTAAGGCAAGTGTTTGCAAACTCAGGCTTGCAGGCCATACTCAGTCTACTGACTGCTTTTTTGAGCTAGGAATAATTTTCACTTTTTTAAACAGTTCTGAAAAACATTAAAAGAATAACAATATTTTGTGAGACATGAAAACTGTATGAAACTCGAATATCAGCACCCATAAGTAAGATTTTATTAGAACACAGTTGTGCTCATTCGTTTACGTATTGTCTGTGGCTGCTTTCATGTTATAATAGCAGAGCTGAATGGCCGCAACAGAGACCATCAGGCTCGCCAAGTCTGAATTATTTCCTCTCTGGCACTTTACAGAAAAAGTTTGCTGACCTGTGCTCTAGGCCTGTAGCTTTCAAACGCTGGTGTACGTTAGAAATCACCGAGAGGGCTTGTTAAAACATCACAAGCCCTGTCTCCAGAGTTTCTGCTTCAGTAGGTCTGAGGTAGAATCTAAAACTGCATTTCTAATAAATTCCCAGGAGCTGCTGGTGCTGCCGGCCCATCGTGCACGCTTCGAGAACCAGCGTCCAAGAGACACAGGGACTGTGATGGTCCACGGGATGGAGAAGGTAAAAAGAAGACGAGAGGGAACACCCGTAGGACAGTAGGCTCCAGGGGAATAGTCAACCTGGAAAGGTAGGTAAGGGGATTTTCCAGGGAATGAACATGTACTTGAGTATCCTCAGCAGGCACACACATGAAAACAGCAGATGGCGAGAAAAACTTGAGATCTACAGCTTTAATGGAAAAAGGGATGCTGCTTTGATGAAAAAAGTGTGGGCGGAAGGAGTTGAATTCCCTTCCTTTCATATCTCTCTCCCAGTGATATGAAAGGGCTGATTAGGGAAGGACCCACTTGCAACATGAAGAAGTTGGTCCTTAACCCTTCGGGGTAAGGTTATTTACATCCCTTCAAAATTCCTTACACCTCTCCCAAAAAAAGACCAGTTATTCCTTTTGGTCACCTACTGCTGCATAGAAAATCATCCCGAAACTTCTGGCTTAAGGTTTTTTTTTTGCCCAGGATTCAGTAACTGGCCAGGGTTCAGCTGGGCAGCTCCCCTGTTGGTCCTTTCAATGGCTGCTTGGCTACACTGAGTCACTAGGTCTAGAAGGATGCTGGATAGCTGGGATCTCAGGACGTCTCTCTCTTCTCATGACCTCTCTCCGCGGCTTCTCCAGGTGGTCTCTCCAGCAGAGCTCCCAGACTTCTTACATGGTGGCTTAGGGCTCTGGAGAGCCCAAAAGTAGAAGCTGTCAGACATTCTTAAGGGTTAGGCACAGAACTGGCTCATTGTCACTTTCACGGTAGCCACATTTTATTGGCCACATTTTATTGGTATTGTGAGTCACAGGCCAATCCAGATTCCAGGGGAGAGGACCCCCCAAGGTGTGAACCCTGGAAGCAAGCTTCATTGGAGGCCACCAATATAACAGATTAGAGAAGCATTTGTTTGGGAAAGATTTCCGCAAAACAAAAGGAAAGTAGGTAAATGGGAATAGATGGCTGTGTGGGGACAAAGCCAGGATTAGTGGCAATTTGGGGGGTGATAACTTAGGACTGAAAGCACTGGAAGTTCTTCAAGAGCATTAACAGATGTTTTCCTTTTTTATTTTTTAATTGCACCCACACAAGTTCTAGAACAGCATACTTCCTGCTTTGACTAAATTCACACAGTTACTGGCAATTATCTTAATTGCACATTCATGGAAACCTTACCAAAGAGGTGAAATAAGATTACCTTGAAGCTATGTAATTAGTGAGGGTTTTTTGTCTGTTGTTTTCTTCTTAACATAAGCACATTGGTGCATCTCTTTCTGAATGTTCTAAAAACATCTGCATGTTGGCAAAGTCTGTATTAGGGACAAGATACGACTTGAAACAATCACTTTCCTTCTAGCATCTCCTCATTCTTTTTTTTTTTGCATATTTATTCATTTGTTTGTCTATAATTATAAAAAAGGGTTTATTCAATACACATTGTACCTTGTATTTTCATTTAATGATTCTGTCCATATGAACATATACAACTCTATACCCTTCTTTTTGATGGTTACATAGTAATTTATTATATTATTTAGCTAATCTCCAATTGCTGGACTCAAGAGAATTAAGAACATATGTTCACACAAAAATTTGTACATGAATATTCATAGCAGCGTTATTCATAATAGACAAAGTGGAAACAACAGTAATGACCATTAACTGGTGAATGGATAAACAAAATGTGGCTTTGGGAAATTATTCAGCCACAAAAAAAGGAATAAAATACTGCTACAACATAGATGAAACTTCAGAACATTATGCTAAGCGAAGGAAGCCAGACACAAGACTATGTATTATTCCACTTATATGGAAGGCAAATCCATAGTGACAGAGAGAAGATCAGCATTCCTTCATTCTTGGAATGTTCTTTCTCAGCTTCCATGGTACTCTTCTCTTCTGGGTCTCCTTGCTACCTCTCTAATTCTGTTTCAAGTATATCACATCCCCACTGCTCCTTAAACACCATGATCCTTGGAGATCTCTGAATTTTCTCACCCACATGCTCATTCTTGCACACGGTTCACAACTGCTGGAACAAATTTGCTGACACCGTAACTTCCAGATTCATTCCTTCAGCCTCTACCTCCTTCTGAGCTCTAGACCCTCTTGCCATTTTCCTACTGAATATTTCTTTCTGGACGTTTCTCCTCAACACAGAACTCATCACTTCCCAAACCGCGCCTTTATGCTTTTCTATGTGCTGTCTCTTCCATGAGAAATGTCTTTCCCAACTTCTTTGTCTTGTGAACTCTTATTCATTTTTCAAGATTTAGCTTAAATTTTTCCCTCCTTCATAAAGGCCTCATGGGCTACGTGGTTTAGATAATCAGCTGCTGTCTGTGTTCCCAAACACTTTATAAGCCTTTTGCACATTCATCACATTGCATTTAGTCATTTTGTCTGATTGATTTCCTCCAAGGCTGTCATTTTGTCTTGCTTTTTTTTTCTTTTTTTAATCCAGCAGTTAGTACAGTTGCAGACAATGAGTGTTCTCTGTTGAATGTGAGAAGATAATAGTAATAACAGCTAACACTTCTGTTGTGCTAACTGGATACCAGGCACTGTTTTGAGTATTTTATTTGAATTAAATCACAGAAGCCCCACATAAACCCTTTGTGGCAGGCACATTATTATACCCATTTTTTTTTGTATAGGTAAACTGAGATTAAGAGAGTTTAAGTAGCTTTCCCAAGGTCATACAGCTACCAACGGCAGAGCTGGGATTAGACCTTGCAATGAACTCTATGTTCTTAATCATTATGGCATATGGATACCAAGGTATTCCATTTCCCTCTCCCAAGCCTTCAAAATTCCCAGACGAGTATTAGTCTCATGTGAGTTCCCTCACAAACATTTATTGAGAGCCTCTGCTGTCTCTGTGCCAGGCACAGAGATAGATATTAAGGATAAATCAGTGAGCCAGAAATGAACCCTGCCTTCTTCAGGCAGAACTTCAGAACAAAGACTTTTCTACTTTTCACATTTATCAATAGATCACCCAAAGTCTGTCTGTCACTTAACTTCTCTTTAAATAAGAATTGATCTGTGAACCCTGCCTACATTAGACAGGGTTCTCCAGAGGAACAGAACTGAGTGTGTGTGCACAGAGAGAGAGAGAGAGAGAGAAAGACAGACAGATTTTAAGGAACAGGTTCAAGCAATTATGGGTGCTGGCAGGTCTGAAATTGGTAGGGCAGGCTGACAGGCTGGAAATTCGGCTAACAGTTGATGTTGCATTCTTGAGTCCCAAACCCACAGGGTCTGAAAACTCAGGCAAGGTTTCTATACTGCAGTCTTGAGGCAAAATTCCTTCTTCAGGAAACCTCAGCCTTTGTAAGGCTTTCAGCTGATTGGAAGAGGCCACCAACATCACGGAGGATAATCTGCTTTGCTTAAAGTCTACTGACTGTAAATGTTAATCACTTCTAAAAAATACCTTCATAGCAATAGCTACACTAGTATTTGACTAAATTACTGGGCACCAAACCCCAGCCAAGTTGACACCTGAAATTAACTATCTCATTGCCCGTAGACATAGATGCCCAAGGTTGCAAGGGAAAGTCTCAGAAGCAGTGAATATATGACCTCCAATTAAGGAAAAGTTTTGTTAACTTACAGGCTATTTTGTATGCCATGGTCTAAATTTACTAGGGACATGCTTAAAGCTGCCTGATATTTTTTTTTCCCTTTCTTAAACATCCCATACCGTTTTATCCACTGTCCGCCAAAACTTTTTCCTAGGATCAACAGTTGCATCTGCCATTCCAGGTCCTGGAAGGTCCTTCCTGTTTCTCATTAAAAACAACATGTCTTCCTCATGAAAAGCATTAATCAAGACACTTGTCCTCCACCATGTTTTGGGGGACTCTTCTCATTTAGCTTCAGGCTTCCGAGATGCCCCACAATTCGTAAAATTATGGAACTTTAGAACTTGAAGGGAAACCTAGTGGGCAAAATTGTCAATTTTTCTCATTTTACCAATGAAGAGACTGCATGCAGTGACTTTGCTGACCCTGAGGTGACTCCAGGTCGAGAATTCAGCTCCACTTTCGCTAGCCTCAGGAATTTTTAGGTCTGATAAAAGAGAACCACTGCACATGGAAGGAAAGCTAGCCTTAGGAGACAGGAGATGGTATCCTGGATATAACTAGTGAACTTAGATGAACCCTTGTTCCTCTCTGAGCCTCAGCTTCTTCATTTGTTAAATGGCTTAAGTCAGTGCTTCTCAAATTTTAACACTCAACACAAATCACCTGAGGATCGTATGAGAACACAGATTCTGATTCAACAGGTCTGGAGTGGGGCCTGAGATTTGTATTTCTTCCAGATGATGCCAATGCTGCTAGCCATGGACCATCTTTTGAGTAGAAGGGTCTATGATCTGTAAGCACAGTTTGTGCCCCAACATCCTATGATTTGGTGACTCTATGATAGGGATGGCAATGTCAAAGGTAAAATGAGCAGCAGGGGGAGAAGTGTCACATTTTACCTACGCTTCTCTGTACATTCTCTTTCACAGCACTTTTCTTCTACGTAGCATTAGCACATATTCTGGTTTGCCTAAGAAAGTCAAACCTTGGCTTATGCCTGTTTTCCAAGTGTAGCGATTAACAGAGGCCCTTTCACTCCCCAAAGTGTCCCAGTTGGGACAATAAGTTAGATGGTTACCCATCTTTTAAGCTTCTTTCACTCATTATCTATGTTCCTAGAATACGGGATGCATTAGATTTCCATAGTTTGCATATTTCAAACCAAAGAAAAAGTTCTATCTCAGACCGTTTTCCTACACAGTGTTTCAGAACTCCTTGGTTTGTGAATTCCTGTTTTCTTTCCTTACAAACAGCACACTCAGTGCGGGGACTTCTGGCAAGTGCCTTTTGCATTCAGCCCGCCCAAGATGTGGGACCCTGGGAAAAACACTGCTGGATGTTTGTCTTGTGGTGAGTCGCAGCAAAGCTCACTCAGAAGGTTAAAAACTAAATGGAAAAATACCTCGTGGGTGATTTTCCCACTTCCTATTCTCACAGGATCAATGTCTGAGTGTACAGTTCCCAAGTTCACGGGAAGCTCGTAGAGTGAGCTTCTACGCCCACATCACTAAAGGCATTCCTCAAGGAACTGCATAGAAAGGCCTCCAGCCCCAAACTACAAATCCACCGCCTACCTTGCATCTTCAGAGGATCCCATTCAAGGGAATATATTCCTAGAGGCTTCAAAATTAGCTCTTAGTTGCCACCTTTTATAATTAGCGAGTGGCTTTTACTCTTTATTCATTCACTTAATAAATGAATGCTAAGTGTTTACTATGTGTCAAGAAAGCATTCGCTGACAGCTGAAATGAAGAATTGGACGTAGCATTAGTCTGTCAATCTTAGTCCCTGACTGAAAGAAGGTGAGAGAGGTGGGGGGAAGCAAGCGTTCATGGAAAATTGGAGGGGTAATAAACGTAATGCTCCTTTTCTACAACTGATTCAGAACATGGGAGCCTTTGTGTAAGCAAGGGAGAAAGAAGCATTTAATTAATTTCCATCACAAAGGTTAACTGACTGCTCACCTCCTTCAAGTATTTGCTTAAAGGATGTCAGTTCACTGAGCTACCTTGGCCAATTTGTTTAAAATTGCAACTCGTCCCCCAACCCAGAATTCCGCATCTCTGCTTTCCTTTGCATTTTCCACTATGCTCATCTTATAACCCATGACATAATTCACCTGTTTATGAAGCTTATCGTCTTTCTTGCTCCATTAGATGTTTGCTTTATAAATTTGTTAAATAAATATCCCAGACCTGTAAAAATGGTGCCAGACAGGCAAAATTCTAGGATGAGCTAAAACTTGAAAAAAGTGTCAGAACAACAGAAAGTGATTTTTAAACAATAAGAGGCAGTGCACCGGTGTGGCTCGGTTGGTTGAGTGTCCTACTCTTGATTTTGGTTCAGGTCATGATGCTAGGGTTGTGGGATCGAGCCCCACATAAGGCTCTGCATTGAGAGTGGAGCCTGCTTGGGATTCATTCTTTCTCTCTCTCTCTCTCTCTCTCTCTCTCTCTCTCTCTCTCTCTCCCCCCCCCCCACCTACTTCCCTCCCTCTCCTTTTGCTCCTCTCCCCTGCTTGCGTACTCTCTAAAAAAAAAAATTTTTTTAAAAAAAGAAGCAATAAGAGGCAAGAATAAGAACAAGATGAGCACACAGAGGGTTAGGGAATGTTGAGTACAATTCAACAGATGACAGCAAAATTACTCCACTCCAATTTTGCTTCTGTCTTGCCCAATAAGAAAAAGAAAATTAAAACTTGACCGGTAGGACTGAGCCAATGATATAAAGAGGGAATTACAATTCAGAACATGCACTTTGTATGTGCTCACAACGCCAGACCCAGCTGTCTGGTGTTCCAGGCACTAAAGACACTTTTGATCAACTTCAGAAACACTACAGGCACTCTTGGACAACAGAAAATGTAGGAGAAATTTTAGAAGTATCCTAATTTTCAAATGGGAATAAGAATGGACTACACATCATACATGCATAGTATGGTGCACATTTTCCATACCTAAGTTGAGTAAAACAAGGCCCAGCACTAAGTTGTTACATGCTACTATAGAGAAATCATCTGGGCTGACCTAAAGTCATTCATAAGTATTTTTTGGAGTCTTGGACTCAGTAGTTCATTGAACTATGAATTCCCCTAGCATGTACCAACCTAAAGATTACAGCTCACTTTCTCATTCATAGCAACATAATCCGAGATTTTGTCAAGGACTTTGTGGAAGTCACAACACAATTTGTGTATGGCTTTGCTCTAATGAAGTAACGACCCTAACCAAAAGGAAATGAGGTTAGCACAACATGACCTGGTCCTGGTGATCACTCACTGGCTCTGAGTGACCATTGTCTTATTTTGTAAATGCTCATAAATTAGGTGTTTGCTATTAAAGTCTAGATTTTGCTAAGAACCAACATCACAGACACATGATTTTCAGATTATGCAAACATTTGGCAGTAACTACTATAAAAGACAACCTAATGCAAAGTCAAAATTACTTTGACAGGATTGAATGCAAGTGTAAAATTACTAAGATTTATTAGGGTTAAAAATAACAAACTATCAATTTTATTATTATAGGAAGAGGATGACCATCCTTGGAAAGTTATCTTTGATAGTTGATTATAAATGTAATATGATGCCCCATGCTAACCCAGATGTGGCTTCTAAGGGTATCAACACTCTCTAGGGAAGTTTAAAGAGGAGGACAACATCTAGATCATAGGAAGTAAGTAGGCTCATCAGGGTTGGCTCTGGTCACTTACATGGTGTCTGGCTCAAGGGAAATGTTTTGAAAGGCCATTGACAAACCAAGGTAGTCCATAAGAGCCCAGTTAGAATTATAGGGGAGGTTTAAAGCACCACTCATCAATCAGGGAAATACAAATCAAAATCACAATGAGATACCACCTCACACCTGTCAGAATAGCTAAAATTAACAACTCAGGAAACAACAGATGTTGGTGGGGATGCAGAGAAAGGGGAACACTTTTGCACTGTTGGGAATGCAAACTGGAGCAGCCACTCTGGAAAAACAGTGTGGAGGTTCCTCAAAAAATTAAAAATAGAGCCACCCTACGACCCAGCAATAGCACTGCTAGGAATTTACCCAAGGGATACAGGAGTGCTGATGCATAGGGGCACATGTACCCCAATGTTTATAGCAGCACTCTCAACAAGAACCAAATGATGGAAAGAGCCTAAATGGCCATCAACTGATGAATGGATAAAGAAGATGTGGTTTATATATACAATGGAATACTACTTGGCAATGAGAAAGAATGAAATCTGGCCATTTGCAGCAACGTGGATGGAACTGGAGGGTTTTATGCTAAGTGAAATAAGTCAGTCAGAGAAAGACAGATATCATATGATTTCACTCATGTGGAATTTAAGAAACACAACAGATGAATACAGGGGAAGGGAAGGAAAAATAAGATAAAGACAGAGAGGGAGGCAACCATAAGAGTCTCTTAAATATAGAGAACAAACTGAGGCTTGCTGGAGGGGTGTTGGGTGACAAGATGGGCTAAATGGGTGACGGGCATTAAGGAGGACACTGCTGGGAGGAGCACTGGGTGTTATATGTGAGTGATGAATCACTGGGCTTTGCTCCTGAAACCAATACTACACTGTCTGTTAACTAACTTGAATTTAAATAAATAAATATATAATATATATGATATGTATAATATATATAATAATATTATAATATATATATTATAGTATATAATATATATAATATATAAATGTATTTATATAATATATATAATATATAAATGTATTTATATATTATATATTTAAATATTTTTATATATTATACATATTTATTTATATAGAATATGGAATATTATAATATATATATTTTTAAGGAAAGCACATGGAGACTGGCTCTAACTAGCTATGACCTAGAAACTTGTGAATTTCTGCCTTATCAGGTGTCCTAGTGTGGTGAAGATGAAGAAGGGTGCTGGGTCCGAGTGGCAAGGCAGAGGGAAGAGGCTACAAATGGATTTTCTGTACAGGAAGCATAAAAGGGGAGCGTACGTTGGTGGTAAAAGAAAGCAGGAAGGATGACCTCATGCAAAAAAGGAAGGGTCGGTCTTTTCCCATTCCTCCCTCTGTCGAGGTGATGCAGGTATAAACAGTAATGTAGACAGTAAGAGCCACCAGTGCAGAGGCAGCATGGCATAGTGGTCAGCCGGGCACAGTCTGGAACCAGCCCCCCTGAGTTTAGATCCTGGCACTTCCACTTAATAGCTTGTATAAACGACTGAGCTGTTAAGACTCTTTGTGCCTCAGATTTCTCGTCTATCAAATAGGACTTAATAGTATTTAGCTTGTGGGGTTTATGTGAGGATTAAACAAGATAATATATGTAAACTTCTTAGACTCACGCATGACACAGAGGCAACACGCAAGTTTCCCGTGGATCGAGCGCTTGCTGCATCTCAAGCATTATTGGCTCATTTCATGCTCAGAGCAACCCTTAAGTATACAGGAACTGCTCAAATAGCCTTCCTCCAGATGAGGAAGCCAAAGTTTTGAGAGGTTGAGAAACCTGTCCAAAGTTACACAGGCAGAATATTATAGAATCATCCTGCAAAACTCAGGTTTTTCTGCTAAAAGCATCTGAGATTTTAACCTCAGGGTTTTACTGTCCCTAATTTGAGCTCAAAATAATCAGGCAGCACAGCTCACAACTGTGAACAAGCCACCACACCGCAGATGACAATATTAGCCGTGGGGTTTCGAAAGGGCTGCAGATGATGGCCACAAAGTCCAATCTCCAACACCAGGAGAGGCGGGCTAGAGTTTTGAGAGCTGTGTCCACGATTGAGGAGGGGTGCTGGAAAGAAGGAGGAGCAACAGCTATAAGATGACACATCGGCTTCACCAGGTGAGGTGTTTAGAACTGGATCACTAGATTTGAAGGCGGTAACACAAGAAAGAGAAGACAGGATGGAAAGCCCTCTCTTATTACCTGCGAGGTGGTGGGGGGAAGGCTGTGTTGCATGCAGCTTCTCTTCTCTGGGGTTCATACTGCATATCGCATAACTGATAAAGGGTTAAAGGACCAAAACAAAAGATACAAAGGCAGAAGACCCAGCAAAAGTGGGAAAGAAGGGAAACAGTAACAAGCCTGATGGGGAATTCTCCACAAAATGGATTTCGGTCTACTACACCTGCAATCTGGGCTGCAAGGAATTTGCCACAGTCATTAACAGAGATTCCAAGAAACACATTTTTGTGGAAGATCTCTGATCATATTTTTGTAGCATCCCCTGATTTTCTAATGGCACTCCCAGTTGTACTGTGTACTTACCAATGTGGGTACATTCCCAAACCTGTTTATGTTATTGCTCTTGTTATCGGAATGGCATGCTTTAATTAAATATTACATAGGCTTATGACAATTAGTCCTGATTGTTTTGGTTAAGAGTTCTTCTTCCACATCGGACTACCTGGGGACCTTCTGAAAAATGGAACTACCAGAAGCTTACACATATAATAAACGGAATTGTTAAAGAAACTATTTTTAACCTGGAGAGGCAATGACTTAGACAATGATTGATTTCATACATATAAAGAACTATCCTGTTTGAGGATGATTTTCTTCTAGGAGACTCCGTGTAGAATGTTCTAGAAATAG
The DNA here is from genome assembly GCF_027475565.1 of Acinonyx jubatus. Classification (NCBI taxonomy): domain Eukaryota; kingdom Metazoa; phylum Chordata; class Mammalia; order Carnivora; family Felidae; genus Acinonyx; species Acinonyx jubatus. Next base: position 27,496,588 of record NC_069380.1, on the reverse strand, counting down.
CTCTTAAATAAATAGAACAAAGTGTGGTAAAGGCAACATAGTACAATAGAAAGAATAAAGCCCTAGTGCCAGGCAAACCTGGGTGTAAATCTTGGGTCCCCCTTGTATGATAATATAAATTGTCAAGTAACTTCCCAAAGCCTCAATTTCTTCCTCCATACAACTATAAAATAATAACAGTAACAATTATCTTTATTATTATCCATACAACTATAAAATTATAATAATCATATGTTATTATTAGTATTACGTTCCTAGCACAGTTTGTGGCATTTATTAGACATATAATAAATGGTAGTTCCTTTCCTCATCTTTGTCCCTGTCCCTGGAGGTATGAAACAGAAAAAGATAATTATCTACTTAGACACACTACATCTTTTGCCTAATAGTTTAAGATGTGGATAGAACTACAAAAATTCCTTTCAGATCAAGGCAGACACTGTTGACACTGTTTCTTACCCATTTAAAAGCCATTTACTCTTTCTTCCTGGATAACAGCCTTCCACAGCTGACATTGGATAAATATCCTTTAGCTTCTGGGAAAGTCGGCCCTGCCCCCGGGCTAGGAGTTGGCCTAAATCCAGTCCTTTCGTGGAAGATCAAATTACCTTTAAGTAAACATTCGCTCCTTCCCATGACCTCCTAGAGAAGAGTGTCCCTTCCTGCCCCATTGACTTTGGACTTGGAACGTCTCAGAACTAGAGAGTGTCAAATCCAAGCCAAAGAGTACCTCTCAGGGCGCTTCTGCCCAGAGGAGATTCGCTGTGGGTAGCCCAGGTCTCTAAGAAGGAGAGCTACCTGCCTGAGCTCAGGTGCCAGTCCTGCCACTTCCTGGCTGTGGGAGCATGGGCAGGTTAGGTAGCCTCTCTTCCGCTCCATTTCCTCAGAAGCCAAATGGAGCTAGTCATCGTGAATGCCTCACAGTATGTTATGAGGCTTACATGGGTTAATGTTACAAAGGTGCCTGGAATGGTACACAGTGAGCCACAGTTACATAGGAACTGGCCGAATTTGTGGCTTCAATCAAAGCACAGAACGTTGAAGCTTATGGAAGGAAGGATGGACTGTATCAGGAAGGGCCAGGCAGGCAATGGGGGAGCTGGGATGTTCTGACTCATATACAGGCCTTTGGAATTATAGAATTATCGTGTCAGCGACCCAGTGTAATGTGTAAATACCCTTTACAGCGTTTTCATCAAGGGAGTTTATTTTTAAGACATCTGGGATGGGGAGCTCATTCTCTCCTGAGGTGGTTTCTTACACCAGAAATTTATATCCTGGCAGGCTTCTAGTTACGGATCTTAATTTTTTTCTTTTTGGGTGATATACAAAGTAAGTCTAACCTCAAACGCGTGATCTCTTCAAATACTTTGTGACGCATTATTGCCCACCCCGCCCCCTTCTGCCATAGGCCTTTTCCAGATTCCATAGTTCTTAATGCATGTGTCAGCTTATCCTATGACGAAGCACCTCTAGTTTAGCCACAAGGCCCACTTTGCCTATGTCCCTTGTCTGCACACACTGAAGCACAAAAAGCACACCAGGGCAGTCCCAGTCTCTGCCTTGTTTTAGATACTATACTTCTGTTGATACACACTCATGAATCCCTCCGGCGGCCTCATTAACTCACGATGCATTGCCTTTCCCTGTGCCTGAACTGCTACTAAGCATCACATTTTCTTTCTGTATTTGTCCAATTAGAAATGAAACTCTGATGCAGAATATTGTTTTTATTACTACTGCATTTTGTCCTATTAGATGCAGTCCATCACTTTAACTTGTCGAGATCTTTTCGTCATCTGCCATCTGCCATGTTTTCCATCCCACCTAGATCTCTATCATCTGGAAACTAGATCTTCGTCATCTGAGAACTTAATAAGCCGGTGAAACTGTGGAACAGATCAGAGCGTGCCACCAAAAACCCATCCAGATTGTCATGAACTCATTAATTAGCACACTTGAGTATAAAATTTTTAACAAGTTTCAAATTGTACTTATCTGTCCATGAGGGTTGCACAAGGCACCTTGTCAACGGCAGAAATACCAGGTCTACAACATCTAAGAGTCCCAGAACCGTCTCCCTGTTAACAAGAACGACAACAAAAGGAAATGACATTGCTTGAAAACATAGCTGTCAGTACTGATCTTTTAAATGTTTATAAAGTTGTTTTGCCAATCTGTTGCCGAGCAGTAGATGGTATTTTTATTCAGTCCACTTTTTAGAAAATTAGAATACATCTGGGAAGTGTTTTCACGGACAAGGACCTAAGCTTTAAACCCCTAAGTGCTGTGAATGCAGAAACGCCTAGGCAGGTTTGAGAACTGATGGGAATGGCCTGCTTGTGTGAAACCTTCCCAGGAGACTAGATTAGAAGACGGATGACTTGGTATCCTAAGACTAATAACCTGCTCCAGAATTATGACCATAAGACTTTGTGAATCTGAAGCCTCCCCTTATTCAACAAAGCAATATTGCAGATGGGAACAGAACACACCCAAGGAGACAGAGTTTCCTATTATAGCAATGCGTGTGTTGCTCAAATTCCCTTTTATTTCCAAAGGCCAAGGGGAGAAACCATAGACCTCAGGTAACCATGGGTTTGAATCCTGGTTCTCCTGCTTAATAACTATGTCATAAGGTCTATTTTTAGAGGACCATTGCTAGTCCCTAATGAAAAAGAGTTTCTTGCAAATTCTTACAATTAAAAAAAAAAAATCAAGGTCTGGAATCTAGAATTATCTACAAGCTCCCAGGACACCTGTTCTAGTTTCTTTTGACATCATACCTCTTCGTTCCATAGCATTTATTTGGGATTATAGAGTCAAAATTAAATCCACAGACCATTTTGTTCTTGAGTTATATTCTATTTTAGATTGTTTCAGTACTTTTTGAATCTGTTTTCCCAAAGTCCTTAGCACATATATGACCATATCCAGCTTTTCATTTCCTGATAATCACTGCATTTAAGTGTTCAAAGTAGTTATTACTCATTGAAAGTGGCTTTTATAGACCAAACTGGGACTTTTAAGGTTTCTAGTTTTTGAGACCAGTGCCCCCTAAGGTGTTGGTATGTGTGAGAGCTTTGGTTTGGAGTTTTGGAGAAGTGGGAATTTTCTGCGAAGAGATCAGAGGGAAGAAAAACAAGATAGTAGAGGAATAATTGACACTCATTCCAACCCCCACCAAGCAAGATTACACCCAACGGGCTATGTAGTCCTACAAGAAAGAGAGTCTAAAAAAGTCTGTGTAAGACTCTTGTGTAGAGACATCCAAAAGTCCAGGTGATATACAGCAGCTCTGAATGGGGACAGGGACAGTCCCTTCATTTCATGATGGTGCACTGAGGCCCTCTGAGGGCTTGGGGTAGCACAAGGAGGATATCTGTGCCTAGCATAACTATTTCCCTGGAGAGCTCTGCAGCTAAGAGGATCCTGGAAATGATGGAAAGGAGCAAAAGCAGAAAGATATGAGCAGATAATTTCCCCTTGGGTTCATGGTTTTCCAGGGAAATACCTATCTCAATGAAATAGAGTTAAGCTTTGCCTCTTGTTCTAGAAGATTGGATTCTTTGAATTAGGGTTTAACCTCATCTTGGATTCTAATCATGGGTCCCTCTTCCTTCCTCACTTGGTAATGACCACGAGATCATATTTAGCCTACTATTCTATGAAAACTCTTTATTATTCTATTATTCTATGAAAACACATGTTCTAAGGACGGTTATATAGATATACCACTGTCTTACTCCATTGTTTTACCAATGTTTCAGCTCTGAGAGAGCATGCATATTTTCTACCAATAGTCAACACTGTATTCCTTATTGTAATTAGATTTTAAGTGTTTTTATTCTTTTTTTTTTTTTGTAGTCAACTTTAATTCTTTTTGAAAAGTCTAGTCTTTGGAAAAATAATTTCTTTGATCAAAATTGATGATAGGCATGGTTTCATCATTCTTAAATGTTAAATTACTGACCAAAACCTCCCGTTTCATTCCTTGACACTATGTACAGAGCTAGGTATTTTTTTTTCTTTAAAAATTACAAACCTTAGTGGTAATAGGCAAGCACTGACTGTACACCTAAGTTCTTGAGCCTCCCACCTGACATCACAGAAACAAGAGGTACCTCTTAGATTTTCGCTGATGGTATCCCCACGTGTTGGCTAGTGTCAACATCTCCCAGCTTTGCACTTACCGTTCTATACCCTTCTCTTTATCATGGCAGTGGGAAGACTGCAAAATGCATTTTGCAGAGTCCCTTACCAGCTGGCATCCGATGGGGGACAGAAAATGGAAGGTGAGAGGAAAGGAGAAACTGCTTTCATGGTTTCTGCTTACGTCTGTGGCAGTGGAAGCATCAGCAACCATGTCAGGGACAGTAGCAGCAGGGGCAGTGGTGGCGGTGATAGCCACTGTAACATCAGCATTTGGGACAGAGCAGGGAAGCAACAGCACTGGTTGAGTGCCAGGTACTGAGGTGCTACTCAGGCCGTGTTCCAACAGAAACAGCCTGGATGGCACAGTGTTTATGGACTCTGGGGAAAATCATTTTCCCTTTTGTCCTCCAGCTCTAGGTGTGTTAGTGGTGGAGTGGAATTGCCTATCATTGCATGAGCGGGCCTTTCTTATTTTGCTCCTCTAACCCACTCTAATACTTTTTTTTTTTTTGTAATGTTAATTTATTTTTGAGAGAGACAGAGCGTGAGTGGGGGAGGGGCAGAGAGAGGGGGAGACACAGAATCCGAAGCAGGCCCCAGGCTCTGAGCTGTCAGCACAGAGCCGGGCACGGGGCTCAAACCCACGAACCTGATCATGACCTGAGCCAAAGTCAGACGCTTAACCGACTGAGCCACCCAGGCGCCCCTCCAGTACTTCTGAAACAGATTCCTTACATTAAGCTCTTTGTCAAACACCTAGATCTGTTTCTGTTTTCCTGGTGGTGCAGGGACTGATGCACACTGCTATGAATCAGCCCGTGTGTGTAACAGTCAGCAGATGTGGTATACCCTGGAAGGCATTTCATCATATGCTGGGAAAACATTCAAGGAAGATTCAATTGACGATGTCAACTCTGCATTCAGTTGTTCTTTATCTCTCAGTAGAGAATCACCAAACTCTCAGATCCAATGAGAGGTTTGTGGTATCCACAGGCTTTTATAGACTCCTGTGTCTGCCATGTTTATTCCCCAGTCTTCAATAATTTAAATTATTGAAGAAAATGCAGACTTTCTGTGTCTGGTGAGTTCTTTCTTTCTTCTGTAGGCTACACAATTCATCACTCTCATCTTGATGAGATACTCCCTTTAGATACTTAAGAATTTTGAATTTGTGGTTTTCTTTTGGTATTTCTTCTTCCATTTTCCCTAGGAATTATTCATTTTTACAGATAATCTGGCATTCAGATGGAGGATTCAGAAGGAAAAAAGGAAGTCTGTAGTAATAATGCTACTCCAGAGGGAGGGGTAAGATTGCTGTCATGAATCAGGTTAAAATGTGAGGCTTATGCTGATGACATCAGTGTGGGCAAGATCCTTGTGCCACAGGTTCATTATCATCATATGCAGCCTCTAACCAAGATTCAAAATGAGAATATCTTACTCCTCCAAAAATTAAGAAAGGAGTACTGTCTTGAACAATTCCATAGGTTACCACAGTAAAATTCACGCCCATAGGTCTATATCTAGGAACTGTTTCTTCCTCATTCTGAACAGTGTGGGTGAGGGGACTGACTCCAAATCTGGGAAATATATAATGGCCCATTGCCCTGGTGGATCTCTTGACCTTTAATATTCAGCCTCTCTGTCTCCATGTACTTTCTTTTCTCATGTCTGCATATAATGCAGATGTAGTAGATTTAGAAGCTGACACTTGATTAGACACAAAATTTCAAAGGAAAAGGATAAATTGTGCAGTCGAATGTTGCCCAGAAGCAGGGAAAGGCATGCAGCCAAATCCATCCCCCCCTGCCCCCCCCCCGGCCCCAGCTCCTTGTTTCATCACATGACGTTGCCTAGATATCAGCTTATCAACAGACTGAATTTCGACCGCCACCATCCCATGAAGAAAGAGACCTTGCAAGCAGACTACACTGAATAGGAGTAGCAGCTTTTAAAAGAGGGAAGTTTATAATACAGGGTAAGTCTTTGAAGCAAATCTTTTTGTTTCAGACAGAAGTTATTTGGTAGATTTTCCCTCCTTGAATTTTCCAAGCATTCTAATCAAACTTTACCAGGTATAGTCCACTTGACTAGGTAAGAAGGATTTCCTTAGCAATAGCCCAAGAAAAACACCCATGAATTGTTGCCACAAGAAAGATCGTCAGTCATTTCCTTATGCTAGTTGAGGAAAGAAGAAATCTTTCTAGCTTTGAAGAATATTTATGCTCTGCTCTGCAGATCTGGAAAATGGGAGGAGGGATACTGAGAAGATCTAAGTACAGGATAGAGTGTCAACTTTTATCACAGAGAATATTAAAAGAGTTATCTTGGTTAGTGTGGTTTCTGAAGTGCACATTGAGGGAAGGCACTATTAAGTACAATATTTATAGTTTAATTTATAAGTTTATAACGTGGAAACAAGACACACAGAGATGTTGGCTGATGTTTTCCTAATAAATTTCTCTTCAGGAAGATCGGAGCCTTAGCTTCATGAATTCAGAAGCAGAGATTTATCACATGTTGAAATACTTCTTCAGCGTGTGTACATGTGGGTGCTTTTATGTATGCATGTGCATGAGCATATAATAAAGGAGAGGAGAGAGAGAAGGAACTGGCATGAAGGAGAGCTTTCTATAGCCATGATCTCAGTGAATCAAACAACCCGATGGGGGTAGGTGTTGGCAAGGGCAAAGGTATGAGCAGAGGAGACAACACTTAGAGTTCTCACTCCATGCCTTGGCGACCCTATTCCAATATGTCTATTACTCCTTGATTATTAATTTTTTATTATTGTACACATCTCAGATTCCAAACCTTAAACAATATGGAAAGGAAAAAAAAAGACTTACTCATAGTCTTTTTTGTGGCTCCTTCATTTTGTCAGGTAATTGGCAAGAAATACAGCTAAGTTTAATAGTTTCTTGGACAGTGCAGTGCTGTAAAACTGCAAAATGTACAAGAAAAGGAGAAAAATGTAAAGGAATACTATACTGCCACTAAAAATTATAGGCTTTTTTAAGGGATATTCAATGAGCTGGGAAAGTGCACAACATATAGAGTATCATCTCCCTTTTCTAAAACCATACAAAATGTACACAGAAAAGAAAGAATAAAAGGAAATCAATCAAATGCCACCAATAGTTATGGACAGTTAGATCATGGATAAATTTTCAAAAATGACATATACTGCTTTTAGAGTCAGATAAAGTAATAACTATTATTTATAACTATAAGAAATAACTTGTGACAGAGAGTGGTTCCCCAGTCTACATGTTGCACACACAAGATGAAGCAGAAAGAAAAGTCCTTCCATAAATAGCAGGTGGGAATAGGGAAAAGTACAGAACTGAGCAGTCTGGTGAGATCCAATTACTTGGAAACATGTGAGAAAACTTCTTATCCCTTGACATAAATAACATCTATTTATTTGTTTCTTTATTTACTTACTTGCTTACTTATTTACTTAGGTCCCAAAATAGGCTGAACAAAATGCAATTTCATGCTATGTTTGTTATTCCCTGGAGGCACAGGATAAAGAATGGGAGAAAAACGGAAAAGACAGCAAAAACTTGGGAATGTTCCACGGATTCCTTGCATTCGCGTCCCTTCCTCTGCCTTGGAGACTTCTTTACTGAAGGTATAGCATATCATTCGCTAATGGAGAAAATTTGTAGGTCTCTCCTTCAAAGCTTGAGAACTTTTTCTCATGTCTTTGTTTACCCAGTATTTGGTAACATCGTGCCTGACAAAGGCCCTCAGTGCATGTTGACGGCCTGTGTGGTGAACAAATGAGCCCTTGGATGATCCGATCCTATACCCAGCACATTTTAGGAGCTCTGTGGACAGTCTTGTCTTCATTGCAAAAGCACTGATCGGTGGCAGGAAGCAACCATGTTATGGCTCCCTGCTAGAGAACGATGTTAGTGCCTTTCAGTCAAAGTTATTTAAAGCCATTCTCATAAATACTTTTTGCAAAAGTTAAGTTCTCTTCCATCGCCTCAAGGAAGGATAAGCAATAGGGTAAGAATATTAGGACTGTTATTTAGGAAGCTCAGATCCCTGCTAAGGAAAGGACATAGCATTCCCCCCGACCCCCCCCCCATGAAATAAAACAATAACTGCTAACATTTTATCTTCTATAATGATTATTCCCATTGCCCTTTGGAGCTTTGCTTTTGAAACTGGCTTGCTATTTTCATATTATATTGTTGTCTGTCATTTGAAAAAGCTTAATTAAGAATCGATTATCTTCTTCAAAGATATTATCTTTTAAAACATCTAATTCACGAACTGTAAAGTTGAAATGATGTCTCAAATTGAGAAACACTTGGCTTTGCTACCTTCTCTCTGGACACATTTTCAATATCAAGCTTAAGGTCTCTAGACCAGAAAATAAATTTGACACACAGGCTTCAACTCCATACCATTTTTTTTTAAGTTTATTTACTTATTTTTGAGTGAGAGAGAGAGAGAGAGAGAGCGAGCGAGCAGGGGAGGGGCAGAGAGAGGGAGAGAGAGAATTAATTCAGCACTGTTGGCACAGAGCTCAGCGCAGGGCTAGAACTCATGAAGGGTGACATTGTGACCTCAGCTGAAATCAAGAGTCAGACTCTTAACCCACTGAGCTACCCAGGCACCCCTCCACACCAAATTTCTAACAGATGAAAGTCACTTTACTTTTACATTTGATTCACTTAAATTTAGTTTTCATTACAATGGTTAACAACTTGCTCTGAAAATTCTGTCATTGTTTTGAATTTTTTAGCCTACGGTGAACTTCTTGTTCTTTGATTTTTCTAGAATGCTGATGCCACTATCTGTCTCCCCATCTACATACGATAAGCATTGATGATAGATGAGGTATATAACAGAAACTGTAGTCCCAGCCCTTCTTGCTCCTTGCTTGCCCTAGAGGTCAGCCTTCTAAATGCTCTCCCTACCAATGGTCTGTCTTCCCAGAAGCTCATCCTCCACAGCAGGGCCAGCTGCAAAATCTGGTCACATGAAAGGATGACATTTGGGGTTGGATAATTCTTTGTTACGAGGGACCAGGAGGCTGTCTCGTGCACTGTGGGATGTTCAGCAGCACTCCTGGCTCCTACCTACTGACTGTCAGTACCATACATCCTCCCTTTCACCATTCATGACAACCAAAAATGTCTTTACACATTGTCAAATGTCCTCAATGGTCAAAATCACTCCCTTTGAGAATCACGGACTTCAATAAAGACCTTCAATGGCTCCTCATATAAAAGATAATCTTTAAACTTTTTTTAAGTATTACTTTTAAGATTTGAGTCGGAACATTACATCTATAAGGCTTTTATGACCTTCCCCTGCCTACCTCTAAGCCTTTCCCAGCTCAGACTCTATATTTTGCTTGAAGAAACAAAAAAAAGTCTGCTTCCCAATATATCCAGATATTTTGTGCCCCACTGGAAATCTGTACCACTTTCTCCCACTAATTAGCCTTTCTTTTTCTTCCAGCACAGTGGTTCTCAAATTTTAGTGTGCTTGTGTCAGAATCACCCAGAGGGCTTGTTAAAACCCAGAGTTCTGGGTCCCACTCCCCAGAGTTCAGGCTTCTGTAGATCTAGGGTGGAGCCTGAGAATTTGCATTTCTAACAAGTTCCCAGGTGATGCCAATGCCCTTTGAGAACCAGTATTCTGGTTCTTTGGGGGAATTTCTCCTCACCCTAAGACTCCGATGTTTTGGTCAACTCATTTAGAAAGCCTTGCACAGAGTTTATTTTCCTCCTCTGTGTTCATAGCACCTTTTAACTAATAATGCTGAACCTTTATCACATTACCCATCCACTCATCCAGCTATCTCCCCTGCTTACTGACAACTCTTGATGGGAAGTTCTCTTGACCCCATTCAGAAGCCGGGTCTATGTCAGGCCCTGTGTAGATTCTCATGGCCTACCTTCTCCAAGAAGGATCATAATAGATAAATAAAATTATAAGATGTTGGAAATCCTTAGATCTCTCTCAGCCCAATACCTTGACCTACTTACTTAACCTAGAATGTTTGCTTATCCATTTTTACTATCACACAGGCCAGTGGAAGTTGTTTAAATAAACTAGGGGAAGAAACTACCCAATTGTTGTTTTCCAATTGTTACATGTGTGTGTGTGTGTGTGTGTGTGTGTGTATATATATATGTGTGTGTGTGTGTGTGTGTGTGTGTATACATACATATATATACACACACAATTTGTATATATATACACACACACATATACATAAAATTGTTATACATACATATGTATGTATACATATATATATATATATATATATATATATATCTTATTTCCAAAAGAAGTCAGCTTTGAATACATCACACTCATAGTCCTAGAGAATTCCACCAACTCATCAAAATCACCTGCTCTGCTCCGACAGGACCTAACCCAAGGGCAGCAGCGCTATTTTTACAGCATCATGAGGATTTACAATTCCAGGCCCCAGTGGGAGGCCCTGCAGAACCGCTATATTCACAGCCTTCGGCACCAGCAGCTGCTTGGTGAGTTTTAACTACCTGACCCAAACCAGGCACCTTAGGGAGGGACTCGTGTGCTGCAGCCGGAAGTCAAGTTTCCAGATAAATAATTCAAGTAGAATGGCCTCCTCTGCCAGTGTGCTATTTTATAACATGGCTGGCAGGCCATGTTTAAAAATGATTATCCCTGACAATACTAAGCAAGGCTTTATGGGTAAATTAAGAGGGCTTCAAGAAATCAGAGTATGGATTGCCATAAAATGTCAACAACTGTCTGAGATTTACAGGCACTTGATCTAGTAGAGATGGCAATGGGCTTAGGCAGATGGTCTAGGCTCAAACCACAGGTCAGCCGCTTGCTGGATGTGCGAATTCAGAGGCTTGGTTTACTCACAACAATAACAGTTACGTTTCGTGAGCATTTCCCACGCTAGAGACCTTGTGCTAGGAGCTCTACACATATAATATGTAATATTATATATTATACATTTTCTCCCCAGTTCACAGCAGTGGGGAACTGCAGCTCAGCAACGTTATACAACTTGCTCAAGTCGTAGAGTGAATATCAGGGCCGTCGCCTGCACAGATCATGCATTTTCACGCCCATGCTCTGACATCTCTCTTCTTCTAGCAACCTCATGGGATTTTATGAAGCACAAATGAAATGATGGTTGCAAAAGATCTTCACAGACTTTAAGCAACAACCTTGTGAAAGATGTGACTGGCGTTGAGTCTCTTTTCTTCTAGCAAATGACTTCCGTCTCCAGCTGGCCTCTGTCACTGGAAGAGCTTTCTTTTTCTAAGCAGCTCACTTAACATTAGCATATCAACCTTATATTGTTGTTCCTGCGTTTGCATAAAAGACACGGTTTTTGCAAATGGTTGAATAACAAGAACAGTAACAATAGGTATCTGTTATCAGGCCTTCCTATCTGCCAGGGACAGTTCTGAGCACTTTGCAAATATTGTCTTACTTGAAACTCAGTCACCTCCATCCAAAGGTAGGTGCTTTTATAACCCACATTTTGCAGAAAGGAAAATTGAGACGTGAATAAGTTAAATCACTTGGCCAGGATCATGTGACCGGTAAGTGGCAGAGCTCGATGCAGCCTGCTCAGGATTGCCTGAAGTCTTGCAGAAGCATCATCTACTAGCTTTGTTCGTAGAGTAAAATTGCACAGAGCCCAAGGAAACCCGAGCAGAGACATTCAGTGTTTAGTGCGCATAAGATCTACCTGCGTGAGATATCAAAATGCAGATTTCCAGACCTAACTCTCTGAGTTTCTGATTAGGAAAGTCTTTGGCATAGAGCCAGAAATCTGAATTTTCAAAAAAGCGTTATTAAATGTGGCCTCAGCCTGATGATTGTGTCGTGGCTGGTCTGCAGCCTACACTCTAAAAACACTGACAGAGATTCAATACATCAGTTTCTGGCTTGAGGAAAATTTTGAAAATGAAGATATGCAGGTCAGGCTCAGATGACTCATGGCCCAAGTCCCTCCCCAGCTGATTTGTCATGTTGATCAATGACCATGTATTTTTTAACTTAACTGAATGAGCAATGCAAAAGAAGAGAAGTACGCTGCCTGTCTTCAAAGATCCTACAACCTGGGTGTGTTAAACACAATGGTTTCTACTGTGCAGAGTAGAGGAAATTTTATGGATTCATAAACATTTGCAAGGTTGTTTGCTTATTTGTTTTGTAAGATTGTTGACTTTGAACTTTCTCTCATTTCTCTCCCCTTAGGCCACATTACTCAACAGGAAGCTTTGGCTTGTGCTGCTGTGCTTAGAGATTCAACCAAGAGAGCCTCAGCTAAGGTAGCTCCCCAAAGATCCATCTCCCAGAAGCCTTCAGCCATGACAAGAACAGGGCCGTCAGCACTACCTGTGGTTCAACGCAGGGCTAAAAGTGCAGGGCTTGGCTACCTCAGAAACTGAGTTTTTGCACAAGCTCTGAAACAGGTGCTTTGCCCATGTACCCCGACATCTAGTGGGTGCTCAGTACCTATTTGGTGAATGAGAATGGAAAAAAAAAGTAACTTCTAACACAAACCCCATACCTAGGAATAATCTCCCACTCACATAATAAATTTTACCAGCAAGAACAAGTAGAAGGGTTTAAGAGCAGTGGAGCTAAACGTAAACAAGCCTTTTACTCCTCATATAATGTGTAGAGTGAAATGACTTCTGAAGCTTTCCAAATAAAAGCTGCCTTTGAATTAGAACCTTCCAGAGAAATCCCAAGAACCGTGAAAGGGAAAAGTCATCACAGGGCGCCGGGTGCCTGGTCCCCGGGTGACTGCTGAAGCCACCCACTGCAGATTCGGAAAATACACAAACCAGTATGGAGTTAACAGTGAGCGTGCGGGGTGGGTTTCCAGAGCCTATCATCTCAGCAGAAACTGGGCTGTGTATTTCCACATCCTCCTTCCTCTCTTCTTTCCCATCGAGCAGTAACATTTAATTTGGCCCCAAATCTTCTGGGTCTTGCCTGACTCAATCCCTTTGTGTCATCCTGAAACTTGGACTTAACAACTTGCCACAGCTGGGTTCATCTACGGAGCTGGAGTTGATCATGACACAGGCAAAAGAATTCGTGCACGCATCTTTTGTTGGCAGCTGAAGAAACACTCTCAGCAGAACGAGAAAGAGCCCCCAAAGAACTGGTCTCAAGTCTAACCTTTCCGTGGCCTCACTGGTTCTAAGTGAGCACCCAAGACCAGACAAATAAGCAAAACAAAACAAAAACAAAAAGGAGGTAACAATGAATCAAAACAACATACAGTGGTACGGTGTTATACGAGTTACATTTAATTGTTATTTTCATCACTGGTGATTTTTTTTTCTGTGTGGAAAGTTAGACACCAGTGCTCACATAAAGTAAAAAATTTAAAAATGCCTTTACTTCATCTTTATGCTAAATGTTCAACCCCCCTCCCTCATTTAAATCAGCCAATGACTTTGTCATGCCTGTAAAAGGAGTTGCTTGAGATGGAATTATAGACTTGTTTGACGAGGGATATGCTGACAGTGATCTGGAAGGAAGATGCTGTACCATTAGTAGGAAGAAAAAAATAATCTCATCGATGATGATGATGATGTTCTCTCTGCAACCATTCATAAAGAATAAAGAAGTTTCTTGACCTCTGCAAATCCTGGCCCTGACTCATGTACTCTATGTAGCTTTCCAGTTCTAAGTTAAGAATCATTAGATAGGCTTAAAAGAAAAATAAATGAAACTATAGTGAGCTATAGAGTAGCCCTCTTAAGGGACTGAAGTATGTGATAGATTTAACTTGACCTATACTAGCTTTCCCACTGCTTCCAAAATGGGCCTTTTATCCCGATGAACTTCTTGCATGCACTTTTTAAAATTGAAGTATGGTTGACGCACAACGTTACATTAGTTTCAGGTGTACAACATAGTGATTCAACAACTCTAAGTGTTATGTTATGCATGCACTTTTATCTTAGACTTTTTTTTTTTTTGATGGGCATGAATATTTGCTGTGTAAGCCTTGCTAGTGATGCAGAATATTAAGGAGGCCACTTAGGATTCTGAGCAGCATCCCTTGCGTCAAAAATCTCAGAAGCACCTTGTTTCCAATAGAGGCTTCTAAGAGCTAATTGGTAAGTGAATGTCCCAGGCCCATAAAAAAAGGACAAATCTAAGTCAGTGCAGAAGGCCCCACTTACTGGCTCTCCCTTCTGAGAAAATAATGCCCTCCCAGTTGAGCCCTACCCCAAAGGCCTATGAGGAATATGACCGATTATGGTGCTAGATGAAAGGCGCTCATTGAGAGAATCCTGAGAAAGACAGACAAAGGGGAATAGAGGATAATCTGTAACACCACAGTCTGCTTATCTATTCAGTAGTTGATGAACATCTGGATTGTTTCTAGCTTTGGACTATTACAAATAAAACTGCTATAAATATTTTAATATAGGAGCGCCTGGGTGGCTCAGATTAAGCATCTGACTTCGGCTCAGGTCATGATCCCATAGGTTGGTGGGTTCGAGTCCCACATCGGGCTCTGTGCTGACGGCTCAGAGCCCGGAACCTGCTTCGGATTCTGTCTCCCTCTCTCTCTGCCCCTCCCCTGCTTGCACTCTTTCTTTCTCTCTCTCTCTCTCTCAAAACAAAACAAAAAAAAATGAATATGAGCTTTTGTGTACACATAAGTTTTTATTTCTCTTGGATAGATATCCAGAAGTATGATTACTGGGTCGTATGGTAGATTTAGATTTAACTCTATACACTACTGTCAGAGTGTTTTCCCAAGTGATCATCCCATTTTGCATTCCCACTAGCAATTATAAAAGTTCACGTTGCTCCACATCCTTGCAATGTCAGACATTTTACTTTTTTTATATTCTAGTGGCTATGGCTGCTGGATGAAGATATTATCTATCACTGTTAAGTACAGACCTCCTTATTAGGAACCATAGCAAATTTCAGGGAAGGAGTTCACGATAGGCAAGGAGGTGGTGACAGCAATAATCTTGGAGATTCAATAGAAGAAATTTCAACGTTTAGCAGTCAACGTTGATTAAGCAACTGTCCAGCTATTTTTTAGGGCAGCAAAGACTTGGAGGAGGTGAGGAAGAAGAAAAGGAAGCAACCCCTGTAGGAAGAACTATTCCTGGTTCAAACTGCTTAAACACACAAAACTGGGTTCAGTGTGTCCTCAGTACCTTCTCTCTTTTCCTTGTTTATGTTGCTCTTCAGGTTCAGCAACCAACACTCCACCACCACCATGATCTTTATGCACTGTATTAGTTACTACTGAATAAAAAAAATCATACTGAAACACGGTGACTTCAACAAGATTTACTCTCTCAGTTTCTGTGGTCAGGAATCTGGGCAAGACTTAGTTGGGGCTTCTGGTTCAGGGTCTCCCAAAGATTACAGTCAAGGTGTCAGCTGAGGCTGTGGTCTTACGTCAAGATTCAACCAGGGAAGGATCCACTGGCTATGGTCTAGAGGCTCCCCTCAGTTCCCTGCCACATAGGTCTCTCAATAAGGCAGAAATGGCAATAAGCCACAATAAATCACAAATGGCAACTTGTTTCATCAGAGTTAAAAAACAAAAGAGCATGAGAGGGGGTAGAAGATGGAAGTCACAGTCTTTTATAACCTACTCTTGGAAGTGACATCCCATCACCTTTGCTATATTCTACTCATTAGAAACAAGTCACTAGCTTCAGTCCACACACAAGAGCAGCAGATTACACAAGGGCATGAATACCACAAGGTGGGACCACTGGCAGCCATTGCAGAAGCTATCTACCAAAGCCAGCACTAGGGTGAGGTGAGTGAGGTACCTAGGGTGCAAAACAGAAGGAAACACTCTTTAATAAAAAAAATAATAAAAATAAATAAAAAGTTTATTTATTCATTTTGAGGGGTTGGAGGGGCAGAGAGAGACAGAGAATCCCAAGGAATCTCCTCCCCGCTGAGAGCACGAAGCCAGATGCACGGCTCGATCTCACAAACCTTGAGATCCTGACCTGAGCCAAAATCAAGAGGTGGCCGTTTAACTGACGGAACCACCCAGGCACCCCAGAAACACTTAATCTTACATGACCCCAAGAGTGAATCCCAGACAATTGCCCCCCAGAGACCAATCCAACTTTAGTCTTCACCCTGCTGCCTTCCACATGCACTCAGTACCTTTATGCTAGCTTCTGACAGGGCTCCCTGCCTAGACACCCAGTCTGAGCATGTTTTCTCAAACTACTGCCCTGTGCTTCATACTTTTTTCTTGCCATGACCCTCTCTTGAAACTTAGCTGATTTGTGTTCCAATATTCCAACATGCTGTTAAGGAAAAATTGATTTCAGATAAGCCTGAGACATTTAATAATTACCTACTTAAATGTTATCTCTAGATGTAGAGCAGTATTTATCAAAATACAATTCATATACCAGACTCACTTAGGATGCTTAAGGAAAATACAAGTTCCCATCTTCAAACTGGCTCCCATCTTCGACCCAGTGAATCAGAATCAGAGAGGTAGCATTCTAGGTGCTACTTATGTTTACTAAAGTATGATAGCATGTAAGAAGGGACTTCAATAGCCAGAAGGCTTTAGCCTTAATAAACTGAATTTCTGTTTGGCAAGTCTGGCAAAGATTTAGGACCAAGGACTGCATGATAAGAGTGGCTTTTGGGATAAAGATTCTCCATACTAACCTGCAATAAATCACATAAATAAAATGCCAATTATTCTCATTCAAAGCCAGACCAATGGCATATTATAACAGTACTTTCTACTAAAGTGATTTATGGTTCCTAGATTTGGTATTACGAAATATGCATTACCATTCCACCAAAGCGAATCCTGACTTGGTTTTCCCTCCCATTTCCTATTGTGACGAAGGCCATAGGAACAGGGCCAAGAGTTCCTGCACCTTTTCAATTAAAATGAGTTGCTAATTGCATCAGTGCTTGTAGAGGAAACCATTATATTGGCCTCATTGACTCTGCCTTACCCCTTAAATTACAGTCCTGTTGCCTGAAATGTAATCAATCCCTATGTTCGAAATCAATCCCTTGTCTGCCTCCAGAGAACTGTTGCTCATTTTTCTCCACATTAGGGCTACCATACTGTACCAGTTACACAACAGGTCCAGTCAGGTCAGAAGTAGAGGAAATCCCTGTAGCTATTGGAAATCAGAGCTTAGGAGCAGGGTCAGAGGCTTTACCCAATTGTAACTAAGCCAAACATTCAGCTATATGGTGTGAGTTCCAGCATCCTCCAGGCCCATGGGGCGTGGTTCTCTGAAGGGAAATGAGTACCTGTTTACAAACAGAGGGTTCTAGAGAAAGACACCTTCCACCTTGAAAATAATGTAATGAGCCCAGAAACATGATCAAGATGGCTTGACAAAGTATCATAGAAAGCCAGTGACGTTTCAGAAGCCCAGCTTTGTTGAAGGAGAAAAAATAAATAAATACCACTGTAAATATATTACCTATTTAAATTCTATAAGTGATTACAGTATGTGCTGCATTGTATATTTATGGAAATAAGGAAGAGCAGAAGGCAAAGTCCCATAAGTCCAGGGATCTCTTTGAGGCACAAGGTTGGAAAGGAAGGGGCTGTGGAGAGAGGGAGGGACAGCTGCCAAGAGGTCAGATGGTGTGCTAAAGGCTGGGAAAAGGTGCAAAATGTGCCTCCATTTCCTAACTGACGGGCCAGCTTTTTGCTGAGAGATACGTCAAATGGATTGTGACCAAGATCATGGAAATGGTGGTCAAGAAACACATGAAACCAGACCAAGAGTTAATTAAGATCGAAAAAGTCTACGTATAATCTATGTAAGTTAAACGAGCTTTAATTTTGGTAAGAAAAAGTCAGGTGTTAAAACTCAAGGTATCAGTTTCCTTCCTATGAAACAGGAGAAGCACATACACAAAAAAAGAAAATGATTTTCGTCTTTAGTGCAATTCTGAAGGCAACCTACATGACTGAAACAAGTAAAAAAAAGTGCTTAGACTTTACATATTATTTCAAAGTTATAATTTTATGATTAACTGTCTCATGGTGAGAGGGCAATATTAAGTCATCCTTCTTATGTCGTTTATTCATTTACAGTACCTGAGAGCTACTGGAAATAATATTTATTAACTGTAACGTTTACAAGCAATTAAATTCGGCGGCAGTGCAGAGAGAATATATATTTTGTGCTGGAAAATAACTCTGGGAAGAAATTACAGCTTGGTCATGGAGACACTTTAATAAACTTTAATTGGTAAACAGTAGGGAATCACTGGTGGTGTTTTTAGTAGGCGCTTGGCCTGAGAACTGATTTCCAATACTGAGCAGGATGAATCCGAGAAGATGAGGAAAGAATCAGGGAAACGACTCCGGCATCTGTCCTCATTTTCCAGTAGCAGAAAATAAGGAGGACCAAACCCAGGAATGAAATACAGGGAGAAAAACCAAACGATCTGGTGGCAGAAGAACCGGGGACTCAGGCTGGGTGTGACAGAACAGACCAAAAGGACCACTGGGAGACCTGGGGGAGAAGCACAGGGCCAACAGCCCCAGGAGAGCTGATCTGAGGGACAGTGAATTATTGTCTGGTTTTGGACAAGTTGAACTTCAGGTCTCTGCATTCTGCAGGTATTGGCAGGGGGTGAAAAGTCAGCCCTGGGGTTGGTGCAGAGGCAAGAGGAGGGGAGATCCCCAGGGGAGAAGAGCAGAGATGGAACCCAGGGACCAGAAAGGCTGTGAGGCATGGAGCCCTACAGACCAATGTGCTTGAAAGGGATTTTTCAGGGAGGTAGGAGGGCCAAGTCCAGGGAAGAGGGAAATTAGAAAAAGGAAGGGCTAATGGCTGCCTGACGAAGATGAAGGCTAACATGTGGCCACTGGGGATGCCAATTAGGAACCCTTTGGTGACCTGAGCAAAGCAGTGTCATTCAGGCATGAGGGTAGCCCCTGACCTGTAAGGGGTGAGAGGCTGGGGTGTGATGAGAGCACAGGGATCCACAGGATCAATCCAGTTTCAAGCAATATCAAAACTGCATGGTCAGCATCCGTTCATGTTTCTGTATTCTTTCATTCTGCTCAGCCTTCCTAGAAATTCCTATTTGAATCCCATTTTCACCATTCACTATTATACAGAGCATTTTCCTTGCACCACAACGGAAGGCGTTTTCAAAAGCTGATACCAGCCGAATGCGTTAATGGAGTCCCATGATGAAATTCTATCAGGCAGAGCATATTGTTATTGCAATATATTTTATTATTCCATTAGTACATGTTATAAAATATGTACTTACGAACAATTACTACTACAATTTGATATATCCAATCCATTGATATAGGAATTTGGAGCAACAGAGTCGTTTTTAGTAAAGAAATTGAGATGAGTAAAGGTGAAATTCAAGATTCTATAGCATGTGTGAAATGAAATGATCCATTTTAAAGACTGGATATAACTATGCTTATATAGATACACTTCCATTTAGGACAAACCGCTCCATTTATAACTGTGAAGAATACATTAAAGCTACAGAATTAAAGTCAGATAAAAATCTCTTAACAAAATGTCAACTGTTTCATCCACAAAGAACAGCAGGGAGTTTCTTTTAAAAAAGCCTCTTCTTTTTTGACTAATGGTTTAAAAACTCATGCTAATTTCAGTAAATTTAAGGGATGATTATAACCAGCACTTTAAAAATGAGAAAATGAGTGATTTAAGATGTAGACTATATAAAAAATCTAGACTCTGTAGAAATGATCAAAGTCAGTGAAGATATGGAGCGGGGGGGGGGGGGGTTGTGAAAAGGACACTAAAAGTTGATGCAGAATAGAGATATAGGAAACATTTTAGATGGAGAAAAAGATGAATCAATTAAAGCAGGAACCATGCTGTTTATTGTGATAAATCATATTAATAGAATTCTTCTGAACAAGATATTCAATTGAAAGAAAGAGAGGGGATGTGTAAATAAATCAGGGTTTTAATTGACTGCCCCTGCTTTCGGATGCAGGAAGTTAACGCCACACAGTCACAACTGAATCTGTGTCGCCACAAACCCACACTTTGGCAGGAGCCCCATGCATGTGCAGTTGTGTTGACGAGCGTGCTTACAGCAGGTTCTGAAGACTAAAATGGTTCCAAAGAGGAGGAAAGCATGGGAATCAGAGCTTTGTTAAGCATGGCATTCGAATCATTCTAACAGCAGAGGGATGCAGTTTCATAAAGCCAGTCAAACCAGCTTCATAGCTTTTCCTTCTAGCTCCTTCACCAGACATTTCTTGACTGCTGGTGAGGAGACAGGTCCTGTGGCAGACCCTGAAGATTCTGTATGGAATGAAATGCCTCTGCTTAGGCTGTCTTTGCTGTTCACCTCGCAGCCTTGTGACCCTGACTACCTAACTGGGCTGTGACCAAGCCCAAGGCGACCTTCTCCACAGGTGCCAGGGAAGTGTGGCTGTGGACTGCAGGGTTGGCTCCTGTGGGAGTGCTCAGTGAGGCCACTGCCAGAGCCCCTCTACCTCTGCAGGACCCACTCCAGTGTGAGAACAAAATGAAGAGTCCCCACAAGCTGCAGGGGAGCTCACCTACAAATCTTTCTTCTGCCTTAACACAGGTTACTGTGGCTGCATTGGCAGGATTATTTGTCATCAGAACTAAGTGTCACATGATCTTGAAACAGAACCTGGGCAGAAGTATACGTTCTGCTCCCCATGTTTGCCTTTAGTTAAAGTACTTAGTGCAATCGTTGAGAGCACGGTTATGGAGTTTGGTCATCAAGGTTGAATTCTGGATACCTCACGTAACAGATATGTGGAAGCACGTAAGGGGCTGCTCCTCTGTGTCTCAGTCTCACCATCTGTAAAATGGCAATAATAACAGTTCCTATTCTGAAGAGCTTTGGGAGGATTAACACACAATGCCTGATGGCGTGTATATTAATGTTAGCTAACTAAATTGGTTTTAGAAATATAATAATTGTGGTAACAGAACAACCAATACTCAGTATTTTTAGTGTTTTATCATTTACTGGGCACCTTTAAATAGCTCACTTAATCAAAGGGTA
Organism: Acinonyx jubatus; assembly: GCF_027475565.1. Lineage (NCBI taxonomy): Eukaryota > Metazoa > Chordata > Mammalia > Carnivora > Felidae > Acinonyx > Acinonyx jubatus. Next base: position 27,475,369 of record NC_069380.1, on the reverse strand, counting down.
AGTGTGGTCAAATGGGTTTTTGAAGATAATTTTCCAGACAAAGATTATAATGGCTATCAGCAGGTAAAGTCTCATCATCTCCAATTTCCAATCCTGGTATATTTTGGAATATATACGACAAGAGAAGAGCAGTAAGAGTGATTGGATAAATTGGGAGTGGAGGGGTGGGGAGAGCTCCAAACTGGAAAAAATCCAAATTCCATCAATAATAAAATAGATAAGCAATTGGGGTTAATTCGGACAGTAGACTATTCCACAGCAATGAAAATGAGTCAATTATATGGGGCACCTGGGTGGCTCAGTCAGTTGAGCCTCCGACTTTGGCTCAGGTCATGATCTCACTGTCTGCGAGTTTGAGCCCTGTGTTGGGCTCTGTGCTGACAGCTCAGAGCCTGGAGCCTGCTTCTGATTCTGTGTCTCCCTCTCTCTCTGCCCCTCCCCCACTTATTCTCTCTCTCTCTCTCTCTCTCTCTCTCTCTGTCAATAATAAATAAACACTAAAATTTTTTTAAAAAAAGAAAGGAAATGAGTGAATTATAACACACACCACCATGGGTGAATTATAAAAACATAACATTGAGTGAAAGAAGCCAGGCAAAAATATTTATGTGTTATGATTCTATTTATATCAAAAGCTAGTATTTTAGGGATGCATAGTGACTACCATAACATTGATGGGCATGACTACTATGGGATGGAAGACTTGGTGACAGACAGGGCCATGTGGGTAATAGGGGATGCTTCTGGAATTCTGTCAATATCTTCTTATTACTTGGTCTACGTGGTGGTTATTTAAGTGTTTGCTCATAACAACTTGTAATACTACCTATTCATTTATGTTTAGAATTTTTTACATAAGTTGAAACAAAAAGTTTATGAGGAAAGATCCTGGGAAGATAAGCCAGGAGTGAGTGGAATAAATCTCTGTTATGTCTATGTGCCTCTCTCTCTCGGCATCATTTTCTGCACATATCCCTCTAACTCCTTTGTTCCTTCCACCAACTCAATTCCCAGCATCTCCCAGTCATAAAAGTTTGAAGGATAATTATAAATAAATGTAGATCACCGCAGTGCGCTAAGGATGTTCTCACAGTGTACGTAAGGGATCTGATTCTTTTAAATTTTTTTTTAACGTTTATTTATTTTTGAGACAGAGAGAGACAGAGCATGAACGGGGGAGGGTCAGACAGAGAGGGAGACACAGAATCTGAAACAGGCTCCAGGCTCTGAGCAGTCAGCACAGAGTCCGATGCGGGGCTCGAACTCACATACCGCGAGATGGTGACCTGAGCCGAAGTCGGACGCTTAACCGACTGAGCCACCCAGGCGCCCCAGGGATCTGATTCTTAAATGTAAAGACTAAAACCTGGATAGTCAAGATGATGAAGCATGCTGCTGAAAGATACTCTTTTGAGAAGAAAACTGACAAACATATGTCCTAATTTAGATAATCTGCTCCTCTTCTATTTCAGACTCCACGTTTACTCAGCTGACCTTTTTTAGAGGCGCAAAAGACTCCTGGATAATAACAGTCCAGTACAAGTCGTTCCCATGTTCCCCTAATGGCTCATGGTGACAGCCTTCTGCTGACCTATTTGTAACATCCTGAACAGAAGAAAGCTTTTTTGGCCTAAACCTAGTGACCTTAAAAATACCTGCACTAAAATGTTGACCTCCTTTGGAGAAATCTCTTAAATGTATATAAAAGGATAATTAAACAAAATCCACTGAAATAAGAGAAGAAATCTGTCTTTTTTTAAGACAACAGGCTGTAAGGCCCTCATTTACTTGGTGTTGCCCACCCTAGCAACGACAATGTCATATAGGTTCCTCCTGGTTCAGAACTCTCTCCAGCACAACCCTCAGAGAGTTCCTGATCTAGGGACTTTATGAAGATGACAGGTGAGTTGAGAACAACAACTTTCTTGTACAACTTTGCTTTAATGTAACCCTTTGAGAGCCGGAGAAGAAAGAACCCAGTGAAGTGATTTTATTTTTTATATAAATAAAAAGATGCTGTTGAAGAAGTTGCTCACCATATCACCTGGGAAACTTAAATTTCAGTACCACGACCAACTGGCTCCCACTAAACAGTTGACTGTCCTATAGATACCGTGACTTAAGCAATGGCCTCATTCTTTGTATTGGTCATAGGGAATTTCAGTGCAGAGTCTGAAGTCTACTGTGAGTACAGGCAGATTCTGGTTTGATTTTATGTCTTGTACCCACATTTTGAATTCCCCCTGACGTCTACATTTGTCCATTTTGGCCTTGCAATGGTGTTTTCCAGAAGGTAACGGAGTGTAATTACCCCCTAAAACTGAGGCATCCTAATTGATTACATCTGTAGTTCTGGTCCAGACGCTCTCCCAAGGAACAGACATAAACACCCATTTGCACAGTAGACTCCACCTGGATTTTCCCAGCCATGTCAAATCCATACCAGAAGCATATCAAATCCCCCCCAAACCCAGTCCTTCTGTAATCCCTACTGTCTTGATAAGTGTTACCATGTACTTGGTTACCCAAGTCAGAATCTTGGGTGTCATACCGAATTCTTCCTTCTCCCTACACAATTTGCTTCCAGTAAGCCAATAATTCATATCAGAAGTCTCTTGAGTCCATTATTTCCTTCTCTTCCCACCCCTGGCAACTCATTTCAGGCCCTCCTTCCCCTCCCCCAAACATATCACTGTTTATCATTGATAAACTGTTTATCATTGATAAACAGTTACTGGTTTTCCTTGCTCTTGTCTCGCCCCGCCCCTCCGTGGCACATGCTCCTGCAGGAGGGAGCTCTCTAACAGATCTGCTACTGTCACTGCCCAGCTCATTTGCAGTCTCGATGGCTCCCCATGACCTACAACATAAAATGAAATTCCTTGGAACAACTTATAAATGGCCTTTTATAACCTGACTTCTAAGCATTTATCTCTCTGTTCCTCAAATGTTGGGAGTGCTGCAAACATGCCAGACTCTCTCATTTTCCATTTTTGTCCACATACTGTCCACCCCCCACCCCCACGCATATGCACGCTCGCACACACAACGCACGCGCTCTGAAATTCCCTTCTCTGTTGGGTGAGGCAGGGATTCTTCCCTTCCCGCTCCGGCTCCAGCTTGGGCCTTGCCTTTGAGAAGGCTTTTCTGACCTCCAGGCAAACTTTGGCATGCCTTCCCTCGTGTTCCTACTGATTCTGACCCACGCATCTATTATAGAAATTACCGGTGTGTGATTTCACTCATACGTGGAATTTAAGAAGCAAAACAAATGTACAAAGAAAAAAAAGAGACAAATAAAAACAGACTCTTAAAAAGACAGAGAACAAATTGGTAGTTGCCAGAGGAGAAGTGGGTGTGCAGAGGAGTGAAATAAAGGGGATCATTCCTCTTGATGAGCACTGGATAATGTATAGAGTTGTTGAATCATTATACTATATACCTGAAACTAATGAACACTCTATGTTAATTATACTTCATTTAAAAAGAAAAACAAAAGGAAGGAAGGAAGAAAGAAGTTACCATGGTGTTTTGCAATTATTTCCGTGTATATTTCTTTAGGCAATAATTTGCCTATGTGTTCAGGCACTGTGTCTCATTCTTTCATATCCCAGAGCCTAGCATGGAACACACCCAGTTAAATAAATGTATTAGTGAATGTAGATGAAATTGTTATTCTTGATAGGGTTATACTGTAGGTTCAGAGGACTGTACTTTCAGAGCAATAGACTAGAGGTTGGCAAACTATGGCCACAGGTCAAATCTGGCCCACAGCCTGTTTTTATAAATAACACTTTACCGGGAAACAACCTGTTTGCTTATATTGTTTAGGCTGCTTTCATGCTCCAACAGCCGAGCTGAATAGATTTGACAAAGACCGTATGGCCCACAAAGGCTAAAATATTGACTACTTGGTCCCTTTACAGAAAACGTTTGCCGACTCCTAAACTAGAGGCATATTTATAAACGAGAGTCATGGACCTAGGAGTGTGTCCCGCTTAGTACAACCTCAGTCACGCCCAAAACACACATCATCCTTCCACACTTTACTACTGTCTTACTTCTCCCCAAAACCGACACACCTCACTCCCACAATCCAAACTCAGATTAGCACTCACACTCTGCATAACCTACTCAAGCTTACTTACTGGAATCTTCCGATTATCTAACTATGGTGTCTGACTGTGAGCGCAGAGACAAATTGTTCTCAGTTTACAGTCCTCTCTTCTTTCCTTCGGTAACATGCTCCCCTGAGTTCGGGCTGGACACAGGACTGCCCACCTAGAGACCACATTGCCCAACCTCCCGTGCGGCTACATATGGCCATCTGACAACGCTCTGATGAACGGAATGTAAATAGAGTGGTGTGCACAATTCAGAGCTTTTGTTCTTCAAAGAAAACTCAGAGCTCTCGCTTCCCCTTTCCCCCCTCCACTGGGTTGAAATATGGATGTAGAGGGCCAACTTTGGTCATACAGATAAGGACAGCACCTGTGGAAGCAACAAGACATAAGGAACCTGGGCCCCCTTTTCAAACTCATAGAGCACCGCTAGCCTCCTAGACTGCCTTCAAACCCAGACTTCCATATGAGAGAAATAAACCTTTCAACTTGGTCATACCACTTTTTTTTTAAATTTTTTAAAATTTACATCCAAATTAGTTAGCATAGAGTGCAACAATTATTTCAGGAGTAGATTCCTTAATACTGCTTACCCATTTAGCCCATCCCCCCTCCCACACCCCCTCCCATAACCCTCAGTTTGTTCTCCATATTTATGAGTCTCTTCTGTTTTGTCCCCCTCCCTGTCTTTATATTATTTTTGCTTCCCTTCCCTTGTGTTCATCTGTTTCGTTTCTTAACGTCCTCATATGAATGAAGTCATAGGATTTTTGTCTTTCTCTGACTAATTTCACTTAGCTGCAAATGGCAAGTTCCATCCATGTTGCTGCAAATGGCAAGATTTCATTCTTTTTGATTACTGAGTAATACTCCATTGTATATATATACCACATCTTCTTTATGCATTCATCCCTCAATGGACATTTGGGCTCTTCCCAAACTTTGGCTATTGTTGATAGTGCTGCTATAAACATGGGGGTGCATGTGTCCCTTCGAAACAGCACACCTGTGTCATACCACTTTTAGTTTGTCACTAGCACCCAGACCAATATCCCATTCCCCCCAGCTTCTCTCCAGGTCTTGTTTTTCTTTCAAATGCAGTGTAGATTTTCTTTCCCAGAATATGACCTCGGCCCAGCTTTATTCATTTTCAACCACTTTCTCTAAATTCTGTCTTTCTCTGAAACCTCAACCTTTCCTAAAACCCTTATCTTTCCACTTACTTCCTCTTCTTTCTTCCTTTGTTCTTTCTTCTTTTGCACAAAAGAAAATATTGCCATGCCCCATGTGCCCAGGGCTCCAGAGAAAAAATCCACTGCAAACAATTCCAATCTTTTCTCAATGTCTTAAGACAATTCCAAAAGGATCTTAGTATATTCTTAATGCAAAGTTAAACTTTACAGTCTTTTTCAGATCTCTCTCTCATGGTTTAGACTTTGTGTGGGGGCTAGCCATGGGTCTCTTGTGTCTCACTCACTTCCTCCCGTGCATTTTTGCCTCCGGGGAGCATACCCCTCCTGCTAGTAGCCCTCTGTTGGAACATGGCCCCTCTCATGGCTATGCTAGAGAATCAGCCCCTTACCTCCATTCTGCACACCAGCTGGGGTGAGGAGGGAGTCTCTTAATCTTCTCACATTGACAACCCTTTATCTCTTATCTTTTGAGTCTTCATTTCAACATCTATAAATCGGGGAATCTAACCACCTTATCTACTCCACAGGATTGCTCTAAAGACTCCATATCACATTGGCTATAAAAGCACTTTTGAATACGTTCAACTACTGTTAAGTTTAAGTAGAAAGTCATCACTATTTTTAGGCCTGATGTTTTCTCTCACTTTCCATGACTTCTCCTCTCAGGAAGGAAAAAGGTCCAATTTCTCCCCCATCCTCAGATGTATAGGGGGTGGGAGAGTACTCTTCCTGACCACTGTGTCTTCCTCAAGCAACATCTCGCCTTTCCCTTCCCTTCAGGGCCACACTTTCAGGAAGGACTGTCCACATTCATTTGCTCTCCTTCCTCAGCATCACTTAATGAGCACCCCCCCCCCGCCCCCAACCACCTCACTCAACTTACCGCTTCTGCTAAGGGCATCAATGGCTGGCAAACCAAACACTGATATGCTCCCTCCCTTGGACTGCTTCTCTCCCGGCTCTGCTTCTCCCTCTCCATTATATTTTCCTCTATCTCCTCTTCTCTAAGGCCCCTTAAATGTTTGCCATGACCCTCGTGTGTTCCTCATGATTGCCCTAGTTAGCTAGCTCGTGCTGTGCACCCAGACACTTAATATGCCCTCTCTCATTTTCCTATTAACCCTAGGAGGTAGCCTTTGCTATCCCCGTTTTACAGACGAAGAAACAGAGACAGCAGGAGGATGAGCGCTGGCCGGGATCACACAGCCCGTAAACCACAAAGCCAGCATTCAAATCCTGGCCCTTGCTCTTCTCTTCAGGTTGCCCCCCCTCTTTCCTTCAGACCTCCTGAGTTTAAATCTTGGCTCGGCCATTTGCTTGCCGAGCTCAAATCCTGGCTTACTTAACCTCTCTAAACATCCATTTCCTCATCAGTAAAATGAGAAGAATAATAGCATAGATCTTTTAGAGTCCTTGTGAGGATTTGATTAGATATTGCTTGTAAACAACTCAGCAGAGTGGTAAGCACATAGTAAAGCTCAATAAATGTTACTTACTATTGCTGTTTATTATTACATTCAGTGCATTCATCTGTTTCTTCTGTCTGTATACCTGCTCCCTGGGCAGGTTCACCTATACACTGGCGTCTAGTAGCATCTACATGTGAGCCTCTCTCTCTATAGCCAGCTCAGATTTCTCTGCCAAGTACCAGCTATATTTCCAGGAATTGGCTGAACTTCCTCCATTTGATAGCTCATGTCACCTCACATGTGACAAAGCCCTAGCGGAACTTACCATCATCCTCCCCCAAATGCCCTCCTTCTCTGAATCCCCTAAGTCGGGGACTGACATGCCACATGAGTCATAAAGCTGGGCTCTGTCCCTGACTCCCCTGTCTCGCTCTTTCAGCACACTGCATCAACCACCTGTCCTTCCTCCTAAGCATCTCTCCAGTTCATCCAGCCTCTCCCGGATGTTTTCAGTGTCCCTGCTGATTCTGTCTTTGTTTCAAAGTTTGACGGTTTGTTCGTCATGGATTGTTTTTGCACTAATTTCGATCTGTAAAAACAATCCGTCAGAATATTATCTTGATTACCAGAGGTTTTTGGTGCTGCCTCGGATTCTGCATCAGAGATAAGTGCCTAAGTTGCCTTACTCCACTGCCAAGCCTCTTCCCAGTGCAAGTTCCTGTAGCGCCCTGCTGCTATGCTATTGCTAAAGCAGCCTGGCACGCTCCCTAAGAGGTTTCCCAAGCCTTGCAATTCCACGCCGCCTCCACTCTTCCCCCAGGCACCCGAGGATCTAGCAACAGGACTCCATTTCCTTTCCATTTCTGTGCCTTCGGAAATGTGGCAAGTGATCTCTTTGGCTAGGCTTTAGTTTACCCAGGATGGTTGGGAACTGTTATACTTCCAAATAGCTAAATGTTTACACATTTACTGATAAAACTGAAATCCAACTACATTAAAATCCCTCCAAAATGTATTATACGTCTCTGCAGTCGTCCATAAGACACTCCTATTTTAAAATGTTCTCGATGGCCCAGCCTGATCATTCTAAGCATCAGTTACATAGACTCCTTGCTATAATCCAGTGATGCCAACTCAGGAGCCATGGGGATTTATAACTCTGCTTTTCGCCCGAACTCAACGTTCACATACAATTCATTCTTTTTCTTATTTTGCTGCAGTCTTGCTCCTCCTGATCTCTGCTCTCTGTTGTCAGATTCTGCTTCTTGTGATTCATCCCTAATTAGTTGGCCTCATTTCCCTTTCCCTTGTCCATGTCACTCCCACCTTAACCTTGCCCTCTGCCATTCTCTCCCCTAGCTCTGCTCTCCCAGTACTTGACATTCACAGAGCTTGATAATTATAACCTTTGCCAGCCTACGACTGTACTCTTTTCTTCTGCGTGGCTAACTGACTCATCCACTTTATTATTCAGTCTTTGTGTCGTTATCTCTTACCTCCTTTTACTTCCTAGTTTGCCATTGTTCTGGTTGGTTCAGAGACGCTGATATGTATGTAACTGTGGCTGTGTAATCCATGGAGAAACTCCCCAGTTTATCTCTGCTATGGCATTTCTCTGCATAGGGGATCATTGGAAGGGGTTAAGAAAGAATCCTAACCCAAGTACTTGAGGGACTTGACATCCTCTGTCCTTTGCCTCTATCTCTATGTGCTCCAATCCTAAATTTTTTAGGTGGTGCAGTATGAAGAGATGTAGGAAACTAACATGGGCAACTGAAGTATCTGTGATTCCTGATGGGAATATTGAGTCAATGGATCTTACTCATGTTTGAACAAATTCACTGTAAGTTCCTTTGGTTCCCTGTTAAAAATGGAAGAAGGCAGGGATTTACTGAGACTGACAGTTGGTCCCTGAAATCTATTTTGGGGTACATTGAAGAGCTTCTTTAGATGACAAGTTCATTTTTATTAAGAGTTGACAATCACAAAATTATAAAATATCCATATGATCTAATGAACAAAATGTAGAAACATGGGAAATCCAGAAACTTCTTCACAATCTGTCCTGGGTCACAAACTAGCTAGAATAAGATTTTTAAATAGATCCTTTCCTAGTAACTGAGATTATTTAAGAAAAATAGGCATGAAGTAGAAAACATAGAAGTTTCTGTTTGCTCATTTTTCTGGTCATTATTCTCTGTTTAAAAATAAGCAAGTAAATCAGGGGCCATCAGAGAAGGTTTAGTACTTCTTTTTTGTATATAGAGCACAGATACGTCTTTTTTGTTTGTTCCCATAAGAGTCCTCACCCCTATAGTCTATGTCCTTGGAAAGAAATGTGGCATAATGCAAACAGCACGGGCTTAGGAGCCAGATAGATTCAGGTGTGACCTAAGCCCCACCATTTATTCTCTGGGTGGCCTTAAGCATATCACCTTCATGGTATGAGACAGCAAAAGGTTACTAAAGGGCAAGGCATGGGACACCAGTGAGGACTGAATTAAAGAATATGCACAGGACTTTTAGCTCAGTGCCTGGCACATAGTGGAAACTCGGTGAACGTAGGTTCCCTTCACATCTGCCTCTCCTTCACTTTCACTTTATCTGTGTGAAGGGCCAAACCTAGTGTCAGGGCCTTTACCCCCATCCTGTACTGAGACTTGCTCTCAAGAACGGAACTAAGGAAACTTCTTTACAATGTAAAACTAATGGCAGGGGGTCTGGAATCCAGTGTGTCTGGGCAGGTGCACATTGCTCTGAAGCAACCACGGCATTCATGTATCTATTCTCGGATCAGGAACTAGATCCTAAGACTTCCCCCTTATTACTGTTTGAGGGCCAAATAGGAAGGAAGGAAGCGGAGAACTCCACGGCAAACATACGGTTAACCCTCTCTGAGGAAACCACACAGCACGGCCCCATGCTCTGAACGCCTGCTGCCCTTGTTCTTCTAAGGTGTGCAAGCCACCCCAAGGCTGGCCAGGCAATGAATAATGGTCTAAGCCCTTGTCCTTTGGATGAGATGGAGGGGTCTCAGCGGCCCAGTGTGGCAGCTTCCTCAGCAAGGGCTGATTCAACAGCACTGTTCTCTCAGGCAGTTAGCCCAGTTCTGTAAGGCAGCCTCAGAAGAATTTTATTATCTTTCTTTGAATCTCTCCCAACACTTTGATGTGCCTGAAGTTTAAAAGCTAAAAATTGCAAACAGTGCAGTGTGCCACACAAAACACCTTTAGAAATTTCCAGTTCAGAGGAACTTGGGCAAAGACAAATCTCTCCATTTGATTTTGTTTCTGTTGCTCCCCTGGGATTTGTCTTGGGCATGTTACTGTACGAATAACTCCTACCATCATCGTCATCAACATCATCATCAGTTTGTTTTCAGAATTATAACAGCTATCAAATTAGCTTATCATTTTTGAGACAAGATGTCTGTTGCCTAAAATAAATTATAAGAACAAATCAGCTTTTTTTTTAAAAAAAGTGCAAGCATAGCCAATAGGACTAAGCCATTTGTTCACTGTGTATTTTTGTTGTCAACTTATTTTTTTGAACCTGGGTCCTTATTTGAGTGTCCTCTGATGCTGTAGAGGACACCTGCCAAGCAGGCCACATGGTTCCCTCCCCTTGACTGCCATGACAGCCTTCTATACACTGTGCTACTCAGTGGTCACAGGCAGCCAGAAAATTGCACAGGGTAGCTGAGCCTTTGAAAAGTGGACAGGTCAACCTTTTTAATTCAGTAAGTCAATGTGATTTAGGTCCCCACCGATGCAGGTTGTTCTATAATAGGAAAAAGCTCTGGAATTTCTTATCTCAGAAGACACTGGACATTACTTTGGGAGTAGCTATGGATATTAGTGAGATAAACCGGAGTCAGGTCATTCAAATTGGGACATAAAGTATCTGCTTGAGAGTGTCAAAGAGTCTCTTAGGGGTAGGGTTCCTATCTACAGTGGTCCTGAATTTTTTTTAAATGACTTGCTTAAAAACATTTCAAAGTGGTACCCAAACAAAAACCATACTCTACTGATTAAATAAGTAATGCATTTATAGGTAAATTTATGCATGTATATTCACATACATATGTTTTCATAACTGCTCCAATATCCACCCTGCTCCCTGTGATAGTCAATGGAATTTTTCACGGCAGAACATCTGCCAGCCTTCCTCTAGTCTTCTTTTCTCCACAAAACCCTTCTCATACCTTTGTTCCAGCTGTGGTTAGCTTTTCAAAGCAACCAAACAAGTCATACTCTCCGTCCATCCCACACTTGACTCTAATTGTTTCCACTACCTTGAATGCCCTGCCCTGCCCCTATTCTTTACCCGGCTAACAATCCGTAACTATCCCCATCTACGGAGGGCTCTAGGGCTCCCTTCCAGGAACTTCTCACACACACATAGCTGTATACTTGACTAGTACTTCATGCTTACTTCCCCTTTAGCATTTAACCCTTCTGCATTGAACGGTCTGGTTACATACTTGTCCCCCTTCACCCACCCGTAGTGTATCAGCTCCACCAGAACAGACCCAGTATCTTTTTCATTACGTGACCCCGTGCTTCTCCTGACGCCTGAAAAACACTGAGTGAGCGAGTGAATATATGAATCGAATGAACGAGAGAATGAGTTAATCTTGCTCTGACCATTTGGTGAAGAGTCATCTCAAACACCAACCTCTAATCCCACTCCCACCCTGAGGTCTGGAGTTGAAGGCTGGGATGGAAGATTTTGTCACCATGTTCCCTGGGCAATAATGCAGCTCAACCATCCACATTCCACCTGGATGAGAGAAAACACCTACGCGAGTAGTTTTTCTTTTCCAGGAGATTTTTGTCCCAGTCTGTGGCTCGTTTTATCAAGTCTAGACAGCTTTTTTTTTTTTTTTCATATGCCATGGCGTCTCAGTCCCTGTAACACAAACCTCTTTGATCATTAGTCTTTCTGGTAGAATTTGATAGGGGTCATATAAAATCCCTCTCTTCGTCTGCTAATGGCAATTTATGGACACTTACTATGAGCAATATACATTGCAAAAGACCAGAAAACTCCCCCTCTGGCTATGATGCAGCACTATAAGGTGATAGTCTGGAAACTAGACTGATAGTTTAATCAGCGGTATGTGATCTGATTATCGTGGTTGGCTGCCTCATCAATTTTCATTTGGGAGTTGAAATGGACTCTGAGGCAGATATGGCATTAATTACGAGGGAAATTGGTTGCAATATGCCTCGAGGTAAAACCCTTCTGATGGGAATCTGAGATTGAAAGAAAGCCAAATTATAAAAGGATGATTTACTGGAAAAGGCAAATGTATGCATTACCATCACCGCTTAGCAAAGAAAAAGGAGTTGATAAACCAGAGAGATTGTGGAATGACTGAAAAGTGAAAAAAAAAAATCCCTGGATGTAACTCACTCAAAAAAGAGATTTATTCTTACGCTGAATGCATTAAATTTCCCCGGATACATACGACATTTTCCAAGAGTGTGCTTCAATTAAAAGGCAACGAGCATTAATAACAGTTGTCAGGGTCCCTATTTTCTTCTAGACTGAAATACATTTTAGTAAGAACTGAATAGGGAGCATCTAGGGATACCAAAGCAAAAATTCATTTTACCAGTATGGTACCTGCTGTTGTATCAATTTTCTAGTTATAATATCATTTTTTTTTCTTGAAGATTTCCAACACCTTCTTGGACAATCCTTCTTTACCCTATCACTGAATTGTAATGAGGTAAAATACAGAAGCAAAGTTGTAGCTGAATGACTATCTCCAACTTATGAAAACACTAAGACACAAGGAGCTTCAATTAATGCAGTTTTAAAGCAACATATTGTTTTTCATTGGCTATATTACAGAGTGAGTTATTAAGAAAAGTATTGAGAGTTAATACCTCTTCCCTCATCACACCCAGGAAAAGAAGATCAGCATTGTGTTTCTAACAGTTGGGACATGTTTACCCAGAAGAGAAGTGAGGTAAGCGTAACCAGAAGTGAGAAGCCTTTGTGTGATAAGCAGAGAGTAGCACAATACATCGTTAGGGGCAGGGATGAAAATGAGGCTCTCTGCATCCAAATTCTGCCTCTGCTACTTATTAGCTGGGTGGCTTTAGCCTTGGCGCCTCAGTTTCCTCATCTGTATGACCAGGAGAGCACAAAAGTGTTTGCTATTATCGTGAAAATTAAGTTAGGTCCCTTCTGCAGAGGGGAATGTTCAAATTGGACAGAGCAGAAGCTTTTGGACCCTAAGAAGGTTTAGAGTCCTAAGATCAAATATAGGGATAGGGTTTCACACATTTCGCCCAGTAGGGGAGATCAGGTAGTGCCTTGATGGTAGACTGAAGGACGCCTGAACCCAGGACTCTGTGTCTTGGTCAGGAGACCAGGGGCTAAAAATCTCATAGGCAAATCTTGGACATGGTACATGTCCCCGTCTGCTTGGAGCTGAGGGCCAAACAGCACATTCATAGCTACAGGCATTTTCATTGTGTATTCTCTTTCTTCACACGGTTCCTGGAAAATAGGTAAATAAATGTTCCGTGAATACAGCCACTGTGGACTGAAGATGTGGCATTTTCCCTGGTTTTGTGTGTGTGTGTGTGCGTGTGTGTGTGTGTGTGTGTGTGTGTGTGTGTGTAAGTACCTCATAAGTCTGGCGTTCTTGAGAACACAGGACAGGAATCACAAAAATGACTGAGGATGAATTTCCCACCAACCAAGTAGGTGGACACTCACAACAGATTAAATCTGATTGAGAACAAAAGGGAATGTGTGCCTTATATCTCATTCTACTATTTTAGTGTTAGACTAGAATCAATACCTGCTCTACCAGCTATGAACTCATTTGGCAGCAAAACCATACTGTTGGTGATTTAAAATATGGTGCTTTATTCACTCATGTAACAGAAAATTTTGGAGGTAGACCATTCAGACTGTCACCAGGGCCATCAAGGACCAAGTTTCTTTCCACCCTGCCATCCTTAGCACATGGCTTTCGTCTATAGTCGGTTGCAAGACGGCTGCTGCTTCTAGAAGCCTTTTGTTGGCGATGGAGGTAGGAGGAAAGAAGAAAGGGCAATGAAGAAGAGGAGGTGTCTAAATCAGGAAAGCAAACACTTTCCAGAAATTGTCACTTTATGTATGTACGTATGTATGCATTGACTGGAGATGGGCAACTTTAGTTTTTATTAGTTTTTTGATTGAAGTATAATTGACATATACTATCCTGTTAGTTTCAGGTACTCATCAAAGTGATCCTGTATTTTTACGCGGTTCAAAATGACCCCACTGGTAAGTCTAGTTACCATCTGTCACCATATAAAGTTATTACAATGTTATACTTTATATTTCATTGGCCAGTAGTACTGTGCCACATGTTCATCCTTTCCATGTGTGACGATGAAGCTAGAATTTACAGCTGGGCATGTTGCCATGCTGAACTAAATTAGTTTCTATTAGCAGAGAGTAAAATGGTGGTTACTAGGGGCTGGTGGATAGAGGAATGGGGGAAATGGTAGCCAAATTGTAGAAACTTGCAGTTAGGAGATGATTAAATTCTGGGGATCTAACGCACAGCATTGTGGTTATAGTTAACAATGCTGTATTATATGCTTGGAAGTTACTAGCAGACTAGATCTTAAATATTCTCACCACACACACACACAAAGGATAATTATATATGATATGATGGAGCTATTAGCTATCACTATGGTAGTAATCATATCGTGACATACAAATGTATCAGATCAACACACTATATACACTTTAAACTTACAGTGTTTCATGTCAATTATATTTCAATTATAAATTACAAAAATTGGCTTCTATTAATGAGATAGAATGGATAGAAGAAACAGCTGCTAATAGTGTCTGCCACACACATTTTTCCAACATCTAAAATCTACATTTATCTATTTAAGAAAATTTATGGGGGCGCCTGGGTGGCTCAGTCGGTTAAGCGGCCGACTTCGGCTCAGGTCATGATCGCGCGGTCCGTGAGTTCGAGCCCCGCCTCGGGCTCTGTGCTGACCGCTCAGAGCCTGGAGCCTGTTTCAGATTCTGTGTCTCCCTCTCTCTGACCCTCCCGCGTTCATGCTCTGTCTCTCTCTGTCTCCAAAATAAATAAATGTTAAAAAAAATTAAAAAAAAAAGAAAATTTATATATTGCTTAAAGCAAAACATACCTGCAAAATATGGCCATCTGATTGAAAAATAAAGGGGGAAGTTCTATTTGACTAAAGAGTTTACAAAATAACTTTCTTAAATTGTTTCTAAAAGTCATTTGGTATTTTTAAGAAGGTAAAAAGTCTTTGATCTCAAGGAGTCAGAGATAATTTAAGATAGCCCTTTCATTATACAGTTGAGAAACAGACCAATAGAAATATAATGCAATTTTCCCATGTTTCTACAGCTAGGTAGTAGGAGAGAAGAAATCAAAAGCTTTGCAATAACAGATGCCAAATTTTTAAGATTATCTTACATTTTAGACTTTGACTCTTGAAGTGGCTAAATATAATATATAATACTAAATGTGTTTATTTGTAATACATTTTACAATTGTCCTTACAAGACTATTACAAAAATAAGTATATGTTAAGAATTATTTAATAATACATTATAGTTTAAAAAAATGTCCCCCCCTGCCGAAGAATTATTTATCACAGCACATGTAGGTAATTTTCATTTAGAAAATGTACCAGAGTTATAAAAAGAGGAGTCTTCTGCATGTTAAAATACTAGCATTGTTTCTTACTAACTACATGAGCCATAGGCAAGTGGCTCATCTTTCTAAGCTTCAATTTGCAGTGTAAAGGGAAACGAAACATTTGCATATGATTTTCTTAAAGGAGGTTAAAGAAATCAGCACACCCAAAGCATATGGTGATGTGGCTATCATTTAAGAAGTGCTCAATAGGACATCCGGGTGGCTCATTCAGTTAAGGGTCTGACTCTTGATTTTGGCTCAGGTCATCATCTCACAGTTCATGAGATCGAGCCCTGCATCAGGCTCTGTGCTGGCAGTGTGGAGCCTTCTTGGGGTCCTCTCTCTGCTCCTTCCCTGCACGCATGCGCTCACTCGCTCTCTCTCTCTCAAAAATAAACTTTAAAAAAGTGCTCAATAAATGGTTCCAGCTATTGTCATCCTCCTCCTCCTCACCACCACCACAGCCATATTCTTCTCAAAGAACACAGACCAGTGTTCTTCATAAAAGTAGACTCACAAGGAGAGGAGGACTCTGAGACGAAAGGACTTCAGAAGACTTGTCCACTGAGGCTGAGGATTCTCCCAGGGAGTCAGGGCAAAAAGGTAGTGATAAACTCCACCTCTTTAGGGGCCTGCCAAGAGCTAACGAGATAACCATGGAGTCAAGGACTTACTTCTCTTTCACACCAGGATCTAAGTCTGAGATTGCATGGTTCTCTGAGGTAGCTTAGCTGCTGGAGGCCTGTGAATCCTTTTGGGGAAAGTCACTACCTATTTGCCCAGGGAGTTCTATCTTTCTAATCCCACTGGAACTAGACGGGAATCTTTCAAAAATAGTTCTCCATCTTTATGACTGTGATCAGAGATCTGGCGGTAACCAGCTTTCTCTCCAAGCTTCAGCAGAGGGTTAAAGATTTTCTCCAGTTTGTTTACTGTTGATTCATTAACTGATGAGAGTAGCACTGCTGGGCCTTCCACTACCTTTTTACTGGTTGTAAGCTCTAGAAAGAAGCTCACAATATGACTCAACTGCTGAGGGAATAATAATATATATTATACATCGAAAACTATGCACTTAAGGGAAACAGTAGCCAGACATAAGCAGACAAAATAGACTAGCAATATCAGATGACCACTAATATTGATGGAGAACTGGTGCAAAATCCGGAAAAGATTTTTTTAGCAGAAGAAAAATAAAAACCTTCTCCTGATAATGGTAGAGTATGTCATTAGAATCAACCCTTCCACTGAGGACAACTAGAAAAGCTGGAAACATATAACAAATATATACTTGAAGTATTCAGAGAACAAACAAAGCCATGAGGAATTAGAGGACCAGGTCTGTGGAAAACAGAAAAACCCACTAAGTGAGACACACCTCTGAAGTTGCTTTCCTTCTGGGGGTATCTGTTACTATTGAAAGATGTAGCTGAGAAGATAACCAGTTTCCAACAGCCTCATGGAGTAAAGAGACAATCATTAGAGTCCAGGGATTAACAAAGACGAAGGACTTGTATGGTCACAAAAGGAATGTACCCTAAGAGTAAAGGTGACTTATGAATACACTGGACCTTACAGGGACTGATGCCCAATGTTGAGCCACCTCAATCCCTGAAATTGAATCAAGGTAGTGTGGATGGCTAGAGCCCTTGGTCTCTTATCAGAAACTAATGTGGATCCTCTCTGGAGGAAGATAAAATTATTCTGGGCCTCACATTATTTCTATATTTTTTCATAAGTAAAGATTAGGACTCCATCAAAAATTATCAGTCACACACAAAGATAATGTGAACAAAGTAAAGGGAAATAATATGTAATATAAACAGATCTATAGGGAATAATAAAATAGTTACCAGACAGATACTTTAAAATAATTGTACCTAATGTGTTCAAGAAAATAAAAATAAGATTGAGAATTTCAGCAAAGAACTGAAATATTTTTAAAAATGAGAATTCTAGAATCCAAAAAATGTAACAGCTGAAATTAACTCAGCATAGGTTTACTGAAGATAACACATTTTGAGAAAGAATTAGCAAATTGGAGGATAACTGAATGGGGAGAAGGAAGAAAGAAGCATGGAGACAATTAATTTTAAATGGTCACAGGTAGGCAATGCCGAAGTTCCCTCAAACTGGACTTCTTTGGATTTTCACAGACTAAGATCTACTAAATATGAGGAAATAAGCCACCACAAATAAGGGTAAGCATAAATAATAGTTCTGTTAGACCTCTGCCTGTTTCATATAATAGAATAATGAAGAATGTATAAAGAATATATAATACATGTGTTTAAAATATTTAAGGAGATTTAAACTAAATAAAAACACGAGCTAATAATTACATGTTATTGAAAAGAAAGATTTGAAAAATAGCCAAATATATCTCCACCCAGAATTATAATCACTGAAATTTAAAAAGCCAATAGCAGCCCAAAGAGTAGAGCAGACACAGCTTATTAGAGGTAAATAACGTCCTTGATATAGAATTGAAAAATTTTTTAGAATGTAGCACATTGAGAAAAAGAGAGAAATAGGGAAGAGAAAAAACATTAGCGACATGGAAGATAGACTGAAAAAATGTCTACAAAAGATATAATTGACATTTGAAAAGAAGCAAAAATACTTTGAAAGAGGCAATAGTTGAAGAAATGTTGGATGGGAACTTTCTAGAACTAATGAAAGATATGGATCCTTAAATTCAGGAAAGATAACTAGTCCTACACAAGACAGGAAAAAGATATCTATAGCTAGACTCATCAGAGTAAAAGTACAGATTGTTAAAGACAAAGGGAACATTTGGAAAAGTAATCACAGAAAATACAAATCATCTATATAAGAGCAACAATTAGTCTGACCAGTGAATTCTCGACAGCAAAAAGGAAATCAGAAGACAATCAGGTAATACCATCAAAGAACCAAAAAAAAATCCAGTAGCCAAATACTGTACCTAGCTAAGCAAACACTAAAACAACCAAAATAGATCATTTCCAGGACCCCAAAATTGAAAGAAAGAGAAAGGGAGAGAGAGAAAGAGAGAGGGAGGGAATTTTCTACCAACAAACTCTCAATAAAGGAAATTCTGAAGATTATACTTAGGAAGAAAGAACATGATCCTAGATGAAAATTTTATTATACCAAAGAAATATTGGCAAAAAACTTCCTAAGCACACGACTGAATTTCAACAATCATTAACCATGTAAAATACCAAAGAAATGTCTAACATGAGAGATTAAAAATTAAAATTAAATATTAAAGAATAACATTCATGTAGAGAAACATAAGCTTGTCCATCAATAATTCCCTAACAGAATTTCATTGGAATTGCACTACATGCATCATTGCACTTGACAAATTATGTTTATGAGATAGCATTTTCCTCTCCAAGGATATTGTATACCTTTTCATTTGTTAAAGTGATCATTTTCATGGCTCTTCAGGGTCTTAAGAAGTTTTCTTTGTATAGACCTTATACATTTCTTCTTGCATTCATTCTAGGAAATGCATCTTTTTATTGCAATTTTGTTTTATTTATTTATTTTACACTTTAAGGCATGCCACATGTTTGTTGCAATTCACAGATGTGATGAAACACTGAGCATGTGCTCCTTGGCTTTGGGGTCTGGCTCTGCACAGTGTGGTACTGTGATTTGAGATGGGGTCTTCCATGGCACAAAAACAGACACATAGACCAATGGAATAGAATAGAAACCCCAGAACTAGACCCACAAACGTATGGCCAACTAATCTTTGACAAAGCAGGAAAGAACATCCAATGGAAAAAAGACAGTCTCTTTAACAAATGGTGCTGGGAGAACTGGACAGCAACATGCAGAAGGTTGAAACTAGACCACTTTCTCACACCATTCACAAAAATAAACTCAAAATGGATAAAGGACCTGAATGTGAGACAGGAAACCATCAAAACCTTAGAGGAGAAAGCAGGAAAAGACCTCTCTGACCTCAGCTGTAGCAATCTCTTACTCGACACATCCCCAAAGTCAAGGGAATTAAAAGCAAAAGTGAATTACTGGGACCTTATGAAGATAAAAAGCTTCTGCACAGCAAAGGAAACAACCAACAAAACTAAAAGGCAACCAACAGAGTGGGAAAAGATATTTGCAAATGACAGATTGGACAAAGGGCTAGTATCCAAAATCTATAAAGAGCTCACCAAACTCTACACCCGAAAAACAAATAACCCAGTGAAGAAATGGGCAGAAAACATGAATAGACACTTCTCTAAAGAAGACATCCGGATGGCCAACAGGCACATGAAAAGATGCTCAACGTCGCTCCTTATCAGGGAAATACAAATCAAAACCACACTCAGATATCACCTCACGCAGTCAGAGTGGCCAAAATGAACAAATCAGGAGACTATAGATGCTGGAGAGGATGTGGAGAAACGGGAACCCTCTTGCACTGTTGGTGGGAATGCAAATTGGTGCAGCCACTCTGGAAAGCAGTGTGGAGGTTCCTCAGAAAATTAAAAATAGACCTACCCTATGACCCAGCAACAGCACTGCTAGGAATTTATCCAAGGGATACAGGAGTACTGATGCATAGGGGCACTTGTACCCCAATGTTTATAGCAGCACTCTCAACAATAGCCAAATTATGGAAAGAGCCTAAATGTCCATCAACTGATGAATGGATAAAGAAATTGTGGTTTATATACACAATGGAATACTACGTGGCAATGAGAAAAAATGAAATATGGCCTTTTGTAGCAACGTGGATGGAACTGGAGAGTGTGATGCTAAGTGAAATAAGCCATACAGAGAAAGACAGATACCATATGGTTTCACTCTTATGTGGATCCTGAGAAACTTAACAGAAACCCATGGGGGAGGGGAAGGAAAAAAAAAAAAGAGGTTAGAGTGGGAGAGAGCCAAAGCATAAGAGACTGTTAAAAACTGAGAACAAACTGAGGGTTGATGGGGGGTGGGAGGGAGGGGAGGGTGGGTGATGGGTACTGAGGAGGGCACCTTTTGGGATGAGCACTGGGTGTTGTATGGAAACCAATTTGACAATAAATTTCATATATTAAAAAAAAAAAAGAGAGATGGGGTCTTCCATTATTATCTAATTGGTGGTTGATCATACAGAAGTTGTTTATTTATATTTTGTAGTGGTCATCTCCCTCAATTTAACCTTATTGTTTAGTTTTTCATTTGATTTTTGGTTTCAGAGGTTTATAACTCACATCATATGCAAAGATTTTACTTCTTCCTTTCAAATGTGCATTTCTCTTGCCTGTTTACAACATCTAGTACCTCAGTCTAAACAATGTTAAATAACAGCGGTGTTAACGGACATTTTCTTATTTATGACTTCAGTGGAAATGTTTCTAGAGTTTTTCCACTAGGTATGAAGCTATTTTGTTGATGGAGATGGGTATTTTTTACAAACATTTTTTACAATCCCTAAAGAGGGATCTACATATTCTTAATTGAATTTTTAAATCAAGATACCATATAACTTTACTCATATGTGTAATTCGAGAAACACAACAGATGAACATAGGGGAAGGGAAGAAAAAATACGATAAAAACAGAGAGGGAAGCAAACCATAAGAGACTCGTAAATACAGAGAACAAACAGGATTGCCAGAGGGGAGGTGGGTGGGTGGGGATGGGTTAAATGGTGACAGGCATTAAGGAGGGCACTTTTGGGGAGGAACACTGGGTGTCATATGTAAGAGATGAATCACTGGGTTCTACTCCTGAAGCCAAGACGACACTGTATGTTAACTAATTTGAATACAGATAGATAGATAGATAGATAGATAGATAGATGATAGATAGAAAGAAAGAAAGAAAGAAAGAAAGAAAGAAAGCCAGCCAGACAGCCAGCCAAATTTTATCAACTGCCTGTTTGGTTATCTATATTATTATAGTATTTCACCAATGTACATCTATGTACTTTGATACATTATGATGCATGTTCTTATGCCAAACCAGCTGCATATCACTCAAATACATTTCACGTGGTCATGCTGTAGTATCTTCTAAAGCTATTGAATGCTGCTTCATTTTTTTTTTTTAATTTAGGATAATTGTCTTACTATTGAAAGGAAAATTTGTAACTTTATTTTTTGGTAAACTTTTTCAGTATTTGGAGACAATGTTATGTTCACTTCATAAAAAAAAATCTTTGGAAGAATTTATTTCCCTATGATCTGTAAAAGTAGAAATTGCAGAGAAATTATCTGCCATACCAGATAACATCTTTTTCAATGAAGGAAGAACTCTTCTTTCCTTCACTTCTTTCTCCTGCCCCCAACTTCAACCGTGGTGGAGGCAGTCAGCTAAGTGGGGTAGAGTGAAGGGTGTGCATGAAGATAAGGCACATATAACTGAAATGGATAGAAATTGATATTGTTCACCTCTCCTAGTCTTAGATTCCCAGCTCAAAGAAGCAGTATAAAGCTGGGGGACAGGAGAATATCAAACTTCAATTGAAGTTCAGATTTTTATTATTAAACTGGGCTGCATCCTTAAATTGCTGAACTGAGACTATTCTTGTGACTTGAAGCGACTGGGGACTTGTTATAATCTAAGAATTCCCGGAAAATCTCTGGGACTTAAATAAGCACACTGAATTGGTTTGAAAGGGCCATGGGAGGAAACATAAAGTTATTTTATGATTGTACCCTGTTGAGTTCATCTTTTGCTATCTGACAGTTACACCTGCCTAGAACACTATGAGGAATGATTAAAAACAGTGCAGGTTGTTGAAAGGAATACAACAATGAAAAAAACAACAACAAAAAACCTCTTGGCTTCCTCATGGCAAACACGCAACACAGAGCTCTTTCCTCCACTTCCATTTAAATTGTAAACCCGACCTAGAAGATACTCTAGGAAAGATTTTGCCAATAGTATATCATCTTTCTCAAAACAGAGAGACATCGTGGCTCATGGGTGTCAGAAAAGAAATGGCTGGTGGAGAGATCTACATATGGGTAAAGAGGTATCAGCCGCATTATCTTGGGAGTGAAGACATCCCTTGACTCCTTATTCTATTGCTCTCTGATATTTATAATTCAGCTACCCGCCCCCCGCCCCAAAGAAGTTACCGAAACCACAAAGCAATAATTCTCTGATGACTTCAATTAACTAAGGAACAATTCAGTTTTGACAGGTATTCGGGAAACTTAGCTTTGCATTTGTACATCCCAAGCTTGTGAAGGATTATGTTAACATCTGCAGGAGTTGGCACAGCTGTTGGGAGACTACTCCTATTCTTTCTTTTTTGCAGTCTTTCAAAATTTTTCTTATTTATTTATTCCCCCTGAATGCTCATTCCTCATTCCCATTGCACTTCCTCCTTCAATCAGCAACAATTCATTTGAAGTGTATCCACTCATTTTGTGTGTTCTAGCAAAGGATGGACTATTTTATGTGAATGTATCTTAAATGCCTACTAGACAGTCCTGATCTAGACCATAATAAACACTAACCTATCACACATCTAGATGGGGCATTCGTTGCCTGGTTTTCTGTGTCAATTTTTATTGCTTTCCAGAACTGCAAATAGCAACATGCTCAAAGGTAGGCATTTCATGTTTTTATATTTGTTCCCCCCTGTCTTTATTTCTCTGAAGTATGAAAGGGAAGAAAGATACAAGACTATTTGGAGACAACATGTATTTTTCCACAATGGAAAAAATTAATATTACACAGCCCAAGTCAATGCAAAAAGATAAAAAGAAATAAGTTCTTTCTTTCCTTTTGTACCTCTCATCTTCATATTTATGTACATGTAATATGTAAGTACGTGAGTATGTGTGTGTAATGAAGAGACTAAACTGTCTTATTTGCAGTTAATATTATTTTCAACTAGAAAACCGACAGCTTAATTAGAAGTCAGAAAGTCAGTAGAGTATCCAAATGAAAGATAAACCTACAAAAATCAGTAGTTTTCCCGTATAGAAGCAACAACTAATTAGAAAATGAAATGGAAATATCACACACATAATAGCCACAGGTACTGTAAAATACTCAGAAATGAACATATACAAAAAGTATATAAACCCATATTAAAAAAGATAAAACCTTGCTAAAAGATATGAAAGAATTCTTGATTAAGAGACATACAGTGCTCCTCACAGAGACAATTCAATATGATGACGGCACCTATTCCTCCCAAATTATTCTGTATATTCAATGCAATCCTAATAAAAACCTCAGACAGTATTACAAACAGAATTTAATATGAACGCCCGAATATCCATTTGAGTGGGGAATCAAGAAGTAGCCAAAAAGTTTTGAAACAAAGTGCTTGCCACAATAGTACCTCAGAATGTAACTACATTGGGAGGTAGGGTCTTTAAAGAGGTAGTTAAGTTAAAAAGAGGTCATTGGAAGTGGTTCATAATCGAATATAAATAGTGTCCTTCTAAGAAGAGAAAATTAGGACGCAGACATACGTAGAGGAAGGATCATGTGAGTACATAGTGAGACGGCAGCCATCTACAAGTCAAAGAGAGAAGCCTCAGAAAAACACACTCTTGTTGACACCTAGGTCTTGGACTTCTAACCCCCAGAACTGTGAGAAAATAAATTTGCTAAGCCACCCAGTCTGTGATACCTTGTTATAGCAGCCACAGCAAACTAATACAGACTGATGAACTTCATTTACCGCACAGGTCAGCAACCTTCTGCCAAGGGCCAGATAGTAAGTAACTGTGGCTTAGTGTTCCATAGATTTTCAATTGCTATGACTCAAGTCTGCCACTGTAGGATGAAAGCAGCCATAAGCAATATGTAAATAAGTAGACGGCGCTTATTCCAGTAAAACCTTACTTATGAAAACACGCAGACAGCTGGATTTGACCAAGGGACCGGAGTTGCTGACTTCCGATTTACAGTGGCCAGGTTCAATTTCATTCAGTGATGGCAGCAGCCGTGCCAATGGTGCGACGGTCAAAGCCACCTTCGGCACATCTGTCTGCAGGGTCGACAGCGGCTCTGGCACCATCTTGATGAAATCTCTCTTGTTGCCCAGCCCATAGAATTTCTTCGTTTTTCATTCATTTTTGAAGCCCACTATGCCAGCCTCTAGTCAGTACTGACCCCAACACTTCCTTAGTGGAAGGAAATGTATTAGAAAACTATTTGCTGAAGGCTGTCTGGTCTTCTGTTGCTTCCAACTGAGAATACAGATTGATACAGAGGCCAATTTATGCGCAACCACCAAATTTAAAAAAGAAAAAAATGTCCTTTGATCCATCAACAGAAAACTCTTGGAAGAAATAACGTCATGTAGATGCAAAGAATACGTATAAGAATGTTGATTTCAGCCTTTTTATAAGGTTGGCATGACCCAGGATTTCATTCTTGCCCCACATCTCTACCTTCTCTTACTCCCTAAGTGATTTGACTTGGGCACCTATCCTTAAACATCATCTGTGAATGTTGACAACCTCTAAATGTATAACCCAGTCTGGACTTCTCCTATGAATTCCAGAACCCCATATGCAACTCTCTACTTACTATCTCCTTGTGGACCTTTAACAGATTTTTCGCATTTAATATATCCATTGCTCAAGAACAGAACAATGGAGTCATCCTTGATTCTTTTATGCTCACATGCTACATCTGATCCCATTGGCTCTACTTTCAAAATGCTCCCAGAATTCAACACTTCATCCCTGCCAGCATCATCCAAGCCACCATTTTCTCTTGCCTAGATAACGGCAAGAACCCGTGTCTGCCTTTATCTCCCTCAGTCTATACTCAATAGTTTGAGGATGTTAAAATGTGAAATTCTGTCCCTTCTCTGCTCAAAATTTCAATACCTTTCCAACTCACCCAGTGTTAAAGCCAAACTCTGTACCAGAAGACCTAGAAGAACTAGGTAATCTGCCACCTTTTCCTCCTTAACATTGTCTTCTACCGCTATTCCCCTTGTTCACTCCACTCCAGCCACACTGGCTTCCTTGCTGTTTCTCAGAGCCTTTGTTCATCCTGTTCCTGTTCCTGTTCCCTCTGCCTTGAATGTTCTTCCCCCAGACAGACTGGAGCTCCTGCTTCCTTTAGGTCTTTGCTCAAATATTATCTTCTCAAAAAGGCCTTAACTGAACACTCTCTAAAATTCCAACTCTCTACCCACAACAGTTCATATCTCTCCTCACTGCTATATTGTTTTCTTTCTTCATTATATTATATATATTTACCTACTTAGCTTGTCTATCTTCTCCAGTAGACTCCACAAGGGCAGGATTTTTTGTTTAGTTTGTTCACTATTGAATCCCTAGTGCCTAAACTAATGTGTGGTAGGTCGTGGGCACTCAAAAAATATTTGTTCAATGAATAAATGAATGAATTGAAAAAAATGGAAACATAGTAAGTGCCCATTAATGGTGATTATTTAAATAAATTATGGTAGATCCATAAAAGGGCAGGATAGAATAAAAATGCTGAAATCAGATTACCTGAAATAAAGTTTTATCTCTGATACTTGCTAACTCTGTGGTCTTGGGAAACCTACCCAATCTCTTATTTTCCTCATCTCCAAAATGAAGATAATAAAAATATCTACCCTTTAGGACTGGCATAATGATAAATGGGATTATCATATTAAATGCTTAGCACAGATGCTGACTTACAACAAATGCCTAAATAATGTCAACTGTCATTTTCACAATGGGATACTATACAACTGTTAAAGGCACAAGGCTGATTTACAAGCATGGATATCAGAGATCATAGATGTTAAAAGAAAAAAAATATCCTAAAACAAATATGTATAGTCTGACCTCACTTATATATTATAAAATCTCTCCAGGCCTGTGTGGATGATTAAAATATGTGAGGAAAAAACCAAACCAGACTTTTATCAATAGCTAGTTCTAATGAAAAGATTAGATGGAGGGCTGTGAAGGAGACTTTAACTTTCTGTTCCATATATGTCTTTGTTGTTTGAATTACTTGACTGAATTATTCACAATGGGCACCAAGCTATTCATTTTTTTTTTTTTGTATGTAAAAACTTAAAACTGGGGTAAAAGATTGCTCCTATGCCTGTCTGCCAAGCCACTTTCCAAGAGGATGGTCCAGATCTGTGAGGTATGATTTTAAGGGTGTTAGGAAATGAGTCTGACTGGACTTCTTATCAAAGCATATGAATCACTGGAAATTCATTCCTCCATTTATAAGCAAATATTTAAGACCCTTTCTATATCTTATATTGTCCCCGAGTAGAAAATCAGAAAGGAAAGAATATGCTTTTACAAACTGTACTTCCTCCCTGTCCCCCTCCTACCTAAGATTTCAAAATAACTCTTAGAACCTTGCCCCTTTGTTTCTCTTCTAAAATGCAACCTAGAGGGGCACTTGGGTGGCTCAGTTGGTTAAGTGTCC
The DNA here is from genome assembly GCF_027475565.1 of Acinonyx jubatus. Lineage (NCBI taxonomy): Eukaryota > Metazoa > Chordata > Mammalia > Carnivora > Felidae > Acinonyx > Acinonyx jubatus. The sequence continues at coordinate 27,448,569 of NC_069380.1, read as the reverse complement.
AACTTTAGCTCAGGTCATGATCTCATGGTTTCAGGAGTTCCAGCCCCTCATCGGGCTCTGTGCTGACAGTTCAGAGCTGGAGTCTGCTTCGGATTCTGTGTCTCCCTCTACCTGGCCCTCTCCCACTCATTCTCTCTCTGTCTCTCTCTCTCTCTCAAAAATAATTAAACTTAAAAAATAAGATAAACTAAGATAAAATAAAATAAAACAAAACAAAATAAAATAAAATAAAATAAAATAAAATAAAATAAAATAAAATAAAAATGTAACCTAGAAACTGAAGCCAGTCCTAGTGTCTCATTGTCACTTCAGTGTCATAAATGCCTGACCAGTGAGAGCAGCAGAACATGTCTAAGTAGCAATTTTGCAGTGACCATCTCTTATCCTGTTGATAATGAGTAACCAACCCTCCCGTGTTCCCGGGTTTGAGATCTTGAGCCTTCTCTGACTCTTCTTTCTCCTCACCTCTCACATCCAATCCATTTTTGATAACTAGAAAGTCAACAGACCCCTGGTGAGGACTTACAGGGTGCGGAGCCCAAAGCCTGGGGCTGTGGAGACACAAGACATTGGGTGTGGTCTTTGTCTTTGAAGTGCTCACAGTCTGGTGGGGAAACACAGGTAAGCAAACAACACATCCTACAAAGTGTTATGGAAACAGAAGAACAGCCACTTTTCCTCCAATAGTATCTCCTGCATGCATTCCTTCTGCTACCTCTCTTATCCAAGTCCCTTGGCTGCAATGGTTCCCTAGCTCATCTCTCCATTCTCAAGATCTCTCCAGTCCAATTCACGCTACGCAAGGCAGCCAAATGAACTTTCTCAAATCATGATTTGTAGTTTACTTCATGATCTTACATGATTTTCCTTTCCTCCAACGCTCAAAAAAAAAAAAAAAAAAAAAAACCTTCTTAGTTTCTCTTTGCCAACATGATAAAATACAAGTTTCTTTACCTCAGGGTCAAGGCCAGCACGCGGTGTACTCTTAATATACCGATGAATGAATAAATCAATGAATGAATGAATAAATCAACGAATGAATGAATGTGGACTGAATTCTCTATTCAAATTTATTTTACATTTATATGGCTCTAATCATACTACTTCATCAACAAGGATATAAATTCTGTCCCCAGAGCACATCAGCACATTCCTGCCTATGTCTCTTTCTGGTGCCACCCTTCCTATGTCTCCAGACTCCTTTCCTAAATGCCTCCTTCATAACTGCCAACACTTGAAAGCTCAGCTCTGGGCCCACCTCTTCAGTGGAGTCTTGCCCAAACACCATGCTCTTCCAAATGTCTTTAAAACTCCTTGTCTGAGCCATTCATTTGTTACTTTGGAATATGCCACTGGGAATTGTTATCTTTTGATAAATATGCCCTGTCTCTCCAAATAGGATCCCCATAAATTATCAGTCCTCTGAAACTGGAAGTACAATTGTTACCTCTCGTATAATAATTACTTAGAGTGCTAAAACAATACATTTAGAAGAGAAAACAACATTTACTCCCAATAGGTATGAATGACACATTCCCACATCCACCTCCACTGCAGGCTCAACAAGGAACCTGATAGGAAATCGCGAGGCAGCAGGCCTCGCTAGTATGGTAATGAATTAGGAACATGCTGATCAACATCTTCTCTCCCATCAACACGACAGAATTACAAATCTATTTCCAGGGCCAGCTCCATCAAACCAACCAGCTGTCACTGGGTATTTTATAATTTATTTGGTTTGATTATTAAAGATTCAGGCATGTTTAAATTGGGAAGCGGGAGAAAAGGACTAAGAGCCTTCCTGGGCTCTTTGTGCTAAATCGATAGCATCCCCCCGATACAGGTCTTCATGACTTTCGAGTTTTGGAGAACAAACACCAAAGTCTGTGTTTTTATCTCATTCTACAATATTGTTGTTTATTTCATCCCCAAATTCAGGAGCCAAAGGGTATAGGGACGATCTGTTCTACTTGCAACTACAAAGCCACTGAGGCAGGTAGGACCTGCAGACCAGGGGAACTTCTTCCAGTGCTACCCCCCCATGAAGATGAGCAGCCCGCCCCCTCCATGCCCGCCCATACCCCAGCACTCCAACACCATGCTGCCAGGCCACCCACCACTGTGCCCCCAAATTTGTGTGTCTGTGCACCCCAAATGGAATAGATCAGGAACAGAATTCTTCAAGATCATGGCTTTTCATCCCTGTCATTCTCATCTTCAGAAGAGCGTCCAACAAAGAGCAGGCCTATAATGTTTGAACTGAGCAAATACTGGCAACTTCCTATGGTTTTCAACTTCGTACAATCCTAACACCATTTCAGAAAACACAGGCTGCATGCTGTATCTTGCCATAGGAATGCAGGATGCATATTGCAGCTGGGAAAGTTCAAATGGATATTTGAAGATCTCTCAGCAACTATTGTCTAAGGCCTTAGCATTAATAAGGCATTTTCATGGGTTACTGGATTAATCCTCACAATGACCTATGAGTTTGGTACTATTATTCCCATTTTAGAGGTGAAAAAAACAAAAAACAAAAAACCTAAGACTAAGAGAAGTCAGGGGTAACAGGCAGAATAATGACCTTTCAAGAATATCATGCCCTAATTGCTGGCACCTATAAAAGCTACCTTATAAGCAGAAAGGATCTTCGCAGATGGGATTACACTAAAGATTCTGAGATGGAGAGATTATCCTGGATTATCAAGCGAGCCCTAAACGCAATCAAAGGGTCCTTATAAAATGGAAGCAGAGGGAGATTTCACAAACACACATGAGGAAGCAACATGACCACGGAGGCAGAGATTGGTGTGACGCAGCCACAAACCGAGAAGTACTAGCAGCCCCGGGAAGCTAGAAGAGACAAGGAATGGACTGTCCCCCGGAGCCTTCAGAGGAGTACAGCCCAGCGGACACCCTGATCTGGGGCCAGTGGAACTGATTTTGGACTTCTAGCTTCCAGAACTATAGAAGACTAAAGTTCTGTTATCTTAAGTCACCGGGTGTGTGGCGATTTGTTTTGCACAGGAAACTACTGCATTGAGGAACAGGCCTAAAGTCAAATAGTAAGAGGTTCACCCAGCATTCAAATCCAGGCCCTGTGATTTTATTTTTTTTTAATATGAAATTTATTGTCAAATTGGTTTCCATACAACACCCAGTGTTCGTCCCAACAGGTGCCCTCCTCAATGCCCATCACCCACTTTCCCCTCCCTCCCACATCCCATCAACCCTCAGTTTATTCTCAGGTCCTCTGATTTTAAATCCCAAATCCGTTTCTTTATTTCACATGGCCAGGGATGCTGAGAACACGACCGAATCCCTGGCTATGGCGAGGAGCTTTAAGAAGCTATATTAGCTTTTCAACTTTCCAGAGTGGTAAAGATGGCTTACTCCTTCACATTGGACATATCTTTATGTGACATGCCCAGTACTTACATGAAGTACTTTATATGCATTATATCTTCCAATATTCTCAACATTAAGAATTACATGCAATTGTTATAGCTGTGAAAAATGGAAAAATGGAGGCACACAGAGGTTAAATTACCTACTTGAGATCCCATACACTTTAAATGATTTGTATATCTAAGCATAAATATGGCAAGATAATATTTTTGTAACTTTTAATCAGATTCAACCTCCTCCCCCCAACCTTCTCCCTCTTTGGAATTCCTTCATATGTTCCACAAGGTGTTTCCCCCAACTCCAGTGATACATTATGAATTACTCACGACCTTAGCAACAGGAAAGCAGAGGAGGGAGAACAATGGAGTCAAATATATTACTTATGTTTGACAAGCTGAAGTGCAGGTAAAAGATGGTACAAATTTGGAACAATAGGACCTTTGGTACCCCCATGTCATTCAGTGCAGAAAATAATTTCATGGCTGGTGAGAGGGCAGGAGGAGAGATCTCATGGACAGGAATACAGGACCACTGAGAAGCTACTCAGATCTGCCACCCAAGAGCTTCATGGCAGCACAGCCAGGGTTCAGACCCCAACAGTCTGGGTGTTACCCACCAAATGATAAGCGAGACTGATGTTCATTTGACCTTTGTACACTTCCATTCAACCCACCTGATAGGGACAGTCACCGCCCCCCAATTTCGATGGCTTGGGTCACTCACACAAGTAACCACAAACACATGGAAAGGAAGATGGGGCCCTGACATCTGGAAGGATAGGGCAATGGGGTAAGGAGAGTCCCTAGGACCAAATCAAAGCATTTTGCAGTCTCCCCTGGGATCCCCTGAGTCCTGTCACTCCCACCCCTTTCACTAAGGCAATCAGCAACCAACCAATTAGACCACGAATGCATTCAATGGTCCTATTGCACATTATCAGGGGTGGAGAAACCTGACTCAATGGGGTTCTTCTGCTGGGAATCTGTTACAGAAAGCAATGCTAATTTGTAGTGTCTTCTATTTCTCCAAAGTACTCAGAGATTTTGATATTCAATCTGTTATTTATTCATACACCCTACTGTGGGGTCTTTAGGTCATCCTGCAGATCTCTCTCTTCTACCTCATTCTTCCCTAACAAGTGGTTTGTTGGCAAACCAGCTGCATTCATGGAGCAATTTATACACTTAGCCTCACTTCTCTTTGCTCTACCAATAATAAGGGTCCCATCCATTTAACCTAGTGCTAGACCTAGCAACAATTTAAGAACTCGAAAGGGCAAAGCACCAATTATAGTACAGAAGGCTTGGTTGGTTGGGTGAGGAGGAAATAGCAAGCTTGACCTTTCAGACTTAAGCTAACATGTAGATCACCAGGGTCCATTTAAAAGTCAAAGACATTTTCCAAACCACCTCAAAGAATTAACAATATATCCTATCATAAGAGAATTCAGAGATTTTTTTGTAATCTACAGAACCAGACTCAAAGCATGTATATATTTATTTGTAAACATTTTTCATTTGCTGGGGAGATTTGAGGGACTCTAAAAGAAAGAGAAATGGCATTAATATGCTATAAAAGGAAAACACTGAGCAAACAAGCTGTAAGCGGCCCTCCATTTGGTTAATATGGCATAGTGTTTACAACATTCTTTTCTTCACCACTATCTCACAAATGTTTTGTCGAAATTTCTATAGTATATATGTTTGGCCACAGACCGAGCATGAAGGAGAACAAGCTTTGAGTCACTGGCCTTCTAGAAGCAACAAGTTCTCTTTCCAATGTCTACCCAAGAGGCATTTACCCTGCCATAGTCACATCTTCTCATTAGATACTCCTGAAGCACTGGATCATTCCTGCTCAAAGGCAAGTCCACTAAAGTGACCAATCTTTGCCCTGTGGGAGGAAACAGCTTACTCCACACAGGAATTATTAAAGTTTCAGTTGATATATAGCAACATCTTTGAGTAGAAACCACAAGCAGCACATAGAAGAGTTAGTCTTCACATTAGTACTCTGCCATCACACCATGAAAAAGTTCGTCCTCCTTTTTAAAGTCCTCCTACTTAGCTTTTAACACCCTTCTTTAGGGTGAATCACCCTTGCAAGTATTATCATCATTTACTAGGCGCCCATACCATTTGAGATCATGACGTTTCTTGACATGCATCTATCTGGCAGAAGTATTCCAAATGTATTTAGTCACCGCTAGTATTCTTCCAAAGTTGGAACTACAACAAAGGAAGTGCGTACTTGACCTGAACTCTTGAGAGCTGACTCTTTTAAGTAAGTATAAACAGAGCGGAAACCCTGTCATCAGAGAAGCATTTGCAAAAGGGAGACCAAGTCAGAACATGAGCAGCAGATGGGGCTTGAGAGCCAAGAATGAAAAACCCAGGAATGCATCCAAACTCTGTAAATCATTATTGACTTAGCTTCATGCCGTCTTAATGACTTTTACTACCTCTTGGTTCCAATTCGAAGTGCATATTAAAGCAAGCAACATTGCAAAGACCAGAGGGGCTAGAATAGTAAACTACCCGTGGCTTAGTAATCGTTATGCATTAATTATTCAGGAGCTGGAGCTACTCTTTGCAAACATTAAAACCAGTGACAGCAAAGAAATATGCCTTCCGTTTGGAGGATGGGAAGGAGTAGTACTATTTGGGGTTGATGCTGGCACAATATTTAGCAGAGCATGACAGGTTTAGTAGATAAATAATGTGATGTCGTATCATGCAAACTGTTAGCAATGTATTGGAAGGCTCAAATATTCCCTGTAGGGCATTTACATTGGATTTGCTATGATTGCAATATCTGCACAGTGATGCATTACGTGTTTTATTCTCTTTATTATATGTTTTCATTACTTTGTGTGTTAGAATGCAATAAAGAAAGCTGAAGCAATAAAGGCTGATTGATAATAATAATTCTGCAAAGATGCAACTTCCTTTCTAAAGCAGTTCCAGAGTCAGAAGAACCAATGGCATCCAGTCATCTGTTCCTTTGTGAAGATTTTATCCTCCTTTCTGATAAAGGAACGGTAATTGGTTTGGAAACAGCTTCTGGTGACAGCTGGCACTCTATGGTAAAGGAGGAGGAAGGTAGGGGAGAATGTGTACCATTTAGAATGCTGAATCCTGCATGTGGTTCAATTCTCTGCTTCTCTTTTTGCTTTCATCTTCTTCAATTAGAGATCAGATGTCCTCTTTTAAAGGAAAAATAAGTACACTTTCAGGATCAGTACTGTCTGGGCTCTCTCACTCTGACAGCCTCACCTACATTCGAAATTTTAAAACATCTTCCCCAGGGAGGCCCTTTAGTAGCTCTCAAGCCAGGTTCACTGGATTCAGGAACGTGTCACATGTGGCCATGGGTCAAGAGAGGACGAGTCCCAACCTAAGTTGAAAGGAGCTTCCGAGATCCAGACATGGCGGAGCGCGTGTGATCAGCTGGTGGAAGTGTCTGTAAGGAGTAGATTTTTCACAGAGGTTTTGTTGGGGGTATGTGGTTTTCTTGTGGGCATCCAGGACAAGTGGATGGATATACAGGCTAGTGTTTATCTGGGATGTTGGGGGTGGGGGGCGGCGAGGGGAAGCTGCACGCACAAATTAAATGAAATAGTTCCATAAGGGACCCTGGGGATCCAGAAAAGTAATAGTGTTGGGGAAAAAAAAAACACAGAATCAGAGCAAACAGTATCCTCCTCACTTCTGTGTCCAGCACAGAATGGATTCATCCCCATCAGGAGGCCTTGGAACACAGCACGGCTCTCAGCAACCTGAGGGCTTGTGGCTATAAGAGAACAGGGAGAGAGAGAGAGAGAGCGCGCACCTGGTCCTGGTCATGCAGTTCAGCATCTTCAGGGAGGCCACCAGCCTTGGAGCCATGGGGAGGCACAGTCTAAATGACTCCAAAAGCAACACACATCAACCAGCAGCACAGTGCAGAGAAGCAGGACTGAGAGCACCTGCGAGGCACCTTCCAAGACCTCCCAGAAATACTGGAGGAGAATTATGCAGGGAACTGCGGTTTTGTATTATGTAGGTACAGGCATGAGTCAGTGAAATTTGGGTTATAACCATTAAGTGGTTTTATTTGTACCCACAAACAGATGAGGCTTTGGGGAAAGTCAGGTTATATGTGAAGTAGAGTGAAAATTACATTTGTGATTGCAAAGGGCAGACAGTCACTCCCAGTATGTGATTTTCTAAAAGGCCCAAGCAATATAGATCACCCTCAGTTAAACACACTAATGGAACAAAACAATAGTATATTCAGGTCAGACCAGTGAGCTCTCACATGTGGGAGTCCCTGCAAAAGATGACAGAAAGGGTAGGGATGCCCAGGGATCACATGAAATGGAGGGCAGTACTTGTAAAATATTGGTCACAAAGGAATGAATGAGGGGCGCCTGGGTGGCTCCGTCGGTTAAGCGTCCGACTCTTGATTTCGGCTCAGGTCATGATTGCATGGCCGTAAGTTCGAGCCCTGCATCAGGCTCTGCACCAACAGTGCAACAGTGGGGAGCCTGCTTGGAATTTTCTCTCTCTCTCTCTCTCTCTCTCTCTCTCTCTCTCTCTCTGTCTCTCTGTCTCAAAATAAAGCATTAAAAAAAGAGAGAGAATCAACGAGAAAGCCTATTAAAGTGCAGATTGTAGGACCTACTCCCCAGAGGTCCTGATTCAGTCAACTCGGATATTCTCCAAGCCTCCTGCAATGTAATCTGTATAGAAGTGATCTTCAAACCACTCCTGGATAAACACCACCATAGGGGCATCTGACAAAGTATCCATCTGGGTCTACACTACCAAACCAGAACGAGAGCTTTGCCAAGGGAATCACTGCGGCTGTGCCCAGAAGAGATAGAACCCTGTGTAAGACAGAGAATAAAGTGAGGAAGACAGCATGGAATGCTGTGACCAGACGCAGGGTTGGAAAACAGGAAGTCTAGAGGAGAAGAGAGAAGAATGAGTGGGGGCCAGGGCCACGGACCAACAGGGCCATGGGTCACAACTTTTACATGGTGTCCTCAGCCTGATCTCACGAGGTTGGGCTGGACAGTGATGGAAAAGCCTCAAGGGATAACTACATCTGATCATTTATTTCAATTATTTTTGTAGTCATTGTGTATGGTAGGCACATTTTTCATATGCCAAACTGCTTTCCGAAATACATTTCTCTTAACTAAGGGAATTGTTTGCTATTGAGTACAGATGTGAGTTTGCAGGTACAGTTTTTGAGAAGCTCCGTCTTTCTTCGTAGATGTTTCTTTCTTTGAAACTTACTTTGTGAGGCAGCCTTGTATGACAGAAAGAGCATGTGCTTTGGAGGCAGAAAGACTGGAATTCAAATTCGGACTCCACTCACAAAGTGGGTGACATTGAGCAAATTATTCGACCTCCTGGGACATCAGTTGTCTACTCTATAAAGTTGGGATGATTGTACCTAGCCTACAAGTATCTTGTGTGGATTAAGTCAAATAAAATATGTCAAAGTAAAATATAGTCATGACGCCTCCCTCACGGGGCTTGAGATTTAACAGGCACTGAATAAATGGCAACTCGTAACTAGTATTACCAACCTAGTCTATAGCTTTGAATAAGCCCATCTTTCTAACACTGGTTAGCAGCTTATTACACTTTTCCAGATTATAAGTAAAAGCTGAACTAGTGTTTGTTAATACCTCAGCATAAACATGTACTTATATTTCTAATCATTATATTAAAACAATATATGACTAATGTTGAGTTTTACAGAAATTTCAACACTTGGGGAGGGTTATTATTTTTTCCACATCCTTAATCTAATACTAGTTTTTCTTAGATTTAAGCAGAATGTGTTCCTTCTACTGGTAATCTTTGATTGGCTTATGCCTATTTTGCATTCATCCTCCAGATAGGGATGGCCACTTGAGCATAGTTGGTCTGGATAGACCACCCTGGGGTGACAGAAATCCCCCTGCTTCCTTGCTGTCATTTCTTAGTACCAGCCTCTTCTACATTTTCCGTTATTTACTTAAGTCCAAGAGGTACTGCCAGCAAGTCTATTCTTTTTTCAACCCAGAGCGTGTAAGAGGAGCAAGGTAAGAAGTTACAAGAGCAATGGTACCAAACTGGAAGAGCAAAGCCAATCCCTATGCAGCTATTGTTTGTGGGCAATGTCTTGTAGCTTATGGATTACTAGACTATGACTGGCGAATTCCATAAAATGATGAGTTTATAGTATGCTTTGGGAGCTCGGAGTAGGGAGCGACTATGTTCAGTATAGCTTCAAAGAGGAAGTGATATTTAATCTGGGATTACAATGGCAGGAGGGTCATGAGTATTTCAGGCAGTGTGAACAGCATGTGCAAAGAAAAGGGCAAGTACCACGTTGTGGTTAAAACTCTGTGTGTGTGTGTGTGTGTGTGTGTGTGTGTGTGTGTGTGTGTATGTGCGCGCACGCATGTGCACACATCTAGAGGTGGTGATAAAGGATTGAAGGTGAGATCAGAATGGCGGGTTGGGATAAGACAAGGAATGGCTTTTAATCCAAGCTGTAAAGGTAGTACTTTATCCATAAATTTCAACTGGCTGTAAAAAAATATTTCAATAGCAATATGTGCATAAATTGTATAGAACAAGAACAGAAGTGAGGAAACCAGTGAAAAGCCTAAAGAATTATCTTTTAACTATCGGTACATCTCACAGACCACCCACATGTCCCATACTAAAACAAAGTAGAAGTGATCCTACCACAGAGGAAAAGGGGTAAAACCAGCCAGCACCCTGTTTTGGTGACTTGTTTTTTAAGTAAATCAAAGTGAAGTTCAGCCTTTGTTAATGCCCCAATTTAAGACCTAGAATTGCATTTTGCTCATTTGAAAGGGCTTTTCTTTTAGAATAAGTATATTTCATTTGAAAATGGATTTTGCAGCTTATTAGTGACCTAGTCCTGCAAAACTAGGATCCTGAAGCCAGCTTCAATATGATTCCCACAGTATTTTCAAGATACTTAGAACTCTTATCACAACTCCACACCACTGTTGGGGGGGGGGGTACACTTTGGACAAGGGGACCTGGAACTGGGTCTAGAAAGCTGTGCTATGACCTAATATAGAAAAAACAATTACCTTGAAATTCATAGAATCCATAAAGAAAATCAGGCTGTTTGCATTTTATAGATTCTTAATTCCCCCCAAATAGCTCCAATTTCTTCCTAACACCCTAATCATACAATCTCTATGATTTTAGACAATTACTGATCAAAGTTTATTTTCCCAGGCCATTGCTTCCTCTCAAATCCTAAATTTATTATCAAAACTAGCTTCAGTGACCCTAAGAAACTTCTCAAGAAATTTTTTCCAAGTAAATTATTCAACAGTAAAACAATAATTTAAAAGAGAGAAATTCCTTTTGATCTCTTTTTGAATCATTGAAATGGACTTGGGGTTAGGTCTTCTCATTGTCAGACTTGTTCAACAATAATCTTCACTCTCTCCACTTATCAAGAAAATGGACAAAATCACCATGTGCTTCTGTTACAAATTATAATTTTATAAAACTTTCATTTTGTAAGTGAAATACCATGACTAATTAAAAAAAATGACACTGGGTTTAAATATCACTTTTATTGTAGCAAACATCATCACTTTCTGATGAGTAAATCTCATCAAAGAAACAAGAACAAAGCAAAATGTCATTCACTTTCAAAATTCTATTCAACCTCCTTTTAAAAATTAGGGACAATAAAAGTTCTGAGCTCAACATACCTTATCAGCTTCTCCTGAGAGTCCTCATCGTCCTTTGATCTTTTCTGCCATCTGTAGCTCCACTGTAGATGACAGAACCTCTCTATCCTGGAGACAAGATGGAAGCATGAAAGGATAGTGGATTTGGGGTCCAATTTCAGATCGTGGTTCAAATTTAATCTCCTAATAGTTTTGTACCTAAAGTCACACAATTAACTCATCTGGCTCGGGTGTAAAATGAAGGTAAAAGTAACCTGCTTCCTACGGGGTGTGTGTCTGTGTATGTGTATTAAACTGCGCTCAGTAAACACTTGACAATTTCCAATTACTTAAGGGGGAAAGCTCAAACTTCTTACTGCACAAAAGAAGTCTGACCAACAAAACTCACAAAAGAAGTTAAAAGAGATGGATCCACATGTATGTAAATGGACTCAACTGCCCAACTAAAAGACAAAGAATATTGAACTATATATTTTTTAAATAGTCACATCTAAAATGAAATTTGCAAAAGGAACATCTAAACACAAACCACAGAAAAATTAAAAATGTAGAAAAATTATGTATTAAGCACGTATTGGTTAACACAACCTAAAGAATTCTGGTATAGTTACGATAATATCAGACAAAAGATCATCTTTAAGAGGAAAAGATTATTGCACTAGTGGAGAGGGCTTCTACATATTTAAAAAAATGTAGAAACATGTAAAAATACTAAAACTCTATAAACCACAATAAAATACCTTCAGATATATGCAACAAAAAGTTATAGAATGAAGAGGAAAAATTGATAAAGCAACCATCATCATAGTGAAAGGTTTTAACACACTTCTCTCAGTAATTTAAAGACCAAGTAAACAAAGAATCAGAAAATAGAATATTTGAAGAACACAATTAATATTCCACACATTAACATTAATGTACATAGAATATAATTAGAGAATAAACATTCTATTCAAGTATACATGGACTGTCTATAAAAACTGGCCCTCATAAGGAGTCTCAATAAATTTCAGAGAATCCTATAATAATCTGCATTCTCTGATCTCAATAATACTAAATTACAAATCAGTGAGAGGAGGATTTTTTCAGGCCCATATATTTAGAAAGTTAAAAATATGCTACTTTAGAAAAATGTTTTTAATATTTATTCATTTTTGAAAGAGAGAGACAGAGACAGAGACAGAGCATGAGTGAAGAAGGGGCAGAGAGAAATGGAGACACAGAATCCAAAGCAGGCTCCAGGTTTTGAGCTGTCAGCACAGAGCCTGATGTGGGGCTCAAACTCACAAACAGCAAGATCATGACCTGAGGCAAAGTTGGATGCTTAACCAACTAAGCCACCCTGGCACCCCTAGAAAGTTAAAAATACACTACTAAATAATTCATGGCTCAATGGAGAAATCACACAAAACATTTGGAAAAATAACAGAAACACTACATCGCAAAATTTGAGGAATGCATTTAAAAAGGTAATTGAAGTTAAAACAAATAATCCTAAAATTTGTGTGGAACCACAAAAGACCTCGAATAGCCAAGGAATCTTGAAAAAGACTAACACCATCAGTATTGCAACCCCAGATTTCAAGATATACTACAAAGCTGCAGTAATCAAAACAGTAGGGTGCTGGCACAAAAACAGACACATAGAACAAGAGAACAGAATAGAGAGCCCAGAAATAAACCCACAATTATATGGCCAATTAATCTTCAACAAAGGAGGCGAGGATATGCAATGGGAAAAAGACAGTGTCTTCAATACACGCTGTTGGGAAAACTGGACAGCTACATGCAAAAGATGAAACTGGACCCTGGCTTACACCATACACAAAATAAACAAAAAAAATGGATTAAGGACCTAAATGTGAAAACTAAAACCTTAAAAATCCTAGAAGAGAGACACAGGCAATAATCTCTGACATCAGCCATAGCAACATTTTTTCTAGATAGGTCTCTTAAGGCAAGGGAAACAAAAACAAAAATAAACTACTGGGACTACACCAAAATAAAAAAAAAGTAAAAAAAATTAAAATTAAAAAAAAGCTTTTGCAGAGCAAAGGAAACCGTCAACAAAACAAAAAGTCAACCTACTGAATGGGAGAAGATACTTGCAAATGACATATTCAGTAAAGGCTTAGTATCAAAAATATATAAAAAGCTTATACAATTCAGCACACAAAAAAACAAGTAAACAAATTTAAAATGGGCAGAAGATATGAACACACATTTCTCCAAAGACATACAGATGGCTAACAAACACATGAAAAGATTCTCAATATCACTCATCATCAGGGAAATGCAAATCAAAACCACAATGAGACATCACCTCACACCTGTTGGAGTGGCTAAAACCAACAACACAGGAAACAAGTGTTGGCAAAGATGTGGCTGTAAAGGAACTCTCATGCACTTTTGGCGGGAATGCAAATTGGTACAGCCACTGTGGAAAACAGTACGGAGGTTCCTCCAAAAATTAAAAATAGAATTACTTTATGATCCAGTAATTCCACTAATGGGTATTTGCCCAAAGAATACAGAAACACTAATTTGAAAAGATATATGCACCCCTATGTTTATATCAGTATTATTTACAATAGCCCAATTATGGAAGCAGCCCAAGTGTCCACTGATAGATGAATGGATAAAGAAGATGTGGTGTGTGAGTGTGTGTGTACGTGTGTATGTATATGTATATATATATTTCTGTTCCAAATTGTGGTTTTGTAAAAACTTTCATTTTATCATAAGTGAAATACCATGACTAATATAAAAAATGACCCTGGGTTTAACCACTTTTATTGTAACGAACAATATATATTTGTGTGCGCGTGTGTGTGTACCTACATATATGTATACATATGTATATACATGTATATATATGTATGTGTATATATATATATATATATATATATATAGGTACACACACACACACACACGCACACACACATACAATGGAACATTACTTAGCCCTAAAAAAAATGAAATCTTGCCATTTGCAATGACATGGATGGACGGAGCTAGAGAATATAATGCTAAGCAAAATAAGTCAGTCAGAGAAAGACAAATGCTGTAAGATTTCACTCATATATGGACTTTAAGAAACAAAACAAGCAAACAAAGAAAAAAAGAGACAAACCAAAGGACAGAATCCTAACTATAGAGAACAAACTGGTGGTTGCCAGAGAAGAGGTGGGTGGGGGAATGGGTGAAATAGGTGAAGGGGACTAAGAGTACACTTATCGTGATGAGCACTGCGTAATGTATAGAATTATTGAATTACTGCATTGAACACCTAAAATTGATACAAGACTGTATGTTAACTATACCTGAAGTACAATAAACAAACAAAACCAAGAACAAAATGAAAAAAAGGTAATCGAAGTAACACAGCCATAAATGCTTTTATTAGAGAAAAAAAAAGGGTGAATATAGAGTCCAACATAAGGAATTTAAAAAAAAAAAATCGAAGTAACACAGCCATGAATGCTTTTATTAGAGAAAAAGTGTGACTATAAATAAAGAGTTCAACCTAAGGAATTAAAAAAAAATTTTAGTATTTTTTAAAAATACTAAAAACAAAGAAAAAAGGAAAATTAAATAGTAAAGATAAGATGACACAGGAATAAAATAGGATATGAAGATATTAATAGAGAGGATTAACTGAACAAAAGAATTCTTTTAACTGAGTAGTAAATTTGACCAATTTTAGCAATATTGATCAAGAAAAAATAGAAAAGGTACATTATGAGGAATAAAATTAAGTCATAATTACAAATTCAGCAGAGACTAACAAGATTTCTTTAAGATTATAGTTTTTTTTGTCAATAAATTCGAAAATATAGGAAAAATCAACAAATTCCCTGAGACAGTTAAATTGTCAAAACTTACTCAAGAAAAAAAAAAAAACTTGAATATACCGATAACCAATAAAGGCATGGGTCCATCTGAACTTTTTTCATAAAGGAAACTCCAAGGACAGACAGTTTTATATGCAAGTTCTACCAAATATTTAATAAGCAACTAATTCCTAAATCAGTTTCTTCCTTTTATGTTTTGTTCAACAAATATTTTTCAGCTGAAGGTATAAGCCTGTTCTGTATTTCCTTAGAAAATATTTGGAAGTTTTGTCTATCATATGTACATATTTATTACATTTAGAATTGATTTTGTATATCCTGTGATGTAGGAATCAATTTTCTGTTTTTCCATATCCACTGTGCTTTCTGCCATGTATCAGATTTCAATATATATATCTGTTTCTGAGCTGTTGCTTCATTGATTCTATATCTATTTATCAATATATACTAATATCCGCTGATATAATTACCACAGTTTTTAATGTTTGCAAGTTGTCTGGCCTCCTTCCTCACCCCACTTCACCCCCCACACCACCCACCACCTCCTTCTTCAGGAACATCTGAGCATCTGGGCTATTTTTACCTCTGTTCGTATAAATTTTAAAATACACTTCAAAAGTTCCATAAAAAGTCTTGTTGGGATTTTGACTGGAATTTCTTTTAAAAATGTAGACCAGGGGCGCCTTGGTGGCTCCGTCGGTTAAGCGGCCGACTTCAGCTCAGGTCATGATCTCGCGGTCTGTGAGTTCGAGCCCCGCGTCGGGCTCTGTGCTGACAGCTCAGAGACCGGAGCCTGTTTCAGATTCTGTGTCTCCCTCTCTCTGACCCTCCCCCGTTCATGCTCTGTCTCTCTCTGTCTCAAAAATAAATGTTAAAAAAAAAAATTTTTTTTAAATAAAAAAAAATGTAGATCAACTTGGTGAGAACTAATACCTTTATAATATTGAACCTTCTTATGCTACAATATGGTATACAGCTTCATTTATCACAATCTTTAGTCTTTTTCAATAAAATTGTTGTAAATTTCTCCTTAACGGTCTTTATTTTTTTTCCTTACCCCTACACATTATGTTAAGTGTATTTTTTTAAATGTTAAGGTCTGTTGCTGGTGCTACTAAAGAAATAGACTTTTATATACTGAACTTCATCCAGCAACCTGTTGAACTCTGACTAATTCTGATATTTGTCTCTATATTTTATGGAGTTTTCTACGATAATTTCAACCACAAATAACAAAATTTTGTTCCTGCCTTCACAATCTTTACAATTATTATTTCTTCTTCCTTATGAGTACTATTTCTGAAATGTTTACTACAACATTGCACCTACACGGTCATAGTGGGTATCCTTGTCCTGCTACTCTTTTTAAAGGAAAGGTTTTGTGCTTAGCATTGAATTTACTGTTGAGCATTGAATTTACTGTTGTTTCATGTCTGATGTTTGGTATTTCAGATATACTTTATCAGGTTAAAGAAATTCATGTCTATCTCTAGTTCCCTTAATAGCATTTTATCAAATGATTTTATATCTTTAATATTACATCTATTAATTTAGTAAAATAAACTATTTCTCTAATGCTGAACTTTGCTTTTCTGATGTAAACCCAGCTTGATCATACATTAGCTTTTTGATGGATTCCTGAATTCAATTGCTAACATTTTAATTTTTTTTCTTAATGTTTATTTTTGAGAGAGAAAAAGAGAGCATAAGCGGGGAAGAGACAGAGAGAGGGAGACACAGAATCCGAAGTAGGCTCCAGGCTCTGAGCTGTCAGTACAAAGCCCAAAGTGGGGGTCAAACTCAAGGACCGTGAGATCATGACCTGAGCTGAAGTCGGACGCTTTACTGACTGAGCCACCCAGGCGCCCCTCAAGTGCTAACATTTTAGATGCTACTTTTGCATCTATCCTCATGAATATACTTAGCCTATAGAGTTTCTTTCTCATACTCTCATCAAGACTTTGCTCGAATAGCAATGAGGTTCAGTTGCAAATAACAGAAACCACTCTAATTCTTTTAAGCAGAAAAAGGATTAGGTCCTTACAAATTTGTTAGAAGGAGTGTCGAACTGGTTTTAGGCTGAGACTCCAAGATAGACTTCTAGAGAAATCTTGCACATGTGGTCCACCAAGTTAACGGTTATCTCTGTTACAATTACACACACACACACACACACACACACACACACACACAGGCGTGATGGTTAAGTTTTATGTGTCAACGTGGCTAGGGTCTGGTGACCAGTTGACTGGTCAAACAGTGGTTGAGATATTGCTGTGAAGTTGTTTTGTATACACAATTAACATCTATAATCTGCTGACTTTAAGTAAAGGAAATTACCCTCAATAATATGGGTGAGCCTCACTCAATCAGTTGAAGGCCTTCAGAGCAGAAACTGAGGTTTTCCAGAGAAGAAGTGTGCCTCAACACTGTAACATGTGTATCCTGCCTAAGTTTCCAGCATGCCAAAACTGCCCTAAAGACTTCATACCCAACAGTACAATATTAGCTTCTGAGATTCCAGCCTGCTGGACTGCCCTACAAGTTTTGGATTTGCCAGCCTCTGACAATCACATGAGCCAATTTCTACCAAAAAAAGATATACATACCTTTATGTGTGTGTGTGTGTGTATACATAGATACATATATTCTGTATAACACATATAAATGTCTATAAATGCATGTCATATATATGAATATATATACATATTACATGTATGTGTGTGTACACACACATATACATACCTACATATATGTATATACATACACACACACACACATATGTGTATATAGGAATACAAAATGGTACAGCCACCTTAGAAGACAGTTTGCAGTTTCTTGCTAAACTAAACATACTCTTACCATAAAACACAGCAATTGCATTCCTTGGTATTTCCCCAAAGAAGTTGAAAACTTACGCCCATACAAAAACCTGCACACAGATATTTATAGCAGCTTTATTCATAGTTGCCCAAACTTGGAATCAACCAAGATATTCTTCAGTAGGTGAATGGATAAGTAAACTGTGGTTCATCCAGGCAATGGAATACTATTCAGTGCTAAAAAGAAACGAGTTATCAAGCCATTAAAAGACATGGAGGATTTCTGCATTCTTCGGGTAAACACCTAGTAGTACAATGGGTGGATCATGGGGTAGTTCTATTTTTAACCTTTTGAGAAACCTCCATGCTGCACCTCAATGTTTGTAGCAGAATTATCTATAATAGCCACATTATGGAAACAGCCCAAGAGTCCATCAATTGATGAATGGATAAGAAGATGTGATATATGTATACAGTGGAATACTACTAATCCATAAAAGAGAATGAAATCTTGCCATTTGCAATGACATGGATGGAGCTAGAGAGTATAATGCGGAGGGAAACAAATCAGTCAGAGGAAGACAAATACATATGATTTTACTTATATGTGGATTTAAAAAACAAAACAAATGAGCAAAGGGTAAAATAAGAGAGAGAGAGAGGCAAACCAAGAAACAGACTCTTAACTATAGAGAACAAACTGGTGGTTACCAGAAGGGAAGTGGGTGAGGGGATGGGTTAAATAGGTGATGAGGACTAAGAAGGGTACTTGTTGAGTGGGAGCCAAGGTGGTAGAACAGCATGGAAGGGTTTTTTTTGCATCTCTCATCCATGAAATACAGCCAGATCAACACTAAACCATCCTGCACACCTAGATAACTGATTTGAGGATTAACACAACAATCGGCACAACCTGAACCAGAGAACTCAGCAGGTACTCAGTGTGGAGAAGTAAACTGGGGGAAAGAGAAGCAGCAAAGAGAGGGAGCTGTTTTTGCTTGCGGAGAGAGGATGGAGATGGGGGGAGAGTACAGGAAAGCTTCCCCCCTGCCTGAAAGCTGGAGAGAAAAGAAAGAGTATACAAGGGACTGAACCTAAAAGGGAGAAAGGAGAAAGCAGAGGGTTTAAATTCCATTAAGACTCTATAAACAGGGGCGCCTGGGTGGCTCAGTCGGTTGGGCATCCAACTTCAGCCCAGGTCATGATCTCACGGTTCATGGGTTCAAGCTCTGCGTGGGGATCTGTGCTGACAGCTCAGAGCCTGGAGCCTGCTTTGAATTCTGTGTCTGCCTCTGTCTCTGTTCCTTCCTTACTCACACTCTGTCACTCTCTCTCAAAAATAAACATCGAAAAAATTTTTTAAAAAAAGACTATAAACAGGGGATCACAGAGTCTGAAACTCTGCAGCTTGATACTGGGCAGAGCTCTGGTGGGAAGGGCAAATCCCTATGAGCAGAGAGCAAGGACCAAGGGGTCCTCAGGCTACAGGGGGAGAGGCAGTTCCCTGGCTGGGAGGATATTTGGTAGAGGCTGTGCAGCCACCCCACAGGCAAAGGTCCCAGCAGACCCTGGAGAACAACCACATTTGCTGGTACTGGAAAAAGGACATTAAGCAGGAAGCCTGGTGTCAGATGTATGTTGTGATTTACCATAATCCCTGAAACGATGCTGCTACACGAGAGCGGAAATTTTTCTGGGGCAGGCTGGCACCCATCCACAGTCTCTGAACATCGTCAGTAGCACAGTCCTATGAATGTTCCTGGGTTCAGCTGGCACCTGACCATTGCTCAGTGAGACTCTCCCCAGAGGGTCTGAGTGGGTCAAAGTCTCAGACCCTCAGAAGTGAGGGACTAGGAAAAAAATCCCAGCCACATCTGAGATAAAATTCAGGAGGGAGGTGCCATCTTGCAACCTGATGGCTTGGTCACAGACAATGTAAAAGCGGGGAGTGAATGGAAGCCAGAGACAAAGGAGGGGTGTGCGATTGCTGGTTGGGGAGAACAGAGTTCCCAAACTAGAGACTGGGTAGCTGGGTGACACCATTTTCATCCCTCCCATGCATGCACATTCACACCTACACGCACCACAACAATCCACCTCAGTAAGCTAAGCAGGGCCACCTAGTGCAGAAGGGAGCTGTTACACTAAGCCCCGCCCATCTGGGGCAACCTCGCTCTACAGGAACACCACATGTCTCTCTGCCTGCTTAGTTTACAGACTATAAAATGCTTCACAGTCTGGGGGAAATTGATGTAATTTCAATCGTATTTCAGTCTGTTCGCTAGTCCATCTATTCAATTTTTTTTTCTTTTCTTATTCTTAAATATAGAAAAAGAAAAAAATTATTTTTATTTCCCATTTTTATTAAAAAGATTTTTACTAATTTTCTACTATATCTTCACATCTTTGTAAATTTTTTACTTCTATTTTACTTTCATCATTTCATTTTATTCTATTTTATTGTATACATTTTTTCAAATTTTCAAACATTTTCCTTTTTCTCTTTTGTTTCTTTTTCTCATTTTTTCTTTTTTTTCCTTCTCATATCTTTCCCTTTTTTTCTCCAATCTATCAAGCTCCTTTCAACCACCAAACTAAAATGCACCTAGGATCTAGCATCATTTATTTGATTTTTTTGTTGTTTTTAATTTTTTAATTTTAAATTTTTTTACCTTATTAATCCCTTTTCTTCCTTCAAAAATATGAAATGAAGGAATTGACCCCAAAAGAAAGAACAGGAAGAAATGACAGCCAGGGACTTAAGACAAATACAAGCAAGATGTCTGAACCAGAATTTGGAATCACAATAATAATACTAGCTGGGGTTGAAAACAGATTAGAATCCCTTTCTTTGGAGATAAAAGAAGTAAAAGCTAATCAGGATGAAATAAAACATGCTATAACTGAGCTGCAATCTCCATGGATGCTGCAGTGGCAAGGATGGATAGGTCAGAACAGCGAATCAGTGATAGGACAAACTCATGGCGAACAATAAAGCAGAAAAAAAGAGGGAGACTAAGGCAAAACAGCATGGTTTAAGAATTAGAGAAATCAGTGACGTTAAAAAGGAACATCAGAATCAAAAGGGCCCCAGAATATGAAGAGAGAGAAAAAGGGGTAAAAGGGTTATGAGGGAAAATCATAGAGGAAAACTTTCCTAACCTGGGGAAAGACACGGACATCAAAATCCAGGAAGCACAGGGGACTCCCATTAGATTCAATAAAAGCCAAACATCAACAAGGCATATCATTGGCAAATTCACAAAATACTCAGTCAAGGAAAGAATCATGAAAGCAGCAAG
This sequence comes from Acinonyx jubatus, assembly GCF_027475565.1. Classification (NCBI taxonomy): domain Eukaryota; kingdom Metazoa; phylum Chordata; class Mammalia; order Carnivora; family Felidae; genus Acinonyx; species Acinonyx jubatus. Next base: position 27,427,454 of record NC_069380.1, on the reverse strand, counting down.
GGAAAAACAGTCCTTAACCTACAAGGGAAGACAGATCAGGTTCAGAGCAGGCCTATCCACAGAAGCCTGGCAGGCCAGAAAGGAGTGGCAGGATATACTCAATGTGCTGAATCAGAAACATATGCAGCCAAGAATTCTTTACCCAGCAAGACTATCATTCAAAATAGAGGGGGAGATTAAAAGTTTCCCAGACAAAAATTAAAGGAGTTCGTGACCACTAAACCACTAGCCCTGCAAAAAATTTTAAGGGGGACTCTCTGAGGGGAGAAAACACACACACACAAAAAAGACCAAAACCTACAAAGACTAGAAAGGACCAGAGAATACCACCAGAAACTCCCAACTCGACAGGAAACATAATGGCAATAAATTCATATCTTTAAGTACTCACCCTAAACATCAATGAACTAAATGATCCAATCAAAAAATGTATGGAAACAGAATGGATAAGAAAATAAGATCCATCTATATGCTGTTGAGACCCACTTTAGACCTAAAGACACCTTCAGATTGAAAGTAAAGGGATGGAGAACCATCTATCACGCTAATGGTCACCAAAAGGAAGCTGGAGTAGCCATACTTGTATCAGACAATCTAGACTTTCAAGTAAAGACTGTAACAAGAGATAAAGAAGGGCATTATATCATAATTAAGGGGTCTATCCACCAAGATGACCTAACAATTGTAAACATTTATGCTCCAAATGTGGCAGTCCCAAATTAATTAATTAATCACAAACATAAAGAAACTCATTAATAATACCATCATAGTAGGGGACTTCTCATTAATAATACCATCATAGTAGGGGACTTCGACACCCCACTTACAGCAATGAACAGATCACCTAAACAGAAACAGTGGCTTTGAATGACACACTGGACAGGATGGACTTAACAGATATATTCAGAACATTTCAACTAAAGCAGCAGAATACACATTCTTCTCCAGTGCCTTTAGAACATTCTCCAGAATAGATCACATACTGGGACACAAAGCAGCCCTCAGCGAGGGCTGATCAAGGTATGATCAAGATCATACCATGAATATTTCCAGACCACAATGCTATCAAATTCGAAATCAACCGCAAGACTAAAGACCATCCTACTAAAGAATGAGTGGTCTAACCAAGAAGTTAAAAATGAAATTAAAAAGCACATGGAAGCCAATGAAAATGGTTAAGACCATAGCCCAAAACCTCTGGGACGCAGTAAAAGTGGTCATAAGAGGGAAGTATATAGCAATCTGGGCCTTCCTAAAGAAGGAAGAAAGGTCTCAGATACACAACCTAACCTTATACCTTAAAGAGCTGGAAAAAGAACAGCAAACAAACCCAAAACCAGCAGAAGACAGGAAATAATAAAGATTAAAGCAGAAATCAATGTATCGAAACCAAAAAAAAAACAAAAACAAAAACAAAAAAAACACAAAAAAACCAGTAGAAGAAATCAAGAAATCAGAAGCTGGTTCTTTGAGAGAATGAACAAAACTGATAAACCCCTAGCCAGTTTGATCAAAAAGAAAAGGAAAGGACCCTAATAAACAAAAGTAAGATTTAAAGAGGAGAGATCACAACCAACACAGCAGAAATACAACAATAACAAGAGAATATTACAAGCAATTATACACCAATAAAATGGGCAATCTGGAAGAAATGGAAAAATTCCTAGAAACATATACACTACCAAAACTAAAACAGGAAGAAATAGAAAATTTGAACGGACCTATAACCAGTAAGGAAATCGAATTAATAATCAAAAATCTCTCAAAAAACAAGAATTCAGGGACAGATGCCTTTCCACAGGAATTTTACCAACCATTTAAAGAAGAGTTAATGCCTATTCTCTTGAAGCTGTTCCAAAAAATAGAAATGGAAGAAAAACTTCCAAACTCTTTCTATGAAGCATTATCTTGATTCCAAAACCAGACAAAGACCCCACTAAAAAAGAGAACTATAGACCAATTTTCCTGATGAACACAGATGCAAAACTCCTCAACAAGATACTAGCCAACCGGATCCAACAATACATTAAAAAAGTTACTCGCCATGACCAAGTGGAATTTATACCTGAGATGCAGGGAGGTTAAATATCTGCAAAACAATCAATGTGATACATCACATCAATGAAAGAAAGGACAAGAACCACATGATCCTCTCAATAGATGCAGAAAAAGCATTTGACAAAATACAGCATACTTTCTTGATACAAATCCTCAAGAAAGTAGGGATAGAAGGATCATACCTCAGGATCATAAAAGCCAAACATGGAAGACCCACTGCTAATACCATCCTCAATGGGGAAAAACTGAGAGCTTTCCCCGTAAGGTCAGGAACAAGACAGGGATGCCCACTCTCGCCACTGTTATTCAACATAGTATTGGAAGCCTTAGCCTCAGCAATCAGACAACATAAATAAATAAAAGGTATCCAAATCAGCCAGGAGGAGGTCAAACTTTCACTCTTTGCAGATGACATGATACTCAATATGGAAAACCCAAAAGATTTCACAAAAAAACTGCTAGAACTGATCGATGAATTCAGCAAAGTTGCAGGATATAAAATCAATGCACAGAAATTGGTTGTATTCCTACACACCAATAATGAAGCAATAGAAAAAGAAATCAAGGAATAAATCTCATTTACAATTGCAGCAAAAGTCACAAAATACCTAGGAATAAATCTAATCAAAGAGGTGAAAAATCTATACACTGAAAACCGTAGAAAGCTTATGAAAGAAATTGAAGCAGACAAAAAAATGGAAAAATATTCCATGCTCCTGAATAGGAAGAACAAATATTGTTAAAATGTCAATACTACCCAAAGCAATCTACATATTTAATGCAATCCCTATCAAAATAACACTAGTATTCTTCACAGAGCTAGGACAAACAATACTAAAATTTGTATGGAACCAGAAAAGACCCTGAATAGCTAAAGTTATCTTGAAAAAGCAAACCAAAGTTGGAGACATCACAATCCCGGACTTCAAGCTATATTATAAAGCTGTAATCATCAAGACAGTATGGTACTAGCACAAAAACAAACAGATCAATGGAACAGAATAGAGAACCCAGAAATGGACCCACAAACGTATGGCCAACTCATCTTTGACAAAGCAGGAAAGAATATCCAATGGAATAAAGACAGTCTCTTCAGCAAGTGGTGCTGGGAAAAGTGGACAGCAACATGCAGAAAAATGAACCTGGGCCACTTTCTTACACCATACACAAAAATAAACTCAAAATGGATGAAAGACCTAAATGTAAGATAGGAAGCCATCAAAATCCTCGAGGAGAAAGCAGGCAAAAACCTCTTTGATCTTGCCCTCAGCAACTTCGTACTCAACACGTCTCCAGAGGCAAGGGAAACAAAAGCAAAAATCAACTACTGGGACCTCAACAAAAAAAAAAGCTCTGCACAGTGAAGGAAACAATCAGCAAAACTAAAAGGCAACTGACGGAATGGGAGAAGATATTTGCCAACAACGTATGAGATAAAGGGTTAGTATCCAAAATCTATAAATAACTTATCAAACTCAACACCAAAAAAACACAAATAATCCAGGGAAGAAATGGGCAAAAGACATGAATAGACACTTCTCCAAAGAAGACATCCAGATGGCCAACCAACACATGAGAAAATGCTCAACATCACTCATCATCAGGGAAATACAAATCAAAACCATAATGAGATACCACCTCACACCTGTCAGAATGGCTAGCATTCTCAGGCAATGACAGATGTTGGCGACGGTGCAGAAAAAGAGGATCTCTTTGGCACTGCGGGTGGGAATGCAAACTGGTGAAGCCACTCTGGAAAACAGTATGGAGGTTCCTCAAAAAATTAAAAATAAAACTACCCTATGACCCAGAAGTTGCACTACTAAGTATTTATCTAAGGCATATAGGTATACTGTATCCTGGGGTACATGTACCTGGGGCACATGTACCCCAATGTTTATAGCAGCACTATCAACAATAGCTAAAGTATGGAAAGAGCCCAAATGTCCATCAATGGATGAATGGATAAGGAAGATATGGTGTGTGTGTGTATATGTATATGTATGTGTATGTATGTATGTATACACATACATATACATATACACACATACATACAATGAAGGATGTAAATTAAAAAATAAATTATTTTAAAAAAGAAAAAAAGAAGTAAACTTGTTGTGATATGCACCACGTGTTATATGGAAGTGTTGAATCGCTACATTCCACACATGAAACTAATATTACACTGTATATTAACTAACTGGAATTTAAATACAAACTTTAAAAAAAGAAAAAGCAATACAGCTTCTAACAGACTCTCCATTTGGGGATACTCACCCTTGAAACATTCATGCAATGTAAGACTCTATGAAATTATTGTATTAATATTTAATTATAGACATATTTGTTCATTGACATAAAAAAGATGTGGAGGGGTCTTAAATGCAGATTACTAATCAAATGTAGCCAATCTGAAAAGGCTACATACTGTGTGATTTCAACTATATGACATTCTGGGAAAGTCTTACTATGGAGACAGTAAAATGATCAGTGGTTGCCAGAGGTAGGAGTAGACAGAGATGAATGGGCAAAGCACAGAGGATTTTTAGGGCAATACTCTATATGAAATATACTCTATATGATACTATAATGATGGATACTTATCATTATATACTTGTCCAAACCCACAGAATGCACAACACTAAGAGTGAACTCCAATGTGAACTATGGACTTGAAGTGATTATGATGTGTCCGTATACTTTCACTGATGGTAACAAATGTGCCACTCTGGATGGGGGTGTTGACAATGGGGGAGACCATGCATAGGAGGGAGGGTATATATGGGAAATCTCTATACTTTCTTCTCAATTTTGCTGTGCACTTAGAAGTGCTCTGAAAAAATTAAGTCTTTAAAAAAAAAGAAGTCATAGACTCACTAATCAGGGCATGAGACTGAATTTTTGTCACAGAAAGGAAAGCCGTGCGTCTTATCAAAATGAAGATATGTGGTAAGAACCAGTTGCATGAATTTGGATAAGACACTTATCCTCTCTAATCCTCAGTTTCCTACAACTTAAAATGAGGCTAATTATATCTAAGTCACAAGAATTAATTACGTCCAAGCCTCGTGCATGTGTTTTAGTAGGAACCTTATAAAGTGAACCGAACTCGATTAAATTAAGGTGAAGTTACTTTCAGCAGATAGAGCACCACTGAGTCATCCTGGCTGGCATGCTATGTTATCTCTGTGTGTACAAGGTCATGGGGAAAGGCTGCTTGTATTTCTAGGGGACATGCTGTGCACAGACCACCTCTGATTGGATCCCCTCCATGTCAAGATCAGCCACTGTCAGATGCCTCGCACAACTGCTGTCTGATCAGAAAAATCTAGTTCTAAATACAGACTCCCTCAGAGCCTTGTCATCCAGTCAGTAATATTCCCTCATCCACTGCACAGTGCAAAACCGTCAGCCCTACCACACTTCCTCCATAGGGCCACCTGACATCTGGAGCATCCAGACAAAAGGAGATTCTAGCCTATCAAGCATTTCCAAGACAGAAATTCTTAGTGGCTGTATAAAAACAAAAACAAAATAAAACAAAACAAAAAAAAAAACAGGAAAAAACAGAAACTAAAGAAAACACATGAGAAACTGGTTTGTGCACCCCCACTCCCACCCCCCCCCCCCCAATACAACCTTTAAGCCTTTGGGATCACGTTCTCAGCTGCAAAGCCTGTTTCTGAACTGGGCACTTTCTCCAATGTTGATCAGAGGCAGATAGCATGCCTTCTATCCTGCATATGCCAAGGGCAATGTCAGCACTCAACAAAAAAGAAAGAAAAATAATGATAAAAACGTGAGGCTAACATCTTGTGCAACCTTTTGCCAACTCCTGCTTTTGCAATTCTAAATTGCATGCTAAACCATATGGCTCCACATACCTTACCGACTAGTGGCTTCTCTCTTGGGAAATGACTCAATCATATATTTGTCGTTCTGGGGATGGCTGAGTTTTCTAAAAGCCCTCTGTCCTCACAAGCCTACACGCTTTTTGTTGAAGGAAAATCTTGTGAAAAGCAGAACATTCAAGAGTCATTAGTAGTCACACTCATAGGCTTTCATACTTACCCACAACCCTCCAAACAGGCCTCCCTGTGGTTACTAATTTTTTCCTCTTGCTGAGACGTCCCAGCATGCCCTAGGATTATCAAGTAAAGCCAAATATTAAGAGGAAAATCTTGAAAATCCTTCAGTGCCTGGGGTGGAATCAAATCAGACAAGCTCTCCACTCTGGCACCGGCCAGCTGAGCTACAAACACTGACCCAGCCCATGCTGAGAAGACTCATCATGAGTAGAAAGCCATAATGTTGCCAGAATACGTTGTAGACTCACAAATGGGGGGAAATGAAGTATATAAAACAGTGGGAAAGTTTGCAGAAATAACAGTTAATATTTATTTCAGGCATTCATCTGTTCATGGCAAGGTTGAAATCTTTTTTTTTCCTCAGCATTTCTCTCTACCCTCAAGGCCTAATATTGGATAAAGATTCTGAATTCCTTAATCATAGCAGCTACACACCATGTCTCAATTTTCAGCTAAATGTAGCCTTTGCCAAAGTGAGCACTGGACCCAAAACACAGCAGACATTAAAAATGAGAAAAAAAAATGAGCTGGAGACAAAAACATGGAAGCCCATATTCCTGGTCAAATGAATTTTATTATGCCACGTTTTAGTGTCTTCTTTATGTATTCTACTTGGTTGCTCCGATTGTGAAGATTACAAAATAAAAATTAAGTGGCTGTGTAATATCTGACTTGTCACTTTTTCCACCTGGCATTTCTTTCTTTTGCAGCATTAACTCTGTCTCAAGGTGAGGGTGCATGAAATATGGAAAGCCACCTGTCTCGTTTAGTGGAATGGGGAGGGAAGTGGGCTGGAAGTCAGGGAGGCTGGTTTCTAAGCCCACTGCTACTTTTTGCTACGTGTCCTTAAGCAAATCCCTAGCATTCCCTGGGCCTTACCTGTGCTTAGGCTTTTACAGGAAATGTCATTCTCAGTAAAGAAAGCATTATCTCTAAGACTGTTGTCTCTGATGGAAGAATCTCTGAGCATGGAAGGGCATTTCTGCCCCAAATCCAAGTCGACATTCTGAATAACCAGAGTCTATCAAATAAAAATGGTGTTCTTGGGAAAAGCTGCTGGTTCGGCTCACAACTCAACTACGCAAAGTGCTTTTTGGTTTTGTTGTTGGTTTGTTTGTTTTTTGTACTTTTGTATGTAACAGGAGGACTTTTTTGTACTCCCATGTCATCACACACAATGCAGGGAAAAGACATGCAGTGAAGAATTAAGATTTAACAAAATAAATAATTTGGCTGCTTCACCAAGGTCATTCTTAAATGAAACTCTTTTTTTGTTGTTTTCTGCCAGTGCAAGTGGATGAAGAACACAGTGTCTCCTGGTGCAGCACGGCCTTGATCCGTGCTAAGACGTCAGCAGTTTCACCTACCCGTGCTTTTGTACTATCACTGCAAATGTCAGCACAGCGAAAGAAGCAAAACTGAAGGTCGGTTTGACCTCCCAGACCCCACGGAACAGACTCCGGATTAACCAAGCACCCATGGACAATACTCTGATGTCCACTGAGTGCATATGTTAATATAAAGACACGACAGCAGCATAATTGCCTTCGGGACAGAGCAGACAGAAACAAGGGGGGCTTGGCTCAGAGCTATAGCACTCTAATCTCTGCCCATTTCCATCCACACATCGCATTCTCTCTGTGTATCTGTTTGTGTAACCTCTCCTCTGATAAAAATACCAATTATTAGATTTAGGGCTCACCCTCGTCCAGTAGGACCTCATCTAAACTCAGCCACATCAGCAAAGTCCCTGTTTCCAAATAACATCACATTCATAAGTACTGGGGGTTAGGACTGAACATATCTTTTGGGGGGGGGACCCAAAATCAGGGGCATGAATCGCTATTAATTATCATCATCATGTAGTGTAATGGGTTTGTGTCCCTTAAACCCACACTACTGCATAATAATAATGAATTAACTGCAACTGATGCTCCTCATGGCAACGTGGATAAATCAAGTTTTTGAGCTTCAAACAGCTGGAAATGTTGGGCAAGAAATTTGGGCAAGAAACAGTTTAACTGAGGTATAATTGATATGCGATAAACCACACATATTTACAGTGTACAAATTTAATAAGTTTTGACATAAGTATATTCCCATGAAACTATAACCACAATCAAGATAATATACATACCCATCACCCTCAAAAGTTCCCATGTGCTCCTCTGTAACCGTTTCTTCTTGCCCTTCTCCACCCCCACCTCATGTCCCCAGGCAACCACTGATCCGCTTTTTGTCACTATCATTAGTTTGCATTTTATAGAGTTCTATATAACAGACTCATGAAGTATGTACTCTTTTTTTATATGGCTTCTCTCACTCAGCATAATTATTCGTGATTCATCCATCCTGCCACACGTATCGGTGATTCCTTCCTTTTAATTGTTAAATACTATTCCATTATATGGATGTACCACATTTGTTTATCTATTGGCCAAATAGTAGAAAGTTGGGTTGCTTATTCATTTGGCATAAATAATGCCAAGAAAAAGAGTTTTAAATCTTCAAAATACAAGTAATTTCCTTTTTACAATATGCTATATATTTTATTTATTTATGAACCTAACAAAGTTTTTGTTGCTTATAAATAAAACTAAGCTTTTGTGGTTTCCAAGAAGGCTGGATTCCACTGGTACAGACGGTGGAAAGCCTTGTAAAGAAAAATGCATGATAAATCAAGCCTCAAAAAAACACAATTTTCTACTTAGTAATCCTACTCTTAAGAACTTAGCCTATGGGTGCCTGAGTGGCTTAGCAGGTTAAGCATCCAACTCTTGATTTTGGCTCAGGTCATGATCTCATAGTTTCTGAGTTCTAGCCCTGTATCAGGTTCCACACTGACAGCACAGAGCCTGCTTAAGATATTCTCTCTCTCAAAATAAATAAAGTTAAAAAAATAATCAATTAAAAAAAAAGAAGAAGAGGTAAGCTCATAAAGGTATGTTCTTCAGACCTGTAGAGAATAGCAAAACTTCAGAAATGGTCTAAACATATAATGAATAAACATTGAAACATCAGGAGAATGTGATTCAAATATAGTATCTTTTCAAAAAAGCATAATATAAAATTATATCTAGATTATGACTGTAACCATATAAAATTCATATATGTTTGTGGATGAGGGAACTCAAAAAATATTACTGTGTTATAGTTCCATAATGTTGAATTTTTTTTTACTGTCTTTATTTTTGTCATAAAACTTATATGATAATAAAGTTGGCTGCTCTTAAATCACTAAGCCCATAAGCTTCTTCTCCTTGCTGATAAGCAAGGCTATGTGTATCCATCCGACCCATTCATCCTCTATCATCAGTGAAATAAAGGAGGATGTTGTTAGAGGCCCAGTCTAACCTGCCCCATTTGTATCGCTACACTCAAACAGAACCTGGAGGCTGGTATTAGAAAGTCTTTTCTACTCTGGGAATCTTCTTCCAACTGAAAATTATGTCCTTATAAATGAAAAAAGATAGAAAATATCAAATGTGGCCCATCTGCTGGTGGGTGTGTGATTTGGTACAACTGCTTTGGACAACTACTTGGCGTTATCTAATAAAGAACATACCGCATACACCATGACCAAAAGTCTCTCTGGTAGGTAGAAACACACAACAGAATCCCATATGACAATGAGAATGAACAATCTACAATTGCATATATTCAGATGGCTGAATGCCACAAATGTTGACAGAAATAAGCCAGATGCAAAAGTATATATACTCTACAATTCCATTTATGTAAGTGCAAAGCCAAGCAAAATTAATCTATGCTTTTAGGGAGCAGGATAATAGTTATCCTTGCAGGTAAAAGGGGAGACACTCCAAGGAGCATAAAGAGGCTTCTGGGGTGCTTATGATGTACTATTTATTGATCCAAATGCTGGTTATATGAGTGTGTTCGGTGTGTAGAAATTCATCAAGTTGTACACGTATATGTACTTTTCTGTAATGTATATTATGCTATAATAAAAGTTTTTCTGTAAAGTCAATAAGTATTATCAAAAGCATTAAGAGTGTTACCAGGAGCTTTCTTTTTTATGTAGATACTGAAAAGAGGGCCAGTTGGCAGAGTTAGGGTAGTGTTGTGAATTTACAATGACCTAGAAAATCAGGGTTATATAGCACAGTGTATCTGGGGAACTTTGTAACCAGCCAGGAATGGTTATTGCTAGTCACAGAGCCGAGAGCTCTCAATAAATTTTGTTTCCTCCATTGCCCACTGTCTGATGATCGGCCTCTTCTCCAACCACGAGAGGCAAGGAGGGAAGGGTATCAGCCTCGCAACTGGTTAAAAATCAGCTCCAGGAAGCAGAGGAGAAAATGTCTATCCACCTGAAGAAGTGTCATTTTCCTTTAGTCCTCACAAAATTGGGTTCTTGGGAAGTTTGTATGGGAGAAATAAAGCTGACCACACCTGAAACAGCTGATCAATTTCAGCCTCACTTAAACTAGGCCCACCCACTTTCTGTTTTTCCTAATGTGATGCAGCAGGCAGTATGCAACACCTGCTATTCAGTGTTCTTGCCAAAAAAAAATGGAACGTGAATCTAGTCAATGCTTTATATTCAAGCACCTAAAGGAAACACAGGGTAGAAAAAGGTGTTAAATCACATTATAAGGATACAGGAAGCCAAATCTAGAAGATGGGAAATTCTACAAGGGAATTAACCTGGTTTCCTCAATAACAGAGGCATTAAAGGGAGAGAGGAAGGGAAAGTTGTAAATTTAAAAGAGATTTATAAGCCATATCATGAAAACACAATGTCTGGCTCTGAATCCTCAAACAAACTGATCATAAAAAAAAGACATTTTTGAGGAAATCAGGGGGATTTAACCATAAAGAACTATTATAAATTTGGCTTTAAGTGATAATGGTTATTATGGTTATGTTTTTTTAAACACCTCCATCAGTGATTCATATTAAAGTATTTATCTGATAAAAATAACATAAAGCCTAGGTTTGCTTAAAAATATTCCAGCAAAAAATGAAAATATTTTAAAGTTAGGTGGAATATATGAAATAAAATAAAGCACCAATAATTGTTGAAGCCAGGTGATGGGCAGTGGGGATTCATCATGTTATTTTCTCCATCTTTTATTCTTTACAATAAAGAATCCATCTTTAAAATAAAGAATAAAAGAACAGATTAGAACTCTGACAGTTGACCTGGAGCAATTTTCATGCTTTCTTGTTGAGTGAAAAGAGCAAGATGAAGTAAAGTACACATAACAATCATAATAAAGAACCCATTTTGGGGTTATTTACAAAACGATGACCTGTTCTGTAATATATATATATATATATATATATATATATATATATATATATATATACACACACACACACACATATATGTTATATAAATACAAACATATATAAACAAACACATATGTAAACACATACATGTATATAAACATATGTGTGTATATATAAACACACATATATGTACGTTTACATGTGACTTCATAAGATGAGCACTGAGAATTATTTGAGCACAAGCTAGACTATAAACATGGACTAGCTGGGTGTAGAGGCTGATATGGGTTGGGAAAGAGTAGAAAGGGCAGATAAAGAAAAATATTTCGCTTAAAAAAAGGCATGATGCTATGATCCAATGCATAGATTTATATGAAATGATATAAATGAAACAGCACGACCTGCTCACGTTTCTGAAGCTGTTGTCCTCGCACTGGGGCCTCATGGCCACCATAAAACTCTGAAAGCTGCATGTAAACTGGGCGAGAACAAACGAGGAGCTCCCGTAGCCGCTCGCAGTGAACTGAAGTGAAGCAAACAGAAGTGGGTGTGTGGTCAGGTGTTTGGGATGGGGGCTGGCTGGAAATCAATGCTTCAAAAATCCACTGAAACACTCACCACTGTGACACAGTCATGGATGGCAAGGAACCAAAAGGAAATGTCTGCTGAGCATACAGGAGAGAACGAACATCTTTTTCAAAGCAAGTGGCAGTCAGAACGTGCATCAGCACCAGGAAGCCGTGAGGCAGAGGGGTAGCACTGACCCAGGCATCGGAGGTCTATTGTTGACACCTTACCTTGGTTCATACACACTGCATGACCTTGGAAAAGAAACTGGACCTCTTGACCTCACTTTCTACACATGGAAAAATGAGAATAAAAGTAACAGCTCACCTGTGATGATCTCATGAGATAATATACACCTACTTTATTTTTAAAAGTGCTGTACATTTGAAAGTGCCAAAAAAAAAAAAAAAAAGATCGCTTGGCCCCAGCCACACACATACATGCACACCTCACCATTCACATAAACAACGCCATATAGAAATGCACACCATATATACATAAGTGCTGTATATACATAAGTGTGACAGCAACATAACTCTCCTCCCAACTTTCAGATGGGAAAACCAAGGCTTAATGGCGTTAAAAAGCTAAAGGTCATATAGTAACCCATTATGATGCCACTGGGATCTAGCAGATACATATATTAAGTTGTCTCATTAATAGCTATTAAATATTATTTCTGATCTGGAAAGGAATCTATAATCCTTGACCTGAAAAACTTCTAAAACCAGCTGCTGTCGACTAAATTATGTCCACCCTCAAAATTCTACTGTTGAAGCCTTAAACTTCAATGTGATTGTATTTGGAGATAGAGCCTTTGGGAGGTAACTGGGTTTAGATGAGGTCATGAGGAGGGGGCCCTCATTATAGGACCAGTGTCTTTATGAGACTCCAGGGAGCTGACCTCTTTCCTCTCTGCTATGTGAGGACACAATAAGAAAGCAGCTGTCTGCAAGCCAGAAAGAAAGCCCTCGCTGGAAATGGAACCCAGACTAACTTTGATCTTGGACTTGCCAGACTCCAGAACTATGAGAAAATAGAGGTCTGTTGTTTAAGCCACCTAGTCTATGGTACTTTAGTTATGGCAGCCCAAGAAGAAGTCTAAGACATCAGGTCAGGAGCCTCTAATCCAGGCTTTCACAATATTCTGAACGTACCCCCATCACAACACTGGTCACCTTGTATTGTCAGTGCCACTTTGAGCTGTGTGGCCTTGGGCAAGTTACTTAACATTTCCCCCTGCCTCTACTTCCTCTTCCATACAATGGGCATAATAGTGGAACCTAGCTCATAGGTCTTCCCACATTGTATTGTCATAACTAAGTGAGGTAATACATGAACTCACCTAGAACAGGATCTGGCAAATAGTAAACATTTAATAAGCAGAACAAGTTATAGCTGTTACCGTTGTTTTTGGTGCTACACCTGTCTACTTGGCTAAATTATAAACTCCATAAGGGCCTAGGGACTTTGATTACCTTGCTCACAACTGTCACCTTCAGAACACACACAGTAACTCAGCACATAAGTGAATATTTGCTAAATGAACAACCAAATGAGGAGAAAGGAGAGAATGATTCAGCGCGAGAGAAACCATCTTCAGGAAGTACATACTGCATCTATAAATAGAAACAAAAGCTATTTTCTCAGAGATTTTAAGCCGAAATTTATAAGCTGCAATTTAATTGATTCAACACACAGCCAAAAAGATGAGGAAAGAACAGTATAATATTCTTGCACATAATAAAATATCCACCACAGAATGGTTGGGAGTGCACTCCCTCCTGAAGCCCATTAAAGCTGTCTGAACAACCACTGTGCAGGTTTTGGTTTTTCATTTAATTTTAATAAAATATTTTACTGGAGGAAGTTTGGGGTGTAATAGCAATGAAGTGTGTCTACTGCTTTAGGTGACCTTTCATTTCATTTCTGGACACCTGTGGAGATGAATATACTAATCTTAATGCCTGGGAGTTGAGGTTGCTAGTTACCCAAAAGCAAAATGTCACGTACAAAAACTTATTTTTTATTGTTTAATATCCAACTGTCTGGCCAGCAAATCACAATGACAAAAACAATAGCTATTTCAGGACAGGGCGCCACATGCATTATAGAAAATGCATCTCATTTGGAACTTTATTCCTATTCTTGATGAAAGATCAATGAAAATGTGAACTTTAAAATATTCCTCAGTGCTTCCTGAACAAGGGTGATTATGAGCCTTTAATTTTGTTTTGACTGAAATCGTAAAGCAAAGGCATGGATATATTGCACAGCGGTAACCACACCATCTGCATAAACCATCCATATCTCTAGGCAAACCTTTTATAGCCTAAATAAGTCCAGAAGACAATGAGAGCAGTAAGTAACTTAGATTTAAAAGCGAGACGGTGATCTGTAGCTCAAGGAAGTCGGAACAGACAGAGAGACTGTTCATTCTATTACCAGGACTATGGTTGACAATTCTTCAACCTTATCACACATCTCAAAACATCAGAGCATTATTCCCACCTTGGACCAAATTGTCTGAAGGAATTCAGCAATATCATCCTGTTCCTCTAAAGTACAAATAAGTTGCTCAAATGCGTAACTTAGTCTCCCCAAAATGAGGGAAGAAAATGCTCTTCTGGTCCATTCTCAGTAGCCTTTGAGGATACTGAGAAGATGAAGCTGCCCAGAGATTTCTAACACAACTTTGTTTTGGACAATATCCACGTGTCATCTCTGTCAGACTCCCCCCCCCCCCACACCAATCCTTATGAAAAAGGGTGAAAGAACATATTCGTGAAATCCTTATGCACATTTGTTTGAGGAGGTTAAGTCACATTGGACAGGGACTCCATGAAGTTTATTTCTCCTCCTCTGAAAATCTATAGTGGCCATCATTGGTGGTTCCATGCATCAAACTTCTGAGTTAAGCTAATTAGACAAAGTTTTGACCATGCTGTTTACTTTCTTTATCAAGAGACCCTCCCTTGTTTGCATTTATTGGTTCAATGGTATAACCTTGAAGCTTTGACCGGACCACCTTCTCTTTTCTGAGGACACTTCACTCTTACCCTGGGTACTACCATTTAGCCATATGGCTTTAAATATTATCTATATCCTGATGATGCCCAAATGCTTATCTTCATCTCTGACTTCTGCTTGAGCTCCAGACTTTTATATCTAACTTCCCACATGATTTGTCCATTAGGGATGAAGACTAGGAATCACAAATATAAGGAATCACAAACATGAAAAGAGAACTCTTGATTTCCATTTCACACTAGTTCTCTTACAGAAGTCTGCTCACTTGCTCAAGCCCCAGATCCAGGATTCATCCTCGATTTTTTCTTTCCTCCTCCATCAGCAATCCCTGACAGCCGGCCTCCAAAATAAACAGTAACTAAGCAAAAAACATAAACTGATACGGATTAACAAAGTGATAAGTGTCATTAAGACTATGAAATAAGTGCTGGGGCGCCTGGGTGGCGCAGTCGGTTGAGCGTCCGACTTTAGCCAGGTCACGATCTCGCGGTCCGTGAGTTCGAGCCCCACGTCGGGCTCTGGGCTGATGGCTCAGAGCCTGGAGCCTGTTTCCGATTCTGTGTCTCCCTCTCTCTCTGCCCCTCGCCCGTTCATGCTCTGTCTCTCTCTGTCCCAAAAATAAATAAACGTTGAAAAAAAAAAAAAGACTATGAAATAAGTGGACATGAGAGGAGGGAGTGAGAGCCTACTTTTGACAGGCAACAAGGAAAACCTTTTTAGGAAGGTGGCAATTCTTCCATCTGGATGTCGAGATGGAGATGTCCATGCAAAGACCTAGGGACCAGCCATTCCAGGTAGAAGGAACAATGACACTAAGGCAAGAAGGAAGGCTGCTTTGACTAAGGGGAGTCGGGGTTTGGGGGTGGGGGCAGGAATGTACCATGAGCTCTGGTTGCAAAGAAAAATAGGAATCGACTCCTATGGGATATTTTCAGCCAAAATCAGGAGTTTGGAGTTTATTTATCTAAATGCAATAGCAAGTCATCAGCAGACTTTAATCTGGAGAGAGACAAGATTTATTTCATTCTCAGAACATCACCCAAGATCCTTGGGCAACATAAACTGAAGTCATTTGCATCCTTCCATCGCCATTACCACCACAAACAGATACTACTGATCCTGTTGAAAACACAGCAATGCTACGTAAAAACATTGAGCAATTGTATAGAATACATTATCAACTCAGATGAAGAAGGGAAGTGGGGAGAACAGGAAAGGAGAGAGCAAGGAGGAGAGGGAAACCCAGGAAAAAGAACCCGAAACCAGACTGGTAATTCTGACAACTGATGAAAGAAGAGCCCACAGGAGCACAGGTCTGCACAGTCCACCAGGAAGCTAAAGGCAGAGGCTTTACCTTGCACTGAGAAAAGGAGATAATGCCCCGGGGGCGGTGTGAGGCAGGAAGCTAAAAAAATAAGAATCCTGCACAGAGTAAACTTCTGGAAAGGACTTCCTTCTCTTCAGAAAGAGGCTTAGAAAAATCCTACCCATCAGCTCAGGAAAGGGAAAGAAAAAACCTTACAAATTGCTGAGAATCTAAGTAGAAAACAAATAAAATCTTCCATGAAATTAAAACCCCACACCAGATATGGTATCAGAAATTACAATGCCCAAAGAATATAATAAATGCAAACCAAGAGAATGTTACAAAACCTACTCTAGTACAAGGGACCCCCTGAAGTCCAAGAAAAGTAAATGCAAAATTGAGCCACAAGGGAGTATGTCCCTGACATGGGAAAAACAACCCCAGTTTAAAAGGAATTTGCAATAAAAAATTACAAAACACACAAGAAATGAAATTACTGGAAAGAGAATAGCAGACACGACCATTGGATTTAACACCACATATTCTAGGGTAGTTGACAAGACAATGTGAAAAGATTATACAATAAGAACTAAAACTAAAACGGAAGAGCCAAGAACTAGGAAAAAAGGAGACAAGTTAAAGACAAAAACACATATTATCTTTAAACCTTAAAAAAAATAGTTATTCCAGAACAATCTACAAAACAGAGCTAGAGGCCTCATACTTCCTGACTTCAAAACACATTACAAAGCTATGGAAATCGAAACAGAGTGGTACTGGCATCCAGACAGACATAGAGACCAAGGGGGCAGAAGAGCCCAGAAATAAACCCACACATATATGGCCAAATGATCTTTGACAGGGTGTCGCTACTATATGATGGGGAAGGAGAGTCTCTTCAACAAATGGTGCTGGGAAAACTGGATATCCATATACAAAAGAGCAAAGTTGGATTCTTACCCCACACCATACACAAAAATCAACTCAAAATGGATTAGACTTAACTGTAAGACCTGAAACTATAAAACTCCTGGGTGAAAACATAGAGGAAAGCTTTGTAACATGGGATCCGCAATGATTTCTTAGATAAGGCAACAAAGGGAAAAACAGACAAGTGAAACTACACAAACAAGCAAAGGAAACCGCCAACAGAGTAAAAAGGCAACCCATGGAATAGAAGAAAATATTTACAAACCATATATACGATAAGGGGTTAATATCCAAAATACATAAGGAACTCCTACAACTCTAGCAAAAAAGACAATAACCCAATTATAAAAATGGGCAAAGTATCTGAATAGGCTTTTTTCTACAAAAGACATACAGAGGGTCAACATATATATGAAAAGATTCTCAACATCACGCTTCATCAGGGAAGCACAAGTCAAAACCACAATGAGAGAGCACCTCACGCCTATTAAGATGGCGATTCTCAAAAAAAAAAAACAACAAAAAATAACAAGCACTGGTGAGGATGTGGAGAAACTGGAACCCCTACGTGCTGTTAGAGGGAATATAAAATAGTGCAGCTGCTACAGAAAACAGTATGGAGGGTCCGCAAAATATTAAAAATAGAACTACTGTATGACCCAGCAGTCCTAGTTCAGGATATTTATCCAAAAGAATTGAAGTCAGGATCTCAAAGAGATACACGCACTTCCATGTTCATAAAGCATTACTCACCAGAAATGGAAACAACCTTGGTGTCCATAAACAGATGAATGGATAAAGAAAATGTGGTATATACAAACAATGGAGTATTATTCAGCTTTTAAAAAGAAAGAAATCCTGGGGCACCTGGGTGGCTCGGTTGGTTAAGCATCCGACTTCGGCTCAGGTCATGATCTCACGGTCCGTGAGTTCGAGCCCCGCGTCGGGCTCTGTGCTGACAGCTCAGAGCCTGGAGCCTGTTTCAGATTCTGTGTCTCCCTCTCTCTCTGCCCCTCCCCTGTTCATGCTCTGTCTCTCTCTGTCTCAAAAATAAATAAACGTTAAAAAAAATTAAAAAAAAAAAAGAAAGAAATCCTCTCGTATGCTACAGCATGGATCAACTTTGAGGACATAATTATCTCAAAATGTGAGATATCAATGAACAGGTTATAGTAGATGAGAACCAGCTCGAGAGAAAATTAGTAAACTCCAAATATATTTGAAGAAATTACACAAAATGCAGCACAAATACATGTAGAACAGAAAGAAAGGCTGGGCATGTATCTAGTAGGCATGTATCTAGTAGGATAACAAGAGAGAACGGTGAAGAAGCAGTATTTCGGCCTGAATAATCACAGAACTCTATTCTCCCGGACATAAAGTGTGCTCTGAGGGGGAACACATGTGTGTCCAGCAATTCCAAATAAGCATTTCCCTCGGGCAGATGTATGAGGTTGGGAGACATCTTTTCAGCGGGCTGCAAGATACCCGCTTCAAGGGAAGGTATTGTGCTTTGGGTGGGGGTAGAGAATGTGCATCATGAATGGAAATCCAGAACTCCTTAGCTTTTTTTCCCCGCACCTACTCTTTCTTTACACAAGCTGTGTCAGGGGTGGAAAACCCTGAAAACAAAGGCACACGCTCAAGAGCGCCCACCGTGAACCTAACACTTTCCTAGGCAACGCGTGTAGGGTGAATAAGACCTTATCCGTCCAGGGAGAACCAGAATATCAGAGGCTGAGAGGGGCTGGGACCCACGCCTGCTGACATCTGTGTCCCAAACTCCTTCTGCTCTGTCCTCCTCCCTCATGATTCCACAACACTGTGTGGCAGCCATGACAATGACTGAGAGCTAACAAAAGGTATTTTAACCTCCTCTCAACCCTGCTTTGAGCTCATCACGAAAGGAAATGCTCCAGCCTCCCTCTGGTAGCCAGAGCCACTCTCCCTGCGTTCTTTTGGCAGAAGCATCTCACTTGGAGCGGCCTGGGGTCCCTGGGCTCTTTGAAAGGATCGGTGGGGATGAGTGTCTACATCTTATGGCAGCTGTGAAAAAATGCTCTGCTCACAGCCTAAGGGAGAGCAAGGCCACGGGCAGAGCGGGGGCCAACAGTGCAGGCACTGGGCATGCTGCAACCTGCAGCCACGCAGCCCTGGCCAGTGGCGGGTTCTACTGAGTGATCAGGACAGGGCAGTAGACACGAGGATCAGAAAGGGGGCTGCTGAAAATGGAAGCAAATACTGCAAAATAAAGAAAGCACCGTCACGCTCTAGACAAACATGAAATAACCGACTTAAATCCTTTTGCATTTAAGTGAGACACAAGTGCAAATTCAAGATTTCTGAACCGGCACCTTACCTTTCAAGGCTGGTAAATGTAAGTCGTCCTTTCTCCTGGAAATCATGCCTTGAACTCTGCTACAGACAGGGTGGCTGCCTCCTGATTTGCTCAGGGACAGCCGCGTGTATAGCTGCTGTCTCAGGCGTGACCTCTTTTCAGCATTTGTTCAGGATTCTTTAAGTAACAGCAGGGGTGGCAGCAGCAGCGGCAACAGTAGCAGTGGCCTAAGTTAGCCGGGACAGGCTCAGTCCGCTTCCAGTGGGGATGCTGTGAGGTACCCCTCAGAGACCCATCAGGATTATTCCTGAAGCTTCCAGGAGGGCTTCTGGAGAAAGCCCCAGCCATCAGCCCTCCTCAGACTTGCTTCAGATGAAAAGTGGCATCTCAACATGGCCACGTCCTCTTCCCAGGGTGCCCAGGTTCAATGACTTGTTTATGGAGAGGTAGAAAAGCCTGGCCCGGCTTCGAGGCTCCCCACGGGAGCTTGGGTTGGCTTGTGTTGAGGCCCCCCTCACAGGCCAGCTTCTCCTCCTGCCCAGGCCACCTCCCTCGCTCCCCTCCCAGAGTGGGTGGTCCCAAGAACACGCCCCAACAAACTCCTGGATGCTCATCTCCATCTCACAGTTGACTTTCCAAGCAGCTCACAGCAATGACCGGTGCCACTTGGTGCTTTCGGCTTTCTACACGTCTGGTAGCACACGAGACACTTATGTAGTGAACGGAGTTCTTACTCTGGTTAGATCAGAGGATGCCCGGAGGTAATCGATCTCATTTTTTCCAATCTTGTCTAGACACAATGTATGGCAGGCTCTCTGATGTCGAGATGCTTCTTCAAGGTGGAACTTGCTGGCCAGGTGTGGGCAGCACAGTGAACAGCCAGCCTCTGTCAGCCTCTTCAGGGTCAGCCTCAGCTTCAGAGAGTGGCCCCATCGAAGTTCACACACCTTCCAGGACAGCCCACACCTGGTGACCAAGTAAGAAGCGGGTGTGTGTAAGTCCAGCTCTTTGGCCAAACACGAACACCTCCGAGGGGTTACCCTTACTCCAGAGTTCCCAGCTAGTTTAGCCTAGGCTTTGTCAAGCCTGTATGACATCTGGACATCTTCCTCTACGCAATTCTGCTCTTCCCCTTTCCTCTTGATCCCCAAAATAGACCCCAAACTTCCTCTCGGCATCTTCTTCTGAATAATTCAACCCGCAACCCAATGTAACACCTCCCCTTCCAGGATGGCTTGTGGGGTGCTCACTTACCAAAGAAAGTGACAGAACACCAGCAGCTGGGAAGAGCTCTCATCCATCTGGGATAATGATAAGAGGAGATTTGGTGCAGCTGCCTCTGCCGTCTTAACATGAGAGCTACCCAAAGTCAGCAGGTCACCATTGGGTACAGTGGAAAACCAGGGAAATCTTAGTCTAAATGTATGTGAAACATGGGTAATGGGCACTGAGCAGTCCCATCACATAGCATATGGAAACAAATCCAAATACTCTTCCTACAGTGGGTTTAACATTAACGGCATGCAGGATGAATCTACATCTATTAAATTGTGTGGTTACGCGGTGGCACTTTAAAAATTGGCAACGAACGTTTGGGCATTAATGGGTTAAAAAGAGGAAAAGGACTGTTTGATGGAAAACCAAATACTCTATTCATGAGAAAGTCCGTGACAAACCTATAAATTCCAAAAGGCTGATCGACACTTACCCTCTACTAGAGGAGTCACATGCTATCGCTGATCCCACAAAAACCAGAAGACGCACATCTGCTCAAGTGTCGGTGTCAGCTCCCAAAGACTGTGCCGGAACACAATGACCTGACACGCGCAGCTGTGGAAAATATGCAGGAAAGCAAGACTTTCATCTAGACCAAGTAAACGTTGCTCTACAGTTTTATTCTAGTAATTATTTATTATTAATTTATTAATGTCTCTGTATTCTATTTATTAATCAACTTACTGTATCAATTTCATTCTATTGTTCTTGGGCACATAGAAAAAGTGAAGACAGCTGTTCATGTGCTGGCTCCCCTGGCAGAAGAGCGCTTCAAGTTAATTAAATGACGTCACTTTTACAGAAATGTAATCAGAAGCTACAAACTAGAAAACAGTCATTTTCCATAATGATTCCTTTTTTTTTAAGTTTATTTATTTCTGACATAGAGACAGACAGAGCATGAGTGGGGGAGGGGCAGAGAGAGGGAGACACAGAATCCGAAGCAGGCTCCAGGCCCTGAGCTGTCAGCACAGAGCCCGACGCGGGGCTCGAACTCACAAACCATGAGATCATGACCTGAGCCGAAGTCACTTGCCCAAACGACCCAGGCACCCCAATTCTTTTTTTTTTTTTTAATTCATGGTACCAGTAAAGCATTTGGGATTTCATTCTGTTGAAGGTAAACACCTGACATTACCAGGGTGCAATGCCATGATAAACTCTGTTAAATGAGTCACTGCTGCCGTAAATTCAGTTCCTAGAGAGTTCAAACGACAGATAAAAGTTATCCTTGGGGCGCCCGGGTGGCTCAGTCGGTTGAGCATCCGACTTCAGCTCAGGTCATGATCTTGCGGTTCATGAGTTCAAGCCCCGCGTCGGGCTCTGTGCTGACAGCTCAGAGCCTGGAGCCTGTTTCGGATTCTGTGTCTCCCTCTCTCTCTCTGACCCTCCCCCATTCATGCTCGGTCTCTCTCTGTCTCAAAAATAAACATTTGAAAAAAAAAAAGTTATCCTTGCATACTGATATAAGTACAAATTTTGATGGAGCCCAGTACCATGGTAAAACCCCATTTTTGCGAAAAACACTGATGGAGTAGAAATGTGCTTGGAATTAAGTGTGGTGCAACATGGTACTCAAGTTGTCAAAATAAGCAATGGCTGAGGAGTTTATAAATAGCATAACGTATATAGTACTTGGAATAACTGAACCACACACTTTTTGTGAAAAGTCTGATTTTGAATACCAAGCAATGTGTGGTTTCTCTTTTTGCTGGCTGCCATAAGTAGGATTTTAGAAAAATGTGAGCCTTTGAGAAAATAATTTGTAAGTCAATCTAAGTGTCCTATGATGGGGTTGAACTCTTTATAAATAAGCCTTCTAGATTTGGGCCATATCCTTCTAAATCCGTTTTGGAGAAGTTGTTATCAACATTTTCAGTGAGCAGATGATCAAACTTCAGTTGTCTAGAATTTCAGCAAATTGGGATTATTGGTAATGAGGTTTAAAAACAGCAAGACGCTAAAATTTGTGCCCACAAGGGCAAGGGAAGAACTGAACAAATTAAATAATGGCAGCTCAGATGATGTGTAAGATTTAAATATGCAGTTCTAGAACTACATTTTGGAATATCTCCGTTTGTAGAGAGAATTTTTTTACAGAGTTCCTTCCTATCTTCCGTTGTACCAGACTAGGGTAAAGCTGAGAAATAAGTTTTTGCAAAATATAAACATGGTACAATAGAGAACTAATTTGATAAGCTTTGCCTTGTAAAAATACTCTTTGAGGAAAGGAATGGAAGCAAGAATACCCTTGAAACTGCATTAGAATTGAGAATATCATCCACTTAGAATGTGTTCTGATCCTATTAGTATGCTAGAGAAAGTACAGTCTCCAACACAATATGGTCTACAGAAAGGTTAACTGAAGGTTCATCTCAAATTTGTTAGCCATAAAATGTAATTTTGAAGAAAAATTCAGGTAACTTTTGGTTCAACATAACAAGATCATATAAGAAAAAAAAATCCCACTTGCTTCAGAACAAATACAGTACCGTGGTATGTGAGATATATGTGTTTTAAGGAACTGATTTAAGAGGTGAATAAGGATTCTGATATTTTTTAATGTTTACTTTTCAATATAAAGTCGTATTAAAGTTTACTGTATGCAGTTATGTTATTACACGTTTTGGGAAAAACTATTTTTAAACAATTCTTGAATATAACTTTTATGGGTTCATCAACATAATGAAACTATCAGTCATTAAATAAATATTTCAAAAAACACATGGTTACTTTCAGCACTTTCTTCCTTCTCAAAAGTGTTCTGGTTTGAGTGGTAAATACTATGATCACCCTATGACGACACCCACAGTCATCAGGTTCCTCACACTTTAAAGAAAATGAATGTTCTCTGACTCCCCCTTCTAGGGACAAAGGCTCCCAAGATGCAAAGGACTCTCAAAGAAGAGATGATTAACTCTTTTCCCTAAAATTCTCAGTATGCATAGGATTTCTTTGGGAGCCTATTATAATACAGATGCCTGCCCCTACTCACAAAGTCCATGATGGGGCCCTGGAGTCTGTATTTTGCCCAAGACTTCCCCATCTCTCCAACAGATTCCTGGAGATCCAAATGCAGCTTTGAAAAATGCAGCTGGCCTTTTCTCAAATGAACTTCCAGAGGCTCTTCTTGGCATGGAGTTGAACTCTACATCCCTGACGTCCCACCCACTAGTAAGATCAGCCACAAAAAGAGAAAACAGAGCTCTCTTCCCGATGATGGATCTTCAACTGTGAGGAGACGACTTTTATCCGTTTCTGGAGTTTTCTCTTCTCTGGTCTAATTACTTCAGTTACTTCAACTCTTTTCCAAAACGTAAAATACACACAACATGAACTCATAAAAGATTATTGAGAATACAAAGTATTCCCACACAGAAAGACTAGGGTGATATGGCTCAGGCATAATGTGAGTGGAAACATTCAGGATTTTAGCTGATGGTAAACTCCAAAGGAGTCAACAGTATTAATCACTACAAGAAGAAGAAGAGAGAGCAGGAGGATGAAAGAGGGAGGAGAGAGAGGAAAAGGAGAAAAAAACATCTCTACCTCTATTTGTCGATATCAAATGAAATGATGCTGATTCCTCAGACGTCTTCTAACACATTCTACTGTTTCCATTCACACTTCTTTGATCAAGTATCTCCTACTTCCTGGAATGCCAGCTCCGCTCCTCCCCTAAAGCAACCAGCTATTTTCAAAACTATTCATCTTTCAAGATTCAGTTCACTGATCAGGTCCTCCTCAAGCACCTCAGGAGAATTTACTCCTCTTTCCTCTGTGCACCCGCTGTCCCCAAAGAGCCGTCACCAGACTCATCTGTTGACACGTCTCTTATGGCATATACACCTCCAAGTAGACTATAGAATTTAGATATTATGTTTATTGCTAGTCCTCTATCTGTCCTCTAATATAAGCTTCATGAGGGCAGGGCTGTGGTTTTATTTAAAATCCTATTTCCAGTACCTGGAAGAGTGCCCAGCACACATTGGGGCAGTCAATCTTTGTTGGATAAACAAATAAGTAAATTCATATATTTTTAAAGAACTATAGGGCAAGAACTATGTCCTATTTATCTTCCTAGACAATACAACATAATGTACAGTCGACAAATGTTTATGGAAAGAGAACATAAAGGGAGAAAGGAATGGATTATTTGACAACTGGGAAACAATGTCCACATTAAGGGCTTTTTGTGCTGCTAAGGAAAGGGATCAAATACTAGACAGATAAGCTGGGCCTATCAAATACGCCCTTGAATATCCATAGAACACCTACTCGTACATGTAATAATGTATCAGATAGGGAATGAACTGGGTATCTAAGGTCCTTTCCAAGTGTGGATTCCACAGTTCCCAGGTGGTGGAATTTACCTGTCTTCAGCCAGCCTGCTTTTCTCCCTTCCTCCACCCTCAAAGCTCTCCCTGCGTGGGTGGGTAAACTCACTGGCACATTTTCTCAGAGCCCTGCACTGAAATGCATTCAGAGCCAGCACCTTGGGCTCATTTACAAACAACGCATGGCTCGCACAGAATCTCTTCACCCATCTTGGGCCTCCAACTCTTAACAACGTTCATTCTACCCTGTTTAGTCCAAAGACAGCTCTCCTTGACAGAGAAGACAGGAAAAACAGCAGGAAACAAGTTCTGCTTTCTTCACGTTATCCATCAACATCACACCATTGGCCGCAAGCAACACGGCCTGCCTCTTCCTTCTTGTTCTCACTCTGAAGTTGTAAGTCCTCCATTATCCTGCCCCTTTTTTTTTTTCTTTCTCAAAAGCCTCAGCACACTCTGGCCTTTGGTCCTTCTGTTCCCTGTTACTGGCCATTGCCTCTCTTTCACATAATTTTTGGTGATAGGTCTTTCCACTTTTTGGCACGTGCCCTTTTTAAATCTGAGTTTCTCAGAGAGAGTGCTTCCATGTTGGCTGTAGATGCCCTCACTTTTGGTCTTCAGCATGGATAACGTGTAATTGCAAAGACAGACTATAATTTTGAAAGCTTACCTATCCCTTTGAATTCCCCCTTCAGTAATAGAATGATAACCATCTTGTCTTGAATTCATTGAAATCTGCCTTCTCTAAGTGTTGAGTACTTGTGTTAGCATTCCAAGCTTTCTGTTTGGCTAGCAGAAATCCTAAAATGCCACAACTACTTCCTCACAAGATTCCCATCACTTCCACGATACCATGAGGAAGAAACTGTATCCTGACGACAGAAATTACCACTTATCTTTGTGTCTCCACATCCCATATTCAAAACAGACTGGAATATAAATACTGTATTTAAATTGTGATCTCTGATCTTTCCTAATTCACAACGTTCCCTTTCAAATATTCCTCTCTCATCTGTTTCTGCGGCCCCAATACGGAGGCACAATTTCCGTTCCATTTCGGCACCATTATGGTTTCTAACTCATAGTAATTAAAAGGTCTAACCAGTTCATAATACAGTGGGGATCACTCACGTAGCATTTATGTAGAAACGGAGACGTCTTCCCTCTGATGACTGGACAGTTCCTACAGCTTGGCTGCAACAGAGTTCTTTGGGCACAAGAGAGGCCCTGAGTGCATGCACGCAGCTCTGGGAGGCGAAGCAAAGGAGTCGTAAGCAGCAGCTTGCTGGGACATGTGAGTTGCAGCGGCACCAGTCTCCCTGTAGCCTCTGCTCCAGAAGATGGCACAATGACATGGCAATACGTGTACTGAAAAGGTTCCTCAGTTTGCCTTCATTTGCCTTTAAAACCCTCACTTTAGAGGATGTATTTCTTTGAGGGGAAAAAAGAAATTATCTATGATCCTTTGTAAGCTCCACCGTTAAACAGTGGACTGTTCAAAAAGAAAACGATTCCAATGCAGGGCTTCTTCCTGAAAGAAATACCTAACTTTCCGAAAGCCAACCAAATCGTCAAGTTAAAAATAAGCTTACCAAATTTTTAAAACGTTTAACAAAATCATTCTGACGAAAGAATCTCATTTTTTTTTTTTCCAGCTTCAAGTGTTTGGAGAGCACAGGAGTTCTCCCGTGTAACAACACACAAAACGAACGTGGGTGCTCAGGTCTATGCCAGGAATGGAATTAAGACCAGCTGCCCCATATTGTCCATAACTACCCCCAGCGGTTTTCATTTTCTTGTGATGAGTCACTGGACGGCTTGCTGCTTTGCACCTTTTAAAATCTCTCAGTGCAGGGGGGTGCCTGGGCCCTTAAGCAACTGACTTCAGGTCATGATCTCTGAGTTCCTGAGTTCAAGTCCTGCACTAGGCTCTGCCCTGACCTTTCTTCAGGTCCTCTGTCTCCCTCTATCTCTACCCCTCCCCTTGCCGACTCACATGTGAGCTCTGTCTCTCAAAAATAAATAAATATTAAAAAAAAAAAAAAT
Source organism: Acinonyx jubatus (assembly GCF_027475565.1). Classification (NCBI taxonomy): domain Eukaryota; kingdom Metazoa; phylum Chordata; class Mammalia; order Carnivora; family Felidae; genus Acinonyx; species Acinonyx jubatus. Next base: position 27,400,223 of record NC_069380.1, on the reverse strand, counting down.
CTAGCAAGCAGGAATCTACTTCTAGGTTCCAGTTCAAGATGGTGGCTGGGAAGACTCTGAACTCCCCTCCACGGAACACACCGAATCACACCTATTAACAGAATGACTGGTCCGGAAGCAAACCGAGCACTGAACGCACAGCTGCTGAACAACCAGGGAAAGAACAGCAGGAGACACAGAGACGTGGTAAGTAACTTACCTTACCGGAAGCCCCACCTCAGCCCCGCCCCCTGACACTGCGAAGGGCAGTGGGGAAGGAAGGAAAGTAAGGGAGGGATCAGAAACAGGTCCTTCTGGGCACAGGGAAAAAATGTGGTTTAAAAGAGGAACTAGCACAGAAAAGAGTGCTAGAACTCGGCCAAGCGGTAGGGGAGTGATGGGAAAGCTCTCCAGGTACACCCTTCATGGTCCCACCTTACCTTACAAGCCTAGATCAGAGCAGGGTGGGGACCCCCCAAGGGGTGGGCCCGGTCCTCTCGGTGAGCTTGCAACGGTAGCAAGCCCAGGGTCCATAACCCCACATCAGCCCACCTCTACAATAGGGCACAGAAAAAGCAGGTGGTGGGGTTAAAAGAGCTCGGGAGCTGTAGGAACACTCTCTCCCCTGTCGCTTTAAAAGCCCAAACTGATGCAATAAGGAGGGGGTCTCAACACCGTAACTGATGGGTCAGATCTCACAAAAAGCTTGCAAACCTCCGCAAGCCCAGGCACTGCAGGCCCACACCAGCCCAGGTTGTACTGGGACACCGGAAAAGGCCAAGGTTTCAAAGGGCCAAGGAATTGCTACAACGCTCTCTCCCCCTCCCCCTTAAAAGCCCCAACTGGAGCCGGGTCTGGCTGCCATAGGGCTTTCTAACCCTTCTAACCTGCACTTTTTAACCCTCACAGGGAGCGTGCCACCTCGGCAAGAACAGGGCCCTCAAGCCTACACCAGCCCCAGTCGCGCGCGTGGGCCAGCGCTGGAGAACCGCGGAGGTGGGAAGCCGCAGTTTAAAAGGGGCGAAGAACCCCGGGACTGTTCTTGCCTCTTGCGCCTTAAAGGGCCAGACCAGAGCCGGGTCCAGCACAGGGTGAGCTGTGAGCTTGCAACCTCAGACAAGCCCACACCAGCCACCCTGTAGTGCGAGGGCACAAAAACAAGTGGTGATCTCGTGGGGGGTTTACATTTTTACTTTATTTTACTTTTAAAACGTTTTTTTTTATTTTGGGTTTGGGGGGGGGTGTTCTTTCTTGTTCTGTTTTTCTTTTCTCTTTTATTTTTTAATTCTCCCTGTAAAAAGTCACAGTTTAAAAGAGTAACTAGTACAGACAGCCACAGCTCCAGCCAGCCAGCAGTCACAAAGCACACAGTCTGCAGGAGGGACATCATCCACAAGACCACTCCTTCAACTTTAGGTGGAGAAGCCATTTTGTCTAATCCATAGAACCAAACACAGAAAGACAAGCAAAATGGGGAGGAAGAGATATATATTTCAACAGAAAGAACAAGAAAAAAAAAGCTCAGAAAAAGAACTAAACGAAACAGAGATAACCAATATGCCCGATAAACAATTTAATAACTGTAAAGATACTGCACTAGAGAAAAGAATGGGAGAACTCAGTGAGACCTTCAATGAAAAGATAGAAAATATTTAAAAGAATCAATCAGAATTGAATGCAGTAACTGAAATTAAAAAACACACTAGAAAGAACCAACAGATTAGAGGATGCAGAAGAATGTATCAGTGATCTGGAAGACAGGGAATTGGAAAGCACACAAGCTGAGTGGCAAAAAGAAGAGAAAAAAAGAGGAACGTTAAAAAATGAAGGCAGATTAAGAGATCTCTTAGACAACATCAAGTGAATACATTACAGGGGTCCCAGAAAAAGAAGAGAGAGAGAAAGGTGTAGAAAACTTATTTGAAGAAACCATAACTGAAAAGTTCCCTAACCTAGGGAAGGAAATAGACCTCCAAACCCAAGAATCTCAGAGTTCCAAGTAAGATGAACCCAAGGAGGTCTTCTGTGTCTCCCTCTCTCTCTGGCCCTCCCCCACTCACAAAATAATCTCTCTCAAAATGTCTCTCTCTCAAAAATAAATTAAAAAAAAACATTAAAAAATGGTCATGACACAGAAGAAAAATATGAAAAAAGGATGTAAAATGATAACATACACATAAAATGTGAAGGGAGTAGAAAGGGAAGAGAACTAGAAGAACCATTCTTTTTTTTTTCTTTTTTGAATGTGTTTGAATTTAAATGACAATCAAATTAATATGGACTATTATTTACTTAGGATGCCATTTATAAACCTCATGGTAAACACAAACCCAAAACCCATGATAGATGCACAAAGAATAAAGAAACCCAAACAAAACACTAGATACTCATCTATCACAAAGAAAGACAGCAAGAAGAAAGGAACAAAGAATTATAAAAACAATCAGAAAAAATTTTAATGCCAATAAGTATATACCTATCAATAATTACTTTAAATTTAAATGGCCTAAATGCTCCAATCAAAAGACAGAGTAGCAGAATGGATAAGAAAACAAGACCCATATATATGTTGCCTACAAGAGACGCACCTCAGACCTAAAGATGAATATACAGACTGAAAGTGAATGAACAGAAAAACATTCATCATGCAAAGGTATGTGAGAAAAAATCCAGGGTAGCAATACTTATATTAAACAAAATAGACTTTAAAACACTGTAATAAGAATCAAAGAAAGGCATTACATCATGATACAGGGATAAATGCAACAATAGGATAAAACAATTGTAAATATCTATGCACCCAACACTGAAGCACCTAAATACAAAGCACTTAAAGCAAATATTAACAGACATGAAGAGAGAAACTGATGGTAATACAATATCAGTAGGGGACTTTACCACTCCTCTTACATCAATGGATACATCATCCAGACAGAAAATCAAGAAGGAAACAATGTCTTTGATTGATACAATGGACCAGATGGACATAACAGATATATACAGAACATTCTATCCAAAACCAACAGAATGCACATTCTTTTCAAGTGCACATGAAATGTTTTCCAGAATAGATCACATATGATGCCATAAAAAATACCCCAATAAATTTAGAAGATTGAGATCATACCATGCATCTTTTCTGACCATGACGGTATGAAACTAGAAACAAATCATGAGAAAAAAAATAACTAGAAAAAACACAAACATGCAGAGACTAAACAACATGATACTAAACAACCAGTGGGTCAAGGAAACAATCAAAGAAGAAATTTTTAAAACACATAGGGACAAATGAGAATGAAAACTCAGTGATTCAAGATCTCTGGGACACAGAAGCAATGTAGGCCTACCTCAAGAAATCAGAAAAATTCAATCTAATCTTCTAAAAGAACTAGGAAAAGAAGAACAAAGCCCAAGGTGAGTAGAAGAAGTGAAATAATAAAGATCAAAGCAGAAATAAATGACATAGACACTAAAAACACAATAGAAAAAAAAATCAGTGAAACCAAGAGCTGGTTCTTTGATAAGATAAAATTGACAAGCCTTTAGCCAGACTAATCAAGAAAAAAAGAGAAAGGATACAAATAAGTAAAATCTGAAATGACAGAGAAGTAAAAACTGATACCACAGAAATGCAAAGGATTATAATACTATGAAAAAGTATATGCCAACAAACTGGACAACCTAGAAGATTGGATTAATTCCTAGAAGCATACAATATCCCAAAACTGAATCAGAGAGAAATATAAAATCTGAACAGAATGATTGCAAGTAACAAAATTTAAATGGTAATCAAAAACCTACCAAAAAATAAAAGTCCAGGACCAGATGGGTTCACAAGTGAAATCTATCAGACATTTAAAGAAGAATTAAAACCTATTATCTTCAAACTATTCCAGAAAGTAGAAGTGGAAGGAAAATTTCCAAATACATTCTATGAGGCCAGCATTATCCTGATACCAGAACCAGACAAAGACACCACAAAAAAAGAAAACTACAGGCCAATATCCCTGGTGAACACAGATGCAAAACTCCTTAACAAAATATTAGCAAACTGCATACAACGATACCTTAAAAAGATAATTCACCACCATCAGGTGGTATTTACTCCTGGGATGCCAGGATGGTTCCCTATTCATATATCAATCAGGTGATAAACCACAACCGCAAAACAAAGTATAAACATTATATGATATCTCAATGGATGCAGAAGAAGCATTTTATAAGATTCAATATCCATTCAGGATAAAAACTGTCAATGAAATGGAATTAGAGGGAATATACCTGAAAATAATGAAGGCCCACATATGAAAAACCACAACTAACATCATCCTTAATGGTGAAAAACTGACAGCTTTCCCTCTAAGGTAAGGAATAAGGCAAGTATGCCCACTCTCACCATTTTTATTCAACATAGAAGAAGTCATAGCCACAGCAATCCGAAAAGAAAAAGAAATAAGAAGCACCCATATTGGTAAAGAAGTTACACTGTTACTATTTGCAGAAAACAGGATAGTATACATAGAAAATTCTAAATATTCTACCAAAGAACTACTAGAGTAATAAACAAACTCAGTAGAATGGCAGGATACAAAATTAATACCCAGAAATTTGCAGCATTTTTATACCTTAACAACAAAGTTGCAGAAAAAGAAATTTTAAAAAACACATTTATAATTGCACCAAAAAGAATAAAATACCTAGGAATAAACTTAACCAAAGAGGTGAAAGACCTGTACTCTGAAAAATATAAAACACTGATGAAGGAAATTGAAGATGACACAAATGGAAAGATATTCCATGCTCACAAATTAGAAAAATTAACATTGTCAAAATGTCCATATTACCCCAATCAATCTACAGATTCAGTGCAATCCCTATCAAAATACCAACAGCAGTTTTTCACAAAACTAGAATAGTACTACAATGTGTATGCAACCACAGTAGACCCTGAATAGACCAAAGCAATCCTGAGAAACAAGAGCCAAGCTGGAGATTGCAGATTTCAAGATATGCTACAAATTCCAGATTTCAAGATATACTACAACATTGTAGTAATCAAAACAGATGGAACAAAAATAGACACATAGATCAACAGAACAAAATAGAGGACCCAGAAATAAATCCATATTCATATGGTCAATTAATCTATGACAAAAGAGGCAAGAATATACTAAACGGTGCTGTGAAAACTGGATGTACAAAAATGAAACCGGACTACTTTCTAACACTGTACGCAAAAATAAACTCAAAATGGATTAAAGACCTTAACATAACATCTGAAACCATAAAAATTCTAGAAGCTAACACAGGTAGTAATTTCCCTGACATTAGCCACAGCAACGTTTTTCTAGATAGGTCTCCTGAGACAAGGGAAACGAAAGCAAAACTAAACTACTGGGACCACATCAAAATAAAAAGTTTTTGCACGGTAAAGGAAACCCTCAACAAAACAAAGAGACAACCTACTGAATGAGGGAAGACATTTGCAAATGACATTTCTGCTAAGGGGTTAGTATAGAAAATATGTAAAGAACTTATACAACTCAGTACACACACACACACACACACACACACACACACACACACACACACACACAGAGCAATCTGATTAAATATTGGGCAGAGGACCTGAATAGACATTTTTCCAAAGTAGATATATACAGATGGCCAATAGGTACATGAAAAGATGCTCAACATCAGTATCAGAGAAATGCAAATCAAAACCACAATGAGATATCGCCTCACACCTATTAGAATGGCTAGAATAAAAAATACAGGAAACAACAAGTGTTGGTGGGGGATATAAAGAAAAAGGACCCCTTGTGCACTGTTGGTGGGAATGTAAATTGGTACAGCTACTGTGGAATACAGTATCAAGTTTCCTCAAAAAAATTAAAAATAGAAATATCATATGATCCAATAATCCCATTATTGGGAATATACCCAGGGAAAACAAAAATGCTAACGTGGAAAGATATATGCACTTCTGTTATTTACCATAGCCAAGACATAGAGGCAAACTAAGTGTCCACTAATAGACAAACAGATAAGGAAAACGGTGTGTCTGTATATGTGTGTGTATCCATACATGTATGTATATACATATACACACACATACACATACTATGCGATATTACACAACTACAAAAAAAGAAGGAGATCATGCCAGTTGAGACAACAAGGATGGACCTAGAGGGTATAATGCTAAGTGAAAGAAGTCAGACTGAGAAAGTCAAATACCATAGGATTCCATTCATAAATGGAACCTAAAAAAATGAACAAAAAGCAGAATCAGAACTATAAATATAGACAGAAGATGGATGGTTGCCCAAGGGTAAGGGTATGGATGCAGGGCAAGGGTGAAGGTGAGAGGGAGACACAGACCTCCAGTTACGGAATGAGTAAGTGACAGGAATAAAAAGCAAAGCATAAGGAACAGGGTCAATTATATTGTAATAGTGTAATGAGACAGATGGTAGCTATACCTGTGGTGAACATAGCATAATACATAAACTTGTCAAGTCATTAAGTTGTACACCTGAAGCTAATGCAACATTGTGCGTCAACTATAATCAAATAAAAAAATTAACTAAAATTAAAAAAAAAATCTATCAACATAAGACCAAGAGGAAACCACAAAGGAAAAAAGACTGATATATCCAAAGACATAAATATTTAAAACTCAATACTAAGTCAAATAATGCTGTATTAAAAGATCCATAAAAATTAGAATATTTACAACACAGTATCATTACATATATCTTTGATAAATCAACTATATACAGGGGCACCTGGGTGGCTCAGTTAGTCAAACATCCAACTTCAGCTCAGGTCACAATCTGATGGTTCAGGAAGCAGAGCCCTGCATTGCGCTCTGTGCTGACATCTCGGAGCCTGGTGTCGGCTTCAGATTCTGTGTCTCCCTCTCTCTCTCTGCCCCTGCCCCACTCACACCGTCTTTCTTAAAAATAAAAACATTAAACAAAAATCAACTGTATACACACACACACACACACACACACACACACACACACACACACACAGAAGATTAAGAATGACCAGTAAACCTGTGGAAAATAGAACGGTTAAGCTCTCCAAATGATGTGGGGTTTTTTTTTTTTTTTGGTTTTTTTTTTGCCTAGGATATAAGCAACGACTTACAAACCACTAACAGTATTAGCTATAGGGCATGCCTCTGGTGGTAATAAATATTTGTGCCACCTTTTGAGAAAGTAATTTGACTACCTACATTAAAACCTCTATAAATGCGGATTACTTTAAACCACCAATTCTAATCAAGGTGTTTGTCCTTATCCAATCTTCACACAAGTATCTGTAAGGATTTTTATTGCAGGGATTTTGATATACAATCATACAGAAAAGTATCTGAAAGGGTGCATGCCAAAATAATAACTGTGGTTATTTATAAATAACCTGAAAAAAATCACTAGTTTTTTGCTTTTTATTACTCCTCCATATGTCTACAGTTTCTGTAACAAACACCTCTTTTGTAACAATTTGTCTCATTTTTATTCTCTTTTTCAGAAGAAGAAAGCACTTCAAAAGCATAGAAATTGTGATGAGAACTTTGAGATTCCTTTCCAAAGTTATCCACAAGTCAAAATTTTATTCCAATTGATTCAACAGGGCAGATTAACTGTGAAAAGCTGATGGGAGGCTCCTTTACACAGCAACTCGTGTGTCTTTTCTGCTTCCTTCCACCTACAGAGAGAATTGTTCAAGGAAGATGTTTACAACCCCATACATATTCTAGATAATTTTGGCCACGAAGTCACAATTTTCCCTACCTGCACAATGGCACAATGGCACAATGGTTTTTTTTCTTTTTTTAGTGAGACCAAGGACCTGAACAAAATCTTCACTTGGGGAGGCAGGATACAGCAGGCAGTGGATGAGAAATTCATGCCAACTGTCCTGAGGTCCACTAACGTGAGAAGGCATCGCTTTCCCCTACATCAACTCCTGATTACATACTGGAAAATAGCAGCAAGTGAAGAATGTTGGCCCTAGACACAAACACCAGAACATGACTATGGACTCTGAGGTAGCCAGGCTGGCAGGTGTAGGGCTTAAATGGCAGCATGCCACAGCAGTAAAATGCCTGCAACATTCACACATTTACAGTCATTTTGGCGATGCTTCCAGCCCAGGCTGAAGGATTTCATTTTCCCCATATTAGGCAATGACAAAGACCTCAAATGGACCAAACATTTTATATTAGTGTCAACAGCACTAACGCAGCTTCAGCTGGCAGAAGAGAGGAAAACCAAGCGTATCTACCTTATTTACTCCAGAGAAGCTAGCTGAACGCCGTCTGTTCTCAGCCCCCACCACCCCCAATGCAGCCCTTTCTATACTATACCTTTGTCCTGCTTCGATGAGCCCCCTCAGTCTTGGCCTTAGAACCTGAACTCCCCATGCTTCCCTGGATACACATTTGGAAAATCAATTTCAAGAGTGATTGGCAGCACAGAAGATCTCTTAATGCTACGAAGTATTATTAGTTTTGGGGAGATTTCCACAAGATGGTGGCATAGGAAGATCCTGAACGCACTTCCTCCCAAGGACACACCAAATCTACAGCTACATACGGATCATTTTTTTTTCTTTGATAAAGATCTGAAAACTAGATGAACTGCTTCTCCACAAAAAGGATAAAAAGACCAATATTGAGATGGGTAGCAAAGTACAGGCACAATCTCACCAAAAAACCCCACCCCCAGCTTGGGACCTACAATAGGGATCTCACCAGTCTGGCACTTCTGCTGGAGTGAGGGGTTGGTACCCAAACCCCTGGGATCTGCACCAGAGAGATGAACACCCGCCTCCACCAAACATCTGACTTAGAAAATCAATAGGGCTGACATTCAAGGGACTCAAAGTACTGTAGGAGACTGAGATTTTCCATGTAAAGGGCTCAATACAGTGTCATTTGTCCCAAGACCCAGCAGGAATAAACAGCAGTTTGAAAAGCACCTAGACTATATGTGAAAGAGATACATTTACTAACCTAAACATAGCTGCTGGAGGGGTAGGAGACAGCTGAAACGCCCCCCAGAGATGGAGGTATTGGCAGATGTCATTTTTGGACCCTCTGTCTAGCCCGCTGGCACAGATGGGTGAGCCTGGACACAGAACCCTCCCAGCACTTTGCTAAGACGGCCAGAAGCCAGTGGTCACAGCACTATCTTACCGCCTTGCTGACGCCAGAGAGCACAGGTGGCCATAGCATTCCCCTAGTCCCTGGCTGGAGCCGGCAAATTTGAACAGTGGCAGCATTCTCCTGTTCCCCAGCTAAAGTCTATGAAGTGTGGAAGGTTGTAATACTCCCCCAATCCTTGGCTGGGGCTAACAAGTGTAGCAGTCATGGCATTCTGCTCCCAGCCTAAAGCTGGTACATGCACACAGACAAGGCACTCTGTCGCTGCATTTCTGAAGCCCCTGGGGCACATTCAGTCAAGACATTTTCTGAAGCCAGAGAGCATTCCCCACCCCACTTTCCACTGCCTAGCTAAAGCCAACAGGGACACACAGGAATTCCTCTTAATCACTTGGCCCTGGTGGCCAAGGAGGCTAGCATTGTGAGCTTCCCAGGAATAGAACAGTAAGAAAGACAGTTCTTGGAAGCCCACCACCCCCAGGGTACTGTACAGATGGCAGACTGAAAAACAATCCAGTCTTCCTATGAAAAGGCTTATTTACTCAGCTTGGAGCTTCAGCCTGAGGGACAGGCTTCCAAAAAAAATTGAAGACAATGCTTTCAAACTCATTTTATAAGCACTACCCTGACACCAAAACCAGACAAGGCCATCACAAAAAAAGCAAAATTACAGGCCAACATCCCTAGTGAACACAAATGTAAAAATGCTCACCAAATTTTAGCAAACCAAATCCAACAACACTAAAAGGATCATATACCACAATTAAGTGGGATTTATTGCAGCGATGCAAGGATGGTTCAACACCCACAAATCAATTGCAATATACCACATTAATAAAATGTAAGATAAAAATATGATCATCACAGTAGGTGCAGAAAAAGCATTTGATGCAATTCAACATCCATTCATGATAAAACCTCAATAAAGTGAGTATAGAGGGAACATTCATAACCCACAGCTAATATTAGAGTCAATGGTGAAAAGCTGAAAGCTTTTCTCCTAAGATCGAAAACAAGAAAAGGATGCTCACTCCCCCCCCCTTTTATTCAACATATTAGAAATCCTAGCCAGAGCAATTAGTCAATAAAAAGAAATAAAAGGCATCCAAATTGTAAAGGAACAAGTAAAACTGTTACTATTTGCAGATGATTTGATACTATATATGGAAAACCCTAAAGACTCTACCAAAAAAAACCCTATTAGAATAAATGAATTCAGTAAAGTTGCAGGATACAAAATTAATATATAAAAATCTGTGGCATTTCTATGCACTAATAATGAACAATAAGAAATTTTAAAAATGATTCTATTTACAATCACATCCAAAAAATAAAATAGCTAGGAATAAATTTAACCAAGGAGGTGAAAGACACATACACTGAAAGATGTAAGATACTGATGAAAGAAACTGAAGAAAACACAAATAATGGAAAGTATTTTGTGCTCATATGTTAGAAGGAAGAATTAACATTGTTAAAATGTCCACACTACCCAAAGCAATCTACAGATTCAATGCAATCCCTATAAAAATTCCCATGGCATTTTTCACAGAACTAAAACAAATAATTCTAAAATTTATATGGAACCACAAAAGACTCCAAATATCCAAAACAATCTTGAGAAAGAACAAGCCAGAGGTATCAGGCTCCCTGATTTCAAACTATAATACAAAGCTATAGTAATCAAAACAGTATGGTATTAGCATAAAACCAGACACATAGATCAATGGAACAGAGAGCCCAGAAATAAGCCCGTGCATATATGACCAATTAATTTATGACAAAGGCAAAAATACACAATGGGTAAATGACTGTCCAACAAATGGTGCCAGGAAAACTGGAGAGCTACATGCAAATAATAATAATAATGAAACTAGACCATTATTTTATACAATAAACAAAAATTAACCTCAAATCAATTAAAGCCTTGAATATAAGACATGAGACCACAAAACTCCTAAAGGAAAACTTCTTTACAGTAAGCTCCTTGACATTAGTCTTAGGGGTATTTTTTCTGACTCCATAGGCAAGGGAAACAAAAGCAAAAATAAACAAATGAGACTACATCAAGCTTCTGAATAGTGAAGGAAACCAACAGAATGAAAAGGCAACCTACTGAATAGAAGGTATTTACAAATCATGTATTTAGTAAGGGTTTAATATCCAAAATATATAAAGAATTCCTACAACTCAGTAACAAAACAAAACGAAAAGCTCAAATAAGAAATGGGCAAAAGAGATGAACAGACATTTTTTCAATGAAGACATATAGATGGCCAACAGGCAAATGAAATGATGCTGAACATCATTAATCATCAGGGAAAGGCTAATCAAAACAACAGGAGATATCATTTTATATCTGTCAGATGGCTACTACCAAAAGACAAGAATTTAGTGTTGGCAAGGATGTGAGAAAAAGGGAAACTTCGTGCATTGTTAGTAGTGATATAAATTAGCTCAGCCACAATGCAAAACAGTATGGAGTTTCCTCAAAAATTTATAAATAAAACCACCATATGATCCAGCAATGCCATTACTGGATATCTATCTGAAGAAAATAAAAACACTAATTGGAGATGTATGTACCCCTATGTTCATTGCCACATTATTCACAGTTGCCAAGATATGAAAACAGGGACACCTGGGTGGCTTATTTGGTTAAGTGTCTGACTTCAGCTCAGGTCATGATCTCATGGTTCATGAGTTTGAGTCCTGTGTCAGGCTCTGTGCTGACAGCACGGAGATTGGAAGCCTGCTTCGAGTTCTGTGTCTCCATCTCTGCCCCTCCCCTGCTCACAGTCTCTCTCTCTCTCCCTCTCTCAAAAACAAACATTAAAAAAATTTTTTTAAGATATGAAAACAATGCTTAAATGCCCATCCACGAATGAATGGATAGGGGCACCTGGGTGGCTCAGTTGGTTGAGTGTCCAACTTCGGCTCAGGTCACAATCTAGTGGTTTGTGAGCTCAAGCCCCATGTCGGGCTCTGTGCTGACACCTCAGAACCTGGAGCCTGCTTCAGATTCTGTGTCTCCCTCTCTCTCTGCCCCTCCCCCACTCACACTCTGTGTCTCTCACCTTCAAAAATAAATAAACATTTAAAAAATTCTTTAAAAAAATGAATGAATGGATAAAGACAATGTGGTAGATATATATAACAGAATACTACTCAGTCATAAAAAAGAATGAAATCTTGTCATTTGTGACAACATGGATGGACCTTGAAGGCATAATTCTAAGTGAAATAAGTCAGAGAAAGACAAATACTGCATTATTTCACTTTTATGTGGAAGCTAAAAACAAAACAAATAAACAAAACAAACAAACCCAAACACACAGATACAGAGAACAGATGAGAAGTTGTCAGAGGAGTTTTGGAGAAATGGGGGAGTGGATGAAAGGGATCAAGAAACACAAACTGCCGATTATAAAATAAGTAAGTAATGGAGATATAATGTACAACATGGAGAATATACTGAATTATATTGTATTAACTTTGTGAGATGATAGAGGGTAACTAGACTAATAGTGGTGATCAGTTTGCAGTGTATACAAATGTCAATTCACTAAACTATACACATGAAACTAATATAACATTGTATGTCAACTACCCGTCATTAAAAAAAAACAGCATTAATTGCCCAGCTGCAAAAATTATTTGCTCTTCCAACCTTCATTCTATGACTAAATGCAATGCTTTCCTATATAACATGGAGTGGGGTGGAGTATAAAGCATGGAAAACCAATATTCTTACACTCTAAGGTTTTTTAACTTGGTTAAAGGTCATAAAAGTAGAATAGAGAAGCCTACTGAATTAGCTATCGTAAATAATAAATAGGTTGCATAGAGAAAAGACAGGATTCCCAAACACCTATAAAGCACACTTTGTATCTACATTTGTATCTAGTTGATTTTCATATAAACAACATCCTTTCAGGGAATTAACTGAACCGCTATGAAAAAGCAGAGGAACAGTATTAGTAAGTAAATCAAGACCAAAGGCATATCCGATAGTTATTAAGGTCTTACAATTAATCTATATGAACTACAAAGAATATAAAAATGAGACCCATCAAGAGAGAAAAACTCTAGAGCCTTTCATTAAAAATAAAACAAACCATTTACACAGAAGTATTTCAAAATTTATTTAAAAGTGTGTTCAAAAGAATATAAAAGATTTATTTTTTATCTTTTTCTCAAGTTTGTACCCTGGATTAAGTAGAGCTTAAAATCCAAAAAAATGCCCAAGATTCCCCAAACCTGATATGAGAATTACGTAAGAGTTAGCTACTCAGAGAGATAAGCCTGTAGCACCCGTATAGCTCTTATCCACCTGAAAGCAGCAAATGATTCCCTCCTTTTTCATCTTACTAACATGGCTGTAATTATACTTCCAATAAGATGTGAAACCAATGAGAAAAACAGTGCAACATTTCACTGGAAGTAGAAATTAAGTATGAGCTCAGCAATCAGCTCCTGCAAGCATGTGTAAATAATGACAGGGGAAAACGGGTCATTCCCACGTGTTCAGCTGAGTGAGTGGGCAGTTGAAGTCAAGGTGAAAACAGTAAGGATAAACAAAGCAGCATGAAGGAAAAGCATTGAGTGATGTTCTTCAAGGTCCGTTGACAAAGGACAGATGTAAGTAAATATTTCTCATACATCCTGGAAGCAAAAGAAAACAAAAATTAGTACAAGCAGCAAAACAAAATTCAAAACCTTTTAAAGTCCAATCTGAAGCTCCTTCAAAGAATACTCTTACTATATTGAGTTTAATGCCTATTTTTTAATGATTTAATGTCCCAGTGACATGTTTTAATTTTCAAGTCCCATTGCATTGGATTCACAAAATAGTCTCTGTCAACAATGTAATGGCTGGTTGAATGACAGCTCATCAGCTGTGTTCTTAGAGATAGGCTAACATAGGTCACAAATAATAGTGTTCGCAAATATTGTCACCCACCTCCATAGTTACAGCAAGGACAGGACAAGCACAGTGTGAAGCAGAACAATTTAAATGGAAATGTATGGAGTAGAATGGCGCCATATTATACAGCAGAAAGCTGACTTCTAAGGCGACCTTGAGTTAGGGAGATGGACTAAATGAGTTCCTTCTGCCCCCTACCATGTGCAAACGATCAAGAATTCTCCATCAGGCCACCAGAATGCTGGGGCCAAGTTAGACTTGGCATTCAGACTATTGCTGTTCTAAGATTCTGGGAAACTAAAATCTCAGGTTGCCTCATAGGTCATGTCAAATGCTCAAATGCCCTTGAAGACATAGGATTTAGGGTTCCACAGCATTTCAAAGGGTCTCACCTACTGACATCAAAGAGAATTTGAAGTGATTCTTTCAACACCCTACCCTACGTACATCATGAAAAGTCGAGGGGTCGAGAAAACCAAAATTTTTTTAAATGTAACAGCAATTTTAAATTGTCAAAGAAAAAAATACATATATATAAAGCAATATGAGAAGAATGTGACTTAAATGTTAAAGATTTAAAGATAAAGATGAATCTCATTTGTCTACCCAAAATATACTTATTAAAGGCCTGCTACTTAAGTGCTTATATGATGTTTCAAAAATCAAGTTTTTCTCTCTTTGGCTTTCATTATTGTTTTGTCATATTTTCTGCCTTCTTCCTTTTCTTCTTTTTGAGCCTTTTACTGATTCCAGTATTTCCTCCAAGCCCTATCTGTGAGCTCCTCTCGATCATTCCCAGGGTAGCTCAGGTGTCAGCAACCAACTTCTAAATAAATGACACAGTCTAAACACCTCTGTATACTAACGTTTTGTCCACTTATTTACAAAATCTTCATATATGACTTCTTTCTTTTGTACGGTGTCCTTTGATGAACAGATGTTTCATTTTAATGCATATTTATCATTAGTTTTTGGTTTATACCTGGGGTCTTACAAAATCCTCAATTTTGTAGTCTATTCTAAAATCTAAAAATTCTTCATTTCTACTTATAAGCCTTAATCCACCTGGAATTAACTGGTTACAATGCCATGTGGGTTCTCAATTTGTCCCGCCAGCAATTTGTTAAAGAGTTCATCTTCCCCCAATAATGTGCTCTGCCTTCTGTCATACATCAGAATTCCAGAAATGGCTGGGTCCACCTGGGCCAATTCCAGACCATATAAATATTTAACTAAGTCCCCGTACATATTTCTTTATCTTTAGGAGTGAATTGGCTATTCTTGGTTCTTTGCTTTGATTAGGATTTAATGAAATCTATAGATAATTTGAGAGCTCATTCCTATTTCTACCCATTAAACAAGGTATAACTTCTTCATTTGTTCCTTAGGGTCTTTCTATAAAAAATTTATATATATTTTTAAAGGTTATGTGCATTTTTGGTTTTATCTTTTTATTAAATTTTTTGTTTATTCACAATGTATAAAAATGAAGTGAGTTTTTACATATTGATCCTGCATCTACCAACATTGTTGGCTCCTCGTTTATTCTAATAACTTAAATATCAATGCCTTCAGATTTTCTGAGTAAATGATTGTATCATCTATTAATTATGTTTCTTTTCCTTCCAACCTTTATATATGATTTAAAGGAAATGCTTTTGATGTATTTTTATTATAGAATTTCGATCAGTTTATTAGCTAAAGAAATGTCCTTTCTCTTCCTCCTTTGTTAGCAATTTTTACCACAAATGAGTATTGAAATTTATCAAGTTGTTTCTTTTTCCTGTATCTATTGAGATGATCATATGGTATTTTTCCTATAATTTATGAGATAAACCATCTCAGTTTTTTTTGTTTTTTAATTTGTGATAAATCTGTCAAAATTTGTGATATTTTCAATCTGTTTATGAGTGAGCTTACATACATATATGTTTTTCTGTATAGTGTTTGTGTAATTTTAATTCAAGTTATATTCACTTGCTTAATCCTTTGAGAGAATATTTTCTCTTTTTTCATTTATCTGGAAAACTTTCTAGACATTTGAAATTATCTGTTCCTTCAACATTTCATACAACTTTTCTGCAATATGTCTAGGTCTGGTTTTTATTTTATGAAAAGACAGTGACAAATTAATTTAGATAGTGTTTACATCATTTTGAATTCTCACCAACAGTGTGTGAATGAACCTTTATCCCCACAGCTTTGCCAACAGAGTATATTGCCAAACTTTTGTTCTTTTGCCAAAATAATAGATGAGAAATGGTATTTTGATTTAATTCCTAATTCGAATTCCTTTTATTGTGATGAGTTCATTGAGTGCTTTAATTCCAAAGATTAAATTTCTTTATTCCTAGAAGTTCTATTTTGTTCTTTTTTCAAATCTTTTTGTTTGTCTTTGTCTCTTGTTTTCCCTTATTGTCTCAAATCCAAAATTTGGTCCATTGAATGTTTTATACATAGCTATTTTCAATTTGGTATCTAAGCATTTTGGTATATCAAATCATTTGGTCCTAAATCTTTGTTGTTTGGCCAACCTTCAATCACAGCCACCTGTTTCCTTGTGCCTGTGCTAAGTTCCAATTACTGTTTTATGCTTGGGATAGATCAGTGAGCAAAACAATCAAAGGACCCTGATTGACACAATACGGAACATGCATTATCACAGGGAGAGACTGAGAGTAAACAGTCAACAATACCTATAAGCAAATAATATTAGAAAGATGTAAGAAATTGCAGAGTGCCAGAGAAAAGGAAGTGGAGGTTGGAAAACGTATGGCTAGAGCCAGGGATGAGGGCACAGGTGGCAGCATTAAATAAATGGCCAAGGAAACCTCAATGGGGTGGAATTCTACAAAATGCTTGGAGAATAAATCATATGGAGAAAGGTACAGAAGGAGCAGCCAGTGCAAAGGCCTTAAGGTGAAAGCATCCAGGTCCTTAAGTTTTCAAAGAGAAGCAAGAAAACTAGCATGGCTGAGAGGAATAAGAAGGGCAGTGGCAGGAGAGCACCAGCGGGGTAAAGTGGGGTCTAGATCAGGTAGCACCCCGTAGGTGACTATATGGACTTTGGCTTTCACTCCATTGGATTTAGAGAGTCATGGGAGCCACTGAGGGATTTTAAGCAGGAAAGTGACAGGATCTGGCTTCTGTTCCAAAGGGATCACTCTTATATTGAGAATAGGTTCTAAGTGGCTAAGTGTGGAAGCAATGAAACCATCTTGGAGACTTTTTCGAGAATCTAGATAAACATAATGGAGGTTAGAAGCAGGGTAATAGTAGTGGAAGTGGTGAAAAGCTACTGGATTGTATATATTTTGAAGGAAAAGAAAAAAAAGATCTGTTGATGGATCAGTTATGAGATGTGAGATGGGTTGTACCATTATATAAACAGCAAAGAGTGCAGATGGAACCTTTGGGTAGAGCAGATCAAAGGTTTCCTTAGTAGGACAATCACGTCCTACCAAGTTTTAGACATGTGAAGGTTGAAATGTCCATTAGACATACAAGTAGAGATGTTGTGTGGACAAATCGATAATGCAAGTCTGGAGTCAAGGAAGAGGTAGAGGCTGGAATTAGAAATGTGAGAGTATTAAGGGGAGCCTGGGTGGCTCATTCGGCTAAGTGTCTGACTTCAGCCTAGGTCATAATCTCGTGGTTCTCGAGTTCAAGCCCTGGGTCAGGCTCTGTGCTGACAGCTCAGAGCCTGGAGCCTGCTTCAGATTCTGTGTCTCCTGCTCTCTCTGCTCCTCCCCTGCTCATGTGCTTGCTCTCTCTCTCAAAAATAAACATTAAAAAGTTAAAAAAAAAAAAAAAAGAAACACGGGAGTAATAAGCACAAAAATTGTATTTAACGTAATGATAACCAATAAGGCCACCAAGGTATTAAGTGAACATAAAATTCAGAAGGCGGTCCAAGGTGGATCTCTGAGGTGCTCCAATGGTGAGAGGACAAGATGCAGGGGATTCAGCAAAGGAGAATGAAAAGGAGTAGCCACTGAGGTTGGTGGAAACTCAGGACAGACTAGTGCCCCAGAAGCCAAGTAAACAGTTTCAGAGAGGAGGGAATGACTCGCCATGACAAATGATGCTGGTGCATCAAAAGACGAAGATTGAAAAATAACCACCGGACTCTGTAATGTGGACATTGTAAGTGACCATGACAAGAGCATTATGGTTGGATGGATAAGGTCTAAATTCTGATTTAAATAAGTGTAAGCGAAATGGGAACAAAGAAATTAGAAAAGCTGAAGGACAGATACCTCTTGGAGTTCTGCTTGAAAGAGGAACAAAGAAATAGAACAGTAGCAAGAGGGAGGGGGATATCAATATAATTTATATCTCTATTTTATGCTGATGGGAATTTTCTAGTTGAGATGAATATTTGATGATTCAGAAGAGAGGGGAGTGTCATTAGAGCAAAGTCCCTCAGTAGGTGGAGGAGTAAGAATCTGGTCTCCAAGGAAAAACAGGCATATAGGTAAGGATGTCTATAGGGAGGTGGAGTCGGGAGCCTGAAGAAACTCTCATCTTTGTCACAGCTTCCTTCAAGTAAGGGAAGAGCTGATAACCACTTTGGACTTGGTTCTGATTGTCCTACTAAGGAAACTTTAATAGCCTTCACTCCTATCATGAGAAAATGGTGTTCCTTTCTTTTTACCCATGAAGAATCTAAGCAGAGATTCATAGCTCACTTCCTTAAGGCCTACCAATGGTCGGTGGTGAACCAGATTCCCAAATTCTCATTCCCTTAACAGCAGTCCATGTGGTATTCATTTACTCTCTCCCATTATCCTCCCCTCAATCCCAGGTATTTTTCTAAGTAGTTTCTAAATTTTGAGAGTTGGTAGGTAGAGGAGAGAACGTGCAGAGAGTTCCCAAGTCCTGTCCAAAATCAAACTTCCAGTCGTGTTTCACGACATACAAATTCCACGAATTTGGATAACGTCTCAAACTCACTCACAATGCCCCATTTTCCACATGACTCCTACTCACATATTCTTACAAGGAAGTCAATAATTTGTAAATTGTAATTCATGATGGAAAGATACTGTGTTTTGATTCTTTTCTTGTTCTTCCATCTTGTCCCTATTCTCAATGCCACAGTGATACACGTGGGCACGCGTTATGGAAAGACATGCCCAGTGTATACACTGAAGAGAACTGTTAGATCTATCCATCAATTTTAACTACTAAACACCTTTCAAGAAAACATCCATAAGATTTCCAACAGATTGTCTTCTCAAAAATTATCTTTTGTCCATCAAATATTTATTAAAGGGTGATCTCTAGAGTTTCCGGGCCAGCAAACACTTGTTTTCTTGTATTTTACCAGTTTAAAGATCTCTACCTGTTCCATTTCTTTTAGTAGATACATATGTACTTGGCTTAAATTAAATTATAAAACCCACTATAGTTAGTTTTGATTCTGTACGCGTTGCAAACCCCGCAATCATACATTCAGAAGATCTGGTGTGGGTTCGATGATATATTGTGCACACAAAACACATTAAACACATATTACAACACAGTTGCAATGATTTCTTCACAGAAATCCAGAAAGACATTTCATTTTCAGAAAGTGCCTTTTGCTGTAGGGTTTTTTAAAAATCATTTTGTAGTGAAAAATTAAATACTGGTTTCTTTGATGTGGTCGTTTCACCGAAAGACTATATTACTAGAGAATGCTTACTATTTTTATAACCATATTGCACTTAAAGTCTTCTTGAAAATTGTTTTTTCATTTGTTTTTGTTGTAGGGTCTGGGAAAGGGGTGATAAAAAAAAATCCTTACAGTCCAGGCAATTACCCTGAGAGCAAAGGGCAGGTGTCATTTTTTATTGTGATTGGCCAGAGCTGAAACCTGGACTTTCTCCTTCTCTCTAGAAACTATTGTGGAATTTACAGTAATCACCCTGGCTGACTGCCCATCACACAGCTGAACAGCACACCAAAAAAATAATATCTTGGGAGAAGGCCCAACATATTTTTAAAATTTTCATTGTTTTTACTTTTCAAAGATTTTTTTTTTAAGAGACAAGAAAAAACTCACCCAGCTGTTACCACTATTCGTATTCCAATGGCCTCCAAAGTGCTCGAAGCCACCTGGTTGACTTTTGCCTTGGAGTCGGTCCAGAAAAGCATTATTTACCCTTTAAAACAATGAAAAATGTGTGTAAGTGGAAAGCGTGCTACAGGGCTGAGAGATTTTTGAGAACCTACAGTGCTGTATGAACTGACCGTGGGGATTGCTTTCCCCTACCCCCACCGCTTAGAAGAAATCTACAGAAACTTCTTCTCACATTAACCATATGACAATATGACAGGCTGTTAATAGCCATCGGCTGGAGCTGGTGCCAGATGTGGGCAGAGGGGGAACAGTTCTGAACTTTAGAGCTTCATTCCCTCATCTTCTACCAGTTCAACAAGAGCTTTGTTCCCGAGCAACTGTCTCCTCGCGGGCCATGCCAGGTGTGAGCTCCGGAGGCTGAAGGAAGACGGAACCTTCAGCAAGACCTAAAACGTGAAGGGGAGCCCGAAGTAGCTCTGTGGCATTGCTGCTGCAACACAGATGTCCCTCCCGTATGCCCTGTACCCCACTGTCAGTCTCGCTAAAGTAAATCCTGTAAGTGAAGAGTAGGAGGAAAATGGGAAGAGAGTATAAGAAAGGGGAAATATCAGAAGAGGGAAACTCAACCTTTCAAAAGAAAGAATGGGCAGAGCTTTCCCTCGTGTTTGGTGATGCTTGCAGCAACTGATTTCAAAAATTAAATTTAACACATAGGAGTTGACACCTTAAGGAAAGGCAAGAAAATGATTATCATAAAGGTCAGAATACAACCGATGGTTGTATTCTACTTCTAGAGCTGGCTACTTAGAGGCTCCCCCTATAATTAATCCATGGACTTTCCTGTGTGTTACATATTACAACTTTTGAATTAAAAAATGTAAATTAGGGGCGCCTGGGTGGCTCAGTCGGTTAAGCATCCAGCTCTTGGTTTTGGCTAAGGTCATGATCTCATGATTCATGAGTTCGGACCCCACATTGGGTTCTGTGCTGGCCGCATGGAGCCTGCTTGGGATTCTCCCTCCCTCTCTCTTCCCTCCCCCACTCATACTGTGTCTATCTCAAAATAAACAAACAAACTTAAAAAAAAAAGTAAATTAAAGGCAACACCATGCTCTCAGTTGCCCATGTATTGTTGAGTCAGGGACGTGGAAGCTGAAGAAACAATGCTGTAATAGGTACCCTATGATGTCAACTGATTCTTAAGGAATAGCATCATTAAGACCATAAGCTTCTTGGCAGAAACAGGTCTGGCGCACCTGGGCGGCTCAGTCAGTTGAGCACCCGACTTCAGCTCAAGTCATGATCTCGCAGTTCGTAAGTTCAAGCCCCATATCCGGCTCACTGCTGTCAGCCTGTCAGTGCAGACCCAGCTTCAGATCCTCTGTCTCTCTCTCTGCCCCTTCCCCACTTGTGCTGTCCCCAAAATAATAAAATATTTTAAAAGAAAAGAAACACAGTGCCTGATGCATACCAGCAGATCAGTATATGTTTATGGAAGGAAGGATAGGCAGGCCCCATTCACAGCCTCCTTTTCAGTCATGAAGATTAACAGAAAGTAGTCATGGTAGGTGGCTATAAGTCAATGACTGGGGAATTTGGGAACCTTGAGGATAATGACTGCTGGGTGGCAAAGCCAGAGGCTGGGTTTGTTTTGTGCCTAGCTAAAATGTTCAGTGCTAGCTAAAACGCCAACTGCATGTTGACCCAGAATGCTCTCTCTGGCTTACTGGGTTGCTATTTTCTCAACAACTTCAAGACCTATCAGGTGGTAGTCCCATCTTAGCTGCTAGAAAGGTTTTTCTTTTTTCCTCTCTCACCATAAAGTATACCCAAGTGCCATATTCTAGTCAGCCTGGTTCACTGAAGAGTATGATATTTATGTCCCCTTTTCTAGACTTCTCAGCATGCAGATTGAACAGTATGTTACTGAGCTAGAGACCTGAATATTAAGAGAAATACGACCGTTAAAAGTAGATCTACCCCCTATGATCAGTAATTGTGCTACTGGGTATTCACCCAAGGAATACAAAAACACTAATTCAAAGGGAAACATGAACCCCTATGTTTATTGAAGTATTATCTACAATAGCCAAACTATGGAAGCAGCCCAAGTGTCCATTGATAGATGAATGGACATACATACACACACAAGGGAATATTATTCAGCCATCAAAAAGAATGAAATCTTGCCATTTGCAACAACACGGATGGAGGTAGAGTTATAGTGCCAAGAGAAATAAATCAGAGAAAGACAAATACCATGTGATTTCACTCTTATGTGGAATTTAAGAAACAAAACAAGCAAAGGGAAAAAGAGAGACCGAGAGAGAGAGAGAGAGAGAGAGAGAGAGAGAGAGAGGAAAACCAAGGAACAAGCTCTTAACTATCATGAATAAACATGGTTACCACAGGGGAGGTGGGTAGGGTATGGATAAAATAGATGATAGAGATTAAAGAGTACACTTATCATGATGAAAAAGAAAAGAGAGAGAGAGAAAACTGATCCTCATCCTCCTTAACCACACAACCAAGGGTATTCTGGATTGCCCATGTGCCTGGGACTGTTTTCATCTAGTATTTTTGTCAGCGAAGATGGGCTTTCCTTCAACATCCCCCATCCACCCCACATCCAAACCACTAGAAGTTTTGTTGACTGTACCCGCTAAACGCATCCTGAATTCACCCATTTCTTTACATGGCCATCATTCTAGTCCAAATCATTATCCTCTCAGGCCTTGCTTTTGCTTCCACTCCCACCCTCTATAATTTGGTCTCCACACAACCACCTGCCTAAATTATAAAAGAGATCATGCCTTCCCTTTGCTTAAAACCCTCCTGTGATTTCCCATTAGTCTTAGAATAAAATCACTGGCTTCCAAAACCTTGTACTTCCTGGCTCCCACCAACCTCATTTCACCGTATTCTCTTCCTCACCATCTATAATCCAATCATGAAAGATTCAAACTCCAAAGTCACTCCCACTTTAGGGCCTTTGCATTTTCTCCCATACCAGATGACAGGGGACATCTAAGTGTATACTTTGGACCCCAATCTCTATGTGATGGTCTCTTGTCCTTTCATGTTACCTCTTCATGGAGGAACTATGACCTCCCATCTCTCCCTTAATCTCACCCCGGATGTGTTCCTCACGGTACATATCATTGTCTGAAATACCACTGCTATCAACCTGTTGACTTCTATTTCTCGTCTCCAGATTGTAATTTCCATGCAGTCAGGGATGTTCTCTGCTATTTTACGCCTGTTCCCAGTGCCTAGAACAAAGCCTTCACACAGTGTGCCTTGATACGTAAAAGGTGAATACATGAATCATGCAGGTGCGTGGTCCCCACATCTGTCTGCTTCTGTGACTGCAGTTGCATCGTGAAACCCCCAAAGGTGGTGAGTACCGGCTGAAGAACAGCCCGTCGTCCACTGCTCTCAGTTTGCTCACACACTGGGAGGACTGATGGCTTGTCATGTATGCAAGTGGTATGATTCACTTCTGAGCACCAGTTACTAAGAGGACATCACTTACTAAAGAAATTGAATTCTCAGTAGGAATCAAGAAAAACAAACAAAAGAAAAAGTACCTGTTTATATAGTTTTGTTTACTAGCGTTAGAAAGTGCATGCCCTTTACTGCAGTACTCTGGATTTTCTTCTAAGGGTTAATATCGACAAAAACTGGGGCACCTGGGTGGCTCAGTCAGTTAAGCGCCTGACTTCGGCTTAGGTCATGATCTCACGGTTCGTGAGTTCGAGCCCCGCGTCAGGCTCTGTGCTGCCAGCTCAGGGCCTGAAGCCTGCTTTGAATTCTGTCTCTCCCTCTCTCTCTGCTCCTCCCCTGCTCACACTCTCTCTCTCAAAAGTGAATAAAGATTTAAAAAATATATATATGGATAAAAACTACTTAAGGATGGTTCAAGTTTCAATAAATTGATTCAATTCACTCCAGTTTGCAGCTCATGGCCCAGATCCTTTCAAGTCCTTGACCCTCATGCTCTGTCTTTTCTTTCTGAGGTTTCAACTTTCTTCTCTTACTCAAAAAGTTATGATGGGTCAGGTCAGGTGCAGCCAAGCTCAGTCAGTATTGGATACACTGAAAAACTTGTGAGGAATACCATAAACTTTCTCTTATAAAACTCACCTCTAAACAGTAGAAAGCACATTGTCTTTTTGACTCCAATAAAATTATGTCCCTGGAGAAAATCTAACTTACGTCACACACACACACACACACACACACACACACACACACACACACAGTTGGTGTTGCTGCCCTCAGCAGAAATGGTCACAGCATTTTATTCGTTATAAGACTACCAAATGAGTATTTTCATATAATATGGGAAAGCTCACTATAAACTCTAAAGCCCAATACAAACATACACTGTCTTCAAAAACTGATTGAGAACATAAAATATGTGTGTAAAACCTTGATCAGTTATCTCAAAACTGGTTACTGAGTTTATTGCCCAGAGAGATTTCCTATTAAATTTGTATCTATATTTAACTAGAATCCATAAAAAGAGAAAATAAAGTATAGAAAATAAATAGTCCCCCCCCAATACTTACATATGCAGCAGTATGGAAATACACTTAAAGAATGAGGGCCAAGTTTCTTATAACAAGAAAGTAATCCTTTCCACCTCTGATCAAATAACTTGCATTTTTATTGGAGGCCCATTGAAGATGAATTTCTTAGCAACAGGGCCTATTAATGTGACATATCACACTATCTTTAAGATGTTTAAAGCTTTACAATCCAATCAGTCCTCAGAAATAAAGAGAAATAAGGGGGGGGGGAGAAATAAAGAGAAATAACTGGCTACCACTAACAAGCGGTGTTAAAGAAATACACTATTAAGTTTTAAATTTTTTTAACGTTTATTTCTTTATTATTGAGAGACAGAGAGAAACAGAGCATGAGCATGGGAGGCGCGCAGAAAGGAGGAGACCCAGAATCCGAAGCAGGCTCCAGGCTCTGAGCTGTCAGCACAGAGCCCGACACAGGGCTCAAGCTCACAAACCGTGAGATCATGACCTGAGCCGAAGTCGGATGCTTAACCGACTGAGCCACCCAGGCGCCCCTATTTAGTTTTTTTAATAGAAAGAATTTTAAACAGAAAATGAGAAAAACCAATAAGAGACTAAGCTAGTTTATAACCTACTTTATTAAAATAAAAACAAAAACAAAGGTAGCAGTAACCGTTACCCCTTACCTAACAAAATAGCCTAACCAGTGTCTCAGAGTTTTGATGTTTTCTTTTAATTGGAAAAAAACATATAAATTCACATTTGACATTTTAAAACTATTTTGACTGGATTATGGAAACACAATAATAATCCAGTCAAAAGAATATGAGTACCCATCCATAGTTCACAGCTCCAGCAGAATCGGGAGCTTCCGTGAACACTTTTTAAAGTCTCAATTACAAAATGAAAGCACCACAATTTAAAACCACACATTAGCAACAGTGGGAAGGTTAAACCTGTAAGTGAAAGCACTCGGTTTTAGAAAAAGAATTTGCTCCTTTAGATCTTGAGAGCCTCTACATTAAATACTTCCGAGATCTTCAACCACACTGCAATAAACTAGGATAACCCAAGTGCCCCCAGGAGAATCCTAGAATAAGGATAGATATGACAGGTATCTATCATAACAGTATACCAATGTGAGTCAGTATACCAGGCCAGTATCAGTATGATATTTTACTGGGTGTTAGGAATAAGACAGAGAGTACTTGAATTTTGCTTAGTGGTTCTATTTTAAGCTATTTTCCCCAATATGTTAGTCAATATAAGATAGTTCTTGTCTGAGCTTTCGTATGAGTATCTCAGCATCTGGATGAGTTCAATTATTCTAAAATGGTCTACAAACAGTAAAGGATCATCTCAAATTAAATGCTTTGTTCCCTGGGAGGCAAATTAAGTATAACCCAAATAAATAGCTTAAGAGCATGATTCTGTTTTCTAGTGTGAATTTATGCCACCTATCCAGAAAAACTGGATTGTGTGTGTGTGTGTGTGTGTGTGTGTGTGTGTGTGCGCGCGCGCCCACGCGTGTAACAGTGGGCATCCTCATATACATATAATACCCCAATAATATAAAGATTAAAAAGGTAATACAGGTTCTAAAACACATTCAATATAACTATAGTGATGTCTTAAAACAACTGCAGAAACTTTATAAGTAATTGTTTTTACCAAAGATGCTAATTTTATTAGCCATTTATACCTCTTGTGTTCAGCCCGGTGGGTTTTGGTTCTCTCTTCCTCCTGTTGCTGCCGGTTAAATTCCAGTAATTCACTCTAAGAACAATAAAAGTTTTAAAATATGGCTTTCGAGTAACATGGTTGTACAGAAGATACCCAAATCAATTACATATTTAACCTTAGCTGGTATAATATTTCATTTTTGAAACTTTTACTTAAGTACCATTTCCATGTGAATTTTCTTATATAACTAGGTAGCAAAAATGATTGTGCCTCAGTCAAACAATAGCTCTGTGAGTGTAAAATCGTAAGATTAAAAAGCCAGTGTGCATGCTCAAGATATTAGACTAATAGGTGCAACATACACAGAGGAAAATGCAATGTGAGTCAAACTCACCTGTGTTTTACAAAGAAAAATCAAATTAGTTCTTGAAGAAATGCCACACAGTACTATTTCCGGGTATTTCTCTAGCATTTCTTTCCCCCCAGATTTATAGTAACTTGCAAATAAATGTTGGACTCAATTTTGTAGTACAATTCCATTGGTAAAACATCCTTCATCCTGGAAAATAACCAACTTACCGATTATTGACTCGTTACTTCTAATACCAGCAGAATTTAGGACTCCCTGGAGGGGTACTTTGCTTCAGGTAGGAGATCATGTTACTACAACTAGATCTCTGCTCCTGACATTCCAATTATTCTCTTAGAAGAGGCAACTTCCAAACTTTGTTACTCTGTTTCTGATATTAAACCAAAGAACTAGGTGCCAGGATTTCTCCAGTACTCAACTGCCTTCCTTGAGGCAGACTGATTTTTAACCTCTTCTCAAAAACAGAAAAAGGCAAAGGGAAGAGAGTTATCAGGACCGTGTCATAAATTAATGCCTGAGTCAGAGAATTTTCTGGTAGAGAAAATACTGACACGTCTTGATAAAAACATACCAACACATGTATTTTTAACCCTAAAACTTCCTTAATTAAAAGTATAAAGTAAATCCAAAGTCCAGACTGACATTTTGTATTTTTTTTAACTTTATTCAAAGGCCTTCTGACATGCTATAGTCCTCAAAATAAAGAGACTGGTTTTATATACTGTGATATTCCACATATATTACTTGTCAATCCATAAAGCACACTATTTAATTCTAATTCCTATCTAGCACCATCAACAAGGGAAAAAGGGTTTTCTAAATAACTGAATAATATTCACTTAACTATTCTACAGGCATTTATGCAAGCCTTGTGCTAGAGATTCACTTTTCTACAATGGCATGAAGTCATTTATTTCATTTTATTTTTTGTCACTATAATACATGTACCTAGTTTTAAAAGTCTACCAAGCAACGTGCTAGTTATTAATACTACCAAGGCTTATACAAAAATAAAAGGGGGCACATGGGTGGCTCAGTCAGATAAGCGACCCACTAATTTTGACTCAGGTCATGATCTCACAGTTCTTGAGTTCAAGCCCCGCATTGGGAGCTGCACTGGCAGCCCAGAGCCTGCTTAGGATTCTCTCTCTCCCCTGCTGTCTCTGCCACTCCCCCACACACCCTGTCTCTGTCTCTCTTAAAATAAATAAATAAACTTAAAAAAAAAAAGAAGAAGCTCCTGTCCTCCCCATCAACCACAGAATCACTTTCTTTCTTTCTTTCTTTCTTTCTTTCTTTCTTTCTTTCTTTCTTTCTTTCTTAACATTTATTTATTTTTGAGAGACAGAGTGAGGCAGAGTGTGAGTGCAGGAGGGGCAGAGGGAGGTGGCGCACAGAATCTGAAGCAGGCTCCAGGCTCTGAGCTGTCAGCACAGAGTCCGATGTGGGGCTCAAACCCACAGACCATGAGACTGTGATCTGAGCCGGAGTCAGACGCTAAACCAACTGAGCCACCCCGGCGCCCCTCCCACAGAATCACTTTCAATTCCTGTGTGTCGTTTCACCTCTCAATTGCCTCCTTCCTAATAGCATGCAAAGTCTTCTATGTCTTAACTTTTAAAAAACATATTATCTTTTGACTTCCTGCTATGGGAGAAGATTTATGTCTCCATTACTACCCCCATCCCAGTCCCAACTTCCCCTCCCAAGTACATCACCTTCCTCAACCCTCATCTTTACCACGTTTTCCAACATTCACTGTGGCAAGGGAGGGGTTCCTGGGGTCCTACAGGTCCTCATTTAGACTTCCAATTCATCATCATCTTTTCAACCCCAGCTCTGGACGCACCAGGTGCCTCCAATTCCAGAATGGCACTGGGACTGCTTCAACTGGCACCTCACTACATCTTGCAAATGAGTTTTGGCTTTTTCTGCTCTACTTTTCAGCTCCCGAAATTCTGCCGATTTCTTTTCTTTGCTGCAATTGCTGGCCTGTTTGTTTTTTTTTGTTTTTTTTTTTTTTTTTTGCTCTTCCTGGCTTTAATTTTTTTTTTCCTTTATCATCTTTTCAATGGGATTTGGGGAGAGGGGGACTGGAGGTAAGCAAATGAAAAGTTTTTCAAGGAACAATGCTTAACCAGGACTTAACATTTTCAAACAAAAATGTTACCAGAATTCTGTTATTTGTTCCTTACAGTAATTCCCAAAGGTAGGCAGAAAAATAAGGTATTATCTGATGAGTGAATGAATTGAGTGCATATTATGCTCGTTTTACAGATGAGGGAACAAGATCAGAAACTCCGTTTAACTTATCAAGAGCTAAATGGCTCATTAGTAGCAAAAGAAAGACTAAAGTTTAGGCTTTTTTTGTATCTAGTGTCTCTTGCAAGATGCATCCAAAACAGGCAGTTAAGATTAAGGATAACTCGTCAGTAGTTCATCACACTCAAGTATAAACGCCACATCCAGAAATATAGCACCCACTGACACTCAAAAGTTCTAACAGAGCATATCCAGCCTAAATCAAAATCCCTCTTGCCAAAGGATGCCAACTCTTCTCACATGCATTTCTCCAACAAGCAACTTCTGATATCCAGCCCATCCTAAGTTTAATAGCATGAATTCTGAACAAATTAAATTCTCATCAGCTCGAAACATGAGACAAAAACTATACAAGGCATATATTCTGAGTATATGTGAATACTATTATGCATTGCTTTAAAATATTTTTTCAGCCTTGGCAAAATGATTCTGAAATTCATCTGGAAAAAAGCTAATAGGCAATCATACCATGAAGAACAGAAAAGAAAGGAGAGAGATCAGCTTCGCCAAATATGAAAACATATCATGAAACTGCGGCAATTAAAACAATCTGACTGAGGCCAGAAACCCGTGGAAATGTAGTTTACCATAAAGTTGTATGCTAAATGCATGCAGGAGAGCCAATTCAACGAATGACAAGGAACTAGCCAACTGTTGTGAGAAAAATTAAAACTAGATTTTTAAAATATCAAAATAAATTTTATAGAGGTCTAACACTTGAACTTAGAAGGTGGAGCCACAGGAGTCTTTAAAGGAGACAGAGGTAAATTTATTTATAAATGTGGAACAAGGAAGTTTCTGAAATCATCAAGGAAAATTATTGATAAATGTGGTTGCATAAACACTTCAAAGCTGCCACTGGGAAAAATTCCATAAACAAAATTAGAAAACAAAAAATTTTTATAACCCATATAGGCTAATTCAATTATTCTTTCATTCACTCAACAACACCTGAATGCTTATCATGAGCCAGGTGTGGATCTATGTGATGGGATACAATAATGAACAAGACAGATGAGATCCATGATTAAGAGTTTCTACTCTAGAAAAAGAGAAACCCACAAACAAGTGGGAAATATATACAGTTGTAATCCTATGCAGAGGATTAAACACACTGAGGTGAGACTCAGTTACAATTTTAGATCAAGGCTCAAGAAAGGTCTGAGGAGGTTGATAAGACTTCATCTAAACTAATGAGAAAAAACAAAAACAAAAACAAAAAACAACCAAACAGAAAAAGAACCAAAGGATGGGAAGAGAATATTCACAAATAAAGTACAGATTGCTTATAAATTCAAAATGGTCCTCATCTTCACACACAATCCAAGAAATATCGGAACAAGGAGAGAAAAATTTTCTATCATACTGGCAAAAACTAGAAAAGATTGACAGGGAATCAAGTACACTCAAGCACTTTGGTGGTACATCTAAATTAGTGAAAACCAATTTAGTTTTTGAAGGACAATTTCGCAACAACAATCAACATGGAAAACATGCACATCCTTTGCAGAACTGTTCAAAGATATACGTACAGGGATAGTCACAGTTGTATTACTGAAACAGTAAAAGTTCAAGAGAAAGTCTCTGCCCATTAATAAGGAACTGGACCAGAAAGTTAAACCATCTACATAATGGAATACTATGCAGGAGATACAAAGAATAAGACAGATGGGAGAGAAGGAGAGGTACCTATGGAGGGATCTCTAAGATACATTAATAAAAGGTTCAGAGAACAAACTGATGGCTGCCAGAGTGGAGGGGTTTGGGGTTGGGCAAAATGGGTGAAGGCTCCCGGTTATGGAATGAACAAGTCATGGGAATAAAAAGTACAACATAAAAATACAGTCAATGATATTTTTTAAAAATTTTTTAATGTTTATTTATTATTGAGAGACAGAGAGAGACAGAGCATGAGCAGGGGAGGGGCAGAGAGAGAGGGAGACACAGAATCCAAAGCAGGCTCCGGGCTCCGAGTTGTCAGCACAGAGCCCGACGCAGGGCTTGAACTCACACGCCGCGAGATCATGACCTGAGCCGAAGTCGGACGCTTAACCAACTGAGACACCCAGGCGCCCCCAGTCAATGATATTTTAATAGTGATGTACTGGGACAGAGGGTAGCCACACTTGTAATGTATAACATACAACATTATAAACTTATCAATTTACTAAGTTGTGCACCTAAAACTAATGTAACATTGTGTGTCAAGTACTCAAAATTTTTTATGGGACAAATAAGTAAAATAAATAGAAAAAAAGGTAGGTTCAGAGCACTTTTCTTGGGACTGTTCCACGTAAATAGAAAAGATATACATATATCATTTCAACTTTTATCTATAGATGTGTATCATATTTAAAACAATTTTATAAAAAAAAACATACACCAAAATGTTAACTGTGATTATCGCTGGGGAGAGAAGCGTGGAGTGCATGGGCAGGGTAGGAAGCTTTAACATCGTATATAATTTTTGCTTTCTGACTTTTAATCCATGTGCATATATTACTTTCTCATACCAACCACAGAGGTTTATCTGTGTGGGAGACCATTTCCGGTTCTGTAGGTTTTCCTCTATTTAAAAATCCTAATGAGGGCCACCTGAGCAGTTCAGTCAGTTGAGTCCAACTTTGGCTCAGGTCATGATCTCGTGGTTTGTGGGTTTGAGCCCCACATCGGGCTGTGCACTCCTTGGCATTCTCTCTTCTCTCTCTCTCTCTCTGCCCTTCCCGCAGCTCTCTCCCTAAAAATAAACAAACGAACTTTAAAAAGAATCCTCATCAATTCATACAGTTTTTAATACATGAAGGTGCAAAAAAGGAAAAACACTACATTACGAAGCCAAGAACTGCCAGGCAGGAAGAAAAGAGGACGACGGGAAGAGAGTGACGTGCATCATCCTATGACAGAGCAAGGCCAGGGAGAGGAGAAAACCCAGAGCAGGCGGGAAACCAGGGCAGAGCTGATGAGGCATCACCACGCAAGAACATTGCTCCAGATGGCAGCGGGGAGGCTCTGGCGTCACCGCACTCAGGGTTATTATTCTATATCTAGCAAAGCGTATTTACTAGGAAGAGGCTGGTTCTCCTTTGGTACCACGAAGGATAATTTCGACTAATTCATTTGTTCTGCTGAATTGACAGCCACTGCAGATGCATCTGCATGCCTTATAAACACATCCTTGGTTCATTTACTGGCTTCTCATACAGAAGTGCAATATCTAGTTGGACAGATACAAATAAGTGGTTCTTGTTCCAAGGGCTGAGCTTTGGACCTTAAGGAAATCAAAATGCTTTAAGCAGGAGGAATGTGACACACGGCATCTGAGACGCTGTCAAGTCCTGTCCCGCTCCACACCGATTTGCTAAGCAGCGAGCATTTTCCAGACACCCAGATTCATGCTGAAGGTACAGATGCAAACAGACACAGCTCCACCCCGAAGGAAGCCAAAGTGCAGTGAGGGAGACAGACCCAGAAGCAATGATGAGACACAGCCCAAAGAAATGTAGTACTGAACACCAGTTCAAGCAATAGGGCGTGGGGCTACAAAGGAAGGGATGCCGAGAAACAAGGAGTAAATGGTGCTGGGTGTGGCTCAACAATGCAAGCATGTCGTGAAGACTCCCAGAGGAAAGAGACCATGTCTCCCCACGCTTCCCACGTCTCCCTACGTTAACAGAGCTCCATGTTAAGAGGGCACTAAAGAAATAGGATAAATAAAATACCATTTTGGAGATGCTAACAGCAGAATCTGCTGTGAACATTGGCCAAAGTGGTGGGAGGAAATGCAGACAACACAGCCATCCATGCCTCTCCCTTTGCTCACGCTTCCGGGGTGTGTGTTGGGCCGGGGGGGGGGGGGGTTGCTCTCGCCAGAGGATGGGCTACGGGGCTGGGGAGCTCCAAGGATCAGTGCCGGGGCCCAAGCTAACAGCAATAAGTAGAGGGCTCACCAATTCCTGCCAGAGGTTGTAGAAATCACTTCTCTGTGGTCCATTGAACCAAAGGGTCAACCACACAACAGCTAGGTGTGTGCAAGTTGAACGCTGGAGAAACCTGATGAGGCCAGAAGGACAGGGATACTCCAGAGAAAGGGTCTCGTGCAGTAACTGAAGACGAAGATAGGGTCATTTTGAAATCATGTCTGAATCCCAGTGAGGCGCGTTCCGACATGGTTCAGCTTGACCGCTTTATGTAAACATTGAAGTGCCATCGCCTGGCCAGGACAAACTTTTCCCAGGAGAGGATGTTCTCTCAACTCAAGAGGAAGAGGACAGTGGAAGCAGGAGAGGTGATGTCATGAATGTTAAAGAACCCCTTCCTGTGAACGTTTTTTAATAGAAGAGAGAGAGCTCCAGGGGGAGGGGGCAGTTCAGAGAACTCCTGCTTTTGGGGCCCCCCACGGGAATACCTTTGCCCAGAAGGGCAAAGATGGCCTTCACTGGGGAACAAAGTGGAAACTACTTCAAGAAATTAAGAGGAGATAACCAAATCAGAGGAAGTAAATATTAATGGGTAAAGTAGGGGAGTCAAAAAATAGCAATAATGTGCATTCCCCTTTTACTAATTATTGTTAGTGCTAGCATTTTAATCTAAAGACATATGGACTTCCAGCTACTAATAATCATTGAATCACACAGCTCTCTCTCAGCCCAGAAATATTGCCTGTCAACTTTCTTCTTTTAAAAAAAATATTTCTCATAAAAGTTACTTGTTCGTTGTAGAAAGCGTAGAAAGTACAGAAGCGATAAAGCCAGACATAATAATCACTCATAAAATCTCTCTACTGATAACACGTCAGTGTATTTCCTTCATCTCTTGATTTATACACACAGATCATAACTTCCTATCAGCACCCCAGGTCACATTATCACGTGCTTATCACGTGCCAGGCATTAAGATAAACTTTCTACAAGCTTTCTCTCCGCTGACCCTAGAAACAGTATCACGGGGCAAATAACTCTCATACATAATAAAGCTTAGGGGGATGAAATAATATGCACAAAGTACAAGAAGAAGAGGCAGCCTTCAAAATTCACCCAGAGTCTATTTTTAATAAAACTTATTTGTTTCATTTTTATATGGGTGATCACGTTCCCATGTCATTAAAACACAGCAGTTGCGGGAGGGGAAGGAAAAAAAAAAGAGGTTAGAGTGGGAGAGAGCCAAAGCATAAGAGACTCTTAAACACTGAGAACAGGGGCGCCTGGGTGGCTCAGTCGGTTAAGCGGCCGACTTCGGCTCAGGTCATGATCTCATGGTCTGTGAGTTCGAGCCCCGCGTCGGGCTCTGTGCTGACAGCTCAGAGCCTGGAGCCTGTTTCAGATTCTGTGTCTCCCTCTCTCTGACCCTCCCCCGTTCATGCTCTGTCTCTCTCCGTCTCAAAAATAAATAAACGTTAAAAAAAAATTAAAAAAAAAACAACTGAGAACAAACTGAGGGTTGATGGGGGGGTGGGAGGGAGAGGAGGGAGGGTGATGAGTATTGAGGAGGGCACCTGCTGGGATGAGCACTGGGTGTTGTATGGAAACCAATTTGACAATAAATTTCATATATTGAAAAAAAAATTTTTTTTATTTAAAAAAATTAAAAAAAAAAAACCACAGCAGTTGCGCCGTGGTATTCCGAACGTCAAAATCCTCAAATCCTCTCTTACCTCTTGAACAAATGGTTTCAAACTTTCCAGTAATATCATTTTAAAAATAAACAACACTGTATGTACACCTTGTGTTCATCTCTGACCTCTGATTATTTCCACACAACAAACTTACACCTTTTATACCTAATACTTTCACATTTAGGAAACTATAATTTGATATTGTCAAAGAGCCCTTCAGTTCACCTCTTATGCACAGCAGTACAAGGGAGTTTCAGATATTTTTAAACAGCTAATACCTTAAGCTCTCCTTGCCCCAGCACACACACAAATTATTATCCATATTCTGTAAAGCTTCTTGTTTAGTCTTGTGATTATTCTCACGGTTGAAATGTAGAAACAGTCTTTTCAAACCACCTCATTCCCCTGAAAATTTTATTGGAGTTGCACTAACCTCACAAATTAACTTGAACAGAACTACAGTTATGACAATATTGAATTTTACCACTCGGAACCATCACCCATCTCTATATTATTCAAACTGACATGATCGTAGGAAAGTCCTGGGGTTTTTTCCTGGCTTACTCACTTTTTTTTTGGAAGGGAGGGAATGGTTACATGGTTGCTTTTTGATAAGGACTTTTTATTCTATTATATTTTCTAATTAATGTTTGCTGCTATTTGAGAAAGTTGTTGATTCCTCTATTTTATAACCAATTCTTTGATTTCATTTGTTCTAATCATTTTTCAGTAGACTCTCTTAGGCTGTACAGGCAAATTGCTCTCACCCAAAAATAAGAACTTATTTCCAATAATTAGAAAAGGTCCGTTTTGTATTTTTGCCTTATCAAGTTAGCTAAAACAATTCCCAAACTTTGTTCCACACTATGTTAAGAGTTTTCAGCTTTAAAAAAATTTTTTTCCATCAAATAACTTTAACCCATGAAGCACTAGGTTAGAATTTCCAGAACAATACTGGTTGGTAGTAGGTGTTGCAGATATCCTGATACTGTTTAGTGCTCTAATATTTCACCATTGAATTAATGTTGGTTATTGGTTTGGAAAACTATATGTATGTTAACACAATCTTTTAAATATCTAGTTCATGATAATTGTTTTTTTGTTGTTAATTAGTAGTAAAGATTAAAATTTATCAACGCTTTTTGTTGTTGTTGTTGCTAAAATCCAATGGATTTTCTTTCATAACCTACCCTACTGGAGGGAAAAGATATAAAAAGTTATAACATATAGCTAGTCATCTTTATGTTCTTAGAATAAACTTTACTTTGCCTTGGTAAATTATCTAAGAGGAAAAAATATCATTAACTAAAGTTTGCTTTCAAATGTTAATTTCTACAAGTTTCCATGTTTGTGCTCCCTTTATCAGGCTGTGACATATAGAGATTCAAGTTCAATATTAATTCTACATTAATCTCTTTCCTTGCTCAAAAACCATTTGTAAAGCATAGGAAAAAAACCTGTTCCTTGAAAATTCCAATGAACTTGCCTGTAAAATTTTCCAAGTTTAGCTTGTTGAGGGAGAGTAATTCTCATAAATCTTTACAAATCACATGCATTTGCAATTGTCTTTATGTATTTTAACTCTGAGTCATTTTAGAGTTTTATATGTTCCTATAAAATCTTTTACTTAATCCACATATTCAAATTATTAGCATAGCATTATCTCTAGTAATATAAGCTTAATCTTTTCCAAATGTACGGTCCTGGCTCCTCATTTCTAATGTTGCGTATTTGCATTTTTACTCATCTCTTCTTGATTGGACTTGCCATAGATTTGTTCATTTTGTGACCTTATCAAAAAACAAACTGTTGGATTTTTATAACAGCTGTTTCTTGAAGTTGTTATGAATTTATGTTTCTTATCTTAATTACGTCCTTCAGTGTCGTTTATTGTTCGTGTTCTAAATTCTTAGATTGGGTGCTTAATTCATTTCTTTTTTAGTACCGATTGGATTTAAAAGTTATGATTTTTCCTTTCTGAGTACAACATCTCAAAATACAACTTTGCAAGCACGCCCCATAAAATGCTCTCATGATTTTTTGATATATTCTACAATAATTTTCTCTGCCACCCAATTATTTCAGTGTTTTCTTACTTTTTGGCTTGTTTGTACTTTCCAAATGGCTACATAGAAGTCAATAAACATGCAGAATAGGTACGTGCAACTGGCCTATCAGAAGTTTAAGTTCCTGAATGGTAGGAAGGAGGCAGGATAACTTACACAGGGAAACAAGTGTGTAGGATAAACGGGACTGAGTTAGCTGTGCTTCTGAAAGAGCTGCAGGAGGGAATACTGAGGGGTCATTAAGAGGATGAGTTGGAGAAGTACAGTGAGAGCAGCTGGGAACTGGGCCCTTTCTCCTCCCACACTTGCAGTACACAGGAGACAGCACGGACATGGCCCACTGGCTAACCAGTGAATAGAGGAGGGGTGTCCAGGCTCAGAGAAACGGGATGACGTCCCTGATGCCTACGGACTACAGGAGGAAAAGAGGCTACTCCTCCCAGAAGCTGAGCTCCCACATACCCCACTTGACAGCACGCCCAAAGAAAGAAGATAACCAAGAATCGTACATTTAAGAAAGAAAACCACAGGAGATAAAACTTAAAATGGAAAGGAAAAGAGTACAGCTAAAACAGTAAATCCAAAACTTTAATGTTGGTGTAATTACCCTCAATGAAGAGACTAGAAAGAATATGGCGCTGTTAAAACATAACATGGTCATGAACAAATCAGCAATCTTGGTAAAGAAACAAATTCAATACATGTGCCAAATAAGCAGAATGGAAACTTATGAAATAAATTAGTGAGCTGGATGATCTAATCAAAGATTTCTCCCAGAACACAATGAAAAAGTCCAAATGGACAGAAAGTATCAGGAAAACAATTAAGAGACATAACGAACAGATTTCCAAAATCCATTTGATACACATCCCAATAATAAAGAACAGAGACGATATAGTAGAATAAACATAAGAGAAATTTCCCTAAAGTGAGATATACATTTTGAAATTAAATGGGTCAAAGGTCATACAAGATTAAAAATAAAAACACTGAGGTGGAGGGGCCAAGACAGCAGAACAGCACGGAAGGTTTTTTTTTGCGTCTCTCATCCCTGAAATACAGCCAGATCAACACTAAACCATCCTGCACACCTAGAAAACTGATTTGAGGATAAACACAACAATCCGCACAACCCGAACCACAGAACTCTACAGGTACCAGAAGCATGGAGAGGTGAACCAGGGGAGACAGCTGCAGAGGGCAGGGACCTGTTTTTGCTTGCAGAGAGAGGACAGAGAGAGGGGAGAGCATGGAAAGCACCCCCCTCGCCACCCCCCGCCCCTCGCCCGAAAGCAGCTAGAGAGAAAAGAAAGAATACACAAGGGACTGGAAAAAAAAAGGGAGAAAGGAGAAAGGAGAGAGTTTAAATCCCATTAAGACTCTATAAACAGGGAGTGCAGAGTCTGAAACTCTGCAGCTCGATACTGGTGGTGCTCTGGTGGGAAGGGCAAATCTCCAGGAGCAGAGAGCCAGGTCCGAGGGGTCCTCAGGCAACACGGGCAGAGGCAGTTGCCCTGCTGGGAGGGTATCTCGTAGAGGCTATTCAGCATCCCCACAGGCAAAGGTCCCAGTGAACCCCAGAGAACAGCCACATTACCTGGAGATGGAACAAGGACATTAAGGGGGAAACCTGGCACGAGATGTATGTTGAGATTTTCCATAACCCCCGAAACGCCGCTGCTACATGATCGTGGAACTTTTTCTTGAGTGGCCTAGCACCCAGCCACAGTCTCTGGACATCAGCAGCGCGGTCTCCCAAATGTTCCTGGGGGTTGGCTGGTACTCGGCTATTGCTTAGTGAGACCCTCCCATAGAGGGACTGAGCAGGTCAAAGCCACAGTCCCTCAGAGGTGAGGGGTTGGGAAACTCAGCCGCAGCTGAGATAAAACTTAGGAGGGAAGTGCCGCCTGGCAGCCTAACAGATTGGTCACAGACAGTGTAGAAGCGGGGAGTGGATGGAAGCCAGAGACAAAAGAGCATGATTGCTGGTTGGGGAGAGCAAAGAGTTCTAATACTAGAGACTGGGTAGCTGGGTGATGCCATTTTTCCCTCTCCCACACGTGCGCATACACATCTTACAGGTGCCACAACAATCCACCCCAGTAAGCTGAGCAGCACCACCTAGTGGAGAATGGAGCCATTACACTAAGCCCTGCCCAACTTGGCCAACCTTGCTCTTCAGGAACAACACAAGTCTCTCCACCCTGCTTAGTTTATGGACTACAAAGTGCTTCATAGTTCGACTTCTAGGGGAAATTGATGTAATTTCAAATGTACTTCAGTTTGTTTGCTGGTCCGTCTATTCAATTTTTTTTTTCTTTTCTTTTCTTATACTTGAATACAGAAAGAGGAAAAATTTATTTTTTATTCCCATTTCTACTAAAAATATTTTTCTTTAATTTTTTTTCCACTAAATGTTTTCCTTTTTTGTAAATATTTCAAATTCTACTTTTATACTGCCACAATTTCATTTTATTCTATTACACTGTATTCATTTTTTCAAATTTTCAAACACTTTCCTTTTTTTTTCTTTTCTTATCTTTCCCTTTATTCTCTAATCTATCAAGCTCCTTTCAACAACCAGACCATAACACACCTAAGATCAAGCATCCTTTATTTGATTTATTTTGTGTTGTTTTTAATTTTTTAATTTTAAATTTTTTTTACCTTATTAATTCCTTTTCTTCCTTCAAAATGACAAAATGAAGGAATTCACTCCAAAAAAAAGAACAGGAAGAAGCAACGACAGCCAAGGACTTAATCAACACAGATACAAGCAAGATGTCTGAACCAGAATTTAGAATCACAATAATAAGAATACTAGCTGGGGTTGAAAACAGATTAGAATCCCTTTCTGTGGAGATAAAAGAAGTAAAAGCTAATCAGGATGAAATAAAACATGCTATAACTGAGCTGCAATCTCCATGGATGCTGCAGCGGCAAGGATGGATAAGGCAGAGCAGCGAATCAGTGATATAGAGGACAAACTCATGGAGAACAATAAAGCAGAAAAAAAGAGGGAGACTAAGGCAAAACAGCAAGATTTCAGAATTAGAGAAATCAGTGACGTTAAAAAGGAACAACATCAGAATCATAGGAGCCCCAGAAAATGAAGAGAGAGAAAAAGGGGTAGAAGGGTTATGAGGGAAAATCATAGAGGAAAACTTTCCTAACCTGGGGAAAGACACAGACATCAAAATCCAGGAAGCACAGAGGATTCCCATTAGATCCAACAAAAACCAAACATCAAAAAGGCATATCACTGCCGAATTCACAAAATACTCAGTCAAGGAAAGAATCATGAGAGCAGCAAGGGAAAAACAGTCTTTAACCTACAAGGGAAGACACATCGGGTTCAGAGCAGGCCTATCCACAGAAACCTGGCAGGCCAGAAAGGAGTGGCAGGATATACTCAATGTGCTGAATCAGAAACATATGCAGCCAAGAATTCTTTACCCAGCAAGACTATCATTCAAAATAGAGGGGGAGATTAAAAGTTTCCCAGACAAACAAAAATTAAAGGAGTTCGTAACCACTAAACCAGCCCTGCAAGAGATTTTAAGGGGGACTCTCTGAAGGGAGAAAAGACTGGGGGGGGGGGGGCGGGGTGGGGAGCAACAAAGACTAGAAAGGACCAGAGACCACCACCAGAAACTCCAACTCTACAGGCAACATAATGGCAATAAATTCATATCTTTCAGTACTCACTCTAAATGTCAATGGACTAAATGTTCCAATCAAAAGACACAGGGTAACAGAATGGATAAGGAAACAAGATCCATCTATGTGCTGTTTACAAGAGACCCACTTTAGACCTAAAGACACCTTGAGATTGAAAGTAAGGGAATGGAGAACCATCTATCATGCTAATGGTCACCAAAAGAAAGCCAGACTAGCCATACTTATATCAGACAATCTGGACTTTAAAATAAAGACTGTAACAAGAGATGAAGAAGGGCATTATATCATAATTAAGGGGTCTACCCTCCAAGAAGACCTAACAATTGTAAACATTTATGCTCCAAATGTGAAAGCACCCAAATATATAATTAATCACAAACATAAAGAAACTCATTGATAATAATACCATCATAGTAGGGGACTTCAACACCCCACTTACAACAATGGACAGATCATCTAAACAGAAAATCAACAAGGAAACAATGGCTTTGAATGACACACTAGGCCAGATGGACTTAACAGATATATTCAGAACTCTTCTTCCTAAAGCAGTGGAAGCAGCACATTCTTCTCCAGTGCCCTTGGAACATTCTCCAGAATAGATCACATACTGGGACACAAAGCAGCCCTCAACAAGTACAAAAAGATTGAGATCATACCATGCATATTTTCAGACCACAATGCTATGAAACTCAAAATCAACCACAAGAAAAAGTGTGGAAAGGTAACAAATACTTGGCAACTAAAGACCAACCTACTAAGAAATGAATGGTCTAACCAAGAAGTTAAAGAAGAAATTAAAAAGTACATAGACCCAATTAAAATGATAACACCACAGCCCAAAACCTCTGGGGCAGTTATAAGAGGGAAGTTTACAGCAATCCAGGCCTTCCTACAGAAGGAAGAAAGGTCACAGATACACAACTAACCTTACACCTTAAAAAGGTGGAAAAAGAATAGCAAATAAAACCCCAAATCAGCAGAAGACAGGAAATAATAAAGATTAGAGCAGAAATCAATGCTACCAAAACCAAAAAAAAAAAAAAAAAAAAAAAAGATAGACCATATCAATGAAACCAGGAGCTGGTTCTTTCAAAGAATTAACCAAATTGATAAACCCCTAGCCAGTTTGATCAGAAAGAAAAAGGAAAGGACCCTAATAAATAAAAAGCAAGATTTAAAGAGGAGAGATCACAGCCAACACAGCAGAAATACAAACAATAACAAGAGAATATTATGAGCAATTATATGCCAATAAAATGGACAATCTGGAAGAAACGGACAAATTCCTAGAAACATATACACTACCAAAACTGAAACAGGAAGAAATAGAAAATTTGAACAGACCCATAACCAGTAAGGAAATCATATCAGTAATCAAAATTTTGCCAAAAAACAAGAGTCCAGGGCCAGATGGCTTTCCAGGGGAATTCTACCAAACATTTAAAGAAGAGTTAATACCTATTCTCTTGAAGCTGTTCCAAAAATTAGAAATGAAAGGAAAACTTCCAAACTCTTTCTATGAAGCCAGCATTACCTTGATTCCAAAACCAGACAAAGACCTCACTAAAAAGGAGAACTATAGACTAATTTTCCTGATGAACATGGATGCAAAAACCCTCAACAAGATACTAGCCAACTGCATTCAACAACACATTAAAAAAATTATTCACCATGACCAAGTGGAATTTATACCTGGGATGCAGGGCTGGTTCAATATCCGCAAAACAATTACTGTGATTCATCACATCAATAAAAGGACAAGAACCACATGATCCTCTCAATAGATGCAGAGAAAGCATTTGACAAAGTACAGCATCCTTTCTTGATACAAATCTTCAAGAAAGTAGGGCTAGAAGGACCATACCTCGAGATCATAAAAGCCAAATA
The DNA here is from genome assembly GCF_027475565.1 of Acinonyx jubatus. Taxonomy (NCBI): domain Eukaryota; kingdom Metazoa; phylum Chordata; class Mammalia; order Carnivora; family Felidae; genus Acinonyx; species Acinonyx jubatus. The sequence goes on along the minus strand of NC_069380.1, from coordinate 27,357,908 downwards.
TGGAAGACCCACTGCTAATACCATCCTCAATGGGGAAAAACTAAGAGCTTAAGGTCTCAGTTCCATAAGGTCAGGAACAAGACAGGGATGCCCACTCTCACCACTGTTATTCAACATAGTATTGGAAGCCTTAGCCTCAGCAATCAGACAACACAAAGAAATAAAAGGCATCCAAATAGGCCAGGAGGAGGTCAAACTTTCACTCTTCGCAGATGACATGATACTCAATATGAAAAACCCAAAAGATGTCACCAAAACACTGCTAGAACTGATCCATTAATTCAGCAAAGTTTCAGGATATAAAATCAATGCACAAAAATCTGTTGCATTCCTATACACCATTAATGCAGCAACAGAAAGAGAAACCAAGGAATTGATCCCATTTACAATTGCACCAAAACCCACAAAATATCTAGGAATAAATCTAACCAAATAAGTGAAAAATCTACACACTAAAAACTATAGAAAGCTTATGAAAGAAATTGAAGAAGACACACACACACACACACACACACACACACACACACACACAAAAGGAAAAATATTCCATGCTCCTGGATAGGAAGAACAAATATTGTTAAAATGTCAATACTACCCAAAGCAATCTACATATTCAATGCAATCCCTATCAAAATAACACCAGCATTCTTCACAGAGCTAGTACAAACAATCCTAAAATTTGTATGGAACCAGAAAAGACCCTGAATAGCCAAAGAAGTCTTGAAAAAGAAAACCAAAGCTGGAGGTGTCACAATCCCGGACTTCAAACTGTATTACAAAGCTGTAATCATCAAGACAGTATTGTACTGGCACAAAAACAGACACTCAGATCAATGGAACAGAATAGAGAACCCAGAAATGGACCCACAAACGTATGGCCAACTTATCTTTGACAAAGCAGGAAAGAATATCCAATGGAATAAAGACAGTCTCTTCAGCAAGTGGTGCTGGGAAAACTGGACAGAGACATAGAAGAATGAACCTGGGCCACTTTCTTACACCATACACAAAAATAAACTCAAAATGGATGAAAGACCTAAATGTAAGATAGGAATCCATCAAAATCCTCCAGGAGAAACCAGGCAAAAACCTCTTTGACCCTGGCTGCAGCAACTTCTTATTCAATATGTCTCCAGAGGCAAGGGGAACCAAAACAAAAATGAACTACTGGGACCTCATCAAAATAAAAAGCTTCCACAAAGCCAAGGAAGCAATCAGCAAAACTAAAAGGCAACTTACAGAATGGGAGAAGATATTTGCAAAGGACGTATCAGATAAAGGGTTAGTATCCAAAATCTATAGAGAAGTTATTAAACTCAACACCCAAAAAACAAACAATCCAGGGAAGAAATGGGCAAAAGACATGAATAGACACTTCTCCAAAGAAGACATCCAGATGGCCAACCGACACATGAAAAAATGCTCAACATCACTCATCATCAGGGAAATACAAATCAAAACCACAATGAGATACCACCTCACACCTGTCAGAATGGCTAACACTAACAAGTCAGGCAACAACAGATGTTGGGGAGGATGCGGAAAAAGAGGATCTCTTTTGCACTGCTGGTGGCAATGCAAGCTGGTGCAGCCACTCTGGAAAACAGTATGGAGTTTCCTCAAAAAATTAAAAATAGAACCACCCTATGACCCAGCAATTGCACTACAAGGTATTTATCCAAAGGATACAGGTATGCTGTTTCGAAGGGGCACATACACCCCAATGTTTATAGCAGAAATATCAACAATAGCCAAGGTATGGAAAGAGCCCAAATATCCATCAATGTATGAATGGATAAAGAAGATGTGGTATGTATGTGTGTGTGTGTGTGTGTGTGTGTGTGTGTGTGTGTAGTATTACTTGGCAATCAAAAAGAATGAAATCTTGCCATTTGCAACTACATGGATGGAACTAGAAGGTATTATGCTAAGAGAAATTAGTCAGAAAAGGACAAATGTCATATGACTTCACTCATATGAGGACTTTAAGATACAAAACAGATGAACATAAGGGAAGGGAAGCAAAAACAATATAAAAACAGGGAGGAAGACAAAAGATAAAAGACTCTTAGAGAACAAACAGAGGGTTGCTGGAGGGGTTGTGTGTGGGGGGGAGTGGGCTAAATGGGTAATGGGCTTAAGGAATCTACTCCTGAAATCATTGTTGCACCATGTGCTAACTGACTTGGATGTAAATTATAAAAAAATAAATAAATTATAGAAAGTAAAAAATAAAATAATAAAAACACTGAAATTTCTTACTACTGGGGAAGGGAGCCAGGGGAAAGGAAGGAGGAGAGGAAAGAAAAGAGGAAAGGTAAATAAATGGAACAGAGAAAATTCAAAGAGTCAAAAAAAAAATAAAGAACAGAAAACAAGAAAATATAGCTACAAAGTAAATTATGTACCAAGAATATGTGCAAAAGCACTAGTAATCACAATAAATGAGAATATACTAAATTAAAAGAGACTATGATACTGGGTAAAAAGAAAATCAGCCACTTTTTATCACTAGAAATATAATTTAAACCAAATGACACAGAGAGGTTCAAATTAAGTGATAGAAAAAGATATCGCCAAATTCTAACAAAAAAGCTAGCAGAGAAAATAGTAGAATCGGACAAAATAAAAAGACAAAAAAAGAAATAAAGCTGAAAATCACCGAATAGGAAGACTAGTCCATTTCATATTGATAAAAATCTGAACTAAATGACAGGTTTCCTGTAAGTCTCATTGGTTGGAACTATTTCCTATGTCCATAGCTGAACCAATCACGTTGAGGAGAATGGAACTCCCAGGAGCAGTTAGACCCTTTGGGATTGGATCCCTGGAACCGGGAAGTGCCTGCCTTCTCTGAAACATGGCCCATGCCAAGTAAAATGTATACTGAGGAAAAAAAAATCAGTGTTTTAAGAGAAAGGCAGGCAATCGATAGCATTCAATACATCACCCTGAAGTCATCACAACACACAATTTATCCCTTCACAGCATTAATTACTACAAAGTGATTGATCACTATAAATTTAAAAATATAGTGTTTTATTTCTCTGTCTCCTTTTAATTGTCTATCTCCTCCATTAAAAAGTAAACTTTGGGAGGTTAGGGTTCTGGTCTATCCTGCTCTAGCACCTTACAAAAGACTCCAAATATAATAGGAGCTCAATACATGTTTGTTGATTGGCTGGCTGGCTGGCTGGCTGAATACTGGGATAGATTACTCTGAGGTAGATCCACCAGAGTAATAGAGTGAAAAAAAAAACCAGAAAAGGAAAGCTTTAAAGTGGTATTAAATACCGTTACAGAGTTAGAGAGAGAGAGAGGGATTGCAAAAGACCACTGAATTGAATGGTCAGAAGGGATTTACCTTTGGAGAGCAGTTTCAGTATATGATCATTGCTAAATATAAACCAGAACATAAGGAACAAAGGGCAAAATGGCTAATAAATATGTGGAAGATACCTTTGTCTTTGTCTTTTTTTTTTCTGGTAGAAACAGAAAAGATAGTATCTCTGAGGATAGCAGAATCAAGGAAGGGGTTATTTTAGAAAGGCAAGAGTAAGTGTAACTGTTCACATACACACACACACACACACACACACACACAAAGTAGTGAAAAGAGAAGAACATATTGAGTGTATAGGGGGAAAGGGGAATTATAAAAAAATTTCTAGAAGAAACTGAATCAAATGTAAAATACTGAAAGGGTAACCTTAAGGAAGAACCTACTGTTCCCAGAGTAATGAAAGAATATGAAAGAGACACAGAACAAAATAAATGTGCTATCATCTCAACCTAACCTAGATTATTTGCTGATGACTCACTTCATAGCGGGAATTCACTAAATATTTGTTGAATGAATGAAAAGAACAAACACATGAATAGATGTGATGTTATACATGTTTTTTTTTTCCTGTATCTTCTTACCATAAACATGATCCTTATTTTTTTAAGCTAAATCATTGAAGTGATACGGAATAAGACTCTACCAATCAAGAAATGCCCTTCTGTGGACATGTAAATAATAGAGTGGAAAAAAGAAGAGAAATAAAAATAAGGTAAATACCCTCATATATTTTACTGATACTGAAAACTCTAATGATGGAATTATGTGTATGTCAACGTTATTCATTTTACTGAAAGCTACAGTAAGTAAAGGGAAATAATTTATGCAAAAGAAACATACGCTCAGTCAATAACCAGAAAATATGTATGTATCAATATTTGTCTAACTCTAGAAGAAAAACAAGATTAAGAAATAAAAAGCTTAATTCTCACTGTTTAAAATAACTGCTCAACCTGAAAATTAAATCCCAGATCTGATTTTCTAATCTGTTGAGCATTCTCTTTGTGAAATGTTCTACTTTTAATGGTTTTCACGTTCCAAATATGCCCCCAAACTTTATAAAGCACTATTTAAAATTCACTAGAAGTTATTTTTATATAAATCATATCCTACGCTGACTTCACAACATTCTCCTCAGTATCTAAACACCTCAGGACTTGATATTGACTTCAAAGGTCACAGAAACAGACTAACATTTACATATCCCTTGACAGACATTATTGAAAATACACCACGAGTATATACCAGACTTAGCTTCTATGTGCTAATTACTGCTGACTGTTACTATAATATTATTTAATTGTGCTTTCATTATGAGGTCTTTGTCAAAACAAAGATATTAAAAAAACACCAAGGAATAAAAATGTTTTCTGGTTTCTTCCTTTCTTACATAGTAACTTAATAACTAAATACACAACTTACATTATTTCCTTCAATAATTTAATTATTACCTCCTATGCGCAAAGCAGTTGAGTGACACAGTCATTTAGACTGCATGCTGGCAGAAACAACAAACAAGGAAGGAGGAACCACTGTTGGAAGGAGGGTAGCACTTAGAAGGGTCAAATTATAGCAGTGACGATACATACAGCCTATTTCATAAAACGATTTTACACACAATTGCTATAATAAATTATGTTGTGCAGCAAAGGCATAAGGAAAATAATTTGAACTGAATCAAGGAAATCAAATGGGAGTTAGAAGTCAAGTTAATTGCACAAATGAAGAAATGGCTTTGAGAGAGATTCTGGACAAAAGGACAGGATTTATCAGCCACCAATATGGCAAATTGGAAAATAATGATGGGGAAGGTAATGGTGTCCAACTAGCTGAATAGTCTATTTTGCTTCTTTAAAGGATCTGGAATGAGGTGGTGCCTTGGAGCTAACCACTGATCATCATCTGATCCCTTGCTGAGGAGCCACTGGCCCCATCTGAGCAGATGTAGGAAAGGCAGGTATGACCATTAAGTCACAACATTGAATGTTTTCAGTCAACATACCAGAAGTTTTAGATTCTAACGAGAATTACCCTTTAAGCGCTATTCTTACGAAGCTCTGCCTTCATTTCCCTGATTTCTGTTGCTCAAAATAATTTGGAATACCTCACAAATTTGTATATATGTGTGGAGTATCTTTTGTTGTATAACAGGTGTATTTTTAGGTGAACATTTAAGCCAGTTTCATAACTTTGTATGGATATCTATTATTCATTATTCTCTGGACATGATTTGTAATTTCATACATCTTTGGTTTGAAAAACTGGCAGTGACAGTGATTACATTTTGCAAATCAGAACTTCTCTGCAAACTGCTGGCCTCCCTCCAGCACACATACTAGATGGCAAACCCCATGAGGCTAAGTGTCATGAGAGTTTTGACCCAAAGTTTTGACCACACCCCACCATACTCTTAAAACACACCAAAATCTCACCTTTTATATTTAATGGGTTTTTTTTCACAATTTTCATATATGTAAGTATTTCTGTTCAGAAAACCTTAAGAATTATCTAGTACTACAACCAAACAATTAGCAGTGACCAATAAGGTCTTGTGACTACCTTCTGACGTTGTTCCTCCTTCATCTTTTGCAATTTCTTATTTTCTTCTTCCTTTAGAGAATCCTTGTAAGCCCAGCTTCTGGCCTGTGAATGTATAGGAAAAAAAAACCATAGGAAAAAACATCACCACCACAATTTACTAGTCTCCCTACCATGGGACTGGTTCTAATAACTCAACCTCTGTACTAAGCATACACTAAGCTCTCCATACACACTTGCTTACTGAGTGATTTATGCATATCGTCTGAAGATGTCCCTGGGGATATATAAAAAGAAGGCTAGTATAAGCATAATCATCCAGCACATTTTAAAGGATGATCTAAATGTTTGTTTAATTAAGCTTAAAAAAAATGTCCCCTCAGAGATAATCAACATGGTTTATTCTTCTAGTGATAAGGATTGAAACAGAGGAAAGTTAAATATGCTTTTCAAGGATATTCCAACTAACTGGCAACAATTCTAACTAGACTCTGGTAAGGAGAGAGCACAGAGATCCAACTGGACTCAGAATAAGCTAACCAAGGAAGAGGAGACTTTACATCACTTACGGCAATGCCAATGCATTAAACTGCCAGGCATTTTATTTCTATTATTTTATTTAACCTTTAAATTCTATGAAGTAGATATTATCCTCATGTTGTGAATAAGGAAATGGACTTGGATACGTGAAATAACTTGACAAGATCATGAGGCGAAGATGGATCTAAAACTCCTGTTTATCTGATGCTGAAGCCCCAAATCCACTGTTCCTCATCCTTGCCTGGAACGTCCTTCCTTCAGCCCTTCGTACTGCTTTGCTGCTCAGCTAAAATGCTGCTGCATCCAACATACAGAGAACTCAAACAATGGCTCACACATGTAGATTCTGGAAGGTGGGCCTTGCCCAGCAAAGCTATATTCTTCTGTATGTGTGTGTGTGTGTGTGTGTGTGTGTGTGTGTGTATGTGTGTGTGTATAATATATATGTGTATAATATATATATTATATATATATTATACACATATATATATATATATATATTCCAAGTAGCTGATCAGTTAATATCAGAGATAAGCAATAGAGACAGTGACTTTAGAAGCACTGACATGCCTACTGCTCATTAATGGTACCCTATTAAATAGCTTGTCAACTGGTGACTGATACCATAGAATTCCAGAGATGCATTTCTTTCCAAGTCCGTGCCTCCCTAAGCAGTACCTGAAGCTTATTTTTATTTCTGAGAAGAAAAACAAAGGCTGTTCAGGAACACAGGAGTCATTACTTCTGGCTGAATTAGAGTTTCAAGGGGCGGTCTTAGGAGGACCAGTACATGCAGTAAGGTGTCCTTCAGCCCCACTGACCCACCATGGCGGGGTTTCACACACTGGCAAAGTGACCATGCATTCTGGAATTTATGAGATTCCAAGTAGTTTGTCTGTTCATTTGTCATATGCTTTCTCTGCTCACAGTGATTTGTAGCCCACCCTCTGCGGGCAGCCTGATAAGCTAATACGTAGGAAATTCCACTGTTGTCATAAAACTACCAGCAGGCATCATGGCAGCAGACCACATATTTCAGGCCTAGTTCTTCACACTAATAATCCATAAAGCTTATGAAGGCTGGTTCCCGCCTTTTTCCTTACTATAATTTTTCTCAAGCACTTCTTAATTCATTCCCCCATTTATGTCACTGTAAAAATCCATATTCCATCAAATAATAGGCACTTGCCAGAAAGAGGGGAGGCTTCCGGAATGGGATCATCTACAGCACTACCAACTGGAATGTTGGAACTCCAGCTGTGTTCAGAAAGTCCTCACATATTCAAACCCTGCTTCATGGGACAGAAAAACATATCCTCGAATTTTCTCTTATCTAAGTCCTAAACACAGGAGGACTGTGATAAGACACTGAAAGCGGAGAGTGGTTCCCCAGTGACCTCTTCACTTTACACTAGAGAGAGCTAGTCTTTGCCACAAATACTCCATATACGACCTCAAAGAGGAAAATGGACCAGGGGACACAACTTCTGCTCAAGAGATTAAAAGCAGTAGTAAAATACTTGGTGAAAGCAAATGTGATGCCTTAAGTGAGAACCTAAATTCTATTTGCATACCTTCCTTTTAAACTTAACCACTTAGGGACCCCTGGGTGGCTCAGTCAGTTGAGCATCTGATTTCCGCTCAGGTCATGATCTCACAGTTCGCGGGTTCGAGCCCTGTGTCAGGCTCTGTGCTGACAGCTGGGAGCCTGGAGCCTGCTTCGGATTCTGTGTCTCCCTCTTTCTCTGACCCTCCCCTGCTCACACTCTGTCTCTCAAAAATGAATAAACGAAATGAATGAAAAAATTAAAAACAAAAAATTTAACCACTTAATTGGTCTTTTATCAGAATATGGGTGCTAGTTTTTGACTCAGAAGAAAAAAAGGAGGGATTAGACACAAAATGTCATTTAAAAGGGCAGTCACATGGCACATCAACTATGAAGAGTTCAAAGTTACTTGCTATCTTAAGGCTTACCGAGGTAGGATTCCCAGGCAGGACAGGAAGTTTCTGTTCAAAAATAACAGGGAGGAAAAAAACCTTTGATCACTATTTTTCTCAGTTCTAAATCCCAGAAATTTCTGTCATTGTGTTCACCTACACGAAGTATTACTGTACTGAAAACATTGTATTCACTATCACTAAGTATTAGTATAATACTAATACTAAATTTTTGTTATTCAATTAAAATACACGTTTTTACTTGCTTCACCCCAAAAGCTATGCTTATAATACGCCCAGTCAACAAGTAACATTTAAGCCTCTATGTGTAGGCACTGTCATAAGACACGATCTCTCAGACAGCAAGTCACTAATAGCCTAGTGTGGAAGGCTGATGCGAGGACTGAGGATTGAAACACAGCGTGAAGGGTATTATGACAGAAGAAGCTAAAAAGGACATTTAATTAAATGGGATCAAGAACACCTCCTCAAAGTGGGTGACACTGAGTTGTGTTTTCAAGAGTGAATAGGAAACAGACTGAGCAGGGGGAGGGGCAGTGTGTGAACAAAGGAAAAATAGCATTGCAGTAGTTTGTTAAGGGTTGCCGTGAAGTACCACAGTCCGGGAGGCTTAAAAAACAGAAATTTATCGTCTCGCAGTTCTAGAGGCTTGGAGTCCAAAATCAAGGTATCTGTGCTGTTGGTTCCTGCTGAGGGCTGTGAGGAAAGGGTCTAGCCTCTCTCCTTGGCATGTAGATGGCCACCTTCTCCCTGTGTCTTCACATCATCTTCCCTCTATGCGTGTCCATCCCAAATTTCCCCTTTTTATAAAGACATCTTTCCTGTTGGATTACAGCCCCCTTCTAATGACCTCATTAGAGGTTGATTACCTCTATAAAGACCTAATCTCCTAGAAAGGTCGCATTCTGAGGTAGTGAGGGTTAGGACTTCAACATATGAATTCTGAGATGACCTGGGAGATCACAGTTCAATCCCTGACAAACATTAAGTCCTCACTTCAAGACGGTGGAGTAAAAATGTTTCTGCACCATCCTTCTCTCAAAAATTACGCTAAATTTGGGGCGCCTGGGTGGCTCAGTCGGTTAAGCGTCTGACTTCAGCTCAGGTCATCATGATCTCATGGTTCGTGAGTTCAAGCCCTGCGTCGGTCTCTGTGCTGACAGCTCAGAGCCTGGAACCTACTTCAGATTCTGTTTCTCCCTCTCTCTCTGCCCCCCTTCTCAAAAATAAACATTAAAAAATTTTTTAATTATGCTAAACAGAAGAAAAAATGAAACAAGCTCTACGTTCAGAAACCAAGAGACATCTGTGTTCTCAGACAAAAATCTATGAAGACAAACTAGATGAAGAAATGGTAAGTGACTAAGAGGAAAAGAGCAAAACAGAAGGTGTTCTGGTAGGGATGTAGGATACCCACAAGAAGCCAATATTCTCCACAGAGCAACATGAGGGCCCAAGACATGCATGTAACAGCTATCAAGTATGACAGATGGATGATAGGAAAGTACCTACGCCAGCTCCCACCCTGAGAATTCAGGCATTAATTCTCCCAACCCAGACAGTAAATCAGAAGTGTATTCTCTGGATAAACTAAATCGGACACACCTAGCACAGAAGGTCACAGTGGTTAAACCCAGGTTGAGAATGAAAGGCCTGTATAAAATGCTGCACACTAAGTGGTGAGCCTCTGGGCCCCCTTCTCTGAAGTCGTCTTCTGCTCCCCGCACGGTTCCTTCCGAGAGCTAGAAGGGGACATTGCATCCAAGAAACAAAAACAGGTTGCTATTTTTTACGAAGCAACAGAGAAAAAAGAAGTTCTTGGAAAATAAAAAGATCTTCCTTCCCGTCACAAAAATGTGACCAGTAAAATATTTAGGAGATACTCAAGAAAATGTGTGAGAAAACAGAAAAAAATATACATGTATGTACACACACACACACACACACACACACACACACACACATGTCTCCACCCCAGTTCCTGGGACATAGCTCCTCAAACTTTTGTGATTTCCTAAGCCATCAGGGCAGTAGGAGCATCTTTTGTTCGAATGAGGCTCACTGGGTGGGCTCCTGAATGGGGACTGGCTACCAGAAAGACTAAGCCACAATTAGAAGCTTGGAATTTCCAGACCCAACCATCCCCTCCAATCCTCCAGAGAGGGGAAAGGGGATGGATATGGAGTCAATAATTGATCTTGCCTGTGTGAAGAAGCCTTCACAAAATCCCAAAAGTACTTGAGGGTGGGGAATTTCCAGGTAAGTGAATACATTCACACTGCGAGGGTCACCATATCCCAACTCACAGGGACAGAAGCGCCTGCATTCAGGACACTCCCAGACCTTGCTCTAGGTATCTCTTCATCTTGCTGTTCATTTGTATCCTTTATCATATCCTCTAGTAAACTGGTAAATGTAAAAGTTTCCCCAAGTTCTGTGAGTCACTCTAGCAAATTAATGGAACCCAGGAGGGGGTCATGGGAACCCCCAATTTGTAGCCATATTAGACAGAAGTTGTGGGTAACCTGGGGACCTACTACGTGCAATTTGGCATCTTAAGGGGAGGGCAGGGTTGCGGGTCCCTTTACCTTGGGAACCTCCAGATAGACAGTGTCAGAACTGAATTAAATTGTAGGATCCCCAGCTGGTGTCACAGAATTACTCGGGGTAAAGCAAGTCGCCCCACATCTGTTGTCAGAAGTGTGCATGTGGTAGTCATGTGAGAGGAAAGGAGACACTCAGTGGGGAAAGGACTGGGTTTTTTTTTTCTAACCCAATATGCCAAGAAGTAGAAAAAAATGTCAGAGATAAATTAAAGGAGAAAAAAAAAATTTTTTCACAAAAATGAAGATAAATCCAGGAGGCCTAGGATTTCAGTAAGAATTCCTTAGAGAAAATGAAGAGAAATAAATCAAAGAAATAACACAAGAAAATCACCTAGAACTAGAAATGAGTTTCCAGACTGAAAATGAATATTAATGACCCTCATACCAAGGCATATCATTATGAAATTACAGAATACCAGAAAAAAGAAGAAGATACTAAAATATTTCCAGGGGAAGCAAGGAAAAGCCCTTATATATAAGGACTGAAATTCAGAGGGCCTTGGATTGCTCAAGAACAAATACTCAAAAGTAGAATAGAAAGGCCTTCAAAATTCTGAAGGAAAAGGATTCCCAATTTGGATTACTTACCAGCAAATTACAAGCTAAGTGTGTGGGCTGAATAAAGATACCTTCAGATATGCAATGACCTGACCATACATCTTCTCCTGGGAAGCTACTAAATAATATGCTCCATCAAAACAAGGAAATAAAACAAGAAAATAGAAGACAGGAGGCCTAGAAATCAGGGGACCCAACATAGGAAAGCAGTAAGAACAATTCCCCAGATGACTTTAAAACAATGATTCTCATCCTAGGCTGCACATTAGAATTACCGGGGGAGCTTTAAAAGCCCTGAAGCCCAGGCCACAATACAGCAGGATCTCTGGGGGTACGACCCAGTCATCAGTGAATTTTAAAGTCCCCCAGATGATTCCGATGTGTAGAGGAGGTTGAGAACCATTCTGTGAAAGCAAAGTCCCAGAACAACCGCTGTGTAGGAGGCCAAATGAACCACCAGCCAGGTTAAGGCAGAAGAGGGATGTTTCCAGAAGGGAAAGAAATCTGAAACTGATACGTTACCTGACAGACACAAAACAGAAAACTGTATGGAAATCTGCATCAGAGACACTTTGTGGAACGGTCACAAAATCTGAAGGAAGCCAGTCAAACGTTCAGAGGAAACCAAGCAAATGTTAAAGCAAAAATTTTAAGAAGTCCTAACAGAAAGAAACTGTGAAGTATACTAACTGGCTTGGCAGTGAGAAAAAAATTCATGTAGTCATTACAGTAAGAGAAAGCTTGAAATACTGAATAATTAGGGGAATGGAGGGGAAGGGATAAATTAACAAGATCTGAACTTGGTTAGCCAAGCAACAGCAACACCTACATTGAAAGGTACGTGGATCCACATAACAAAGAAACTGCTTAGGCGAGTGTGGTGGGAGGAATAATGGCCCCCCCAAAGATGCCCACTTTGCAATCCCTGGAAGCTGTGAACGTCACCTTATCTAGCAAAGGTGACTTTGCAGAAATTGAGGATTCTGAGATGGAAAAGGACGCTGGATGATCCGGGTGGAATCACAAGGGTCCTTGTAAGAGGAAGGCAAGAAAGTCGAAGAGCAGGAAGAAGGCGGCATGAGGAGGAGGGCAGAGGTTGGACGCAGCCACATGCCAGGGGGGCGAGAGTGCCCGCAGCCAAGGAGAGCTAGGAGAGGCAAGGGACAGGTTCCTCTCTAGAGTCTCCAGAAGAAGCCAGCCTTGCTGACACCTTGATTTTACCCCCTTCATACTCATTCCTGACTTCTGACCTCCAGATCTGTAAGACAATACATCTGTGCTGTGTTGAGCCACTAAGTCCTTAGCAATTTGTTACACCAGCGACGGAAAATTTTTTTATTGAGCCATAACTGACATGACATTATATTAGTTTCAGGTGTACAACATAATGATTCAACGTTCGTGTGTGCTGCAAAATGATCACGGCAATAAGTCTAGTTAGTATCCGTCACCACACGTAGTTACAAAAATGTTTTTCTTGTGACGGACCTTTTAAGATCTCTCTTAGCAACTTCCAAATACGCAGTACGGTATTGTTAACTGTGGCCACAGGCTGTGTGCATTACATCGCCAGGCCTTATTTTATTTTATTTATTTAAAAAAAAATTTTTTTTTTAACATTTATTTATTTTTGAGACAGAGAGAGAGCATGAGCAGGGGAGGGTCAGAGAAAGAGGGAGACACAGAATCTGAAACAGGCTCCAGGCTCTGAGCTGTCAGCACAAAGCCCAACGCGGGCTCGAACCCACGGACCGCGAGATCATGCCCTGAACCGAAGTCGGACGCTTAACCGACTGAGCCACCCACGCACCCCCAGGCCTTATTTTATAAGCAATGGGAAATTAATACAGAGGGTTTAAAATACTGGGAGCGGGAGTGAGATTAAAGGAGTGCAAGGGACACAGGCCTTCAAGTGTTGGCTTTTTTTGAAAAAACATGTGGCACATGGATAAAAATTAAACCATCCGCACAAGGAGTTCCAAGCAGGAGTGAGAGGAAATGGCTGGAAAGGCACAAGCTATAGAGCAGCGCTCCGCAGACATTAATGTGTGCACAAGTGTGCACAAGTCGCCACAGACCGTGTTAAAATTCAGCTTCATATTCAGGACTGGAGTGGCGCCTGAGCTTCATCTACACCCCTCTAGGCTCCCGGGTGATGCCCACGCTACTGGTCCATGGACCTAGATTCTAAGTGAGTCGTGAGGGAAGGGAGGAAGGCAGAGGGCAGAAAGGGCTCTGTGCTCAAGCTAAGGCATTCTGACTTTATCCTTGAAGATACAGGGAGCCACGGGCAGTGGAACAACCGGATGAGATGTTTTTAAACGACTATTCGCTGTAGAGGAGGCGGCAAGAGGCAACAAAGCAGACTGGAAACCATTTAGTGTACAACCAGAAATATTCAATGATTATGATTGAGGAAGGCGGCATATTTTCTGGCACTTCTCACAGGCACACACACGGTACAGAGAACTGTATCAACCCATGTGTAAGTAAACACTGTAAGTATCTTTGGTCTGAAGTTCTCTTACGTATCGCTTAAAGGAATATTCTTGTCGTCTTTTCCACTGATGTAATTATAGAGTATGTATTAAATTCCCAACTGCCCATGGAAGAGCCACACGTAAATAAATGTAATAAGAACAACTGTCTCTGAAAAGGTACATTATGTGAGAATTAAATTTTTTTTAAAAAACTTGAAAGCTTGTAGCTTATCACACCCCCATAGCAATGGGGGTCACACAGCGCTGACATTCTATACATTGACCACAGTTAAGGCAAACTACAGCTGTCTTCCTTCCATGTTACAAAAGTGCACTGTAAAGGCGTGTCATTCCTAAAGCATTAGAAATGGTTCTGCAAAGCATTCTCAGAGGAATTCTGCGCAGATGGATTAGACAGAAGAAGAGTACAATATTGGTAAAAAAAAAAAAAAAAGTCACTTAAATATATTGAACACCAACAAATTATTAATAGTTTGCTGTCGAAATGGGAGCAGCTATTGAATGCAGTTCATAAAGAATCATCCTGGGTCCAATGCTGCTCCATATTTTCTATTAATAGCTCTGAGGATCTTGTGACTAATGCACTAATCAATCCACAGACAATGCAGTCCTGGGAGACATTACTCATGTTATGGACAACAATATTAAAATTCAGGATGATCTTGTTAACTTGAAGAAACAAACCAAAATCAATAGGCCAGGCACACACAATTCTGCCGGGTGTTTCGTAGGATTTGGGAAGCCTTCAAACAGGGTCAAGACCATCCTGGCAGCCAAGCACCCAGTTGATAAAGTTATCCAATTCCTGTCTTCTCTCCCTCCCTCCCTCATGGCCACAGGGTATCTGGACAGACGTCAAGGACTGTCCCTACACAGGATTTAGCTCTCTACCTACAGTTTTCAAGTCTGTCCTTTCATGCCCTGCAGTGAGAGGAGAGAGGACAGATGTGACAGGACCCATGGCAAATCTTAGACTTTGGAGCACCACCTTAGAAGTGGGGGATGAGGGTGGGGGGAGGAACATTTAAACATTTGTAAGTAAGAGTACAATGAACTTATCCCAAGGAGTGTCATAATAGCTTCTCGACATTTTAAATCATGGTCACTAAAGCGCACACTTTTAAAAACTTAAACCCATCCTTTCTTTCAACTACAACCATTTCCAGAGGCATCCTGAATTATACTTACTTTGTTGTCCCCAGTTAACTAGTCAATAACCAAGGCCCTGCCAACTTCACCTTTTATTTTTTTTAATATAATTTATTATCAAATTGGTTTCCATACAATACCCAGCGCTCACCCAACAGGTGCCCTCCTCAATGCCCATCACCCACTTTCCCCTCTCCCCCAGCCCCCATCTCCCCTTAGTTCGTTCTCAGTCCTTAAGAGTCTCTTATAGTTTGCCTCCCTCCAACTTTTTTTTCCCCCTTACCCTCCCCCATGGTCTTCTGTTAAGTTTATCAAGATCCACATACGAGTGAAAACATACGGTATCTGTCTTTCCCTGACTGACTTATTTCACTTAGCATAATACCCTCCAGTTCCATCCATGTTGCTGCAAATGGCCAGATTTCATTCTTTCTCGTTGCCAAGTAGTATTCCATTGTATACATAAACCACATCTACTTTATCCATCCGTCAGTTGATGGACATGTAGGCTCTTTCCATTCACCTTTTAAACGGTTCTCTGACCTGTGCTCTCATCTCCATCCTCCCATCCACTGCCCTATTTCATGTCTTTATCATTCCTTACCTGGACTAACGCAGAGCCTCTCAGAGGCCTCTCTGCCTCTCCATTCCCTCAGAGCCATCCTTCACATGGTTACCAGTGTGACCCCACTAAAATACAAACCTGACTTTGAACCTTCCCTGTTTGAAAATTTTTAGTGCCTTCAGCACTCAAAGAATGAGGTCCAAGATCTCCAATGCAGCATACAAATTTCTGCAGTGGTATTCTGCTGGCTTCCCATGTGAGGTATTTCTGGATGTCTTGATGTCTGGGGGACACCTCTAGCATGTTGTGCCCATATCCTGCAGTACCCACGGCAGCCCATACAATGAACTGTCCCACCCAAATTACAGTCCTTCCAGGCAGAAACTGTATGCACTTGGTAGACCTTACGTAACCTTACGTAAACATAAAATTTGGAGGATAGATAAATGGATGGATGACTGGAGGAGATCAAAGGCTTTTCAAAGGGTGGTGTTTAGTCCAGGTGCCCGTAGTGTAGATAACCAAGTGCAAGCATTGTTTTATAGCTCAAGGAAGCAACAGCTGAAGTTAAGTTTCAGATCAGGTCCATCTGCCTTTAGTTCCAGCCATCTATTATACACAGCTCACTCTGTGACCTTAGCCTTCATTCACCAAATGCCTCTTTATAAAGTACCAGACAGCAACCCTGCATGGCCTCCCACTTACCCAAGTTGAAGACTGTGAGTCATGAAGAGCCTTTTGACAGGTACTTCTATCTGGCGACTCTGTGTCCAGTCTGCTCAGGAACTCCGCAGTTTTGCTAGCAGGGACACAAACAGGTGTTAGGGCCTTCATAAAAACAGAAATATCATTACTCATCGTGCCTCTGGATACTAGCCAAGACATTCATTGGGTGATGACTTAAAGTGTCCTGGGTAGAACAAAAGGTTAGTGTGAGAAAAAGGTCGCGTAGAAAACCAAAATAAAACGCTAGCATAAGACCACCTTGTTGAAGAACATTCATCTGAAAAGTATAAAATTAGGTTTGTGGCATGTGAAACTGGGATTTCATTTTTATCTCCTTGACATGGAGATAAATGCTCCCTCAGATTCTACAGTGTGGGGTCCTAACTTCCCGTCTCAGTATTTAAAGCCTGACATTCAGACCGCACGATAGAGCCGTGGCACATTGGGTCCCCTATGAGACCGCATTCCACGCTGGTTTCCTGTGGCCCTTCGCCCGCTTTCTCCTCTCGCTGCCCTCATGGCTTTGGCTGCTCTAGGGATACAGGCCCTCCAATCCTGTAACTCTTAACCACATATGGATCGTGGAGCCCCTATGGGATTCTGAAAGCAGTTATGGCCCCTTACACAGACACATGCACACAGACACACCTTCGCATTTGATTTGTACCTTCCATGAAAGGTAAGAAATGCTGCTGGTTCTGGCCTGCATTTCCGACATCTCTTGTTAGCTCAGAAAGATTGGCCGAGAAATAGCCTCAGTTTTAAGAAGGTCTTTGTTTTTCCCTTAAAAACCCCAAACCATCACCCCAATTTCTCCTCTCACCTATGTCAAGCAGAGAACACTAGAATTGTTCCCTAGACCTTATTTCAGTGACTTCCCCATTTGGCCTACCACTGATCTCCGTTTCTTTGTCCTTTCCCCATGTAATTTGTGGGATTTTCCCCCCTTATTTCCGATGCACAACCAAATACTTCATTCATGGAGGCCTAATGCATATTGCACCAGCCACTTGCAGCCCTCTCACTGCCTGCCTCCTTCCCTCAGTTATCCCCCTTCTTCCCCCCTGATATTTTAGTCCTCAACTTGTCAAGCACTTAAGATACGGACACCCAAAAATGCATCAATGGTCTGGTAAAAATAAATGGTATCCAGTGGAGGAAAATCAAAACAAGGAATTCAAAACTAAACAGGGATGCCAACATCACTTCAAATAATTACTTAGATAGAACATGGCATTTGAACAAGGTCAGAAGCTTGAGCTGGGAAAGGAAGAGCAAAAAGGTAAGCGACGTACATCACCCTGAGAAACATAAGGCTTCGGCACTGGAGACAAACAGCCTCTCCATTTGTCTAGGATTGCTTATCTTGCCCAGAATAGACAAGGAGACTAATGAAGTCTCAGAGCCTGGAAGCTGCCCCACTGTCTGGGGCTTTATGAAGTCATCAGTCAAAAGAGTTAAAAGAAGAGAGTTGCCAGCAGTTTGGATGAGATTTCTGAATATCCTGAGTTCAGACCTAGGAAAAGCGGCGAAAAAGAAACACTGCAATAAACAAGGAAAGAACCTCAGACCAAGTTGACGGGCAGCCCCACGTTGTGTTCTGACAGTGGCTTCTTACCTGCTGGTGCCAAGGACAAAACTGCCTGCATAGCCAACCACTAGCCATGGCCCTTCTACCAATTATCACTGCCCCACTTATGCCACAGGATTAAATCATAATGACAGGGCCACAGGACTGCCACAGGAATTCAAGTACAGGTCTGTGGAGAATGTGGATTATTCCCAAAGATGAACCATATTGACAAGCCACGTTCCAAGTTACTAAACTGACTGACTGGTATTTCTCAACTGTTAGTATAGGCCTAGGTATAGAATGTAATTTCCATATATTGACTAAACTGAACTGGGATACTTGTAGGCAATTATGGTCACATTTAATAAAAATAAAATACAGAAGAACCTTCTTGAGGGCAAAAGTGGGAGAATCTCAGAGTGCCTGGGTGGCTCAGTCGGTGAAGCATCCTACTTCAGCTCAGGTCATGATCTCATGGTCGGTGAGTTCGAGCCCCGCATCGGGCTCTGTGCTGACAGCTCAGGGCCTAGAGCTTGCTTCAGATTCTGTGTCTCCCTCTCTCTCTCTGCCCCTCTCCCCAGGAGAATCTCCTGGTGGGAAGTCCAACAAGACTGAGAACTCTGACAGCAGCACTAGGTCACCTTTCCCTTGGGAGTTTCTTGCTCTTTGTCATCCCTGTGACTCTGCCACCTGTAGAAGGGATGACCCTCTTTTGTTCATCATTCTGACATAAGCATAAATACAGGACTCCTTCCTTTACTCTACTCTGTGGAGTAGACTTAATTGGTTCATTAAGTCGGACTTGGTTTAGAAGATTTAGTTCACTCACATCCAACTTAAGGTCTTCAAGGGTACTTTGTGTTTGTTGTTAGGGTGATTCCCATAGCTTATCCTAACCTCACTTCAATACAATTCAGATGCAGCAGGGACTGCTAAATGTCCATCAAATTCATGTTCTCTTATTCTAGTGACACAACTTGACTACATACCCTGGCCTCCCTTGCAGTGAAGGTTGGCCACGGGGTTGAGTCTTGACCAATAGACTGTGAAAGGAAGTGATGCACACCCCTTCCAGGACTAATTACAAACTTCTTACCCATGCACCTCCATATGTTTTTCTCTTTCTGGCTGGCTGGAGTAAAGACAACCCCCAGCACAAACCCAGAAGTTGTATATTGAAGGTAGGAGAGCCCATATGGCTTGGTGCCTGAATATCTGAGTGGAGAGGGCCTCCACCCAAACTTGTTCACCCATTCCTTAAATGAGCAAGAAAAAAACAACATAGTATTCAAACTATTGTATACTTTAAAGTCTGTCACAACCCCTAGACTACCCTAATAACACAACATAAGAAGTATGTACAACACAGCTAAGGAAACAATCAGCAAAACTAAAAGGCAACCGACAGAATGGGAGAAGATATTTGCAAAGGACATATCAGATAAAGGGTTAGTATCCAAAATCTATAAATAACTTATCAAACTCAACACCCAAAAGACAAATAATCCAGTGAAGAAATGGGCAAAAGACATGAATAGACACTTCTCCAAAGAAGACATCCAGATGGCCAACCGACACATGAAAAAAATGCTCCACATCACTCATCATCGGGGAAATACAAGTCAAAACCACAATGAGATACCACCTCACTCCTGTCAGAATGGCTAACATTAACAAGTCAGGCAACAACAGATGTTGGGGAGGATGCGGAGGAAAAGGATCTCTTTTGCATTGTTGGTGGGAATGCAAGCTGGTGCAGCCACTCTGGAAAACAGTATGGAGGTTCCTTAAAAAACTAAAATAGAACTACCCTATGACCCAGCAATTGCACTACTAGGTATTTATCCAAGGGATACAAGTATGCTGTTTTGAAGGACACATGCATCCCAATGTTTATAGCAGCACTATCAACAATGGTCAAAGTATGGAAAGAGCCCAAATGTCCATTGATGGATGAATGGATAAGGAAGATGTGGTGTGTGTGTGTATATATATATATATATATATATATATATATATATATATATACATATATGTATGTATATGTATATATATATTACATATTATATATATATATATTACAATATATACATATTGTAATACTCCATTGTGTATATGTGTGTATATGTGTGTGTGTGTGTGTGTGTGTGTGTACACACATATATACACACATATACACAATGGAGTATTACCCAGCAATCAAAAAGAATGAAATCTTGCCATTTTCAACTACGTGGATGGAACTGGAGGGTATTGTGCTAAGTGAAATTAGTCAGTCAGAGAAAGACAAATATCATATGATTTCACTCATATGAGGACTTTAAGAGACAAAACAGATGAACATAAGGGAAGGGAAACAAAAATAATATAAAAACAGGGATGGGGACAAAACAGAAGAGACTCATAAATATGGAGAACACACTGAGGGTTTTGGAGGGGTTGTGGGAGGGGGGGCTGGGCTAAATGGGTAAGGGGCACTAAGGAATCTACTCCTGAAATCATTGTTGCATTATATGCTAATTTGGATGTAAATTAAAAACAAAAAGAAAGAAAAGAAATATGTACAAGAGAATCATTTCTCAATTAAGTGATCAATTCCAAAAGTGTAAGAGGCAGCCAAGAAGAGTTGAGGAAGATGAGAAACAAGGATTCTCAAGGATTCAGCTAAGCAGATATTTCAGAACCTTAGTCAGGGGAGGGGAAGGTGGGAAAGGGGCTTCATTCTGGAGCTGTCTTCCTGTTAGGCCTAGGAGCTACCTAGGCTCAGAGCATAAAAAAGCATGAACCTTCCAAATACTGGGGAGGGTGTCTTACAAAACTGGTCCTCTTATAAATTGCTAATGGAAGGGAAAATTGGTGTTACCACTTCAGGGAGTAATTTGACAGTGCTTAGTAGAGATGAATATGTGCATAATGCCTAGGTACCAACTCTAGAGAAACTCTTGCATAGGTATTTAAAGACACCTGAACAAGATAATTTAATCCAGCACTGCTATAAGAGTCCCAGAGATAGAATTTAAAAAGGGGGGGGGGGCAGCACCTGGGTGGCTCAGTCAGTTAAGCGTCTGACTTGGGCTCAGGTCCTGATCTCACAGCCCCGTATCAGGCTCTGTGCTAACAACTCAGAGCCTGGAGTCTGCTTAGGATTCTGTGTCTCCCTCCCTTTCTGCCCCCTTCCCTGCTAGTGCTCTGTCTCTCACTCTCAAAGATAAATAAAACATTAAAAAAAAAGAGAGAGAGAGAGAGTCCCAGAGATAGAAAGAAGATGTGGAGTGGGGTGAGGGGAAGATGAGAATGGAAAGGAAGAAGAGAATGAACTAGATCTACATCAAGAATCGATATGGTGAAATCTCAAAAAACAGTATCCAGTCGGGGCGCGGGGGGAGGGGGGGAGGAGTTGTAAAGGTATGATACAGTGACCAAAGTATCTGAAGGACATAAAACAACAGTCTGTACCTTGTGTGGATTCACATATATGTAATAAAATTGGAACAATGTACATGATGAGAAAAAGAAAAGCAGCCCAAGATATTTAGGAACTGTTCTGACACATCTTAATCTCAATGTTATTACAAACTAATCCGACATTTACAGCTAAGCCATGTTGTTCTACTGATGGACATAAATGGTCCCACAGAATATCCACTTTACCCAAGTAGACCTCACAAATTACCAAATATCCCTCATCTTGCTAAATGAATGCAGACTTCCTTACCAATTACAGTGTCATACTTATCTAGGCTGTCCTCCCTATAGGTAACATTTAGTGAGACATCCAATCACAGAATTGTCCCCACATGCTGACAACACACAATCTAGAGCAATCTCCTGCTTCTTTAGACCCTTCCCCAAATTACCTAACTGAAACCTAAATCCTCATCAGTTATTTCTAACACTCTTACTGAGATATCCCTCCATTTCTTACAGTGTGTATTTTCCCTATTTTCTTTTTTAGTTGTTTGTTTTTGAGAGAGAGAGAACACAGGTAGAAGAGGGGCAGAGAGAGAGAGAGAGAGGAAGACACAGAATCCGAAGCAGGCTCCAGGCTCTGAGCTGTCAGCACAGAGCCAGACGTGGGGCTTGAACCCATGAGACATAAGATCATGACCTGAGCCGAAGTCTGACACTTAACCGACTGAGCCACCCAGGTGTCCCATGTTTTCCTTTTTTGTAATAAACCCATAATGTTCAACTACAGGTATGTCCCTGGTGGTCTTCTGCTGAAGGGCACTGACAAATGTTACACACCAGAACACTGTTGCTGTTAGAGAAAAAATGGAGGGAAGGGATGAGAGTGAAAGGGTAACTAACACTTTAGCCATCACTATGCCATTTAATTTCTTTTTTAAAAATGAAACAAATGTAGGCAAAATCGTAAGTGTGACCTTAGTGATTGATACATATTTTCTGTGATTTTGCAATGCTTCTCAAAGAGAGAAAAAGCATACACACTATTGTGGTGCTTATGGGGGAAAGTTTTGCAGATGCCATTCTGGATTCCTTAGAGCAATAATTTCCAAAATGCCACCAGGAAGACCCACGTGTGGCTCACACCATAAGAATCATCTACGCTGCTTCTTGTCAAGCCCTGGACTCAAGACTTAAACTTTCCAATTCAGCATGTCTGGTATCGGATCCGGGAACCCGTGTTTCTCAAAAGCACCCCTGGTGATCTTGAGATCTACTATAGAGGTACCGATGGATATTTAACATGCGTAATTCTCTGAGGTCCACAGGATTCTGACTTAATGATTAAATCATGCTATCACACACATTTGGAAACACAATCTTAGCGTGTCTTAGGAATCCTTCTCTAGGAGGACTAACAATACGTTCTTCCTGTCTTTCACAATAGCTTCACAAACCTGAACTTGGCCACTGTGAGGTTTAGGTGAGCAAGTAATCATTCTTACGTTCACATATGCATTTGCGCCAGCAACAAATTCTTCCTCAGTCTCTGCTTTGTGCTTAGTAATATGGGTTATCGAATAAACTAAATAGAGATGGTTTTGACTGAGTCAGTTTCATATAAGTGGGTGTGAACAAAAAACATTCATACACTTATAAGCACTCAAAGCTAAAATCAGTGGGGAAAAGTTTGAGGATAACAGGATATTAGAATAGTCTTAAAGTATTTCCCCCAACTACAAAATATCAATTACAAAGGGCAAAAAACAATTAACTTTACAGTGGAGACCACCCTGACCAAATAATGAAAGTTAGTATCACCAGTAATGAGGACATCAACATCATATACCCTCTTGATAGGATGCTCCAAGGACACAGGATCACCTCTTAGTATTCTGAAAATTAAAACCTCAATCTTATCATAAGAAAATATCAGATAAACCCGAATTAGAGGTACCTTCTACAAAGTAACTAACCAGTACTGACTGAAAGTGTCAAGGTCATGAAACATAAGGCAAAAATGAGGCACTGTCACAGACTAGAGGAAACTAAATAGTCATGACCACTAATTATATTATGTGATCCTGAATCAGATCCTAAAATAGAAAAAAGAACATTGTGGAGAAACTGGTGAAATTCTAATAAAGCCTGTAGTTTATTGTGTCAATCTTAATTGCCTAGTTTGATAAATGCACTATGGTTTATACAAGATCTTAACATTAGGGGAAGCTAGAAAGTCTCAGTGCAAAACTCTGTACTATTTTTGTAACCTTTCTCTAAGCTGAAAATTATTTCAAAAGAAAAAAAAAAAGGAATCTCCCTCAGCTCTCTTCCTTACCTGAAACCAAGAGAAGACAAAACCTAAAGACAGCATTTGCCTCCGAGTTCCCTAAATGGAGGCATCTTATTTCTCATACATTTTCCTCAGTGCCTGGAGGGTGGTGGGGGGGGGGGGGGAACACAGGACTCTTCTTTGCTCCTCACGTTACTTCAGACAATTACTTCTCCCTCCATCACTTGCAAAAAAAAAAAAAAGTATGTTCCGGTTAGTGCCCTTGACATCAGTATACCCTACGTTCTTCTCCCCTCTTTGCTATTACACACTCCAAACCTTCTGGTCCGAAGCATCTCTCATTCATCACGACCAGGCTTCCTCCCTATCTCAACTACTGTTGGAGACATGGATGTCCCGGATCTCCTCCTTGCCTTCCAGTTCCCAGGCTCCACTTTTTATTTTCTCATCTCCAACACCTCTTCAGTCTGCCTCAGCCACACTCCTAGAGTCCTACCCTAAACTCTACCGTCATGAACAAGTATCCTCCCTCCAACAGAAGAACTGACAAACACCACTCTTGGACAGAACTTTCCATCATTCCGTGTTCTTGGCACAAACATCGTCACTACAACAATTTTCTCCCCGGTTTGGGATTTCCAAGCCATCATTCCTCCCTTTTTCTCACCATCAGTTCCTACCCATCTCTATTTATTGTGCAGCTTAGAGCCCACAGTGCATTTTTACAATCTTTCCTTTACAAATGTCTTTGACTCTCTAAGATAAAGCCGACCATCTGCTTTCTCTGCATGGGCACCAGAGCAAGTGAATCAAACTTGGGGAAAAATAACCTATCAGATGTTTGGGGATGGTAGACATGGAGGAGGATGGGGGCAGGGGTGTAGACAGGCTTCACATGAAATTCATGAACACGGACATCACTCTGATCAGAGCCAACACCAACTCCTGCCTGGACTACCGCCGTAACGTTGTCTCTAGCTTCTCCATTTCCATTCTTGCCTCCTCAAATCTATTCTTGACACAGCAAGCAGTAATCACTTCTTTAAAAACAATAAAACAGCTTCTGAAGGTTTGCTCCTGTAGCTTAAATAAAACCCAAACTATGTGCCATGGCTTGCATGATCTCTCTGGCTCCTACCAATCTTGTCAACTTCATGATCTCTCTTCCCCCACTTCAACCCAAATATATCAGCTTCCTTTCCGAAAATACTGGGTGCTGCTCCCGCAGCCTAGGACCCACTTCCCTGGTTCTCAGCAGGACTCGTTCCTTTCTCATCCCTTCACTCAACTGTCATTTTCTCAGAGATGCCGGTCTCCCCTACATTCTCCCCTCCCAGTTTCAGTATTCTTGATCACTGGTAGAGATCATTATCTTCCCCTATGTTCTCTCATAGGAATTATAGTCTATTATCCTGTATACTCCTTGGTCATCTGGTTTATTATCTGAATTTCCACACTTGGTCATGGGGCTAGATTTGCTTTATTCATCATACGTGTCTAGAACCTAGTAACCTAGTATAGTGCTTGATCTATACCAGGTGCTCACAGTTGAATACATGAAAGCCCATTGCCTAATGCTAGATACTATCAATACATTTACATTTTGGCCAGTGTCAAAATAAAATTTTTTATGTTTCTCTAATCATCAGTGAGGCCAAATATTTTTATCAATTTTATATCTCTTGTCTTTGAACTGCTAGTTCAAGCCATTTGTCAATTTTTCTAGAGTTGTCTTTTTCTTACTAATTTATAAGAGTTCTTTGTGAAATTAAGCCTTTGTCCATTACTCTTGAGGCAAATATTTTCTCCTAGACTCACTTGTAATACTGTTGACTGTTGTCACCTACCACAATTTTTTCCTGCAGTCAAATCTGTATTTTTCCTTATGGCTTCTGAGTTATGTGTGTGACTTATGATTTAGGGGGTAGAATCTCCTTTCCAAAAACATTCTTCATCATATTCTAATTGTGTTGGCTCAATACAATTTGTCAAATTGTCTTTTTGACACTGATTTGAAAGGATACTTTTATCAATAGCTGAAGTCCTAAATACCAAATGCCCTTCTATTCATGGGCCTGCTTCTAGATTCTTTCACTGAATAGATTTATTATAATGCCAATAACACTTTATTACTACCATACTTTTATATTAATACACGTGATACATGGTACAACAAGCCTCTCCCAACTCCATTCAATTTCTCTCTTTCAAGTGTATCTTTTTTTTTAGTATTTTCTCTTTAAACTTGATTTATCAAATTCCACAAAAGGTCCTGTTCAGGAGAACTATCTTTATAATACTGACTTTTTTTTTTCCTTCTAGAGTTAATGGTCTACATTTATTTTCATCTTCTTTTAGGTATCTTATGTAGGATCTATCTATTCGACTCACCTGTTTTACAGTGGATGATTATTTTAAGTGGGCTTTTTCTTTAATTATATTTTTTAATGAGCTTTTGATGGTATAGAAGATAGACAAATATTTGCATATTAGCTTTAGATTCATTCATGTTAGTTGAACTGTTAGTATTAGGTCCAGTAATTTTTTGGTTGATCCCTTCGGGATGGTTTAGACGGATAATCAGAGACACTGATCTCTTTCTTTGCAATATTTAGATTATTTCTTTGTTAAAAATAGAAACAGTCTCTAGTTACAGGGCAGTAATAACAAGCATTCTCATCACCCTGTTCCAGACTTCACTGGAAAAGCTGGCTTCTTTCTTAGGATTTCAAATGAAATCTAACACCTTCCTTGAAGGTTTAGTAGAACTCACTGAAAAAACAAAAACAGAACAAAACCAAAACCCAATTGGGCTTTTTTTTTAGGTAAAAGCCAAACTGTATTTTCTCTTCCACTTCTAGTTATTACTCTATTCAGGCTTCAAGTCTAGTCATGTATATTTTCCCCAGGAAATAAATGAGGAAATCTGGGTGACAAAAAATTAACAATTAGAAGTAGGATAATTAGGAGTATTTTGCTCTTCCAGAATTCTGGTTGTACTTCCTTTCTTATCCTTGGGGCTCTTCTTTTTTTATTTTTAAGTCAGACAAGTTCAAAATCGGCCTGAAATTTTATAAGAATTTTTTTAAAAAAGCAAAAAACTAGTTTTGGGGTTAATTTACAGATGATAAATTCGTTTTCTACATCATTAAAACAAATATGGGGGGTGGGGGTGCCTCGGTGGCTCAGTCAGTTAAGCATCTGACTCTTGATTTCAGCTCGGGTCATGATCTCATGGTTCCTGAGACTGACCCCGCGTAGGGTTCTGTGCTGACAGCACGGAACCTGCTTGGGATTCCCTTTCCCTCTCTTTCTGCCCCTTCCCTACTTGCACATGTGCTCTCTCTCAAAATATATAAACATTTTAAAACTTTTTTTCCTGTATTATCCTTCCTTCTACCTATTTGTACTTATTTTATTGTTCTATTACTATGTTAATACGATGTTTAGTTTGTTTGTTTCTGTTTTTACTAAATGCTTTTAAAACTATTTTCTAAATAATTTTATAGCCACATTCTATAGATTTATATAATACAGGATACTTTAAAACTTGTATTCTTTTATCCCCAAGTAATTTGTAATTTCAGTTTTGGTTTCAATTTGTACCCTAACAGTCATTCAGAAAAGTGATTAGAAAAACATTTATGTGAATAGACATGAAATTTCTTTTTTTTGCTTATTTGAGTAATCCCTATACCCAATATGGGTCTCAAACTCCTGACCCCGAGATCAAGAGTCACATGTTCCTCCAGCTGAGCCAGCCAGACGCCC
This sequence comes from Acinonyx jubatus, assembly GCF_027475565.1. Classification (NCBI taxonomy): domain Eukaryota; kingdom Metazoa; phylum Chordata; class Mammalia; order Carnivora; family Felidae; genus Acinonyx; species Acinonyx jubatus. Next base: position 27,330,375 of record NC_069380.1, on the reverse strand, counting down.
CTGACATTAACATTTCTTATTGCTTAATTTATGATTTTATTATATTTTCCTTAGGAATGGTGGTTCTCTAGGATTTGGGAGTACTGGGGGGATTTTCTGAGAAACTTTGAAACCTTAGTGAAGGCCAATTGTAGTTACGTCAATATTTGTAAAGATTTTGTATTTTCATAAACTAGGTACAGCACTTTATAACTGTCTATATAATCATACTGATTATTATTCAAATCTTCTATTCCTTATATCATTTTTTGGTTCACATGATCTGCTAATTTCAATGGAGAATTAGTTAAAAAGGAAAATTTGAGGCCCTTCGGTGGCTCAGTCAGTTAAGCGTCCAACTCTTGATTTCGGCTCAGGTCATGATTTTGCGGTTCATGAGTTCAGGCCCTGCATCGGGCCCTGTGGGCTCAGCACAGAGCCTGCTTGGGATTCTCTGTCTCCTCTCTCTCTGCCCCTCCCCCGCTTATGTTTGCTCACTCTCAAAAATAAACTTAAAAAAAAAAGAGGAGAAGGTGACAAATCCATTATCTATATTACAGAATTTAGCAGTTTGTTTTATGGGTTTCAAATTGATAAAGACCTATTATTCACATTATCTTTTGGCTGACATATTTTATCTCTATAAAATACTCTTCATCCTGTTGAATGCTTTTCACCTTGAATTTAATTTTGTCTCCTATTAACAGTGATATTAATTAATCTGCCTTCTATTGTTAGCATTTATGGTTATACTTTCCATTCCTTTATTTTTATCTCTTTTGTTTTATGCCATCTCTTAAAGTAGCAGATAGCTAGAATTTCATCTTTTTATGCCACCCGAGAGTATTTCTTTTAATAAGGAGATTTGGCGTGTATACCTTTTCTGTGATTGCTGACTTGTTCATAGTTCTTCCTCTTTTCTGCCTTATGTTACAATGATCAAATTTTCGTTGTATTCATTGTATTTCACTGTATTTTTTCACCTGTTTTTATGTTATATTTCCTATATCCCATATAATGAAACACATAAAACACAAATTAGTCTTCTATCAATATGCGGAATTCACAAGCCTTCACTCGTACAAAGAAAAAAACACTCAACGTTACTTCCTATCTCCTCTTCCTTGTGCCTCTTCTAGCACTAAAATCCTCTATATTAATTTGATCATGCTTATTCTTAATTTTTAGAAAAGAGAAAAGTCTATCACATACCTGACTATACATGTCACTATAATCTTTGTTCACAACTGTTCTAATACCTACTCCCTTCCTTTTTCTTGGATTCATTCTTTGTTTGGTTGGAGTTCATTTGGTGTTAATTTTTTTTTCCAGTAAGGATCTTAGAACTCATACAGAAGTGATAAAGTTGGCTCTGCAGCCAGCTTTTCTGAAGGGTGGAGGGGCGGTGCACACATATCCCCCCAGGTATACCAGGTCACAGCGATGAGATAACTAAGGGAAACTAGTTTATAAAAAAGACATTAGTCAACTCTCACCTTTTACTAATTATTAATTACATATTGCGAAAGCTAGAAGCTGTCCCTGACATCCAGGAGCTAGTCTAGCACTCAGAGCTAGGCCTTGGTGTTCTCCTGGTGAAAGCAATTCACACAGTATCAACATCAAAAGAGTCACCCTGGGGCTGTGATGGATATTGACAAAAATAAGACCCCCTCATTAACATGTCTGAGCAAAAAAAGATACGCGAGCCTGTCTAAACCACCAAAGTAACCAGACACCCCCAAATTCCTACCTGATTTGTGTGACAGTGCTTCTTTATCAATTACATTACAATTGCAATTAACCACTCAGGTCTTCCCTCCTTTTAAATAAAATAAAGATACCTAATCACAATCACCCCTGCCTCCTGATAACGTTCAACCCAGAATGAAGCCCCGTTTCCGCAAAGTCTCCTGCAGTCACCTGACACAGGCCCAAATCTTAGCATGTTCTGACATCTTCTTACCAAGGTGGCCCACAGTTCCCCCAAGATGCAGCTAAGAAGTTTAGAATTCATTTTATAAGCAATGGGAAATAATACCCTTTTAGAATAGGGTAGTGACATGATGAAAGCCGTGCTTCAGCAAATGAAATCCAACAAAACATGTAAGATAACTGAAAGAAAAAGACAGTTGGTGAAGACAGCAATGAAGCCATTCGAGTATGCCAGGGGATGACAAGGAGACAGAAGCCATAAGGCAAGTGGAATGTGAGGAATACCTGTCGGAAGGTGGTGGCAGTGGGAATGAAAAAGTAAATGTGTGCTGGGACATCCACAGGAAGAACGGACAGTGATAGAAATATTGATACGGTCTTAACCATCAGCATGATTTAACATTCAGTAGGCAAGGATTCTCTCAGATCAGATTTCCCATAAAATATTCAGTCTTACTCTGAACAAAATAGATAGGGGATTTTTGTATCTATAAGTTCACTTCATTAGCATAAGATAGAAAGTTATGAATAGGATGACTTTCAATTCACCTTACTTGGATTATAAAATGTGAAGTTGGATTTAAGCCTACCATATGGATAAGGGATCGATTTAGCCCTTAAGTGTCTTTTGCAAGCTCCCATGAAGGGCATTAGAAGTTTCGTGAGCACATTAGAAGGCAAACTTGGGGCCTAAGTGTGCATATTCAGCAGACCTGCCTAGATCCTCCATTCTTAGAAAACTAAAACAGATGAAGATGTGCCTCTTAGGACCTAATCACACTATTATTCAAATGGAAATAAAAGAGATGCACGGTTCCGATGGTGGAAATGAAGTAAACTTCCCAACATTTCAATCGACAGGCTGAGCTCAAGGTAGTGCTTGGCAGTTGAGGAATAGGAAGGTCCTGTTTTGGAATGAGCTTGGTTCCAAGAGCTTTTTCAACTAGTTTTTTAAAGAACTAAGCATCCCCCCCCCCATCCCATCCCCTAGAAATATTGGAAACAGTACGTAGGAGCAGAGCACTGCCTGGAAAGATCACAAAAACCCACATACCCTACAGTAAGTTTAAGTGTGGTACTAACCCAGTGTTGGGACTGGAAAGGATAGCATTCATCTACGATGAAAATCAGAGAAAGTCAACTTATTTCCTCAGTTTTTCTTTCACCTACCCTAGGCAAAATGTACATCTTGGTAGAAGGAAACAGAAGTCAACACTGGCCAAATCTTGCTCTCTGAACTGAACTTTACCCCCCCCTTAACTCCAGGGCTTATCACCCCCCACCCTAGCCAGATATTCCTGACCTTCCAACTAGATCATGCCTCTCAATGACCTATTTTCCCCAGCCCCCCTGGACCCCCAAATCTCAAGACCAAGATTTGGCTGCATCACTTATGGTCTTAGGGACTTCAGGTAATTTACTCAACCCTCCATCTGTAAAATGAGGAGGATATACCCCTCATAGGGCTGATCTGAAAGTTAGATTAAAAAATGCATATAATAGGGGCGCCTGGGTGGCTCAGTCGGTTAAGCGTCTGACTTCGGCTCAGGTCACGATCTCGCGGTCCGTGAGTTCGAGCCCCGCGTCGGGCTCTGTGCTGACGGCTCAGAGCCTGGAGCCTGTTTCAGATTCTGTGTCTCCCTCTCTCTCTGACCCTCCCCCATTCATGCTCTGTCTCTCTCTGTCTCAAAAATAAATAAACGTTAAAAAAAAATTTAAAAAGAAATAAATAAAAAATAAAAAATGCATATAATATACCTAATACTCCTGATACTCTAGAGGCTCTCAGCAATACAGCAGCTTTTATTATTATTTTGCTTATTTCAAAGAGCCAAGCATTTTGTATTTAAAAAAAAACTGTGCAAATGTATAATCTATTACATTAAATGGTTATTAGATATGAATTAACATTTCAAATGTTTGGAAGATACCCAATTGTTAGCTCTCCAGCATATCCTTAAAAGAACCTTGTTTTTTCCTAAGACCCACACACAAAATGTATCCCATTGCTCCCACCCTATGTGAGCCCCCGCCACTGGTTAAATAGGCTCAAAATTCAAACTTGTCTCTATATCTATGTAAAAAACATAATTAGAAAAACGACTAGAACTCCCCAAATCAGCTACCATTCAAATTTTTAAATGTGGAGATGTATTTACTCTGTGTTTTTAAATCACCTATATCCCAACGTCCTCCCTTTGATATTTTTTAAAAAGCACAATCAAAAGTTTATTAACTATCACCTCAAACCCTCAAATCCACCAGTAATAATGATTAATAGAAAAGGCCTTCCTGAAAAGTGCCACATTTGACTTTTTATAGGTAGTTACAGAGAGTAAAAATAATGGGGGAAACTACACCAAGGTTAGAGGCCTATTTGTGCCCTTTGCTTTTCATGCTCAAGAATCCTAGAACTAATTCTAAATTGTGAAATGAATCTGTCCCCAGCCAGAGTAGCAGACTTAATGCACCATTAATCTGGTCTGCTCTCAGCTGCCAATTGAAATAGTCACAGTCCTTCGATTTTTAAGGAAAAGACAGTACTGCAGAAGTACATTCCAGAGGTCTTTTCACAAAAGCCATCCTGTGTGCTCCATCTGCACACGCAATCTGCTTGTGTATTTCCAGCCAGCTTGCATGGGCAGATTAATGCGTACAATTAGAAAGCAACCTCACAGGCATTCAATAAACTGCCTTCATTATTACACTCAGGAGAGTCCCTTTGGATGTCAATAAAAGCCTAGTTTTCTGCCTGTTAGCTAAATAATTGACAACACTAAAAATAATCAGAAGCAAATGAACGAAGTCAGGAATAAGGTGTTAAGAAAGAGCACATTAAGATTCTCATGGTGGTGCCCCAGGATACTATCATGAGCTTTTTCTCCAGCAGCTTAGATTTATAGTCTGCTCAAGTCCATGGATGCACTCCTCTCCAACACACACACACACACACACACATACATACCACCATTCCTGGTCTGCTATTTGAACCACATATCACAGCATGCTGAAACTAGCAAGGACATGAGGTATTGACGGGTTTCAAAGAATTTTAGCTGTGTTCTATTTTGCGTTCCTTGGTTTGACAGCTTCAGGATAATGTAAATTTTTTGGTGGGGGAAGGGCGCATTGGGGAATGGAGAGCAGCCTGGTTGGTCTGGTGAAATCTTTGTGCTATTAAAATTCTAACAGTTTGGGGCGCCTGGGTGGCTCAGACGGCTGAGCGTTCAACTTCAGCTCAAGTCATGATCTCACAGTTCGTGGGTTTGAGCCCCACCTCAGGCTCTGTGCTGACAGCTCAGAGCCTGGAGCCTGCTTCACATTCTGTGTCTCCCTCTCTCTCTGCCCCTCCCCCACTCACGCTCTGTCTCACTCTGTTTCTCAAAAATAAATAATAAATGTAAAAAAAATTTAAAAAACAATCCTAACAGTTCTTCTAGGCAATTTTTGTACCATAAAACATCGATTATAAGAAGGTATGATAAAGGCTTGTTATACAGAGGGTCCATGTTTTCCAAGGAGTCCCTTTCATATTTCTAGCTATATAATGATCATTCATTTCATGAGCTATTAGTCTTTTAATTTCAAAAGTAGTTCAAAACAAAATACCCTTCAAAAAAAAAACCCCTCACATATATTTTTTATGTTTCTCAATACGCTTTAAAAATCAATTTGAGATACTTCTCATTTTTACTCAACTCCTTTTTCCTGGTTAACTGGGACTTTCATGATAAGCAGAAGAAAGAGCAAGAGTGAAATGTGCGTGTAATTGAATTCAGCTCCACTGATGGTATAGGAGGCGGCTAAGGGTAAAACTTTTTTCTTCAGAGAAAAAGGGTGATTGATTTCCAGCGTTTAGTAAAACACACCTCAAGAAGCTGGAAGACAGGGCGTCTGGGTGGCTCAATCAGTTAAGCGTCCGACTTCAGCTCGGGTCATGATCTCACAGTTCGTGAGTTTGAGCCCCGCACGGGTATCTCTGCTGCCAGAGCAGAACCTGCTTTGGATCCTTTGTCTCCCTCTCTCTGCCCCTCCCCTGTGCACACATGAGGTAGGGGGAAGGGGGGGTTCTCTCTCTCTCCCCCCCTTCCCCTCTCCCTCTTTCCACCTCTCTGTCTCTCAAAAATAAAAAATAAAACAAGCTGGACTATGAAAGAAAGGTGACTGAGTATCACAACCTCCCATGTCCTTTCAGACTCTGAGAACCTCTTATTCTCCACTTTACCATGTTTAAAACTCTCCAGAGAATGGGTTTGTTCAACTTCCTTGCCCTGTACTTAAGACCCCTCGTTGGCAAGCAGGTCTTCCCTTCTCCAGCCTAAAACTAGAATGACACGGGGATAAATACATTTGTTCTTATTGTGTCTCTAGGCTACAACTGTACCCTTATTTCCTTCAACTCCTCTGGTTGGCCTAGAAATACACTCATCCATCCTCTAAGCAATGAAGGGAAAGGCAATAATATACCCTTAATCTATTGCCTCCCTCCTGCCAGCTCTAAGACAGTTCATCCTTCCTGGTATTTAGCTTCCCACCAGCTCCCTCACTCCCATGCCTATCTTAGAAGAACAGCGGGGAAAGACACGCTATGGAATCAATGACTCAGATGAGGGCAATGCCTATATTAACTTTAAAAAGATGACGTTACTCATTGGCACTTGTACCCAACCCACCCCATCTCCCATTTTGTGGCCTGGGTAGCAGAGGCCAAGTAACCTAATTTGCCAAGAAGCAAAGTAAAGCACTGAGAAACTTCTTCCCACTCCTCTCTCTGAGACTCAAAGCAAGGAGGAGCTGCTTAGGATAGAGGCAGGATAATTCTGGCGGAAGGAGAAAAACAGAGGACCCTGTACTTAGAAGAGCAACACGCATCAGGGCGTCACATATGCTCACCTCCACATTAGAATGATCTGAAATTCTGAAAATGAGGTACAATAACAGAAAGAGAGAACAGGAGGAAGTCAGATGATAATCCATCTGAAAGTGGAAGCCAGTTGCTAATTCTGGGTGGGACCAGAATCACTATCCAGTCTCTACAAAATATAAGTTGGCTGATCCATTCAACAAGGACTCCTGTAAGTTTCATTTCTGTCTCCATAGAATTCAGGCACTTTTAAGCCATTTATGTAAACTATTTTATTTCATCCTTACAAATGGCTTATGGGAGAGATACTGGCATCCCTATGTTTTTATTTTTTATTTTATTTTTTTATTTATTTATTTTTAATATATGAAATTTATTGTCAAATTGGTTTCCATACAACACCCAGTGCTCATCCCAAAAGACGCCCTCTTCAATGCCCATCACCTACCCTCCCCTCCTTCATACCCCCCATCAACCCGCAGTTTGTTCTCAGTTTTTAAGAGTCTCTTACGCTTTGGCTCTCTCCCACTCTAACCTCTTTTTTTTTTTCCTTCCCCTCCCCCATGGGTTTCTGTTAAGTTTCTCAGGATCCACATAAGAGTGAAAACATATGGTATTTGTCTTTCTCTGTATGGCTTATTTCACTTAGCAACACACTCTCCAGTTCCATCCACGTTGCTACAAAGGGCCATATTTCATTCTTTCTCATTGCCACGTAGTACTCCATTGTGTATATAAATCACAATTTCTTTATCCATTCATCAGTTGATGGACATTTAGGCTTTTCCCACAATTTGGCTATTGTTGAGAGTGCTTCTTTTCAAATATTATCTTCCTTATATCAGTGTTTTGAAAGTCAACATAATCAGAAGTACCTTGGATTGCCAAAGAATCAGCCCTCCAAGTTATTTAGAATCAAGGATTTCTCAAATTTAGCAGTATTATTTCAAATCGATGAAGAATACTCTGGTGAGTACAGAGGTATCCAACCTCAAACCTTACATAATGACAGAGTTCAATGACATAATTAATATAACAGCCCATAATCCAAAGCAGAGGTCTTGGAAAGTTACCTAGAATTCAAAAGCAGAGTAAACAATGTCTTAAAGGTACAAAGTTCTGAAGATACAAACTTACTACTGCTGGTGCTCTCTAAATGCTTCTCTTCTGAGGTTTTCTTGAAGTCTTTTTTTCTCCTCTAGTTTATTGCTCTGAAATTGCAAGTATCAAAATGCAATCTATTAGGGAAACTTGAAGCAGAATTGTGGTATTAAAGTTATCCAAGGTCCCAAATCCTTAGGTTCAAGTGGCCTCAGTTATTCAATTTGGTACCTACCAGGGCTTCCAAGATGTGCCCTTTTTTCTTTTTCTTTTTCTTTTTTTTTAATATGAAATTTATTGTCAAATTGGTTTCCATACAGCACCCAGTGCTCATCCCCACAGGTGCCCTCCTCCACACCTATCACCCACTTTCCCCTCCCTCCCACCCCTCTTCCCCCATCAACCCTCAGTTTATTCTCAGTTTTTAAGAGTCTCTTACGGTTTGCTCCCAGATGTGCTCTTTCAACCCACGGTCACTATTTACTGAAAGCGAGGAGTCCCAAGTTCCTTCCATGGTTCCCCTCTCCCAACTTGATTGGTATAATCGCAGAATCAGTATTCACATTTTTATTCTTTACTTCAAATGATAGCAACATTTATATTTTAAGAAGTGTTTTCAAGATGCTTTAAGGGAAACATGAAATTTCCACACCAAGTATGTTAAATGAAAATTATAAGCAATGGTTAAGTAGTTCATAAAAAATTCATACATATAAACCCACATCCCACTAAAGCATTCGGAAAAAGATTTTCAGTAAGCCAACTCAAGTCCCTTCTGACTCAGAATCATATACTTAAAGCTGTTGAGAGACTGAACAGCCAATGTCATAAAAAAAAATGGAATGGAAAAGAGTTCTTTTTTTTTTAATTAGTTGTTTGGAGAATCTAGAAACAAAGGACTTCATATTTGAGATTACAGTCACCAAGGCTCTGGCATATTTTAATCCAATTTAAATAATCCTGGAGCTTTTTGTTCACTATGACATAAACTGTTGTGTTTTTGTTTTTTAAAACTTGCCTATGGAAAACAAGTAAAGTTCTTAGAAAACAAGCTTAATGGGGAGTCGAAACAAATTCTACAACACAGGAGAGACTTGAAGTTTTAAATGAATCCAAGGGAGACGGCAAGCAGCTGGGTTTGCTTTAATAAAAGGAATTGGATTTTCCTGGCAGGAAGACCTGTGAAAAGGGAATAAAGGAACTCATCATTTCTAAACCCTGACATTAGTTTGGCTCCCATCTTTCGAAGAGGGGGGAAAACAGTTCATATTGTTCATTTCCATGAAAGTCTTCATTCACCCAGAACCATTTACTGGTCCCATTTTGAAAGGTGAAACAGAGGATTTCAGTTTCAGGGAAAAAGAAAAAAAAAACAAAAAAACCATAAAGGAAATTTACTGCCAAAGGAACCAATTAGAATACAAAGCAATTGGATTATTAATTAAACACGTTCTAGGAAGCAAACAAATAGGGAGTTGTGAAAATAAATCAACAGGATCTCAACCTAGAAAAAAATCCTGACTCATGAGACCAAAAGGGTGGACTGCGAGGAGCCCCTACATCTCTGGGAAAAAGTGGGGGGCGGTAAAAGGCAGTAAGCACGCAGTAGGTATTCATTAGCCTACTGTTAGAAATGCTACTTCAAAAATGGCAAGAAAACCACACAAGGATCTGGAGACCGGGGCTCCTTTAGCAAGGTCACAAAATGGAAACCCAGTTTTAATCTTGCCACTAATAGATTAGCATTGAATTCAACTCATGAATAACTGATAACTTTTAACTCATGAGTTATTCAGTAGCTAAATTCTGTCCAACAAAGGTCTGTTTATCTCTCAGAGGTTGATGGAGAAGTACTGCAAAATACCAGAGTATCTGCAAAGAAAATTATAGTCAATACCTAACAACGTAGGAGCTGTTTTAGTATAATAATCCAAATCCTTAAGTTTAGCCATACTGTTTAGGTCTTTTCATTTTGCACAGAGTAGAAGTCATCCAACCATACTTATACATATATACACAAGTATAACATGTCTAGAAGCATGGGGTCTAAAAGAAAACATTTTGTGGGGCGCCTGGGTGGCTCAGTCGGTTGGGCGGCCGACTTCGGCTCAGGTCAAGATCTCGCGGTCCGTGAGTTTGAGCCCCGCGTCGGGCTCTGTGCTGACAGCTCAGAGCCTGGAGCCTGTTTCAGATTCTGTGTCTCCCTCTCTCTGACCCTCCCCCGTTCATGCTCTGTCTCTCTCTGTCTCAAAAATAAATAAACGTTAAAAAAAAAAAAAATTTTGTAACCAGCTCTAGACCCATCCTCACCGGGTGACCTTAAACAAATCATTTAATATTACCAAATCTCATTTGCTCAAACATTTACCAAATGCCTATTATATGCTTGGTCCTATGTTAGATGCTGAGAATACATATGAGCAGAGTACTGCCTCCTCTGGAAAATTTCAGAGGCTAGCTGGGAACACAGACAAGGAACCAATGATGACAGTCTGTAAAATACGTTGGGGGATCAGAGGTTTGCAAATAATATGAACAGAGAAAAAGCACGGAAGTAGGTACTCTCTCAACAGTTCCATGAACATTCATTCAGCGTCTACTGAGCGGCAGACCCCACCCTGGGCACAGGAGCCAAGTTGAGTGACATTCAGAATGTAGTTTCTAACCCCTGGGTTCATGATGAACTCTGTTAAGAGTATGCTCATTTCTACAGAGAGTGGGCTCATCCATAGCTTTGTTCAGATTCACCAAGGGGTTAATGACCAAATTAAAGGATACGGACCATGGTCTAACGAAAGGTAGAAATTCTAGACAAATCTAAGCAAGTTTTCCAGGAGGAGGAAGAGGTGATGGGAACAGGGCTACTTAACTCCATTGTACAGGTTGCTCACTACCCATGGGGCCGGCAAAGGGATTGGGGAGGCTAAAGGACGGCTGGCATTCAGCTCACCAAACCCTAGATCCCAGCACAGGGTGCTTCAGCGCAGCACAAGTATCTTTTTCTATGTTCCACAAAAGTACTATCAATCACCAACCTGAGCACCCACAGAACTGACCACCTGGATGAAGAATCTGCTTATAATTTGCACAAAGGCAATGATGGGCTAGTGGTGGCCCTGGAGAGGGAAGGGATATTCCCATAACTTACAATTTTTTCAATACACAAAGGCATGAGAGAATTAGCCAATTTAAGGAAGCCTGGAGCAGCTCATGGATAAATTAAAAGGTGTTTGTAGTGACACGGTGGACGAGAAGGTTGAGGAAAAGGGAAGGGGTAGTTACAAAAGAATTTATATGCCAAGTGAAGGAGTTTGGGCTTCAGTAAAGGCAATGATGAGCCATTATGTTATTTTAAGCAGGACAGTAAGCAGCTCACTCTGGAAGCAGTGTAGACAAGTGAGCTGCAGAAAGCACCACAAACATAAAAACCAATGGAGCAGTTCTCACGGTAATCGGCCCATAAATTAGGAGTCCCAAATTACAGCAACAGGGACAGAGAAGGACGGGCAAATTCCAGAAACATTCAGGGGCCAGATATAATAGGACAGGGGGAAAATAAGAGGAGGAGGACTACATCCATAAAGAATGGGTGAGGCAAGGGGGAATGGTACAGGGTGGCCATTAAGAGCATCAGAATGAACAGAAGTTTCATTTTGAACTTACTGGATTTGAGCTCTACTTGGGGAACATCTGGAAAGAACTATCGAGCATACGGTATAATACATGGTTCTGGGACTCAGGAATATGGGCTAGAGATACGGATTTCAAAAATCGCCAGCACAAGCAATAACTAATCCTTAAATGTGGAAAAGTGAGGACTTTCACCTAAGACTACGGTGGCACAGGCACAGGGATGAGAGACGACCCCACAGGTGGCACCTGGATAGAACATCAGTAGCAGAAAAACATGGGGGAAACGGATCTAGAAATCCAGAGGGGTAGAATTCGAAGGACAGAGTACTTAACAGTTATGATATTACAAAGAGTTTAAGTAAGGTAGGAATTAAAGAGTCTCCATTGTTGGTGGTGGTGGTGGTTTTTTCAATTAAGAGCACCTCTGGTGTTCTTAGCTAGATCAGTACTGTGGAGTACTAGAGACAGAAGTCAAACTCAGTCCACCAAGGAACAATTAGAGGGGAGAACACAAAGACAGCAGGTTCCTAGACCAGCTGCGCTCAGCATCACCTAAGGGACATTTTTTTTTTAAAACAAGAGATTCTTTGGTTCAGGTGATTGCTAGAAGTCAGTCCACAGACTGGCACTTGGGAACCAAATGTGGTAGAAAGGCCTTCAAGCAGCTGAACCACGATGATGTGTGGCACAGAGGAGTTGAAAGGAAACCAGAACAGGGAGAGATCCTTTGTTTTTAAAAGAAGAGATTTGAGCAGGATTTTACACCAAGAGACTGAGGGAGTGGGGGTGGCACAGGGACAAAACAGGACAAAAGGAGGCTTAACCGATGGGGCAGCAAGGTTCCTGAGGAGATGAAAGAGGAGAAAACAAACACAGGTGGAAGCATCTATCGTAGCAATGAAGAAAACTCTTTCTTATTTCTCCTGAGATGGGATAGGAGTAAAAACAGCGAAGGAAGAGTAAAGGAAACAGGAAGATAAAGGTGCTTATGCCTGATGGACTTTTTTGCCTAGCAAGTGAGAGAGGAGATCGTGAGCTGAAAATGAAAGAAGACAGTAAGAAGAACATGAGGAGAGGAAGATCTTGGTACTTAGGGGTGGGCCAGGAATGCAGAGTAGGTATTGGTAGAGACCCAGCTGAGCGGGAAGCCCACAAATCTGGTGGGGCAAAATTACAACACACACACACACACACACACACACACGCGCGCGCGCGTGCGCGCGTCATGTGTGTTTGTTTCTCGCCAGCAACCTCGTTCGTGTAGGTTTAGTAAAAATGAAAAAATGGAATCAATTCATATGTAACACAAGAATAATTCTTTGCCTTCCACAAAACAGCTTGATACAACAGACTCAAATGAGATAGTGTTAAAGCACTTCTTTTCCTTTACAATGAATTAGGTTAAGGAACCCCTAGTCGGTGATTACTACGTACTAGGCGTTGTACTAAGGGCTTTGCACATACTGTATCCTCTAAGCCTTCCGGTCCATTGTATTATTACTGTACCCATTTTGCAGATAAGGGAAGTGAGGCATAGAGAAGCTAACAGCTTACCTTCTTAGTACTACCTCTATATTTCAAAGACAGACATCCCAACGTTAGGGGATTAACGGGATCCTACTAGATTTTAACAATAGGCGCTAACTGCCCACACTAATTCATCCACCATGAAATGCAAAACATAGGAACCATATTTCTGGGAAATACTAGTGTTCCTTGAGATGTCAGAAATGGACATTTTTCCTAATTTATAAAGACAATATTGAAAGTGGTTCCTCAGTGTGGCTTTACCCTGCAATCTGTCTTAAACTGTTAGCCCTTGCTATTACACGCTTGCTAGAAATAGTGACACATGATTCCTTAAAAATATGTATAAGTATGCATCTCTGCATCTACTTATTTTCTACTCGTTGGTTCCCACTTCAGTTTACAGCATGAAAATTAACTAACAAGGCTTCTCAGGGCCTGCATAAAACCCAGTGACTCCCGGTGCTCCAAATAACTATCAGCTTTATGACTTTTGGTTTAGCGGAAAAAAACAAGGAGAGTCATCAGGTGCCACTCAGATCTCGGGCTGGCTTCTGCCCTTTCTGACATGATGATACCCCAGGACGTTCTGTGTATTAAGTGAAAGTATTTACAAACTAGATGCCACTGTGTAATATTATTTCAAACAGAAGTAGAACAAAGGCAGAAACTAGATGCCACTGTGTAATATTATTTCAAACAGAAGTAGAACAAAGGCAGAAACTAGATGCCACTGTGTAATATTATTTCAAACAGAAGTAGAACAAAGGCAGAATCAGAGTAATCCGGGAGGTAGGGAGGTTCTTTAACACGGAACCAGAAGGTTTTCATTTTGCAAGTTTGTGGGTATTATGAAAGCGGGGGGGGGGGGGGTTGGAGGAGGAATCGAAGTATTACCTAATTCATCAATAGGATTATGGGGGGAAACCGCAGTGGAGGTCTGCTCCCACAGTGCAGAATTGCAGGTAAAAGGCTTTCTGGGAGGATTATGAAAATCTGTCTACTTATGTTGCAGGATCCAGTGGCAAACAAATTACTTGTACCCCTGTATGTGCAGTCGTATGTACAAAGTACTCGTACACTGCTTTTATGTAACGACTTCCTTTCACTCTGACGTTCTAATTTTCGAGGTATTCTCTCTGTTTCATGGAATTCCAGAAAGAGAAATGAATACATCATTATGAAGCCGCATTTGCCAAAACTTAGTGGCTTCAAAAAACATGAGTTTACTAATAATCTTACAGCTCTGGAGGTCAGAAGTCCAAGGTGGTCTCACTGGGTTAAAATCAAGGCGTCAGCGGGACTGCTTTCCTTCTGGAGGCTCCAGGGGAGAATCTCTGTCCTTGCCTCTTCTAGCTTCTTGAGGCCATCTACATTCCTTGGCTCGTGGTCCCTTCCCTCTATCTCAAAGCCAGCAGCGGCAGGCCAAATCTCCCCCTGCTAACATCTCTTCACGCTCTCAATCTCCTGCCCCCCTCTTCCAAGTTAAGGACCCTTGTGATTACCCTGGACCTACCTGGAGAGTGCAGAGCTCCACCTGAAGGTAAGTTGATTAGCAACCTTAATTCCACCTCCAAATGTAATCCCTCCACTTTGCCACGTAACGTAACATAGTCCTAGGTTCCAGGGATTAGAACGGAGGGGCAGGGGAGGGGTCATTACTCTGCCTACCATATGGGCTATAATCTAGTTTTAAGTCAATAAGTATCAGACATATAATATGCCAGATACTTCACAAAACTGTTGCCCTCCTTAGCCCCCAGGCACTTGGCTTTGGAATGTGTGTGATGGGGGGAGGTGAGCGAGGTCCTCTCTCGCTTAGGGCCAAACAGGGGTATACTGATAAACTCAGCAACCTCCTCTAGCAAAGAGGAGGAGGGGGAGGTTGATTTGCAGCGTTTACTGATTTCCGTGGTGAAAATACTCCCAACAGGGAGGGTTTCAAGCTACCACAGTGAAGTCAACTAGTTTACAAAAATCCCGAAAACGTAACAATCCACTCTCACAGGTGGATTTGAGCGGCTCTCATACACCAGGGGAAGAATACATAACATCAACCTAGTCTAGGACCGGGAATAAAAGTTTGACTAACGTATCCTAGTGCCCTTTCCAAATTTCCCCCTCACCTATAGGGCTAACTCTTCCTGAACCCATTGACAAGACCGGATACTAAAGGGCTGGCTGCCTTTCACAACGTTCTGCTTATTAAAGATCAAAGGACACCCCCATGTGCTAGCAGAGAATAGTCTACTTGACCCTCACTCACACACAGGTAGTAAGCAATTAGAGGCCCAGGGTTGGGGGGGAGGTGACCCCTCTTGGGAGAGGGGAAAACTGAAGGGCACAGGGTTAAGACAAGAGGCCAAGCTAGGGGTTCTCGGGTGGCAACAGGCTGCTCAGCTTCTACTTGACTCGGTGTTCCTGGACAGTAGCCATTCGCCTGGGGAGGAGGGCGGTATTTTGCAGGCTGGTGTCCATATGTGTGTTTGCCGTGCATTTTAAAGAATAAATGCTCCATAAGCACAGCCATTATTGCTTCCCTTGGCCATTTTCACACTGGCAATGTGAAGTATGCCATTTCTAGATGGCTAATGTCCATTTTTCTTTTATCTGACACATGCTACTAAATAGGCTCACATTTACTACGAAAAGCTACAGATTTATGTACAATAAGAACAGCTAGGTCACGGTGGCAGCGCAGGGCAATTTACCAAAGAAATCAGGTCCGTAGAAGGACCAGGGGAGGCTGCTCTTTATGTTGTTATGTAGATTACATTAATGCTCCTCGATTTTATATGCACAAGAATAAACTGGGAAGCTTATTAAAATGCAGGTTCTGGTTCAAAGGTTTGGGGATCTCAAGATTCTGCATTTCTAACAAGTGATGCCCATGGGGCTGGTTCAAGGAACATCTTTTGAATGGGAAGGATCAACATATCAACTTTCTCTCCCCATCTCTCACTTTTGGGCAAAATTATACCAATAATCATTACAATTATCACATTAGAAAAGCAAATCCAATTAAGATTTCTGTAGTTAATGATTGTTATACACCTAGTGTTATAGTACAACTTGGAAAGAGGAAAATGCTGCTTTTACTCAGTGTTAAATAAGACCATTTCAGGGGCACTTGGGTGGCTCAGTTGGGTAAGACTCTGATTCTTTTTTTAAGTTTATTTATGTATTGAGAGAGAGAGAGAGAGAGAGAGAGAGAGAGAGAGAGAGAGAGAGAACCAGCAGGGGAGGGGCAGAGCGAGAGTCGGCGACATAAGTCTGACAGCAGAGAGCCTGATGCTGGGCTTGAACTCATCATGACCTGAGCCAAAGTCTGACGTTTAACCAACTGAGCCACCCAAGCATCTATCTAACTCTTGATCTCAGCTCAGGTCATGAATTCCCGGCTCCTGAGTTCAGGCCCCTCATTGGGCTGTGTGCTGACAGTGTGGAGCCTGCTTAGGATTCTGTCTCTCCCTCTCTCTGCCCCCTTTCTCTCCCCCACCCACCCCCTCTCAAAATAAATAAATAAACGAGCTTAAAAAAAATGAAGACCATTTTGGCCACTAACATTTCTGAATAGTATACATTATTTGATCCCATGAAGAAATGAGCTATAAATAACCCACAAGTCAGCTAATTATGGGTATTAAATGACAACTAATAAATGGCTTTTAGAATAAGAAGTTGCAACACAGTAGTTCTTCAGGATCTACAAGACTCTTAATTCAATTCCTGGTGATGATCTGACGATTTTCTCAGTTCCAACTGAAATGCAGAAGGACTATGTAAAGGGGCTGTCTCCTCTACAATCACAAGACCAAAGTGTGAACTTCCCTTGGAAGAAAAATTGGGAGGGGGCGGTTGGATGAAAAAGAATGGGGAACAGAGAGGTAGAAAGACGAAATCATGTTTTTGAAGATTAAAAACAAATTAGTGTCACAAAAATCTTTTCAGTGAAGGTGTAATAGCTGATCAATTGGAAACAGACTGCCAAATCAAATTTTGCGAGCAAAGTTCCTATATTCTTTTGTCTTACACCTCCAGCATTTCATTACAGTTCCGCATGCAGAAGTCCAGTCTTATCTCTACCCTAGAGCCCACATCTCTGCACTTGACAGATGTTCCCGGAGCCGTGAGGGAAGAAGAGGAGGTGGGGCTTAGTGTAGAGGCATGGCAGAGAGCTGCCCGAGATCATACAACAAGACACCTTATAAAGAAAGACAGTCTGCTCACCAACCAAGTAAACAGCAGGTAAGGCTCATATACTCTCATGTGTTTTACAGGCCATCACCTTTCGGCTTCATTAACTGTGACTGGTAAAAATATCCATTGCTTGGTAACCAGGCTTAAATTTTGACCAACCCTCAATCTTGAAAAGAAAAAACGAAAGGGAAGGAGGGAGGGAGAAAGAGCTACACAGACAGACAGGCAGAAGGACAGCAAGAACAGGAAGTGTGTTTCCATGACTTATACTTGAGCAGGTGCCATACTTGGTGGTCAGTATCATGAGCCAACCCCTCACCTCCATACCTCCAATACTTAAAACCTACTACAGCTTAGGACCTTGTGGGAATGGGAAGAGGAAGAAGGGTGGGGGTAGAACAACACTACATTCTTCCTTCTTTTGTAGCAGAAAAGCATGTTTTAAGAGAGATTTTTTGCCAAGCTCCAGAAAGAGTTATCAAAACTAAACACATCACTGTGAGCTTTATCACGTCACTAATACTGAAATGCAAATGCACACTTTTTCTTGCACCGGTAAGAGAGGCATGTTCACCTATCTAACACTCACCCTGAAAAAGGCAGTGCACCGTGAATGGCTGGTGTTACTAACCGCTTTGCCTTCTGGTCAAATACACAGCCACTACTTGATCACTTGCCTGGGAGGTGAGATTGTGTGGTCACTAAGAACTCCAGCTCTGAGGGGCACCTGGGCGGCTCAGTCGGTTAAGCATCCAACTCGTGATTTCGGCTCAAGTCACGATGTCACAGTTCCCTGCGTTTGAGCTGTGCCTGTGCGTCGGGCTCTGCACCCAGAGCACAGAGCCTGCTTGGGATTCACCATCTCCCTCTCCCTCTGTCTCCCTCTCTCCTTCTCTCTCAAAAGAACTAAACAAACACAGGAAAAACAAAAAACAAAAAAAACAAAAACCTAGCACTGAGGCCAGTCCGCCTGTATTTGAATCCTACTTCTCCTATCTACTGGCCGTGAGCCCTTGGGCAAGTTACCTACCCTCTCTGTGTCGGTTTCCTCATTTGTAAATGCAAGTAATAAGAATAATCTATACTCGTAAGGCTGTTTCGAGAATTGAACGAATTTGCATATGGGCGGTGTGCAGAAGACAGCCTGGCATACACAGGGAGCCTTCGGTCAGTGGTAGCTCAGCATCCTTGCCACTATCTTACCTTCTGTCTCTGAACTGCCTTCATCTGTTGTATTCTGGCCTCTTCCACTTGCTTCTTGATTCTTACAGATTCTTCTCTTTTTAGCTAAATTGTATTGAAATTACAGAGGACAAAAAACAGTTACTATCTTTCAGTCTGAACCTCTGGAACACGAAATTATGATGAGAGACAAATTACAGTATTGTTTGTGTTCTACCTCGCCATGATGATAGGCTGGCATTTCCCACTACTAAGATCACAGAGAATTGTCAGGCTGCATCTCCTGTCCATGACATTTCTCTCATGGTTCTTCCTTGGTCTCTGTCTCTCTGTCCTCCCACCCCACCCACCCAGGTTGGGGAGGAGAGACAGCAGATGATATTTCCTTATTATAAAACTCACATGCCTCATTATTTTTAAAAAGTCACTGGCATCTTCAATCTTTTCTGTACTACTTTTGTGCAAACCCATGTTCTTGGTGCAAAACCTTCAAAACGTGGCAGGGGTTGAACTATAAAAAATAAATCCCTTTGTGAAGGGTCCTGCTGACTCATGTACGGCTTGGATAAGAAGTCTAGAGAGTCGTCTCTTCATTTCTTACTTCCTGACTTCTTTGATTTTGAGAGTTTCCTTTTGTAATTGGTTTCAAGGTTTTATGCTTTTGGTAAATGTATTATTTCATGGCGACTGAAAGTGCCAGTACTCAAATTCCTTGCCAAAACTGAACTAAAAGAGACGGATTCTGACCTTTTGTTGGTATTTCGATTGCATCAGTTGGAGTTGTTGTTTCTGCCTGACTTCAGCTTCCGATTGGCTTCCACCTACGGGGAAAAAAGTCACAAAGGTGAAACATGAATATTAAGCTGAAATGTCAGCCATCAGAGACTAATTAATACATGATAAGTCTACGCCAGGAGTTTCTTTAACATTTTCATGCCCCCGGAAATGAGGATATAAACAGTTTTCTTAACAAGACGTTAGAGAATGGGAATTTCTTAAAAGAGAAACATGCTCTGGACAGAGCATGGTACCATATGCCTAAAAGAAGAGGAGAATCCTACAAAGGTTTTCAGTCATGTGGGTAGTCACGTCTTCACTTAGACTGAATTTACACCTGAAGGTACATGCTAAATAGTGCCGGTCTTAAATACTCTACAACATTCCTCCTACTTGAGGATGGCCATTCCTTAGCCTACTCAGGCTGATGATGCTTTGCTTTGCTTGTCTTGTCTTCTCCTGACCCTACTGCCTCATTCTTTAGTAGCATAGTGTAGGAAATCCTCAGGGGTCTTGCCACCAGAAAATTACACTGTCTTTATAACCAGGTTTTTAAAACTACTAATATTTTAGTTAGTGACTGTCAATCCATACCCCTTAGTTTTCTTTCTTGAGGTATTCAAGAGAAAAATATGGAAGTGAGATTATTTGCCTATTCTCTCTTAAACCTAAAATAATTCGGGGACAGAAATCCTTGCAGCTTGCCAATCATCTAAGAATTGCTGTTTAGGGATTTCTTGGTGTTTATGCAAGCTTGGTATGTGTATTATAAAGATTCCTTTGAAATGATTCTCTGGTGCTTTGGTCACTAAAAGTGTCAGTTCTCTGAAAGATTCATTCGCACAGAAGCTGCATTAAAACAATTTGCATTCACTGTAGTTTTTGTAATTGAACTGATAAACACACCACAGAGACATTTATTCTGAGTCCCAAAAGATATATAAGGCCTAGTTGGTTGTGGCCCTTCGGTCTCTGTTGTGGGGAACTGGGGAAAGGGAAAGAAACAGTGAGGAATATGGAAGCTATTATCTAATGTTACAGCCACTGTCAGTATCTCCTGGAACCATTCCAATATTTTAAAGGGTAGATGAATAGGGGAGGAGTGAAGAGTTAAAACAAATAAAGAAAGGGGCTCTTAGGTGGCTCAGTTGAGATCCAGACTTCAGCTCAGGTCACGATCTCACAGTTTGTGAGTTCAAGCCCCACGTGGGGCTTGCTGCTGTTAGCACAAAGCCTGCTTCAGATCCTCTGCCCCCCACCTCTCTACCCCTCCCCCACTCATGCTCTCATGCATGTGCTCGCTCTGTCTCTCTCTCAAAAATAAATAAAAACATTTAAAAAAAGAAATAATGAAAGTCAGATGTCTAAGAATGTGAAGGCTTTGTTCCAAACTCATCTCAAAGTTTCATATATTCTAGGATTTTCTTTTTTACCTCCTAGACGCTTGTGAAATACAATGGAATGATAGTGATAATACCATTACGTTCACCCATTAAATCATTTCCAAATTAGCTTATTTTTACCTTTGTCCTGGAAAAAAATACTTTCCTAAAACTATTGTGACAGTAAGTAACCCCTGACTCTAATGCATTTGTTGTTAACGAAATCTGTGGGAACCGTGTATCCAGTCTTTTCAGTTCCCAGCTGCTGCTGGAGAAAGGAAAAGCGAAGAAAGGATGTGAATGATTCCCATTAGGTGGCATCCCTGTTGAATGATTCAAACACCAGGCACAGGCAGCCCACACAATTCATCACACTGGCATGTGCTCTGGGGGCCCAAAGGTCTCTATCTGTATAATGAAAACACAGGTGAAGTTCTCTTTATACCCACCACCGTGTCCCCAGCTCACTCTCATCTTCGCTTTAGAATTGAATCTCCATCTGGTTTTTTTTTTTTTTTCCCATTAGCATTCAATACTGCCAGGATTAATATGCTTGTGATAGCTTTTACTCCCGTCCTGTCGAGTGCTATGACAAGGCATATGCAGCGTCCCAGGTACTTTCTTCAGAAGTGATCCTCTAAGAGACTCTAAATTATTCAGCAATTAAGCCATCACTTTATTCCCACATAACTGGGGCATCATACATTTGCTTCTCGCAGAAGATCCAAAACAACATACCTTCATACCTAAGAGTTTCAAGTTTAAATGCATTGTATTCCAAGCAGCACAATGACCCCCAAACCAATAACGCACGTTCAAAGACAGATGCAGGCAAGGCGCTAACAGGATCCCTGGGTGGCCCTGTCTCCCCCAATCCAGGCACCTGGTTTACTGGCTTACCTAAGCGCCTTGGGACCAGGCTAACAGGCTTCGCTCGCTGTTGTTCTTTCCACTTCTCAAGATTTTCCAGCTCTTTCTCAGCAACTAAGCCAGGTGAGAAATGTCAAATCATCAATGATTAGAATGTGAAAACAGTTCCGTTGATAGCACAAGAAACAAGCATCAGAGGGCAATTAACTCCATGCAAGCATGAGTGCACAAAATTGCCAGGAAAGGAAGGCACCCTTTGGGGCAACGCTGCGCCCACCCCTGAGGCTCTCTCTCTCTCTCTCTCTCCAAGAGTATGAACTGAAAGTCCAAATTTGGAAAATCCTGACCTCTTACTAAAATAAAGGAGTTTTGTTTTTCCTCTCATTCTGGCATTTTCAAAACCCTAGATCCAATTAGTTTTTTGAATTTTCTATAGAGAGTGTGTATAAAACTAGAATATTCGTATGTCAGTAAGAACTCTTTGCACACAGTAAACAAAGCCCCAGAGAATTCTGATGCCCACAGCACTGTGTTTCAAACGTCCCCCAAGCTTACCGCAACTAGGGGTGAGGGCTCCAGCCCCTTGCACTCCATACCACCAGGCAGGACAGCCTCCTCTAGGTGGAGCAGCGCTCACTGCCCAAATAACACACTCTGCATGACAGCAGGGGGCGCCCGAGATACTAATTCTGTTCTTCAGTGCGTATCCAGATCTCCCCCACCTTAGACCCCATTGTTTCAAATGTCCATATGTAGTATTTTTAATTGGGGGGTGGGGGGGAACTTCTGAAACATACCCCAAATCCAGACCACACTAAGGCATAAATTCCTGGAAAGTATTTAAATCACAAGTTCGTAAAATGCCAGAACCTTTGGGACTCAGTTGGGTCGCTGGTTCAGTTGCTGGCAATACCCACAGTCTCTGTCTGCATAGCTATGACCGTCATACTCTGCACTGATGCAGGTGTACCATCCAGGGTGCAACATGTCCGGTGGAGACTCAAGTCTCTAATTTAGACAACTGCTTCCCTGTTGTGCTTGTATGTCCATTCTTAGTCACAATATTAAATTTCCTATCAAGATCTAATAAAGGAGAGGGACACCTGGATGGCTCAGTCAGTTAAGCGTCTGACTTCGGCTCAGGTCACGATCTCACAGCCTGTGGGTTTGCGCCCCGTGTTGGCCTCTTGTGCTGACTGCTCAGAGCCTGGATCCTGCTTCAGATTCTGTGTCTCCTTCTCTTTCTGTCCCTACACTACTCACACACACACACACACACACACACACACACTCTCTCTCTCTCTCTCTCTCTCTCAAAAATAAACATTTAAAAAAATTTTTTTAATTAAAAAAAAAATCTAATACACAAGAGCACAGAATGTCAGCGCTAGCCCCACAGCTTGAAGTGAACAGGCCTCATAACTTCTTTGTGAACTGGTTGAACTTGAGTTCTCCATCTACGTCTAAGTTATAATGCTGTAATTTAAATGGCAGCATTTATTTTACGGTACAACTTCAAATAGGCTATGCACCCACTAGGTACAAGGAGGGCAAAAATGAGTAAAGTGTAGTCCCTGCCCTCAAAGAGGTTGTAATCTAGAGCAAGGAAATGGACGCTCTCAAATAAAAACAGCTGAGGGCAGACTCTGATACTTACAAAATTATGGGAGCACAGAGGTTAAAGAAAAATTCCATTAAGAAGGGATGGGACAGGACAGATCAAGAAGGGGACAGATTATGTCATGATCTGTTTCATATATAACTCATCTGCTCTGCAAGTATTCATAGTCCTGTAAAAATATCTGCAGTCAACCCAATTTCATGGGAACTAGATAATTTATTGGCAATAGATGTGAAATTGTTTAAGTGCAACAGAAATCTGAGATTTGCCATTGTGCTATGAGTTCTGCTATTAACATAGAGAAACTAATTTAGAAGGATTAACAATAGAATAATTTTAAAAGCTATAATTAAAGCTGCTAAAGTTAAAAAAAGAAAAAACTCTGTAAGATGTGGTGAGTCTATTCGTACCAGAAAATAAAACTATAAACCAAAGTAAATCAATCCTACTCTCTAAGATGAGAAGCATTCTGAACGTTAAATGAATAAATATACATACTCCTTTGTATCTGATTTCTTCGGTTTTCATTTGGTGTTATCAAGGTATATGCGCCTGTGCTGGAATAAAGAGGAAAAAAATCGATTATCATGAGAAACTAATACATATAACTTCCAGACACTCTTGCTGCTAATATACTATATTTATGATCATCACCATCAAATAGGTACTGTGGAAGATAATCTTCTTAAGACCCAGCTCTGTTCTCTGGGAGGTTACAATCTAGTTGTCAAGTAAAACGAGTACACATGGCCAAATATGGAAATATAAAGCAACGGATCAAGACCGACAAGTGACTGCTTCACAGTTCGCTCTAGTAAACTGTCTTTGTAGGGATCCACCCTTCCTCCAGGTGGCACTCAGGGGCAAGTCCCTTTGAGATGGCGTTAGCCGGGCATTCTCTTCCATCATGACCCACGTTGGGAGTACAGAAAACATTCATGCATTCTTGGGTCCTACAAACTGGAAATCCATGCCACTTGCAACGCAGCCACCTTCTCTTCATGACCCATCTGAGTGGCCATGTGGCCACATCTTGTGCTTCCAGGCTCTAACTCTCCTAGGCATGGATCTACTAGGTCTCCTCTTCTCCTGGGGACACAGAGAGAACATAATCAGGAGCTCAGAGAAGCATCCTTGAAGCATTTTAATTCATGGGGTGCGGATCTGGGAAGATGGCATTTAACCGAATATACACAGCACTGAGATTCCAGGAGGCTGTTAAAATACCGTGAGCTTTTGAGGGCTGGAACTTGACTGATCTGTACCCACCCAGCCTCTGGCACAATGCCTGGCACAGGGTACCTGCTTGAGGACTGTGGGGCTGAACTGAAATGAAATGATGCCACAGACCCAGTCTGTAAATCTGTTTGGCAGGGGGAGAGAGGCTCTTCTCTGAGATGATGGATGTGGCCCCACAAGAGCACCAATACCTCACAGAGCAACAGACTGCAGCATATGTGTGGGTACAATTTTAGGGGGAATGCTATGAATACACACAATCAGCTTGTAAGTGAAGGTTGTTTTTTTTAAAAAGCCCCAGCTACTCTTAGAATTCTCTCTCTTCAACACAGAATGTACAATTTCAAAGGACAAATTAGCAAAGATTGAACAGTAGAGGCCAAAAGTGCTGATTAACAGAAGTCATTTCTTCCTTATCTTGTTATTTTCCTAGCAGTGAGACTTCAGCCTGCTTCAAACTGGGCTTTAATTTTAGACTTGTAAATGGGAAGTGTACAATCACCTTTGCATGCAAATGGGGCTGCAAGATGCCCAATTACCTAACATATATCAGCAGACATTGCATTTGTAGCCTCACATGCATACAACGTTATGAATACAAAATGAGGAGGCTGCTACTGAAAATTAATCCCTTGTCCATTGCATATTCTTTGTTCACCCTTAGAAAGATTTTTCACTCCTCAATTCACAGGAGCTTGGGAGCTGCAATTCTGTGGGTAATGGCTACACACTTGAATATGATGCAATGGTGAGCCACTGTACAGAGCCTTAAAGATGAAACGCAAGATACTGGATTTAAATGCTCGCCGTGACATGATTGCACAATCCTTCAAGTCTAGCCACACCGTGGCACAGAGCTTCTCGCCATCCCAGGGATTTGACTCTACACTGATCAGCAGTTCTCAAACTTTAGCACGCATCGGAATCACCTGGAGGGTCAGTTAAAGCGCAGAGTTCCTGATTCAGTAGGTCTGGGGGCGGGGGCGAGGGGTGAGAACTGGCATTTTTAACAGTTCCCAGGTAATGTTGATGTTCTTTTTTTTTTTTTTTTAACATCCGTTTACTTTTGAGACAGAGAGAGACAGCACGAACGGGGGAGGGTCATAGAGAGAGGGAGACACAGAATCTGAAGCAGGTTCCAGGCTCTGAGCTGTCAGCACAGAGCCCAACGCGGGGCTCGAACTCACAGACCGCGAGATCATGACCTGGGCCGAAGTCGGACGCTTAACCGACTGAGCCACCCAGGCGCCCCAATGTTGATGTTCTTGATCTAGGGACCACACTATGAGAACCACTGCTGTAGATCAATCAAGTTATATTTGAACATTTAGACTGATGGGAATTTAGGGATTAAATCATTGATAAAGATATAGATACAGATACACACCGAAGGTCACAAGGTTAATTAAGCAATGGTACTCAGACTCAAATGCAGGACTTTTGTTTTAGATTAGGTGGGTGTTTGCAGCTAACCCTTCAGCTTGACACAGAGAGTAGAAGATACGATCGTCACTCATTTCCAGCCTCTTGATAGACTTCCAAAGTAACCTACTTTACTGAGCACCTATTTATGGACTCACATTAAGGGGTTTATGAAGAATGAAGGGAGATATGAAAAAGCAGACCAACCACTTTAATGGAGCTTATATTTTAGTTAGGAACAATTTCTGAAGCCTCTGGAGCATACCACAAGAATATCCAAACAAATGTCAAAGTAAGAGGACATTAAGTAGAAATTCAAGGTGGGGGACAGTCACAGAGGGATAGAAATGAGAAGTATAGCTAGCTGAGGTTTAAAAGACAGGGTCTGAAATGGCCAAAGAAGGGTTTCTTTGCTAGGGTTTTACCAAGAGCAGCTTCACAGAATTTTCCAAGTCCCATGGGCCTCCCTTATGCCCAAAATTGAAATCTCGTTAAAGATCTGGAAAGAAAAATCATTCTATAGGTAAAGGATCTTATTCCACAATATCTAATCTGAATATGTTCAAGTCTGATAACATCACAGTAGCATCTTTAGTTTTAGGAATAGAACTGCGGTCAATCCATTGCAATTTGTGTAGCCTACACGTACCCAGACATAGTGTGGGGCCATGAAAAGAGGGAAAGAATTATCCAACCCTAAATTCAAAGCCTTTTAACTTGAAAGCCTTTTAACATAACCCCAGGCTCAAGGAGGGGTCCCAGTAATAAATGTTTCATGTTAGAGAATTCCTTAGTAACCTTCTTAGTAACATTCTCTCGGCTGAAATTGCCAAATCTGAAACATAATATTCAGAAGAAAGCATGGCAAGTATTTGGGCTTCTAGTCCTCTGACTTGCTATGGAAAGAGGAGCCTACTTCTAAGGATCTGCTTTTTAGGTTTTTTATTATCATGTGGCAGAGAGTAATGCCTTGATAGATACAAATATCCGTCCCTTCTCGCCTCCCTTTTTCTTGACATGAATAACAAGTATAACTTATTCATGTTTTCAGCCAATTAATTTCCACCCACAGCAAGGGCCTCTGCTGTTTTAACCTGCATGTCTTCCCTTTCAACAGCCTGACTCTCAAAGATGCTGATCCAGACAAGCCCAGCCTGCCTATATTTAGTATTCTGGGCATTTCCCGATTAAGCAACATTCAAGCCGCTGAAGTAAATGTATATCTTTGAAAATGAGTTTCCTTAATTACCTCATTGAAATTTAATGAAATCTCGCAATTTGTAAGATTATTTTCACTTTCCAACAGCACACATCCAGGAGACATACTGAGGGAGAACATATAAAGAAGAGCAGAAGACAAAGAGAAAATGTGTTCCTGCACCATACAAAAAAAATAGAGAGAAGAAAAATATATTTAAGAAATGTTTTTCCTGCAAGGTCTCTCCTGAGCTACACAATTGCTTCTCTCGTGTCCATTCCTGCACAATTTTTATAACATCTCATCAATAAACGCCCTATGAAAATGTTATGCTGAAGTTATGAAAAATATCTTGGCTGGCTAAAAGTATTACATAAATATATCCCCTGGTGTGTACAAACTGCAGCAGATGTAATTTAAATTTCTAATTAGGAACAACACTGGTTTGACTGAAAAAGAAACATAGGAGCAAAAATTCAGAAACAGAAGATTAAGTAACAAACAGATCTTTTCAAGCAGTACAGGAGACATGTAAAGTCTACCATTCTTCAAAAAACTAGTTTGAGGTTTTCTTAGTTCAAGAAAACCTTAACCTTGCATGAACTTGAAAAAAAAAGATTTTTGGTTAATCAAAGGCACTGGATTTTTCTTGCTATGGCTTTCCATATTGGTTTTTGTTATATGACCTTCAATATAGGCATCTGAAGCTTACTGTTTTTAGCCAACATGTGTCAAAACTTGAAGCATTCAGGTTTCCAAAAGTTTAATAAACAGACCATATTCCCAAGAAAAACAAAAAATAACAAGATCCGGCTGAGTAAATCATACTTAACCACTACACCTGTTACACCAACCCTGATCCAGCACTCCACAACTCCAGTGAGGAAGGGCTCATGAATTCTTTGACCTCAAAATCTACAGAGCCCAAAACACTGTCTACACATCCAAGAAGCTGATGTGAAGCAAGTTAGTTCTTGAACCCACAGCTTCTGGTGGACAATTGAATAGATACCCAGAGGGCAGAACAGACACCCAGAGGGAAAAGATACGCAAGAGATCACAGGTCATCAGCACCTTTGTGCATAGAATAACTTTATGGAAAGTCGAAAAGGTATACACACACACACACACACACACACACACCCTCCATCCCAGCATTCCTATGTAGGCTCGTGGTTTAGTGGGATATGGAAAATTTATGCAAATGAGAAAAAAGTGCTCCTTCTTTCAGGTAGAGGTAACCCTACACTAGGGTGCATGGTTTGGTATGTATTTCAGCTCCAAATTACTACCTTAGCCAGACAAGTTTGTGTAGTTACCAACCTGCACAACCATACAGGGTAGACCTGAAAGATGTCACATTTCATCACTTAAAACACATATACAGACATAAATGATAAGGGCTTTGAGAAAAGCAAGAAGGATTCACTCTAAAGATACAAAGAATATATATGAAACATAGTATTATTGAGACTCACCATCTTTAAGAGGCCAAAAACTAATGATGGGAGTGGAGATGGGGACCAACTGTTAGGTATACTTGCAAAATGTATGAAATTGAATTCATATTTTCAGAACATAGAGATGTTGGATCTGGGACTTGATTTGAGCCTACTTGCAAACTACTTGCTTAACCTAACAAGCTAACCTTAGCCATGTTACTGTTTCATAGATACTGGCAAAAGCCACGAGACTCCTGGGCCAGAGATAAATGCAAGGCATGAGGGGTTTTTATCTAAATCTCTGCATAAAATATTTAAAAACAAAATTCATCTTTTATTTCTGATTTTGAAAGACATATGCTTATAGAAGAAAATCACAAAATATATTTTTAAGTATTTAAAAGGCACTCATAATCCCACGCCTCAGAGATCACAATTAGTTTCATTTGAGTGAATTTCAGTCCAATCTATATTCTGTACATATTATTACACCATTGCAAACATATCTTAAGTCCAATTTTATGTCTTACTTTCACTTGTAGGTGCTTTCCCAACTATTCATGTAACAAGCTTAATATTAGATGGCTACATAGTATTTCACAACATGGATGCATCATAATGTAGCCACTCAACTATGTCAGGTGTTTCAACTGTTCACAGTTTTAAACAATACTGCACCATGTACAAAGCATAAAAATACAGCTTTGCACAGAATATTAACCAGAACAAAACTCTACAACAATAAATAAACAACAGTCCTCAAAAATCAATACTTTGAACAGGAATGTGGACATTTAAATTTTTCTTCCTTAGCTATCTCATTTGCATTTCCAAAATCCCAGAAACAGTATGATCAAATGATTAATTTCTGTTCTGGTGCCTGACTCTCCTCAATTCTTAAACTAGGAGAGATGCTGGCCCTACCCAACCATTGACTTTTCACCTCCTTCTTATTAAATGGCACCTTTGTATTATTCAGCTTCACGAAGTACCCAATTAAAAGACTACAGTCCACAACCTTTTTTATAGCTAGGTGTGACCATGCTATTAAGTTTGGGAAACCTGAAATGTAAGGGGAAGCTATTGAGAAAGGTTTCTAGGAAAGCTCCTTTAAATGGAAACAGGCAGGAAAAGCTTTTTTGTTGCTTTCTCCTACCTGGAAGGCTGAAGTGGTAGCTGGTGCTCAGACAGGTATCTTGGTCAACGAGGCAACTTGAATATGGAAGATATGCATCAGAAATGGCAGAAATAGGGCACCTGGGTGGCTCACGGTTCCTGAGTTTGAGCCCCACATCAGCACAGAGCCCGTTTGGGATTCTGTCTCCCTCGCTCTCTGCCCCTCCCCCACTCGCTCTCTATTATCTCTATTAAAATAAATAAAAATAAATGAAAAAAAAGAAAAGAAATGGTGGAACTGAGGGGCACCTGAGTGGCTCAGTCAATTAAGCATCCAACTCTTGATTTTGGCTCAGGTCATGATTTCACAGTTTGGGAGTTCCAGCCCAGTGTCGGGCTCTGCACGGATAGTGCAGACCTGTTTGAGATTCTCTCCCTCTCTTTCTGCCCTTCCCCCACGTGTGCATGCGCGTGCGCTCGCTCGCGCTCTCTCTCTCTCTCTCTCTCTCTCTCTCTCTCAAAATAGATAAACATTTTTAAAAATGGCAGAACAGAAAGACAAAAGCAATCTGGTGCTCTGGGACTATAAAACCTCCACATTAGTGGTAATCTATTGCCAAACTGCCTGGCTTGAAACCCTAATTCCATTACGTTCTACCTACAACTTTGGGCAAATTACTAAGTTTTTCTATTTTTTTCACCTGTGAGATGGGGCTAACCACTACCTACTTCTTAGAGTACAGACATAAAGTACTTAGGACAATGCTAGAAAATATATGTTCTATTATGTCTTCCTGTTATTTGTACTACATCACCCGTAGGCTAGCTACCTTCAGACCTCTCTCATAGGCGAGAAACAAATAGACAAAGCCATCTCTGCTCAAGACACCTAATTGGAGATATTGTATTATATGTAATTGTAATATAATAATTACATATAACCTATGTGTAATATGACACCTCCTTTACCATATGTAATAAAACCTAGTCCTGAATCATATTCTGCGATTCCATTTCTTTGCCCCATCTTCTTCAACAATGTATGTGAGTTAGTTTTTCTGTCTTTTTACCTCCTGGTTCTGGCATTTGCCGCTCACATCTATATCCTAGTTCCTGATTCTTTCCTTTCATCCATGTCTTAGGAGTCATAAGAACCACTACATGAAACAAAGTAGTGTTGATAAATCTCTCGTTAAAGATTAGTATATAGTCTTCTGTAGAAGACAGCATGGTTCTGAGCCCAGGTTTTTTGCTAAATTATTTATTGAGATATAATATTTTTAGGCAAACTGCACAAATCTTAAGTATACAGCTCCATGACAAACTTCCTTTTAATTTATCCAGATTCCAAAAGAATAAAGGAAAAAAGAGAGAGGCATAGAAAACTTTAGAATATTACTTGAAATTATTTTTGTATCTTAAATTTTAAGCCTATAAGCAAAATTAAAATATTAGTAAAATGAAAACCCATATACTATTTACCTATATTTACCGATTGCTCACATTTGGCCATATTTCTTTCACTCCCTTCATGTTTATTTTTTCTGAACCATATAAAAGCAAGCTGCAGAGTCATTAATGCATAACCCTGAATACTTTCACCTGTGTCTCTCAAGAACAAAGACATTCCCCTACTTACACATTAAAAACTATCACACCCAAGGAAATTAATATTACTATGTAGTCTCTGTACAAATTTCTAAACTGTTCCAATTTTTTAAGTATTCTTCCCTACCCCCACCACACCCTGGATCCAATCATGGATTACACACGCCTGTTTTTTGACAAGTCTCTATAGACTCCTATAATCCTGGACTGTTTCCTTGACTTTTTTCTTCCTTTCATGACTAACAATTCTGAAGAGTCCAGGTGTGATGGTTAACGTGTGTCAACTTGACCTGGCAACAGGATACCCCCGTGTCTGGCTAAACGTTATTTCTGGGTTGTCCATGAGGGTGTTTCTGAAAAATGTAAGCATCTGAATCCATGGTCTGAGTAAAGCAGATGGCCCTTCCTCTTGGGGGGGGGGGGGGGGGGTATCATCCAGTCCCTTGAGGGCCTCAACAGAACAAGGAAGGCAGAGGAAGGTGGAAACCAATCTCAGCCTGACTGCTGAGCTGAGACATTGATCTCCTGCCCTTGGTACTCCTGGTTCCCAGGCCTTCACACTTAGAGGGGAATGCACACCATGGCTCTCTCAGTTTTAGAACTTCCAACTACACAGTGGCTTTCCTGGGTCTCCAACTTGCAGATGACAGATCGTGGGACCTCTCAGCCTTCATAATTATGTGAGCCAATACCTTATAACCTTATAATAAATTTCTTTATATATATGAAATAATAATCTCTTAATACAAACATATACAATATATAAGCATATTACATATATAATACATATTATATATGTAATAAATATTATATACTTATAATGATAATCTATATAATATATAGTACATATATGTAATCTATTAGTTCTGTTTCTCTAGAGAACCCTAATACACCAGGTAAACTGTCTAATAGAATTTATAGAATGCCTCACAATCTGAATGTGAAACATTGATGACTTCCTCATGATTAGTCAGGTGAAACGTGGGGGAAGAGTACTACATAAAAGATATTATCCAAGATTCCATTGTTAGAACAAGGGCTGTTTCCTTGCACAACTAAATAATAAATCAATGTGAGAATAGAATCTGCCTGTAAGTTAGCGGGCAATCACGTTTTAAAATAAAGATTAGAAAGAGAACATATCTTCTCCTGCCTGTCACCTTCTATTGGCAATAGAAATCAGAAGGCATAATGGCTCTAAGACTTTCTACTTGGCCTAAAGAGTCAAAAAGCACAGCCTACACTTTAAAAATAAATATGTCTTGGGGCACCTGGGCGGCTCAATTGGTTAAGCATCTGACTTCGGCTCAGGTCATGATCTCACAGTCCATGAGTTCAAGCCCCGCACCAGGCTCTGTGCTGACAGCTCAGAGCCTGGAGCCTGCTTCAGATTCTGTGTCTCCTCTCTCTGTTCCTCCCCCACTCATGCGCTCTCTCTCTCTCTCAAAAATAAACATTAAAATTAATTAATTAATTAATTTAAATGTCATCATATCAAACCATTTGAAGTGTTTATTGCTAAGGATTAGAATTGCAGGGAACTTTCACTTTGTATATTATTTTTGTAATGTTTGAGTTCTTATAATAAGCAGATATAACTTTATTTTTACAATCAGGGGAAACATTCCAAAAAAAAAGAATTTTTCAATGAGGAAATATTTAAAATTAAGACTTCAAGCAGGGGCTCAGATTTGCTTACAAGATTAGGTCGCATAGGATTTCCACTCTCTGGTGCACCAGTAAAATATACACTGGGCAATACTAGCCCTTGAGTGTTAATGATGATAAACGTCGTTAGGTTTTCTATCGGATTTTAACAGACTGCCTTTTAAGTTTCATATTTGGGGGAAAATTATGAACATTACAGAACAAAGGACGATCGTCATTAGCTGATTCTCTGATACAGAACAGACCCTTCAAAAGCAGTCTTCATCTTTGATGATTTTTTTTTCCTGTTAAGCTTTTGTTTCAGATTCAAATAGATTCTGAATAGACGCAATTAACCTTAACAATATGTATAACCTTACAGCATTCTACTGACTTTGAGTTAAGTAACCTTACTGTGTAATTGAACTAAGTTTCTTTTTTCTCATTTCTGCTATGCGTCTACTGATTATTGCAGGTATTATGTATTTTCAGGCTTTCATCATCCTGTTGATTTATTGTTTCACTGTTTTAGCTGTCAAAGACTTTTTGAGAAATGCCCACTCATTTTTGATATTGTATTTGAGCAAAAGTGATTGCGCCCCAAGACTTGGCGGACTGCCAAATGTATTCCATACCGAGGGGTGAAATCCAGTGCAGAAAAGTTGGAAATTCCTTCTAAACACAACCATAATTTCGATCCTCCTGTCTAAACAGGAAGAGAAAGTGGATCTAAGCAAACCAGACTGTCTCTCCTTTCCATCCACTCCAGCAATCTCTTCTGCCACGCACAGAACCATGCTTTTCACACTATACAGGTAACCCACTAATGGGTCATGAAACCAATTTAACGGGCTTATTTTTAACAAATGAGTGTAGAAAAGGTCAGTGTTCATCACATAGAAGGAAGGTGAGAGTTGTTTTGTGAAGACTTTTTCAGTTATATATGAACTCCTACCTACCCACACATGTACCAGATCATGAACGTCAGGTGCGTTGCATACACTAGCCTTTGGTCAGAAGTCTGAAAGATCACTGGAAGGCAGGATGCTGTTTAGGTTGCTCATAAACAGAAACAGTAAGAGAATTATTTTAATGCAAGCCCACCAAGCTGTCATTTAAGAAAAGCAGCAGAGACAAGAGAACCCCCACAGAAACTTCATTCTTG
Source organism: Acinonyx jubatus (assembly GCF_027475565.1). NCBI lineage: Eukaryota > Metazoa > Chordata > Mammalia > Carnivora > Felidae > Acinonyx > Acinonyx jubatus. Next base: position 27,296,467 of record NC_069380.1, on the reverse strand, counting down.
CAAACGACTTCTTTGTCCAAATAATTTTAAAGCTGTACATAAAGGTCACATTACCGTTTGTACAATGCCACTCCCTTTAGCCTACAGAATTTCTATTTTCTTGATGTGAAAATATGACAATTGATGGAAGCTTAGCTAGCTGCACTCCCACTCCTTCCTCCCGCTCTGTATCGTGTTCGGGATCTAGACTTAGGTAGATAGACTCAGGTTTGAGTGCTGCTTCTTTTACTAAAAAAAAAAGCCATGAGACTCTGGGACATCATTTAATCTCCAAAGACTCAGTTTCCTCCACTGTAAAGTGGCAAAGTGTTTACTGTATCAAGAAAAAGCAATTATAGGACATGCGTAGTACGAGGTCTAGCACATGGTTAAGAGTTCAAGACATAAGAGTTCAAGCTATTGATTGCTATTTCGGTTTTATTCTCTCGGGGTGCCCACTTTGACTATTCTAGGTCACAAGTAATTTACTTTAAGCTACCATAGTATTGGAATGCTTTGCCATACAGCTCATTTCTAAAATAAGTCAGATAGGCAGAGTTCTACTGATTAGTTTGCTAGTAGAATATAGTAATCATTGAGACACCTAACAAGCTCATTGAGCCATATAATTATCATTAAGAGTTAAACACTGTTGTTTTACAAACTTTCTGAATGCTTATGAGCCTTGCCTGAAGATTGAGTTATAGTCCTCTAATGAATAGCCATCTATATTGAGCCGTCAAGAAGATTACTCATCGGAATCAATCATAGATTTTTCTCTTCCCATGTACTATTATTTCATAGTGCTAAAAGGGCCTGGAGCTCTCCATCCCCAGGGAGGAATAATAACCTGATGCTTTCATGCCATTTAACATCTATAAACAAAAGCTTACTTTCTCAGAGTCATATGAGGATTCAGAAGAGAAATTTGGGGCATTGCGGTGAAGAAGAAATAGTGAAAGCAGTTCTTATAAGTTTGTAAAAACTTGTACTTAATTTAAGACTATTTTATGTAGCCAGTTCAGAATCAAGTGAGGTGAGTCAAGAACATAAGTTTTTGATGATCTGTCTTAGACATAAGACATTATATTTCAGGATTCAGAATATACTCAACAATTATTCCAATAGTGATGCTCATAAAAATTGAACGCTATAACTTAATGACTATATGTTCTACTTTATACCCCATCCTATATCTATAAAATGCTTCATACTAATGTTTCACAGTGCTCTTTAAGGAGAAAAGAGAGAAAAATTGGGAAGTGGCCATTAATAAGTGCTCTTATCAAGCCATCCTTTATTTCCCTTCACTGTTCCTTGAGACTTTGAGGACAAAGGGAAAAGGACAAAGGGTATGAGTTACCAGGTTTATTTCCTTCCCTGGAGCACAGCAAACTGGGAAAAGTATTGAAGTTTTGAGTAAGGAAATGAGGGAACTAGGACTGCAAAGGGAGGAAATAAGAAAAAGGAGTGGGTTTCCCTAGCATACTTATATAGCACTTCAACAGCATCGAGTCTAAGCAGTTAGTAATCAGGGCTGTGGTGTATCTGAGAGGTTGTGTCAGCTTGGGTCCTCCACTTCGAAGACATCAGGACAGGGTTAGACATGCAAGATGTTTTGGGGGAAAACGCTTAGGAAGGACCGAAGTGGAATGCGCGCGGGTAGGCCGTGAAAGCCTCAAGAACAAGAGCAGGTCTGATACCTATGAAAGGAGAGAGGGGAGGCGGGGATTGAGCGGGAAGAGCCTCAGACTGCTGTATAGTTCTGAGAAAATCTCGGAGAGTTCAGTGGGGAGTCTTCTGGCAAAAGCTGCCCAATAGAGAAGTCCCACATAGGCCAGGAACACGCTTCCATGAGTACCCTGGAAAGTTCGGACACTGGCTGGAAGGGTGCAGAATAAGAGTGCTCTCAGAACAAAGGGCATAATGGATGGTGGCAGCTGGGGCTACCAGTTGACTACGCTCCCCACAGTAAGTTCTTTTGAAGGACATCAGAACACAAAGTTTCCCTGGCTGTCATAGGGGCCACATAAACTCCTGTGGTATAATAAAAGATAAATACTTAGACCTTAACCCTGGTTCCCGGCACAGATCTCCAAAAATCCTTGGGATTCCACGTGATAAGAGTGTTGATTATATGCTAACGAGAGGACCCCAGAATGCTTCAGGATAGGAGTGATTTGCCAGGAAAACCAACCATGAGATTAGAGGATGATTTAATCGACTATGCCTGTGTAATGGAGCTGAATAAAAATTCTTGAATAAGGACTGAGGAGCCCCCAGAATGGTGAACACATCCAAGTGCGGAGAGGGTGGCCCACCTAAACAGGGCCTGGCAGTTCTGTGCAATGCCCCACCCTCCTACCCTACCCTTGCATCTGTCCCATTTGGTTGTTCCTGAATTGTATCCTTAATAATAAAACTGTAATCGTAAGCACAACAGTTTCCATGATTTCTCTGATTCGTTCTAGAAAACTAGGGGAAGAGAGGTCACGGAAACCCCCACATCTGTAGTCAGCCAGGCAGAAGTGTGGGTAGTTTGGGGACCCCATTTGTGGCTGGTGTCTGAAACAGGGGCAGTTTTGTGAAACTGAGCTCTAACCTGTGGGGTCTGCACTAACTCTGGGTAGTGTCAGAACTGAATTGAACTGAAGCTGGTTGGTGCTGGAATAATGTGTTTGATGGCAGAAAAAAAACCACACGCCTCCTAACCAGCCTGTAGACTGCGGCGCAAACATCACTTCTTGGTAACGCTTCTCCTGCTCCCAAGACGAACTCAGACCCTGGCTTTCCTTTATAGTGCATATACTGTTATTCCTATAATTATCTAATAACTGTGTACCCCATCAATTAGACTATAAGCCATATAAGGGCTTATCTCTTGTTGAGTAGTTATTTGTCCCTGAATTCGTAATTAAATATCCAGAGCTAGAGATCCTCTCTTCTTACAGGATTGTTGTGAGGACTGAGTTAATATACATAACACACTTTCACATGTTAACTGTTACATGTTATTTTATTGCTTATCTTTAACTCTCTTCAGTTCTCAGCATAAAGTAGGCCACAAATATGTTAATTTATATACAAATTCAGTTCACCTGATGTTAAAGTAAATTGTATAGCAAGATTCCACATTATAGGTTCATTTTCAGAATATCTTTTTATTTACTTTAAATGGCATCAAGCTAAAGGACTATTTCCAGGTATGATTATAGACAAGTACCTGAATTGAGGGAACCCTGTGTTGCTATCACAAGCAAGAGTCTATTGCCCAGAATTGGGTAAAGTCAGGTGAAAAATCTCCTTCTTCATATATAAGATTAAACCCATGCTTTAATCATATACTTATCTAGAAATTATATAAGTGAGTGGGAGATATTTACAAAAAAGCAAAATATTGGAGCACCTGGGTGGCTCAGTTGCTTAAGCATCCAACTTTAGCCCCGGTCATGATCTTGTAGTCTGTGGGTTCGAGCCCCATGTCAGGCTCTGGGCTGACACTCAGAGCCTGGAGACTGCTTTGGATTCTGTGTCTCCCTCTCTCTCTCTCTGTCTCTCTCTCTGACCCTCCCCTGCTAGTGCTCTCTCACTCTCTCTCAAAAATAAACAAACATTTAAAAAAATTTTTTTACAAAAGCAAAATATTGAAAGGGACAGTGAAGGTAAATTGTTACTTTGGATTCGAAGTATATATAAGCCTTTCTTCTCTTTAAATCTGTGTAAATTGCTTACGATACCTAGGGACAAGATAAAAATCACCAACTAAAAATAATTGGGAAAGCCAACATGAATTAGCACTTATAATTATTTAAATCCAAACATAGTCAAGAACACAGCCTTGCCTTAGAGTCTATTTGGAGGTTCTCAGGAGTCATTTAAAATATTAAGAGATTGCCTTAACATCTCCACATGGAAGTAGGTGTTTTAAACCAGTGTGTTTTTACAATGTACAAATACTCCGCTTCAGGGTGACGGCACAGTACTTGATCAATTAACATCTGTTAAATGAATTTAAGTTTGTCAGCATCCCACATTTACTGGACATTTCCTTCCTGCCAGGCATGAAGTTCTGTTTTACGCATACACCTACACACAAATAAAGAAGCCCTCAGAGGTTGGTATTATCTCATTTTAAGTAATGAGGAAACTGAGGCATAAAGTCCTTGAGCACCTTGCTGAAGTTCAGAGAGCAAGTAATGGCAGAATGAGAACATGGAGTCTGGCATCAAAGCCCATGCTCCTGTGCCCTCACTGGCACTTCCCTAAGGAATTAATGGAAAGATGTGCACAATACAAGGTTAAATCCCAATCCTTTGTCATGTAAATAAGCGCATATTGAGAATGAACAAATGAAGCTTATTAAGCACTTCATCCTTCCTTTTTCTCTACTTCCCACCAGAAAATGCTATAATTCTGCTCCAAAAAAAAAAAAAAAAAAAAAAAGAATAAAGCCCTCTTTTAGGGTTTGTGTGTGCATTTTACTAAGATATTATTTACCACTCAACCATTTTCCTTGGTTTTCCAGTTCCATTAAAGGATACAAGTGAGAATAAACAATAGAAGTGACTAATGGAGATGTAAGAATTCGGAGTGGTCCAAACAGGATCTCCTCTACTGAACACCTAAAAGGGAATGAGTCTTATAACACTCTACTTATTGCAACCAGTTCGCATTTTTTAAAAATAAAAGAGCTCTGTGAAAGCCAACTCTCCCATGTACTCTCTAATGGTCTATCGGCAAATCTTAAAAATCACAAAATAGTATGCAGTGAGGTCTTCAGGTATGGAGGCCTGGACAATGAATTAGAAAACCGCCCCTTTCCAAGCAATTTGGTCCAGCAAGATTCTGGGGATGTTGACAGCCAAAAAAAAAAAAAAAAAAGAAAGAAAAAAGAAAAAGAAAAAGAAAAAACAGATAGATGCAAATGCTAATATTTATGAGATGATATGAGCTTGCAAATAAATGATTGTATCTAACTAGATGCTCTTTAACAACAAAAAGGCATGTAAAGGGCGTTCATCATCAACCTGAGACTGTATGCCCATGACCTCTGCTACATTAAATGCTACAGCTTACTGAGATTACTTGAATTTAATGAACCTCTATTGTAGCAAGACACCTCTCATTCCGCAAAGGTGACAAACGCGGCAATCTCTAACTGCAACCACCCGGGTCACCCACCCCATCTAAGGGCAACCCTAAGTGGAATAATATCGAAAGCCCAGTACTCATGACTTCTTTCAAAGTTAAGGGATGAAAGAAAAGTTACTGTTTACGGGTCATACGGTGATACACTGTTCCTTGGCAACCAGCAGGTCTTTTGTGCGACTACAAGTTGATGGAAAGGGGGGAACTGAAAATGAAACTATTCAGAGGATTCCAATGCACAGAAGCAGCACTTCCGGAGCCCTGTGTAGCCATACTATCCTGTTAAAGAAGCTCCTTCCATTGGGAGGAAAGCGAGGATCACTGACGCGGCGTAACAAACGTTTTCAGGGTACCAACTGTAGACTCTGAACCAAAGACCAAGATCAAGGTTACCTATATGACAGGAAACCCTGCGGCCACTCTCGACCTCACCCGGTCCCACTCCTCTGGTCCTAAGAGGTCATTTATCTGGGAACTTGGCTGAGATGCAAGCGTGCTCCCAAAGCCAGCATTTGGAGCATCTACCCCATAACACATTCCCTCTCCGCCCTTGCCCCGGCAGCTGACGCGGAGACACCACTTAAGGGCATCGATGGTTTAAACCAGGAAGGAAAACAATAATTCATGCTAAAGAGTATGAGTTCTGGAGACACCTGTAAAGTTCGTAGGAAGCTCAGGCGAGTTCTCCACACGTCTTTTCAATCCTGTAGCCAGTCACGAGAATCGGGGAAGCAATGTTCTTGAAAGGAACGAGAGCTGTTATTTAGCAAAGAACCGCAGACTGGCACACTCAATTTATAAGGTAATAATTCCTGAAAGCTTTTGGGTAGGCAAACGAGCCTGCACTCTCTCAGAAACCCCGTTACTGGGCCCCCGTGGTTTCAAACTCCGATGATCAAGGAAGTGCTCGCGAGTCTGTCTGAGGTCTGGGCTCCCGCCCCCAAGCCGGGTTGTTAAGTACTTACCACCGCTGGCCGGCGAGCCGTGGGCTCTCCTGCGAAGGGCTCTGGGGGGTCGCCTGCGAACCCGGTCTGGGACCTTGCAGCTGGCCCGGCTCCCGAGGCCGCCCGGGGGGGTCCCGGGACGGGCGGGGCGCGGGGGGGGCGCCGAGCCCGGAGCCCACCATCGGAGTGCGGGTGAACATAGCTCTGAGTCCGCGGGTGCCCGGCCGCCGCTGCGGCGGGGACGCGGGCTGGGACGCCTCGGGAGTCTCGAGATGAGATTCGAAAGGGCAGGGGCAGCGGTTTCAACAGCTTGAGTTTCGATTTCCCGCCAACAGCGGCAGGTGCGCCCGCCCCCGGAGGACTTCCCCATTTGGGCTCCACTCGGGCGCCCTCTGACCTCAGCGCGGGTGAAGGCTCTCGCTGCGCCGCCCTGGCGGGGAGAAGTGAGCCTGCTCCGCCCCTACCCGTGGTGGTTCAAGGTCTCGCAGCCACCTTAGAGGATAATGAAGAGACCTGTGGTCAACCACGGACGCCTGATGAGGAGGTGGCCGCAAGGGGACTAGAACCCTCAAAGGTACTTTAGGGCTGTGTAATAGGTAACCCCTAATTTGAGGTTCCTGCTGGAAATTTGAGACCCTGAACAATGGATTAACCTTGGAACGTCAGAGATTAGGTGAATAAATAAAATCATCTGAACAAAATTTTGCCTTACGTTGTTGTGCACATACATTCAAGTTAAAGGAAATGTGAAGTGGAATCAAAAGCTAAAAGTGAAACCAAAAGCCAAAGCCCAAAAGAGGGGAAGCAAGCTCTTGTTATTTATGATGGCGGCATTAGCGTTTGCTTACGTGTCTCCTACCACATAGGTTATGGGAGGGAAGAGATTTCTCTCATTTTTGTATAGCCAGCATTAGGACAGTCATGATCAACCCACTACACATCAGAATCGTCTGGGAGCTTTCTAAAAATATGGATGCTGAGACTCACCCCCCAGACCTACAGATACAGAGTCTTGCAAGTCCAAATTTGGAAGGAAAAAATTCTCCATTCCATAGTCGAATCATTGCCCAATGTCTTGCACAGACCGGGTATGAAACTAATACTTCTTGAATGTTTGATCAATTACTGAGCAAGGCTGCCTGGAGAATCATTGCTGCCTAGCCCTCAGCTTGCCCAAGAATTTGCATTTCTAACAAGTTTCCTACAGATACCCATGAGGCTGGTTTGGGACCACCTTTCGAGAACCCTGCTGTGGGCAACGTGGGAGGCACAGAAGGTTTTTCCCTAGGGCAGTTATGTAATAATATGTTTGAGAAAGTTCTATCAGCAATGTGAAAGACAGATTGAAAAACGAAGAGGCTGAAATCTGAGAGAGAAACTAAAAGCCTAGTTATTATAATCTAGGTGGGAAATCTGAGCTAAAGCAACAGCATGGGAAATAGGAAGGAGGGGACAAAACCGTGACGTTCCAAATGAAAGGTTAACATAGTTGGATTAAAAAAATAATAAACTAGGGGCGCCTGGGTGGCTCAGTCGGTTAAGCGTCCGACTTCAGCTCAGGTCACAATCTCGCGGTCCGTGAGTTTGAGCCCTGTGTCTGGCTCTGGGCTGATGGCTCAGAGCCTGGAGCCTGCTTCTGATTCTGTGTCTCCCTCTCTCTCTGACCCTCCCCCGTTCATGCTCTGTCTCTCTCTGTCTCAAAAATAAATAAATGTTAAAAAAAAAATTTTTTTAATTAAAAAAAAAAAACTAGATGCAGAAGGGACCTGAGCTCCAGAGGTAGCAAATGGGACAGATGGGGAGACAGTTTGTACAGTACTCTGAAACCCAGCTCTGCCACATACCGGCCCCATGACCAAGGACAAGTCACTCAATTCCCTAGAGGCCCAGTTTCCTGATCTGCGTTATGTGGAATGAAGTTACAATATGTACCTTGTGGGATACTGTGAAGAATAAAGAGACAATCCACAACAACGCTTCTCAAACGCAGTTGATTTTGCCTCCAGCAGACATTTGAGAATGCCTGGAGACATTTTTTGTGAAGCCTAGAAGGGGGAGAGGGGTATGTCTACTGGCATCTAATGGGTAGAGGCCAGGGATGCTGCTAAATATACTGTAATGGACTGGGCAGCCTCCCAGAACAGAGAATCATCCTGCCCAAAAAGTCAATAGTGCTGAGGTTGGAAAATCCTGATCTAGGTAATATGCCTAGCTTAGAGTCCCAGTAACTTAATGGTTGCTGTTTGATGGTAACTATAAGGTTTTAGCTTTGTGTATAGGAGGAAAGCAGAACCATTCATCAGTAACCAAGAGGAGGGACAGGTTTCTGGCAAGGGTGAAAGACTTTGATTGGGGAACTTCCGGGTTGTAGGTGCCTGCAGGGTGAGAAAAGCAGTTCCAGAGTCCCCCCAAAAGTGGATCTGGGTGATCTTCCTGGAGGCAATTTTCTTCAAATTGTCAACTGCTGGGAAAATACCACTGGAACTTTTATTTCAGAGGATAAGAAAGAAGTTGTTTTGGTGATTGGATTCAATTCAAAGTTTGAATAAAGGAAAATCAGTTCTTCTAAAGGAACTAGTACGAGTAACGCTGACTTCAAGGAATACAGTCGGTTGACCGTATTTATTTTAAAACCCGACCGCGTAGCACACCCAAGTTGCAAACATGAAATAGAAATAGAGGATAATAGGCAAAATCTAGATTGCTTATTCTGTTCATTTGTCATTTTGCTACATTCCTAAAGTGTTAAAAAATGTGAATGTGGTTTATTATTGCAGTAGACATTACAGGCTCCTTTAAGATACTTGAGAGTGGGTTATCTATTTGCATATCACATATTCTTTCACCTTATGTGTCTGTGTATTTGTGTGAAGATATGGGCTGGCCTTTTACTAGGGTTGCTCAGAGATGTGTGCCTCTGCAGCAATGGCTAGTGGAGAGAAATAGGGAGAGTGGAGAAGATTCTGGATCCCCACCCCTGCCTCAGCCCTTATCTCTTCTATTTACTGGATTGCTACCTGATTTTGTTTGAGTAAGAGCTCCATGGCTTTGAAAGTTCAAGGAATCATTGTACTAGACAATTACCTGTATATTTTAAAGGACAAGGGGGATTACCTGAAATCTAGGGAGATTGTTAAATGGCCTGAAATTTGGCCAATTAAAGATTCCCTTAGGAAATGGCTTTCTTTTAAAATGTAACTGCATCCGGGAAATAATCATTTATTCATTCCTTAGGTAAAGGAGTTTAATCTGAGCAAAAGATATTTTGGTTGGGGAAGAGGGAAGCTAAAGTGGAAAGAAAAAGACGATTCAAAAGGATACACAAAGGAAAACGTTGTAAAATGAGACATTGATAGGAAATGGCAATTCAAGGCTACAATGAGCAGTTTTAGCCCAGCGTGCTGGGATAAGATTAAAGATAAGATGAAATCAAAAAGAAACTTCACCAATTTGGGCTTATGCTAACATATCCAAGTATGTCTTTTATCTTCCAAGGATCTAAATGAAGATACATATCTGGTTTTTAAATTAGTTGCCTTCGATTACTCTCTCATTAGTGTGAATAAATACAGACATAGATTCTCAGCTGTTTCTTGTCATAAAATGTCTCAGTGAAAATCTTAGTTTCTAGGGGTACCTGGGTGGTTCAGTTGGTTAAGCATTGGACTCTTGATCTCAGCTCAGGTCTTGATTTCAAGGTCCTGAGTTCAAGCTCTACACTGGGCTCTGTGTTGGGCATGAAGCCTACTGAAAGAAAGAAAGAAAGAAAGAAAGAAAGAAAGAAGGAGAGAGGGAGGGAGGGAGGGAGGGAGGGAGGAAGGAAGGAAGGAAGGAAGGAAGGAAGGAAGGAAGGAAGGAAGAAAGAAAGAAAGAAAGAAAGAAAAATCTTAATTTCTCAGCTCAGGTCTTGATTTCAAGGTCCTGAGTTCAAGCTCTACACTGGGCTCTGTGTTGGGCATGAAGCCTACTGAAAGAAAGAAAGAAAGAAAGAAAGAAAGAAAGAAAGAAAGAAAGAAAGAAAGAAAGAAAGAAGAAAGAAAGAGAAAAATCTTAATTTCTGAAAATTCCAAAAAGTCATGCTTCCTTAAATTTGATTCTGCAGTGAAAAGTTAGATTAATCCAGTAGGGTGAGGACAGCAGTTAAAGATTTGATTTCTCTTTTCCAACAAAGGATCTACGTGAATCAGTGACTACTTTACTAGGCACTCCTCATTTTGTGTGTGTGTGTGTGTGTGTGTGTGTGTGTATGTTTGCATAAGAGCATATTTGTGGCAATATCACATTCTTTAGAAATTCTTTAAATTTATGCCATAAATCATGGAATGCTACAATTATAAGTCACCTTAAGTTCAGGTAATAAATATTTATTAATAATAAGCACAGACCATTCACTCCATCAGACCCAGCAGCTACAGTGGGGAACAGACAGAACCTTCTTATGCTAACCCCTTGATTAAGATCACCTCATTTTAGACAGAAGGAAACAGAGACTTAGAGAAGTCAAGTGACTTCCAGTATTGTGTGACAACTTTGTGGCAGAACCGAATTTAGGTCTTCTGAGTCCACATAGAGCTTTCTACATTTTGGAAGATGATTGTGACAATATATATCTTTTGACAAAATCCAGAATTTGGAATGCTTTTCATTTGTTATAATTTCCCCACGAGCAGCTTTGTATTATTTCCCAGAACGGTTATGGCAAAGTCTGTAAACCTATTAGAATCAACATTAATAAAAACCGTTGCACTCCAACATTCATCCCTATAATTATGTGGTCAAATAATCTTTACAATAGACAGTGCTTTGTACAACTTGTCAAATTTTTGTGAATAGAAAACATGCTAAATTTGGGTTAGAATTCCTCTTCTTTAACTGTGTTAAAATAGTGAGCTTCATAGTGTAGAAACGGAAAGATGTACATTTGTTCACTCTGTTTTTCTGATGACAATGAATACTGTCACTTGGGGAAATGAGGAGAAATGTGCTTTTAATAATATTTGCGATCATCCGGAAGGTGGCTGCATTTCTTTGTTTATAAATTCATATCTGAGGAAAACGTAATGGCTTCCATCTCTGAGTTGTCACACTGTATGGTAGCTGTCACCAGACCTCTGCTGGCTACAGGGATGAAAGAAATTTCCCTTCACTGGGGAAAGTTCTGAAGACTCTGTCAGTGGCATGGGAGAGAAATTCCCCTGAAGAGTTTCTTTAGCCATGATAAATGAACCAAACAGAAACTTTCCATAGCACTACCCATTTTAAACCCCACCACTATGCCTTTTCCAAAAATGCCCTCTCTTAGGGAACTTCTGACTGTCCTGACGTCTTAACTCCAAGCCAACTCCTGTGGGTATTCACATCCTTTGTAAGTATAGCCAGGTATGTAACAGAGTATGGCATAGGGGCAAAGGGCAGAAAGACCTGAACTTGAGACCCGGCAGAGCCATTTAAGAATTCTGTGACCTCGGGCAAACACTGAAACTCTCTGAGCTTTGGTTGCTTCATTTGTAAGATGAAATATTAATCATAATAAGACCAGCTGTCTAATCTACCTTCGGGGGTTTGTGAAGGCCAAATGAGATAACATTTGTGGAAGTGGTTCGTAAATTGCACCTTGATGCCATATAAATGGAAGATCGTGTTGTGGCTTTTTTTGAGCTGTCAATGCAAGCACTTTATATGTTTTCCAATAATACTTAAATTTGTCCTCAAAGAGTTCTTAACTTTGGTTCTACCAGCTCCCAGCTTTCAATTGCTAAAACATCATAAGGCTATATCCTCAGTGTGTTTTATCTTGAAATCCCTTTCAGAATAGAAATAAAGCAGTATATAGTTTTACCTACCAATATATAAACGCCTGTCACAGGAGTACAGTCCCCAGTGCAGCTGGAATTCCGTTGGCATAACTGGAAGGCCCTGAGCACTCTGTAGACATTTTGGGGCAGTATTCCATCCCTAATATCTTCTGGCAGCCAACAAGAGTTCCATTTCTATGGATAAAACTTAGGATCCTCCTATTTTGCTTTACTTGTAGAAAGGAGTCATGTTAGAAATTCCCTTGGCCTTGTAGGCTTCCAAGAGTGCGATGTGGGGTAGGAATTCCCTGCAGGCATACCACAGCGGCTGGAGTTCAAGACTCTCCTGAGTAGTCCTCAGCAGCCACCCAACTATATGGCTTCTCTTTTGGGGCTCCAGTAAAACAATCTCTGACAAAGGGAGGGTGATGAAAATGGTTACAATAATGAAGTTTCATGCAGTCTGAAGAAAGGGAGTGAATCCCATGTTATTCAACAAGGGTTCAGCATGCACGCTTCAGGCTTTGTCAGATCGACCTGTGTTTAGATCTTGTCTCCAGTACTTATAACACGAGAGACTTTGGGTGAACCACTGAACATCTCAGGGCTTCAGTTTTTTCAACTATAGAATGGAATGAGTTCTAAACCTACTGAAGATAGTTGTCATACATGTTAGGTAAGCATAAAGTGCTCAGTACCATGTATCCAACATGGTATCCTCAATAAATATAGTGATCAATACTGTTTAAATTCACAGGAGCACCTGGGTGGCTCAGTCAGTTAAGCCTCCAACTCTTGGTTTTGGTTCAGGACATGATCTCTGGGTTCGTGGGTTCAAGCCCCACATTGGGCTCCGTGCTGACAGCACAGAGCCTACTTGGAATTCTCTCTCTCTCTCTCTCTCTCTCTCTGCCCCTCCCCCCTCCTCAAAATAAGTAAATAAACTTCAAAAAAAAAAGAAGACAGCCAAATGGCTAGTAAATATATGGAAATGCAAACTAAAATTACAATGAGATACCTCTATACACTCAACAGAATTACTAAAATGAAAAAAAAAAGCTACCATGCGTCAGGATGGGAAACTGAAATTCTCGTGCTCCACTAGAGGACTGGTAAATTAGTGCCTTTTTGGAAAATTGGCAGAACCTTCTAGGGCCGAGTATTTTCATACCTAGACATTCCACTGTTCACGTGCTCACCAAGTCCAGTACAAGCATGATTCATCTGAGTTTAAAACAGAAACTATTTACATACCTATCAATAGTAGATGGATTGTAAATCAAACCATCCTGCTGTATACTTTGAACTTATACAGCGACGGATATCAATTATATCTTAACAAAACCAGAAAACTACGTGAAATAAGGCAAAGACAAGATAACCGACGAATAAACGGTGGTATATTCCTACAGTGTAATACTACATATGAGAAGTTCTATAGTTGTCGTCCTAAAGGGCTAGTTGGCCATTTCTCTAACTTCCTCAAGCTCTTTTCAGGCATGATGGTGTTTCTATCTAGCCCCTCTCACTCACGTCACCTAGATTAGTTAAACTACAGGTTCGGCCGCAATAGTCGAGACTCAAAATAACTGTGATTTAGCAGCTTAGAAATTGTCCCTTAGGTGCTAGTCTCAGCACACGCAGGCCAGGGCTGGCACAGTGATGGTGTTACTTACTATGGTGTCAAGGGTCCAGGCTTCTATTGTGTTGCTCTGCCTTCTCTAGGGTGCTTCCCCTATCTACATCAAATGCATAAACAATCCAGCCAGTGAGGAGGGAGAAAGGGAAACTGCAGGGTGAGTTTACCTCTAGGTGTACAACCCAGAGATTGTACTCATCACTTTTGCTCACACTTCACTGGTCAAATTTAGCTGCACAGCTACACCTAGTTACAAGAAAGGCCAGGAAGTGTAGTCTTACTTTAGTCACCTAACACACATTTCTTGAGTATCTAGTATAAACCAGACACTGAGGCTATAGTAGTGGATAAACCCAACAAAAATCTCTCAGGGCACCTGCGTGGCTCAGTTGGTTAGGTGTCCAACTTTGGTTCATGTCATGATCTCGCAGTTTGTGAGTTCTGGCCCCGCATCGGGCTCTGTGCTGACAGCTCAGAGCCTGGAGCCTGCTTCCGATTCTGTGTCTCCCTCTCTCTCTGCCCCTCCCCTGCTCATGCTCTGTCTCTCTCTGTCTCTAAAATAGATAAACATTAAAGAAAAATCCCTCTGCCACATTCTTTCATTCTAGATGGGCAACTCACAAAGCAAGTAAGTAAAATATGTAATGTGTTAGATACTGTTAAATACTGAGGCAATCAGATTTCAAGCCAGCCTCCAGTGATTCTCGCTTCCTACCCCAAATTTGGGATAAATTGTAATGCAGCAGGAAACAACTTATAGATTATAGCACCTGGAAGTGTGGTGCAGTCTAAAATGAAAACATGGGCTTGGCTTCAGAATTGGTCTGAGGGCAGAAGCTGGAAAGTCTTTGGGGACAATGCTGGCACAAGTTTAGGAACATTATAGAAGGGGTCCCTGTTATTTGGTGTTAGATAGCAGCACCGTTACCTGTGGTGACGTGGGAAGCAAAGGTACCTAATGACCTAAGTGAGCTGGGTAAGGAGATAGCCAGGCAGAATATGGAAGGTCCTGCCTGTTTCATTCTTGCTGCTTATAGTAAGATGTGGGAAGATAGAGATAACCTAAATGAAAGGTTATTGCCCAAAAAGGAGCTAGGAATTGCTGATTTTGGCAGTTCTCAACCTCTGTAAATGGCAAACTATGCTAAGGTTAAGAATTGGCTCCAGGAAGAGATCAAATCAGAGAACCATCATGAAAGCCTGATTTAAAGTGGAAAATGCGAGAGTGGCTATTAATTCCTTTGTTAAGAAGACATCAGAACGATCCAAGGAAATAAATATCTCAAGGAACCATTCAGTCAAAGAATAAAACTTTCAGAAGCTTAAAAATGTTGTCCTTTAACAGTCTGGCAGAAGACCAAAGAAGACAGAAGACAAGATATGGTTTTTGTCCAATGGGATAAGGCCAAGTAAGATTTATAAAAAACCCCTCAGACTTTTTAAGACAATTGTATTTTCAGAAATACCACCAGTTTGGACTGAAAGGGACAGATTCATGATGAAATGAAAAGTCTCATTATGACAGAGATCAGGCGGGGAACACCAGCAACCACATACATGGGTTGTTTTTCATGGAAAAGGAAACATAACTCAAAGGGCAGAACTTAAAGCCCACAGTGTGTAGCCAAATGCCACAAACAATTATTCTCATGCCTTGAGTCCTAATCAAGGAAGTACCAACCCCTATCTTGCTAGATTTTAGAATCGCTATAGCCCAATGGCACCAACTTCCTCCCATTTTCCCCCTTTGAATAAACACCTATACTGGTTATCCTATGCACATCCTACCACTTTATGTGGGATACGTTGGAAGCAGATAACTTGACCCTTTACTTCACAGGTCTCAGGTCAAAAGAAACCATACTGGATGAGCTATACGCAAGAACTACATGTGTGGAGTCTCACCTGCACCAGACTTGCTTTAGATAACAAGAGTCTAGATTTTGAGCTGATGCTGTAATGGCATGAGACTTGGGGGGAGGGGGTCTTGGGAGGAGATGAGGATAACTTGCATGTGAACCTGTGGGGACCAGTGGTCGTATTGTGGTAGCTGGTCTCCAAGGTGGCCTCTAATGATTCTTGTGTTCTGCTATTCTTGCCCTTAAGTAGTTTCCTCCAACTTTGAAGACGACCATTTGGTGTAACCTCCAGCCCCTATCAAGATGACCCTAACTCTAGCTGACATCTTGGTGCAACGTGAACAAGAACCACACAGCCAAGCTGCTCCTGAATTTCTGCCTTCCAGAAACTGTTGGGGGAAACACATACTGAATGTTTTTTTTAAGCCACTATATGTTGGGGGTAATACATGATGCAGCAATGGACAACGAATACAAGTACAAGGAGAAAAATTAAAGTGGAAATTGAATGGGAAGTAAAATCTGTATGAAATTTTAGATAGGGTGGCCAGGGAATATCTTCTTGTGACCTCTCAATAGGGATCTCAGGGATTCAAGGGTACAGGAAGAGCGTGTTGATACTCAAAACATTGAACAACCAATATGACACAGGTACTGACCAATCACAGCATGTGTCCCACCCAATAAAAGCTAATACAGTTCAAAAACATTCCCTAGGGCCCCATGTTGACACCCAGCTGAATTTCAGCCTTGAGCAAATGGAATATAGTCAAATATCCTGAAGTGAGAGAATGTCTGTCTTTGATAAACAACAAAAAGTTTGATGTGAGCAGAAGGAGAGAGTACTAGGAAATGAGGATAAAAGCCTAATATGGGGCCAGACCATATAGGGTCCTTTAAGTCATAGTAAAGCTTTTGGCTTTTACTCTGCGTGAAATGGGAAGCATTTGGAGGATTTGGTGCAGGGGAGTAACATGATATAGCATGTTTTAACAAGGTCACTCTCACCGATATTTTGAGAATAGATAGGAAGAAAAGCAAGAGTAGAAACAGGGAGGCAAGTTGAGAGGCAGCTGCAATAATCCAGATGAGAAATGATGTTGGCTTGTACCATGCACATGTGCACACGTGCACACACACACACACACACACACACACACACACAGTAGAGGTGGTGAGAAATGCCTAGATTCTTGATATATTTTAAAAGTATAATGAACAGGATTTTAAGTGTAGGATGAACAGAAACAGATTGGATTTGACTTGTAAAAAAAGAGTCAAGGATGATATGTAGGTTTTCAGCCTTAGAAGATAGAGTTACCATCAATGAAGTTAGGGAAGGCTGTGAGACGGGTGTTTCTGGTATTGGTGGTGAGGAAGGGTATTGTCATGAGCTCACGTTTGGACATGTCGAGTTTTAAGAGCCTATTAGACATCCAAGTAGAGTAAGCTGTTGAAGTTCAAGTGTGGGTTCAAGGAAGATGTCCAGACTGAAGATACAAGTTTGGAACTCATTAGCTTATGAAGTGTTTTTAAAGTCAAGTGGTTGGATGAGACTACCTAGAAAGTGAGTTTAAACAGAAAAGAGAATTTGGGTGTCCTTTTCCCTAGTTTTAAATTATAGAAGGAATTTTATCACTATGGAAGAGAAACATCAATATCGAAGGAGAACTAGAATTCTCTCCCTGCTTACTCCAGATCTAGGCCCATGAGTTCGTAAGAATGTATAGGTATCCAGGAGTGGGCATTAGTGAGTCAGGCCAATGTTTTGGTGGTGTGGGGTGAACACTGAGAGTGTAAGAACAAACAGACATACCCGAACCTCCGAAACTCAAGTCCGATCAGGAACACAAGGTGGAAAAGCTGTTGACCAACACTGCAGTTGGTGAACCAACTCTTTATATTCTAGCTCAGTGGTTCTCAATGTTGGCTATACTTTGGAATCACTTGGAGAGCTTTAGAATCACTGAGGCTTGGGTCCCACCCCAGATTTCCAATTTCATTGGTCTGGGGTACAGCATGGACACTGGGGGTTTTACATACTTGCCAGGGATTCCCATGTACAGCCACGGTTGAGAATCAGCACTGTAGATGAAAAACAACACTACAGTTCATAAGGCATCCTTATCAGCTCCTTTAGGAGCAGCTCTTGGCTTGCTTTTTGTCCAGAAGGACATTACAGAGAGGTTACTAAACTGTAACAAAACAACAGCTTAGAAGACTGAAAAAAAAAAAAAAAAAAAAAAAAAATATATATATATATATATATATATATAGGGAGAAGTCTTGAACTTATATTTTGTATTGCTTCCCGTAGGTCATTTCTCAGAACATTAGGCCTAGACTAAGTGCTGGCTGCTCGCAGAACAACAATTTGGGTTTTTTTTTTTTGAGGTTTGTGATAGAGTAGGTGTTGTACCACATAGAGCAGACTCATCGGCTGGCCTGTGAACAAAGGACAACAAAATATGCACACAGAGTGTACTAAAACACAGGCTGTTCCGTGAATGGAATACCTGACACTTTTTAGGAGACTGTGGAAAAGGTAAGGATATAAACATTGTTTATCGATGTAACAAATTTCTGGTTCGACAGTGCTTTCAAAACTCCTTCTGAACACACATCTGGGAAATCTGTTTGTCAGAGATTCTGTGGGTTCTGCTTGGCCCCCGTGCAGCTGACCCTGAGAAGCTCACACTGTTCTTGTGGCTGGAATATGGGGACGTCAGCTTGATGACATGAGTTTTGTGGCACAGTGTTATAGAAATAAAAGTATTTTGAAGAGCAAGCCCACATCAGCCATACTCCCTTGTGCATTCAATGACTTATCACGGCTGTAAAGTAGGAAGAACAAGAAAAATGTGCGGGAAGTGGCACAGTTCGTACTCTGTCAGTACTAGATAGGGGTTCTTTACTGCTCAAGGTAGATTAAAACAACCCAGTAGGTTTGGTCTCAAAACCTCACATACTCACACAGAGGCTGCCACAAAACACGAAGTCGGGACCCTAACAAAAAATCAATGTTTTGTATTTTCTAGTTGTGTTTGTCAGCAATGCTTTTCAGACGCAAATGGCCTTGCATCATCATGCTGTTATTCCCTTTTAGGGGGTGTATTTAATCCAAGAAAAAAAACATGCTCCTTTCTCTCTCTGCCCCTCCCCTGATCATGCTCTGTCTGTCTCTGTCTCAAAAATAAATAAAAAAAAACATTAAAACAAAATTAAAAAGGGGCGTCTGGGTGGCTCAGTCGGTTAAGCGACCGACTTCGGCTCAGATCATGATCTCGCAGTTCATGAGTTCTAGCCCCGCGTTGGGCTCTGTGCTGACACCTCAGAGCCTGGAGCCTGTTTCAGATTCTGTGTCTCCCTCTCTCTCTGCCCTTCCCCTGCTCATGCTCTGTCTCTCTCTGTCTCAAAAATAAATTTAAAAACATTAAAAAATTAAAAAAAAAAAAACATGCTCCTGAGTTACGGAATATGCCAAGAGGAATGTTCAACCCGCTGGGAAAATAAATGAAGCAAACAAAAGTATTCTATTATGATAGTAATAGGTGGATTCGTTCTCTGGTACCATCAACAATCTGTGCTTCAAACCAGGTGTTTACTTCTGGCTAGGATGTGTTCCAAAGAGATGACTGACGCGGGCACTTTAGGAATTTTAAACAAGAAAAGTTCCCCATGTTGTCTCTTCTTAAAAGCAGCATGACCTTGAGCGAATTATGCGACTCTCTGAAGCTGTTTCCCTCTGTGTACAACCACTCTTCCCCATTTGCTTTTACATGACTTCGGGGCCAAATGTGATCCTTCCACACTGGAAATCATAAAGGTTTTTGTTTTTTATAGTTATTACTTAACAAGTTAACAATGGCATACCCAATAATCTGGATCTATAAATAGTATTGTAAGCATGCAGTAGTGTGATGGTAGCATTTTTACAGATAATGTAAATGTTCTCTGCAGGAGAGTTTCAAGGTTAAAAAGAAATTTTCCATTTATTATCTCATTATTTACCCTGACACAACCTGTGAAGAATGTTAGTTTCTTGATCTTTAATTTCAAGCAAGCAATTCAGAACTATTGCATAAGAATTCTTTTCAATGTTTATTCATTTATTTATTTATTTATTGGGGACAGAGAGAGACAGAGCATGAACGGGGAAGGGCAGAGAGAGAGGGAGACACAGAATCAGAAGCAGGCTCCAGGCTCTGAGCCATCAGCCCAGAGCCCGACGCGGGGCTCGAACTCACAGACCGCGAGATCGTGACCTGGCTGAAGTCGGACGCTTAACCGACTGCGCCACCCAGGCGCCCCGTATTGCATAAGAATTCTTACACACACACACACACACACACACACACACACACACACACACCCCCCTGTGTGTGTGTGTGTGTGTGCGCGCGTACATATTTACATATACATTTACTGGGTATATACTGCTGTGTGTCAGACATGGTTAGGCATTTTTACCTGTGTTATGTCAGTTCTCAAAGTAGGCTTCAAATCGAATTCCTCTAATTCTCTACTACCCTCTGCACTATCTTACTCTGCTTCATCGTATTGGGCATTTTAAAGGAGATACTATCCAGTAAGAAAATAAAAATTAAAAGATACTGTCATAGTCCATTTGGGCCTACTAGAACAAAATACCACAGACTGGGTGGCTTATAGACAGAAATGTACTACTTACAGTTCCAGAGCCTGGAAGTCCGAGATCAAAGTGCCAGCATGGTCAGGTGAGGGCCTTCTGGGTAAGACTTCTTGTTTTGTATCTTCACATAGCAAAAGGAGCGGAGAAAGCTCTGTCAATCTCTGTTATAAAAGCACTAAGCCCCTTCATGAGGGTTCCACCTACATGACCTAACTGCCTTTCTAAAGGCCCACCCACTAATGCCATCACCTTTGGGGGTTAGGATTTCAACCCTAACACACATATTCTGACCACAGCAGACACAGTGACATCACTTGCAAGACTTCCATTGGTATGTGGATAAAAGATATGTGCATAGAGAAAGAACAAATATTTTTACATGTACATGGAAATACATTATTGTATAGCTCTTTCAGTTCCTCTTAAATATTCACGTTCAGAAAATCACATACAAACGATGCTGCTGTTAATAGCAAGCAAGTGATTTGATTTATCTTAGTTTCCTAGGGCTGTTGTAACAAAAGTACCATAAACTGGGTGGCTTGAAGCAACAGAAATGTATTCTCTTACATTTCTGGAGGCTGGAAGCTTGGAATCAAGGTGTTGACAGGGTTGGTTCCTTCTGGATACTCTGAGGGACAATGTGTTCTGTGTTTGCCTTCTAGCTTCTGGTATTTGTTGGAAATCCTTGACTTATAGCTGTATCACTCCTATCTCTGCCTCTGCCATCACATGGCCTTCCTTGTGTGTCCATGTGCCTCTAAATCTCTCTCTCCTTATAAGGACACCAGTCCTTTTCCATGTGAATTTTATTTAGGGCCCACCCTAACCAGTATGCCTTCAAGTTTACCTTGATTATATCTGCAAAGATCCCATTTCCAAATGAGGACACATTCACAGGGATAGGGTTAGATCTTCAACATTATCTCTTTGGGGGATCGCAATTCAACCTTCAGCAACACACAGCCCCATTACACGTAAATACTTGAGCATGCATTTCCTAAAAATGGAGACAGTCTTCGACATAACCATAGTATACACATAAAAATCATGAAATTAACATCGATACCATACTACCATCTAGGCCACATATTCCACTTAAATTTTACCACTTGCCTCAAAAAATCCTTCATAACTAGGCAAACAAAGAGCAAACGTTTTCCCCCATGCCCCCTTTCTTCGTGATCAAAGATCCAGTCTAGAACAATCTAGCTGTCGTGACTCTTATCTCTTTCAAGCTAGACCTGTTCCCAATTTTTCCTTGTTGCTAGTGACCTTGACATTTTTTGAAGAGTACAGGCCAGTAATTCTGCAGTGTTCTTTGCAAAGGTTTGTCTGATGGTTCCTCAAGATTCCAATAAAGCTATGCATTTTGGCAGAAATACAACAGAGGTTGTCTTTTTTCCTCAGTACACCAGATTGGGAAATGTATTATGGCAGTTTATTCCAATATTGGTCATGCTATTATCATTTGCTGAAAATAGTACATGTTCAATTTCTCCATTGTATACTTAATGAATAATTAATAAGCAACTGGTCTGTCATCTGTGGGAAGATACTCTGAGACTATGTAAATATCCCTTTCCTCATCAGACTTTTACACACTGGTTTTAACATCCACTGATATTTTTTTCCTGAGTCATTTTTGATTGCAAAATTAATTCTGGCTCCATCATCTCTTCAACACTTATTAGGTGACATTCTGCTTTAAGGAAGAGTTTTCTCTTTTCCCTTATATATCCATTTATACAAATAAGGACTCATGGGTATCTATTTTATTCAATGGGTTATAATCCATTATTATCATTATTTATTTAGATTGCCACATTTGGCCAATGAGAAATCCCTTCATGCTGGCTCCTGATACTTTTGACCTGTCCCCATCATTTTTTGAGTACTTCCTTACTGTTACAAGATGTTCCAGGCTTATCTTGTACTTTTCCTGCTTCAACCATACAATTATCCAAGAAACCCTCTCTCCATTTAGTAAGGAATGATATTTGGAAACCATTTGAGTGCAAGGTGTATATATTTTTACTGCGGTATCATTGTTTCTAAGCTCTTTCCAAAGACATGTATAGGAAATACAGACACACACACACACACACACACACACACACACACACACTCTTCCATATCCATCCATACAGATATTTTAATCCATTGGGATTAATTCCCATGATTCCCATAACAATATGGGGAAAAAAAAGAATTCTAAAGATAGCTTCCCTAAGATTCTTGTCTCTCATTTATTCAATCAAACATTAATGTAGGTACTGCTCTTAAGTGGTTTTGCAGATATCATTCAAGCCCCAAATCAGATGCTTCAGGTAGGTAAGTCTTGCCTATTCAGGTGAGTTCTTTAAAAGTAGAGAGTTTTCTTCAGCTGGAAGCAGAAGAGAAGTCAAAGATGTGAAGCACAAGAAGGTTTGACATAATGTTGCTGGCTTAAAGATAAAGATGAAGGGACAATATGTTGAAGAATGCAGGTGGCCTCCAGTGGCTGAAAATGGCCCTGACAGCCAGAAAGAAATAGGGACCTCAGTCCCACAACCACAAGGAACTAAATTGTGTCAACAACCTGACCAAAACAGATTCTTTCCCAGAGCCTCCAGATAAAAGCCTAGCCTGACGTACACCTTGATGTTAGTCTTGTGAGACCTTGAACATAGAACCCAACTGAACTCCCTTGGATTTCTGACCTACAGAACTAAGAGCCAATTAATAAATGAGTGTTGTTTTAAGTCACTGAATTTGTGGTAATTTTATAGTAGCAATAGAAACTTATACAGATAGACTATGAGATAAAAATAAAACGGAATTTACACTGATTCTGATTGAATACCACAGGGTTTTTCTGATCTTCCCTTTTTCGTATCTGTACCTCTCATAGGCCAAGGGCTCAGACCCACAAAATTGCAACCTCAGTCTCACTTCAGATGCCAAATACAAGTCCAGGTTGTTACCTGTGCTTCTGATAGACTGGCTAGAATTTGGAGGTTCCTAAGACTGCCTCCTTGGGTTTGATTAATTTACTAGAGTAAGTCACAGAACTCAGAGAAACATTTACTTTTGTTAACCAGTTTCCTCTGAAGGATGCTATAGAGGATACAGATGAGCAGCCAGATAAAGAGGTGCATAGGATAAAGTCCAGAAGAGTGCCAAGCACAGGAGTTTCTATCCCCTTAGAACTGGGGTGCAGGATGCTCCTGAGTTCACCGACCTGGAACCTCATCAAATCTCCTAGTTCAGCACTTTTTAACAGCCTAAGGTGCAGCCTCCAGCCCCTTTCTCCTTCGCAGAGGTTGGTGGGTGGGGCTGAAATTTGCAACCTTCTAATTACTTGGTTTTTGTGACCCCCCTTATCCTGAGGCTATCCAGGGACCCCACCCTAAGCCACTCATTAGCATAAACTCAGACTGCTCCAAAGCAATTTAGTTTGGATAACAAGAGATGCTCCTCTGTATTGGGAGATCTATGACAGGAACCAGGGCAAAGATCAACTATATTTCTTATTATACCACAATTAAGAACACGTCTTCCCCACATTTCTTCTCCTTTTGGAACAGAGAGAGAAAAAGGAAGGGCCAGATTCGGGAACATGTCAAACATAATAAATTCTAATCATAATAGTCAGGTAATACAAAGAACTTGTTTTGCTATCTGGTAGAAAAAGACCTCCTCTCTCAACTATAAATCTGGCTGAGAGACAAGGACAAAATAATTACATATTCACCTCCGTCTTTCAATAAAAGCAGAAAGAGCTTTCCATTTCAAATTTGTTTTGTTTTGTACCACATGTGGGTTAATTAGATAAAACCATGTCATGTGCCAGATTCAATCAGCCTGAAAATAGTCAGAAAACCGGGTTTGGCATTGTTTATGCTGTTCTGGCTCAGATAGACAAAAGCACAAAATGTAAATTGGCTCCAGAAAATAACATGTGTGTACGGGTGCCAGCTTTTCTTTCATGGGATTATCTCTAGTTGGCACCTGAACAGCAGAAGCTGCTCTGGGTGACCATTAGACGAGCCTACATGATGTAGATTCCCATTTTCCATGAGTGGACACCTCCATGAAGGGCACTTACTTCACTGCCTTTGACATAGGCCAGAACCAGCTTTCCAGCTGGTTCGTGTTGAAGCGGAAAACTGAAAATGCATTTTTGTTTGGCTTATCCCCTAGTGACTTCCTGGAGGCTTATTTCTTTGTTTTTAAAATCTCCTATCTGATTAGAAATACGGTCCTGAAACCACGCCTCAGCTGTATTTCTTTGCCTTAGGTAGTTCAGTGAATTTTATTACGGGGAAGAAGGCAGAGTATTTCACTGTCTTCCTACTTAAGTTCCAAGGGATGAACTTTGTAGCAATTATCCAAGCCATCATGGAGTGAGCAATAGTCATTTTAAAAAACTAATCATCTGATGGATGATAAAATCCAAATTAACTCGTTTTTTGCCTTCTCTTTGTGCTATGTAAACTATCTGATATCAGTGCACAGGGGAATAGGATTCCACATTGCTCAACTCATACTTTTTTTTTAGAAGAATATTTTTTAGAATATTCTAGAGTGTGTGATGGGAGGTGATGGATGAAACTATTTTTGCTCTGGTCACAAGTGAGCACCTGAGATAGGGAAACTAAGGGGACTCCATGAAGAATTGCTTTTTTGTTCATTTTCCTGCATTTTTTTTTTTTTTTTTTTTTTTTGCTGGGACCTGCACCCCCCCCCCCCACACACATGCCTTATAATAGGTATGTCCTCTTTGTAAGGGTCAAAGAGTTCATGATTTCTTTGGAAGCTTCCAGCACAGTAGATAACATCTGAGGAGTGACCAGGTCACTTTAAGACTGTCATGTGTGTTTTCCAGACCCCTGACTCCAGATACCTGACACAACCACCACCGGCTGCAGGACATAAATGACTTATGGAGGATGCCTAGATACCTGTCTTTGTCTTTGTTCCTGGTTGCCTGAGAGGACGCATACGTGAGACCACAATCCTCAAAAAACCCCGCAGACCCCAAGCAAAGGAGAGACTCACTCTCCTTTCCTTTCCCAATTTCCCAGATGCTCTGTCTGTATCTGCATTCTTTCTCTATCTTCAATAAACCCTGCTCTCACTTCCTTCCAGCTGATGTTTGATTTCTAACCTACGTGAAGCCACGGACCCCCTTGGCTGGTCCTCTAGGACCCCTTCTGGGTCCTTGGGGCTGGCCTGCCTATGTCATACCTACTTGTCAAATTCAATGGGCACATTAGACCCTCATCTTACTTGGTTTACCTACAGGTATCTGGCATTTTCCACTGTTTCATCCTTTTTGAAATTTCCTTGGTTTCCATGACCCCACTCTCTCCTGACTTCTACCTCTTCTACCTTTCTGGCTTTTTATTCGTAGTTTCCTTCTTCTCTCCCTTCCTCCCATCTGCTTTCTCAGTCTTGGTGTGCACAGAGTCTAACTCTTTCTTTCTTTCTTTCTTTCTTTCTTTCTTTCTTTCTTTCTTTCTTTCTTTCCTTCTTTCTTTCTTTCTGTTCCATATGTGTTTTCCTACCCCAGTAGTTGACACTGGCAGAAATCTAAGAATCACTTTGAACTCTTTCCTTTTCCTTTTCCCTTCTATCTGCTCAATCCCCTGTCTTCTTGACACTATCTCTTCACTCCTTAGATTTCTCCCCTTGGATTAGTAAGGCTACTTCGGTGACAAATATGGAAAATCCCACTAAAACCTGGCTTAAAACTAGGGTGATGGTTTCTTCAACAAGCCAACGGTATGAAAAATGTGGGGAAAGGGATTTTTGTGATTAAATGCGACTAGTGTGACATAAACATCAGCTGCTGCATGTTTGTTTGGATTTTGTTCGGATCCCAATATGAACAAACCAGCTATTTTAAAGGTTTTTTTTGTAACAATCAGGGAAATTTGGATAAGTACTGGATATTAGATGACACTGTACTGTACAAGGGCAGGCTGCCCCAAGGTGGGTTTCCTTGGCATGAACACTATTTTGAGATAAATATAATCTGAACACAGCAGATGGAGGAAAAGCCCTCTTCCTGATTCTCAACTGCCTGGATATACCTTGGAAAGAAGAGCCCGTACCAGAAAGGGAGCTATTAACAGAAACTCCCATTTACCTAAGAAACTTACCTGTATAATAGAGCAAACTTTTTCCAAAACATCTCCTTTCACCTTCCTACTAGTGGCCTTCCTACTTTTTGTCTTCTCAGACCCTACCCCTCTCCTTAGCTCATATAAACTTCATGTTGCCTCATTGTCTTTGGAATTCGATGTCTGTATGGATTCCTCATACGTACACCTGTTAAATTTGATTTTCTCCTCTTAATCCGTCTCATGTCAATTTGATGCCAAGTCCAGCTAGAAGAACTGTGAAAGGCAGAGGACAGTCTTCCTCCCCGACAACACAAAAGGCTATCAACAATTTTTGTTAGGTTCACAATGACGTGACATTAGAACATGTCCACACTGAAACGCCTACTGAAATAATCAGAAATAATCAGAAATGACATGATACCTTGATTTTCTTTAAAATACTTCATCAGAAAAGGAAAATAGATGAAGAATTGCAGCAGAATCTTGACAATTGTTGAATCTGGATTTGCAGAATATGAGGGTTCATTCTACTATCTTTATGCTTTTTAAATACTTAAAGAAAAATTAAAACAAAGGGAATTTTTACTTTAAGAAGTTCAGAGATGAGGTAGACTTTAATTGAAGCTTGAAATAGTAGTTAATATCATGAGGGCCTCAGTTTCTTTTTAATCTCCTTGTGGCTTTCAACGGTGTTTGCTTCATCCTAAAGTCCTAACGTAATTATTTATAGCACTGACTTTCATTCACCTGTAACCTAGTTTGAGATGGGAAGTAAAATGGTCACCGTAGCTCATGGTTGTCCCATGATTGCCAACCACAGTTAGGTCTTTACGCTTCTCTGTTCATGTCTAGCAGAAGGGAGAAAAAGCTGCTCTCCCAGAAGCACCCAGCAAATATTTTCTATAACCCCAATGTCCTAGAAGAGATATGTGCCATCCATGAAACAAACATATGCTTAGAATGATGTGATACCTTGGTTGGCTTAGGTTACTCAGGACCGACCCTGACAGTTGGGGGCAGAGTCAATCCTTGGGTCCCTTTGGGTGGGGCCAAGAGGGATTGAAGTGGGGAGGAAACTAATAAAGGTCACCATATCCCTCCTTGCCGTGTCTGCCTACGTTCCCAGTTCAGCACCCGACATTTCTTACTGAGACTTTTGAAATAACTTTCTTGCAGATTTCCCTCCTTTTGTTTTGACCCATCAATCCCACACCACTACCAGAATGATCTTCTTAGCGTGTAGATCTGATCGTGTCACTGCCACAGTCTACATGTTTTGATGTCTTGGCTTTACCTATAAGGTCAATTCCAAATGCCATTTCTTATTAAGTAAAGCTGTTTAATATCTGGCCCTCCTCTGGTTATCGGTCCACTCTCATCTATCTATATTCTCTTGTCTATACTTTAAGCTTTAGCAGAACTGAATTACTTGTAGTACCATTCATACACATTGCTTTCTCATACCTTGTTCCCCCAAGCCTGTCTCAGTCTTATCAATCCAGCAAATCTGTATTCATTTTCCCATAGTCAGCTTGAATGCTGTCTTCTGTAAATCCTTTCCTCTTTTTTTAGACCCATCCTCCTTTATGCTCGCTGCACTTGTCACACAGGAGAGCCCTCTTTTCTGACCAGACCAGGATAGTGGTTGATGGGTTAATTGAAAAACCAAATAAATCAGGGATCATAACGATAATGACATATGCTTTAAACATTATTATTAATATTTTGTTTTATTTTATTTTATTTTATTTTATTTTATTTTATTTTATTTTATTTTATTTTATTTTATTTTATTTTTAGAGAGACAAGGAGAGAGTGCAAGCTGGGGTGAGGGGCAGAGGGAGAGAGAGAGAGAGAGAGAGAGGGAATCTCCCTGCTGAGTGTGGAGCCCAACACAGGGCTTGATCCTATGACCCTGGGATTGTGACCTAAGCCTAAATCAAGAGTTGGCTGCTTAACTGACTGAGCCACCCAGGTGCCCCTAAACATTATTTTTTAAAGATCCCTTATAAATCACTATTTCTCACTAAGGAGCTTTCTTCTTCTTCTTCTTCTTCTTCTTCTTCTTCTTCTTCTTCTTCTTTCCTAAGTAACCTCTATGCGCATCGTGAAGCTTGAACTCACCACCCTGAGATCAAGGGTCTCATGCTCTACCAACTGAGCCAGCCAGGCACTCCTCACTAAAGAGCTTTTTCAGACTTTTATTTTTATCCTAAAAGCATCCTTCCTCCCATTGCCTATGAAATTTTGATAACACAACAGACACACGCTGTATCTATTCATGTGCTCCGTGTCTATCTTCAGGGTTAAGGCCTTTTATATGGATGTGGGTCCTCTGCCTCAGATTTCTTCCGCATAGATAATCTTCCGATATGATTCCCAATTTGGGTTCCTTTAAAATAGAGGGGGAACAAAACATTTGAAAAACAAACTGAATGTAGAATCATGCTCCATTGTTACGATTCTCACCCCATGCCTACCATTTAACAGCATTTTATTTTACTTTAAGTGTTTATTTATTATTTTTGAGAGAGAGCACTAGCGGGGTAGGAGCAGAGAGCGAGGGAGACACAGAATCCTAAACAGGCTCCAGGCTCTGAGCTGTCAGCACAGAACCAGACACAGGGCTTGAACTCACAAACTGTGAGATCATGACCTAAGCAGAAGTCAGACACTTAATTGATTGAGCCACCTAGGCAGCCCTATTATTTTATTTTTATTTTTTTAATGTTCATTTATTTATTTTGGTGGGGGAGGGGCAGAGAGAGAATCCGAAGCAGACTCCCTGTTGTCAGCACAGAGCCCAACATCTGGCTGGATCCCACAAACCACATCATGACCTGAGCTGAAATTAAGAATTGGAGGCTTGGGGCGCCTGGGTGGCTCAGTTGGTTAAGTGTCCGACTTCAGCTCAGGTCACGATCTCGCGGTCCATGAGTTCGAGCCCAGCATCAGGCTCTGGGCTGATGGCTCAGAGCCTGGAGCCTGCTTCGGATTCTGTGTCTCCCTCTCTCTCTGCCCCTCCCCTCTCTCTCTGCCCCTCCCCCGTTCATGCTCTGTCTCTCTCTGTCTCAAAAATAAATAAAACGTTAAAAAAAAAAAAGAGTTGGAGGCTTAACTGACAGAGCCACCCAGGCACCCCTGAGTTGTTTTTTAAAAAAAATATATATGCATAAGTTGCTTTTTATGAAGTATTTCTAATGCATTTAATTTCATTTTCATAAAAATAAATTTTTCTCTCCCCACACTTACACTTTCTCACTATATATAATGTTTAATCACATTTTATCATTTCAAAGACAGGACAATCACTTGGAGATCAAACACAATCGCTGGCGGGGGGCAGGGGGCATCAATGAGAAAATACATAGGAAACAAATAGGTGAAACAAGTAATAAACAGAAAATAGTAACTAACACTTTCATAGAATTTACAAGGCATCCAGAACTGTTTTAAGAGCTTTACAAAAGCCGGGGCACCTGGGTGCCTCAGAGGGATGAGCGTCTGACTTGAGCTCAGGTCATGATCTCTCAGTTAGTGAGTTCAAGCCCCTTGTTGGGCTCACTGCTCTCAGCAGAGAGCCCACTTCAGATCCTCTGTCTCCCTCTCTCTGCTCCTTCCCCACTTGTGCTCTCTCAAAAACAAATAAAACATTTAAAAAAAAATAAGAGCTTTACAAAACCCATATAATCCTCACCACGGAAGTTCCATTATCATCTCCCATTTTCCTGATGAGGAGACTGAGGCACACAGAGGTCTTTTTTTTTTTTTTTTTTTTTTTTTTGCTAAAAGTATTCTTAAGCAACAAATGTTTAAGACATCTTTTACCAAAATGTTTCTAAGATATATTACCAGCACCTGCCTTTCTTTTACAAAGTCTATTGAACATAATGTAACCTGTCTTTGAAATGGTGTAACTAATAAAAACGGGCTGATGAAAATGTAACGTGCCTTCCTTTTCGGGTTTCACAGAAAGCATTCCTTTTCGTTCTCAGGGAAACCATAGAAGTGAATTTAGCTCAAGACATCTGTGTGAGGCGAGAGGGGACTTAATTGTTCATTTCCACCCTTTCCTTGGGGGTGAGGGTGACCTTAGCAACGAACCAAAAGCTGAGAACTGATAGTCTCTGTGGAAGCTTTTTCTTTAAAATTGGAGTCATCAGACCCTTCTCTGAAGATCCCTGTTAAAAGTGACTATGCCCTCCCATAAATACCAACAGCATTGTGGTAGTAACTGTGTGTAGTAAACGGTAACTGCACGTACAAACTGCCTCCATATCCTTCTCTCCTCCCCCCACTCCCCCCCGCCTTTTTTCATTTTATCCTTGCAACTTCCCTGAGTCTGAATGTTGGGCAATGTCATTCCCCTTCCACAGATAAGGAGAGATTTGGAGAGGTAAATGGGTATTGCAGGGACACAAGCCCAGAAAAATGATAGACCATACACTAGAACTCACACCTCTTCCAATGGTTACAAACGGCAAAAGAGGGGCCAAGAGGGTTCAGGAGTTGGAAAACCCTTCACTGGCTTCATCTGTTGGTGAATTTTTGCACCAAAAGGCTTCACTTAAACATTAATAATAAAATGGATCTTTCTACATCCAAGTCAGCACAAAACCATTTGTGGGGAGTGAGGTTTATTTCCTTGCTTACGTTTCTTCTTTGTAATTTCATCTTAAATATAACCGTCCATGCGGAGCGAAGGGTAGAATACGCAAATTACCATTTCTATTGCTTTCATGGTTTCATGGGTTGAATTGCGGCATTAAACAGAAGTATGATCAGTAGTTGGGGGTGGGAAGAAAGGTCTGGTGTGGGTCAGAGACCTATAGGCATTGCGGTTGGAGCCTCCGGGTCTCCCTTGAATAGCAATTTGATGAGAATAACATCAGACCATAGGGTTTAACTCCTGGCCCCTGGTAGGAAGGAGGGTTGGGGAAGAGCCAGCTCCACCACACAATGCCCAAGAGGGCATTGACTTGGGCCTTGACTTTGGGCCTCCGAATCTCCGTCAAACAAAAAACCCTACACGTCCTAGGGGTCTCAGCTCGGAGTCTGACCCCAGGTTTCGCTGGGACAAAACGGTCCCCGCCTGGGTGAGAACGAGATCTTCTGGGGCCACGCCCTCCTTTGGGGCAGCGGGGGGCGGTGCCAACTAAACCCGCGAGTGAACCGCCCTAACTAGTTTGTCCCTGCGGCCGTCTCGTAGGCGACGCCCCGGCGCCCGGAGTCCTCCCCGCCTCCCATTGCCATGGCTGCCAGTGGCGGCGTCGCTCCTGCCGGCGAAGGTCTGCGTTACGCCGAGTATTCGCCGCCGGCGACCAAAAGGGCCGATGCGGACATCGACCACG
The DNA here is from genome assembly GCF_027475565.1 of Acinonyx jubatus. Taxonomy (NCBI): domain Eukaryota; kingdom Metazoa; phylum Chordata; class Mammalia; order Carnivora; family Felidae; genus Acinonyx; species Acinonyx jubatus. Next base: position 27,264,988 of record NC_069380.1, on the reverse strand, counting down.
GACTGGTGAGTCCCGCCGGCCGTTCCCGCCCGTCTCCGGGCCTGCCTGCTGGCACCCCGCGGACTCCTGTAGGCCGTGCGTCACTCCTCACCCCTCTCTCACTTCCGACGGTGGTAGTCCCGGCGTTCACGTCCTTGTCCCACCCCCTCTTTCGTGCGCCGAGCTGTGCTCCGTGCCGGGCGTGGACGAGTAGGCGTGTGTAGTCTCTGTTCCCTCAAGGAGCTTACAGTCTTGCGGGGAGATAGACCAGGAGACAGGCAGTTGCAGATACCGCGTGATAAGTACGGTAGGATGGATTCGCCGATCACCCATCATCCTAGGTAGGATGGATTCACCTATCGCCTAGAGTGGACCCCACTCCAGCTTGCGGGGGTAAGGGGTGAAGTCAGAGGAGGCTTTTTGGAGAAAGACGGTTAAAAACTAAGATCTGAAGAATGAGTGGCAGATACTCAGCGAAAGGAAGAGGAAAAAGTGTTTCAGGCACCGGTAGTAGTGTCTACAGAGTCGTAAGCCAGAGAAACAGGGCCCAGTTGGAAATTGCAAGTGGTTTCTTCAGGCTAAAATGCAGAGCTGGGAAAAGTAAGTGTCCAGTAGAAGCGTAATGCAAGCCACATACAGATCTTTAAGTTTTCTGTAGCCATTTTTAAAACGTGAAAAACAGGTGAAGTTAATTTAATTATCTTTTTAATGTTTATTTTTGAGAGAGAGAGAGCGGGGGAGGGGCAGAGAGAGAGGGAGACACAGAATCAGAAGTAGGCTCAAGGCTCTGAGCTGTCAACACAGAGCCTGATACGGGGCTCGAACTCACAAACCGGGAGATCATGACCTGAGCGGAAGTCGGATGTTTAACCGACTGAGCTACCCAGGTGCCCCAGGTGAATTTAGTTTTAACAATGTATTTTATTTAGCCCCGTGTATCCACGTTGATATTTTGACATGTAATCAATATAAAATTGTTGAGGTATTTTTTATTTGTATCCTTTTTTTATTGTACCAAGTCGTTGAAATCCAGTGTGTGTTTTACACTAATGGCACATCTTACCTGAGACTAGCCACATTTCAAGCGCTCAGCCACATGTAGCTAGTGGCTACATTATTAATCTGTGCAGTTGCCAGATATAAGTGGGGGCTAGAACATGCGAAGTATCTGATAAAACACGTGAACAAGTTAGGATATCCTGAGGGCAGTGATACCATTTTGATGAGCTTTAAGCAGAGAAGTGACAGGTTTGGCTGTTGTAAAGTTCTCTCAGGCTTTGTGTAAGAAGAGTGGAAGAAGTCTAGAAACATGGCTGTTTTGTTTCTTTTTCACGTGGCATTCCATGCTGTGCCAGCCTGCTGTGATGTAGACCTTGCCTTTAGATGCACAGCACTTAACTATCCCATACCCTTTGTTGACTACTGTACTGTGACATTTTTTATGTTGACCTGTCGTTTTCCGGTATTTTTCTAAGTTTCCTAAGAGCAGGGACTGGGGATTTTCTTCTAGTAACCGCTCACTTTGTGGGCACTCAGTTATCCTTACTTGATTAACTGATACATTTCTGGAGCGGTCAGATTGGGCTTGCCTGGGAAGGTTTCCGGAAGCAATGTGTTTTCATTCAACAGACACTTCTTGAATACTGCTAGGTACCAGTTATTATTCTAAGGCCTTGGGATAGGTGAGTAAACAAAACAGGTGAAAGTTTGAAGTAGTAAGCTCTGAGCTCTTGCTTGTTTGAGTCATTTCATACCACAACCTTGGGAGGAAGGTTCTTTTTCTCATTTAAGAAATGAGGAGATTCAGAAAGTGGTAAGTAGGGGCGCCTGGGTGGCTCAGTTGGTTAAGCGTCCGACTTCAGCTCAGGTCATGATCTCACGGTTTGTGAGTTCGAGTCCCGCGTCGGGCTTTGTGCTGACAGCTCAGAGCCTGGAGCCCGCTTCAGATTCTGTGTCTGCCCCTCCCGTGCTCATGCTTTGTCTCTCTCTGTCTCAAAAATAAATAAAAACATTAAAAAAAAAAGTGGTAACTTACCCAGGATCATTGTCATAATAAGTAAGGGGCAGACCTAGGATTCCCTCTACCCTTCCACCGTGACTTGCTGACTTCTTAGAAATAAGGCTTTTTGAGGGTAATATTCAGTCTGTGATGTAGACCGGGTAAGTTCTTAGGTAGAGGAATCTCTTTATGGAGAATTGTAGAAATCTCAGTACTGGACCGACTTGCAACGCAGTTGGCAGCTCTGGTATCTTGAAGATAGAAGTAATATTGGTGATCTTTCACATCTGTAGGTACTTCATTTGGAAGAGGGTATGTGTAGAATTTAAGATATCAGTTAGATGTCTTCAGTAGTCCAGGCACATGAAGGCTAAAGTGTGGGCCAGTGATTCTGAAGTGATTCCTGTCCTACCTAGTGCCCCCTTTTTTATAATAAATATTTTGTAAAGTCTCCTGTAATATCCTAAAATGATCATCATAGACAATGAAATATACTCATAAAAATAACTTTTAAAAGTCAACGCAGTGCAGGGCACCTGGGTGGCTCAGTTGATTAAGTGGCGTCTGACTCTTGTTTTCAGATTAGGTCATGATTGCACGGGTTCATGAGATCAAGCCCCGCGTGGACTCTGCACTGACATCACAGAGCCTGCTTGGGATTCGGTCTTCGCTCTCTCTCCCTCCTTCCCTCCCTCCCCCTCTCTCAAAATAAATCAATTAAAAAAAAAAAAACAACCAATGTAGTGCTTTAACTGAAACATAAAGGTGAAATATTTTATTAGAAAATAGCAGGTTTGCTATTTAGGTATGTAAATGCTCAGACATGATTATATTAGAAGATAAAATGAAGTAATCAATTGCTGGCATATTGCAAAGACTCACTATGAATGTGACAACTATAAATGCAGACTGATTTCACATGCATTCTGGCATTTCAGATACCGTAAGGGCCATCATCATTGACAAACTGATTTTTCCCAAATTTGTTAACAATGTTTGGTAAAATTTTGAACACAACAAAGTGGATACTTCCCTCAATTTACATAAATAATAGTTGCACTTCTGAAAAATTTGGTCTTCTTTTAAATAGCACAAAAATGGGGCGCCTGGGTGGCTCAGTCGGTTGAGCCTCCGACTTCGGCTCAGGTCACAATCTCGCGGTCCGTGAGTTCCAGCCCCGCGTCGGGCCCTGGGCTGATGGCTCAGAGCCTGGAGCCTGCTTCTGATTCTGTGTCTCCCTCTCTCTCTGCCCCTCCCCCGTTCATGCTCTGTCTCTCTCTGTCCCAATAAATAAATAAACGTTAAAAAAAAAATTTTTAAATAGCACAAAAATGATATGTTTTATATATACTATATTATAAAAGTTTAGACTAAGATGATCATAAATAAACTTTCCACCTACTTAATGCCCAGCAGATCTTTTAAAATCCTGAGGGATGCAGACAGTTCTCTGTTATACAGGGTTGTCTTACACATTTTAGGACTTCTAGGATGAATAGTTCCCCATCCACCAAATACCCTCCGTCCTATCCAAATGATTGTGACAACCAAAAGGTCCTCACAGATTTTCAAAATGTCCCTAAGGATCTGTTCTGCTTCTGTTGGAATCATTGGCCCAGGTAATGACCAATGATGTGTTCGAAGATAAGAGAACTGATAGTAATAATTTTGGGAGAGCTTGGAAGTACTGAAAGTGATGGGAAGCTGACAAAGAGTAAGTGTTAGGAAAAAAGAAACAACCCAGGAGTGGGACATATGGGTAATCTTAGGAAATAAAATAGTAAAAAATAAAATATCAAGGAGTTGAAGAAGAAATTTTTTACATTGTTTCTTAAAAAGATCCAATTTATTTTAAAGTTGTTGAAATATACTAAAGCAGCTGTAGTTGTTAAATAACTCTTTCTCAGGTAAACTTCCCTTTAGAGACTAGGAATTAATGTGCAATAACCAGTTTAGGAGATTAAAAAGATAGAAACACAGGCAAAAATACCCGTGTCATACCTTGAATAAAATAGTAGCTTAAAATTAATTCTTTAATAGAGGTCATGGTCAGATTTTGCTTTGTAGCAAAACTGATTCTTATGAAAAAGTAGAGAAGAAACTTGAATGTTAGGAAGAGAATATTACCAGTTTTTAAAGCATTTTGAAAAAAACCCGGTTTGTATGAAATGATAGCCTTCAGTTTTCAGTACTTTCCCAAAAAGTGTAACTCCTAGTGTTAGTAGCATAGTGTAACATGTAATTAGCCACATACACATTTCAGTATAGGCCAGCTTGGAAATGAAAACCTATCAAACATGTAAGTCATTAACTACTTACTACCAAAACAAGTCACTTCTAGTATTTTTCATTGCAATTTGATTTAAAATGTTTACCTTGAAGCTTCCCTTTGAAGAAATCACATGACTTACATATTGTATATCCATATTTTTAATTTTATCTGATTTTTTCCCTCACTGTTATCATAAGCAGAGGTTAACTTTATATGATAAGAGGAGGCTGAAATCTAAGCTCCATGGGCAGGGACTTTGCTTGCTGTCTGTGTTTTTCCAGCATTTATAATGGTGCCTGATATGTGATAAGCTTTCCAAAAAGAAATTGCTGAATGAATAAATGTTATTCTGGAATGGGAAGGAATGAGAACTATTCTCTCAGTGAATGGAGTTAATAAGAATTTCCACTTGTCTCACCACTGAGTCCTACAAACAAAAATACAAACTTCAGCTGCCTAAAATGTAGCTTATTATGTTCTCTCCCCATACGAGCTGATTCTCTTCTTTCCCCTATCGTGAACAATGCCATTATCACTTCTGGTTTCTTCTCTATCTCCAGGTTTCTTCTGTTAGTCCGTTATCCTGATCTCTGATTTCTTTCTCTGACCTTGCCACTGCTATTCTGTTAGTCTTTATCATCTCTCCCCTGGCCTATTGTAATAGCCTTTAAAAAGCAGTCCTCTTGGCTTCTGGTACTTTATCCTTTTGAAACTTCACACTGCCATCAGTTATTTTTATAACCTTTTTATAAGTGTACCATGGTCCAAACTTTCCTCAGGGTGGTATACAGGGCTTTCTATCAACTGACCCCCGAACAACTTACCCCAACCCTATTTTCCATTCCCCACACTGCACTGTACCCTGTGCTCTGACTTTACTTGGTGTGGTTTTCTCCTCTGTCTGAAATTCTTTGCCTGGCAAACTCCTGTTCATTTTGTGAGACTCAGGTTACTGATGTGAAGCCTTGCCTGACTCAAGTTCCCTCTCCCTAGTAATGTTTCCTCTTGTGTACTTCCTCAGAAAGTTGTACAGTTTTTTGAAATATTTCATATATCAAAATTATTCATCGTTGGGGTGCTAGGGTGGCTCAGTCAGTTAAGCATCCGACTCTTGATTTCGGCTCAGGTCATGACCTTACAGTTTGAGTTCAAGCCCTGTGTCGGACTCTATGCTGACAGTGCAGAGCCTGCTTGGGATTCTCTCTCTCCCTCTCTTTCTATGCCCCTTCTCTCTGCATGTGCACTCTCTCTCTCAAAATACATAAATAAACTTTAAAAAGTTACTCATCTTTGTATAAGCACCCAGGCTGTGAAGTCTTCTGAGCAAGAACTTTTTTATGCTTCTGTGATTGCACTGTAATTGACCCAGGGTAGTCACTTAATTGTTTATTAAATGAACAGCTATTAACTTTATTACTGTTGAGTGACTTAAAAATGAATGTTTGATTCTGACATTGATGAATGTGTTTTTTCTGTAGGATTTCTCCTTTATGTTAGCCTCTGAGGAAGAACAGGAGTCTTTGTGTTACTTAGCACCGGGCCTGGTGCATGCTGAGTAAATGTTTGTATATGTATATGGTAAATGCTAAATAAATATTTGTGGTATGAGTGAATAGTCTCCATCTTTACTCTCTGCATCTCCAGTTCTGCCTCTTTCTGAGGCAGAATGATTTTTTTCCTTCTTAATTTCCCACTGGTACAGCTATTGTCTATCTTGAACTTAAGTGTTATAGTCTCCATAGAAATTTCAGCATTTTATAACACTTTCAGGCAACTTATATTTATTGAGAAGGTTATTTACTGCTTATGCTGTTTTGGAAGAATAAAATGCCTTAGGGAATTAGTAAACAAATTTGATGCTCTTTTTCCCCTCCCCCAGCAGTGGCAGTTGTGATGGAGTGAGCTGTTTTCCCAATTTTCAGAAATACTTGGATTCATAGTAGTGGAACATTTAAATTTTTTGGTTTGTTTGGTTTTTTTGTTTGTTTTTTTTCTGCTGAAGATTTGAAATTAGGTGACAGTAAAAGATACCAGACTTGACCCACTTGTTGATTTGCTGGTATTTAAATAGTGCTTCTCCTTTTTGAAATATGCCTTTTAAACTAAGATTAGATAGCCTTCATAGGCAGGGACCAAGTTTTAAGGATCCTCATTCTCTCAGCTCTCAACATAGTACCAGTAACCTGGTTACTGCTCCATAAATTTTTATTGAATGTTTAAATTAGCAATTGAATGAAAACAACTGGATAGGAAAAAAATAGAAGATGAGAGAAATGTTTTATAGAATTATGAACTGATAGCCCTAAGGAATAAAAAAGAATAAGATAAATGAGACTCTCTTGTTTCACTTTTTAATGGTAAAGAGAGGGCTAAAATATAAGTAATAGTATGTGTAGTCAGAGTATACATAATACTCTGACTTCTGATGTGCTTTTCTAGGTTTTGGTAATTTTACTGCTTATTAACCTCCAATAACACAGTCTCCAACTCTGTTTTTAAAGTTTGTCAATTCAGTTTAATTAAAAAAATTTTGGGGGCACCTGGGTTGCTCAGTCGGTTAAGCGTCCGACTTCAGCTCAGGTCACGATCTTGCCATCCGTGAGTTTGAGCCCCGCATCGGGCTCTGGGCTGATGGCTCAGAGGCTGGAGCCTGCTTCCGATTCTGTGTCTCCCTCTCTCTCTGCCCCTCCCCCGTTCATGCTCTGTCTCTCTCTGTCTCAAAAATAAATAAACGTTAAAAAAAATTTTTTTTGAACACCAAATATATGGAAGCTATATACTAGATGTCTGTGGGGAGGATGTGGATAAACCAGGATTGCCACTCTCAAGGACAGATGTCAGCAAATTTATTTTGTAGAGGGCTAAATAGTATTTTAGGCTTTGCAGGCCATAGGGTCTCTACTACACTACCGAACTCTGCCATTGTAAAGCAAAAAGTAGCCATAGATAATCCATAAATGTGGCTGTATTCCAAAAAAAACTATTCCAATAAAACTTTATTTTATTTATCCAACAAAATAGTTGGAGGGCCGCATTTGGCCTGTGGGCTTTAAGTTTGCCTGTCACTGCTCGAGAAGGTAAATTGGATCAAATTTAAATACCTAATGCAAGACCGATTCTATTAAGTGCTGTCCTACTTTAAAACTCCTAGAAGAGAAAACATGGGCAGCAATTTCTTTGATATTGGCCTTAGCAACATGTTTTAGATATGTCTCTTCGGGCAAGAGAGACAAAAGCAAAGCTACCTAAATGTGAGATACGGAGTCCCATTTTATTAGGTAAAGTACTGAGGCTAAGTGCTGTCTGTAGTAAGTACAAAGATGAATCAAACATGGGTTTCTCCTCAAGAGCCTTGAAAAATATCTCATTTTTCAAGAGAAGCTAGAAAGAGAGAAAACCAACTGTAGCTTATATTAAGGGGGGAAAAATAAGGGAAAATATGTTGGGATAAGATTGTGGATATACCTGAGTGGCAGGTTAAGGCACGAGTACCTTATCTATAGGCTGTTGCAGTTTTGTAGGAGCTGTGTGATCAGTAGTGGGCTTCACGAAGATAAAGCCTAGGGCATTGTTCAAGAAGGGTAGAGGATAGAGAAGCAGAAGAGGGCAAGACCAGTTAAGATTGTATTACAGTGGATAGTCCTCTGGAGTCTAGAAGCCGTAATGGCAGCTGTAATAGTGGTGGTAGCTAAATGTTTTGTACCAGGTATTAGGCTAGTTCTTTAAATGCATGAACCAATTTAGTGCATGTAATAACCCTGTGAAACGTAGATACTGTTATAATCCCCCAGTGGTGGATGAACGAATCAAAGCTTAAAGCAGTGAAATAATTTGCCCAGGGCCACACAGTTGATGTGTGGATGAGCTCCAAAGGTGTTCTGCTTTATTTTCTTTTCTTTTTAAGGTTTATTTATTTTTGAGAGAGAGCCAGAGCATGAGCAGGAGGGGGGCAGAGAGCGAGGGAGACACAGAATCCAAAGCAGTCTCCAGGCTCTGAGCTGTCAGCACCGAGCCCAACATGAGGCTCGAACTCAGGAGCTGCAAGATCGTGACATGAGCCGAAGTCGGTCGCTTAACCAACTGAGCCACCCAGGCACCCCGGAATTCTGCTTTCTCTACTCTGCTTTTACTCAAAATATATTCCATCCCCATTGTCCTTCAACCTGTCTGTGTCCTCAAGGTCTAACTAGGAAAACAGACATATTTAAATTATGTAAAACAAAGGAAATGGAATGTAGAGTTGGTTTTACAGGTGAAGAGTTGTTGAGAAGATGGGATTGTGAGGCAGTGCAGAGGCTGAGAACAGGAAAAAGCCACTAGCGCTCTCCGGCTGCAGGGTCAAAAGGAAGAGGTGTTTTCATAACCACTGTTCTGTAACTAGACCGTGGGGGTCTGTGCAGGAGGGAGCTGGAGCCTCGGGACACGGCTGCTGCGAGAGCTGCTGCTACAAGGCAGAGGAAAGGGGAGAAATACCGTGGACTCCCCTTTTTTCCCACCCTCCTGTCTCCCACCATTGAGCCCCATTCATCAGACTCAACTGGAGCCGGGTGACACAGGAGCCTGCAGGACTCAGCTGTCCTCCCAAAAGAACAGAGTAGGGAAAAGCCGGGAAATGGAACAGTGAATGCAAACAGGTCTGGGACCAACACACTCACTTTTATCTATTTTCAGCTGTAAGGTGATTTGAATTTCACAGATGTGAGAAATTTGAAAGCATAGTCTCCTACAAGCAGTGTTACCAAACACTAGTTTATAAATGGATAAACTAGTCCACAGGTCTATGTAACTCACAGCGTAAGACAGAGTATTTCAGGAACTCCATTTTCACTGTCTTATGTGCTCTGAATGTTATCTAAATGCTGTTAGGGATTCAATAAACATTATTAGCTCTCGTGAAAATCTAATCACATACAACATTTTTTTTCTTTTAAAATTAGATGTTTTTTCAACTACAGTTTTAGATTTACAGAAAAGTGAGAAGAGAGCACACAGAATATCCATGTACCCACACTCAGTTTCCCCTTTTAACATCTTGTGTTAGTATGGTACATTTCTTATAATTAACAAGCCATTGTTGCTTCATACATTATTAACCAGAGTCCCTACTTTATTCAGAATCTCTTGGTTTTTACCTACAGCCCTTCTAATGTATTCCAGGATCTCATCCAGGAGATCACATTACATGTAGTTTTCATGTCTCTTTTGGCTCCTCTTGGCCGACAGTTTCTCAGACTTGCCTTGTTTTTGATGCGCCTGACAGATTTGAGGAATGCTATTCCGACATTTTGTAGTGCCCCTCCACTGGAATTTGTCCATATGGAAGGCACGTACTAGAAACATGATTTCTCACTATTTAGGTTCTCCTTGAACTCATCTGATGACGTAGCATTTGTCTGGTTTCTCCACTGTAAAGTTAGCTGTTTTTTCCCCTTTCCCTTCCCCTACTGGACTTTTTGAAAGGAAGTCACTATGTATGGCCTACATTTAAGGAGTAGGGAGTTATGCTTCCCCTCCTTGAGGGTGGAGTTCTTTATGAAAGTACTTGGTATTTTTCTGCACAGGAGATTTGTCTCTTCTCCCCCATTTATTTATTTATTCCATCATGTATTTATATTGGCCTGGATTCATGGATATTTATACTTTGGGTTAGAACAGTATTGTTTATTTTGTTGTTTAAATTATTCTTCCTTCGGCCTTGGTATCTCTTTCAGTTGGTTCCCATATACCTTTGACATACCCCATTATTGTGGAGTTTTTTTGAGCACTTCCTTACTTCTGGCCCTATAAGGCGTTCTAGGCTTATTTTGTATATTTCTTGCTCCTGTCCTAGAATCAGCCATTTCTCTAAGAAGCCTTGTGTGTATAACATTTTATCTCATGGGAAACTTCATTCTGGATCACAACTCTGGATCCTAATAGTTTCATTTTTATCCTCTTACCCAACTTGTGCCCATTTTCCTTATCTTCCTCTTGTGTAGCTGATGAAGTATGATAGTAAAAGATTTCCTTGTCTTGGAGTAAGTGGCTTTGCTTTTAGTCCACTGGAGAATGTGGCATTTCTCCTACAGCTTCAGCAATGCACTTTTTTGCTTTGTTGGTGTGGCTTTATTTTTGTTTTTCAATATCTGCCGACAGAGAGTGTCAGGGGATTGTGAAATCAGAGAGAGAGAGAGAGAGAGAGGGAGAGAGAGATTCATCAATTGTTCTGTATTTATCATTATATTTCAAGTTTGTTATAGTTTTACCAGGTCAGTGAACAGAAGTGCCTATGTCCAGGGATATGGTACAATATCACATATTCCTCTAAGTAATTTATTATGGTCTTCCAGAGAATAATTCCACTTCCTTCTGGTATCTCTGGAATTTCACAATAACTATCATCACCATCACAACTGAAAAAATAGTTTTGGGGGTGCCTGGGTGGCTCAGTCGGTTAAAACGTCCGACTTCTGCTCAGGTCATACTCTCCTGGTTTGTTAGTTCGAGCCCACATCCGACTTCTGCTGTCAGCGCATGGCCCACTTTGGATCTTCTGTCCTCCTCTCTCTACCCCTTCCCCCGTCGTGCTGTCTCTCTCCCTCAAAAATAAATAAACATTAAAAAATTAGTTTTGTATAGCAGGCATATAGAACTGAGGAGATAAGAACTAAGCCAGCCATGAAATCAGTTACAGATGGTACTACAAACAGCACTTTTCCCCTACATACAATGATGTTACAGTTTTATTCACCAAAAACTTTATTACTATGTAGTATTTAATAATATTTCTAAATATATGGTTTTTGTAAAATTAGTAGATTTTTAAAGAGTAGATTTATTTTTTTTTCTTTTTAGAGAGAGAGAACATGAGCAGGGGAGAGGGACAGAGGGAGGGAGAGAGAGAGAGAGAATCTTTTATTTTTATTTATTTTTTTATTTTAAAGAGACAGCATGCAAGTAGGGGAGAGGGGCAGATGGAGAGAGAGAATCTTAAGCAGGCTCCACACTCAGCATGGAGTCTGATGCAGGGCTCGATCCTACAACCCTGCAATCATGACCTGAGCTGAAATCAAGAGTCAGACACTCAACTGACACCCCTTTTCCAATGTGTGGCTTGAACTCATGACCCTGAGATCAAGACCTGAGCTGAGATCAAGAGTCGGACGCTTAAGCGACTGAGCCACCCAGGCACCCCTGTGAAGAATTTTAAATAGAGGTTTTAAAAAAGGCTCTGAATTGATACCCAGTTTGTATATTCCTTTAACTGATTCAGGGTAGCCCGTTTCAGCCTTTCCCTCCATTCTAGAAAACTTGTACTATTCTATTTAAACTACATGGAATATCATGTAGTTTAGAACTGTTGACTCATTCATTCTCATTTCTAAGTGTCAACACATCTATTTCTTTTTTTTAAATTTTTAAAAAAAATATTTATTTTTGAGAGAGAGAGACAGACAGAGACAGAGAGAGAGAGAGAGAGAGAGAGAAGGGTAGGGGCAGAGAGAGAGGGAGACACAGAATCTGAAGCAGGCTCCAGGCTCTGAGCTGTCAGCACAGAGCCCAATGCAGGGCTTGAACTCAAAAACCGTGAGATCATGACCTGAGCTAAAGTTGGATGCTTAACCAACTGAGCCACCCAGGTGCCCCTAACACATCTATTTCTGATACTAAAGTTGTCTGTATTGGTATCATAGAGTTTTTGACTCTGAGATTTTGTAGAGGATTACTTTTTCACTTTTGGGGGCGCCTGGGCATCCGACTTCAGCTCAGGTTGTGATCTCATATTTCGTGAGTTTGAGCCCTGTGTTGGGCTCTGTGCTAACAGCTCAGAGCCTGGAGCCTGCTTCGGATTCTGTGTCTCCCTCTCTCTCTGTCCCCACCCCCCCCACTCACACTCTGTCTCTCTCTCTCAAAAATAAACATTAAAAATAAATAAAGGAGTTGTTTTTTTTTTTTTTAATTCACTTTTGGCCAGTACAAGTTTTTTCCAGATTTGTTTGCCCCAAAACACTGCCTCTTAATCTTTTCAAATGTAAGTTCTTTTATAAAATGAAAAATTTCATACCTGTCTCCTCCTGCTTCCATAATATTAGTAATATTTTCTATTTTTATTCATTGCATGTATGAAAAGAAGATAAAACTGTATGATATGCATGAATGTACTGACTGCATGATGTGCATGCAAATGGTTAAGGAGGAAGTAAACTAACAGTTAATGTCTGCTAAGTGCCAAACACTGTGATTACATTGTCCCATTTCTCATCATAACCCTGTGAAGTTAGATGCTACTTTTCTTACATATAAGAAAACCGAGGACCAAAGAGTTCTCAAGGTCATATAGCTAGTAAGTGGCAGGACTAGAATATGAAACCAATTTTCACTTTGGGAGTCCTTGACTTTTTCACTAAATTATATTGCTGCTTCATCATTTAGATATCGGAAATTGATGAAATCCAACTCTAAGAAATGATTTATAGCCCTGATATTTGTGGTAATTTTCAGAGTCTTCAGATGCTTCAAGATAGTTTAAAATTCTTAAACCTTGAAGCAGAGTTAATTTTATCTCACCTTAACTCAGAAAGGAAGAAAAGAATACTGTGTAATGAAATTTAAGCTGTGAGTATTACCACTCTAAGAAATTGTTGCCTAAAGTAAAATAGGTTCTTGTAAGGGAGTAAAAGTAGCTTTTAGAAAGTGGCACGATTTGCCAAGCAAGAAGAATAAACAAAGCTACAGAGTGTTGCAAGTAAGGTGTACATCAGGTGTAATCTAAGGGAGTTTAGGGAGTACTTGCCCAGGGCCTCTAAAGTCAGTGTAATAAAAGCTTGTAGGAGTACATGATAGAGAAGAGGCCAGCTGGAGATTCAGCAAGATCATTTTTATCCTCAGGGTGCAAACTTAAGTGCAAGGATAAAAAGGGAGATGCCAGAGATCATTGCATTTGTTTTTATTGGAGAGTGCCAGGAAGAATTTGTTTTTAAAGTTTATTTGTAAGTAGATAGGTCAGTGCATGTTTCACATATGCACTAATTTATTTAATTATCCCCTGTTGTTGGGTATTCTAATTGTTTCCAACTTTTTATATTATGAATAGTGCAGTTATAAATATTCTCATATATAAGTTTTTATGCACCTCTCTGATTATTTTCTTAGTGTAATTTTTTCTAATTGTAGTTAGCCTAGTGTCTTGCATATATTTAAGGCTGTTGATTCCTATGCTGAAATTACTTTCAAGACAGATTGTCCCAATTTGCATTCCCAGCATCAGTTCATGAGATTGTTCATTGAGTTACTCCCTCAACAACTTGTAAGACTTTCAGTTGTTGGCTAAATTGTGTGCCTTTCATTAGTACTGGTCTTTATACTGAAAGAATGACAGAGTGCCACATGTTCCCATCCAGAAGAAAAGTTGAAGGAAATATGAGTAATTCCACTTATTTGCTTATTGAAGTGGTCAGTTTTATCTGCTTCCATACTTAAAAACTGAATGATTTTATATTAAATGTGAGAGTATTGAAAATACAACTTATTGGGAGTGGGTGAGGGAATATAAAATTTTGTGAAAAAATAGGGAATTATGAGGAGTAAGGGCATCAAGAACTGGTGCTAGAATCTAGTTTGGCATGAAATAATTAAATGACATTATGTTCTCTAGGTCATTAAAAAACTAATAAATAGGATAAGACATTATAAGGTGTTTGTGAATGGGTGTTGAAGTCAGATAGGGATGTTTCATTGCCTATGAGCTCACAATGGAAAGATTGATGAATTATTATAATCTTTTAAAAGAGCATGGCAATAATTTAATTTTTTTTAATGTTTATTATTTTTGGGAGAAATAGAGAGACAGAGTGCAAACAGGAGAGGGGCAGAGAGAAAGGGAGACACAGAATCCGAAGCAGGCTTCAGGCTCAGAGTTATCAGCACAGAGCCCAAAGCGGGGCTCGAACCCATGAAACACGAGCCGAAGTTGGATGCTTAACCGACTGCGCCACCCAGGTGCCCCATTTAAAAAAAAATTTTTTTTGGGGTGCCTGGGTGGCGCAGTCGGTTAAGCGTCCGACTTCAGCCAGGTCACGATCTCGCGGTCCGGGAGTTCGAGCCCCGCGTCGGGCTCTGGGCTGATGGCTCAGAGCCTGGAGCCTGTTTCCGATTCTGTGTCTCCCTCTCTCTCTGCCCCTCCCCCGTTCATGCTCTGTCTCTCTCTGTCCCCCAAAAAATAAATAAACGTTAAAAAAAAAAAATTTAAAAAAAATTTTTTTTAATGTTTATTATTTATTTTTGAGAGAAATAGAGTGCAAGCAGGAGAGGGCATGGCAATAATTTTGAATTGTTGCTTGAAGACATAGGGTCTGGTCTGGAATTAGGATACTTGTATTTTAGCCCAGGTGAAGACACTAATGACCAATGCTAAACCTTGGACAAGGAATGTCACTTTTTAGGACATCAGTGTCTTCCTCTATAAAATGTGGGTTTTTCTATGTAATTCCTTTCAGCTCTATGATTGTGACATTGACTTACTGTATTAGTCAGAAACGACAACAAAACATTGGACACCCTATGGAAGCTGTTGGAAATAAAGCAAAACAGAAACATATCTTTTTGTATAAAAGTATGGTGTCTCTATATCTAGAATAATTTGTGTATTTCTGCTTGTACCTTTTAAAACAGTCAAATAGAAATGGAAATTTTCCAGGGGTGCCTGGGTGGCTCAGTGAGTAAAGTGTCCGACTTCGGCTCAGGTCATGATCTTACAGTTTGTGGGTTTGAGCCCCATATCAGGTTCTGGGCTGACAGCTCAGAGCCTGGAAGCTGCTTCAGATTCTGTGTTTTCTCTCTCTCTGCCCATCTCCCGCTTGTGCTCTGTCTCTCTTGCTCTCAAAAATAAATAATAAACATGAAAAAAACATTTTTATTTTTTCCTTTTTTAATGTTTGTTTGTTTGTTTGTTTGTTTATTTATTTATTTTCAATATATGAAATGTATTGTCAAATTGGTTTCCATACAACACCCAGTGCTCATCTCAAAAGATGCCCTCCTCAGTACCCATTACCCACCCTCCCCTCCCTCCCACCCCCCATCAACCCTCAGTTTGTTCTCAGTTGAAAAAAACATTTTTAAAGAGAAATGGAAACTTTCCAGAAAGAGATGTATTGAGGGGAGAAGTATGTATTGAGTGTGGAGGTGTGGGGAAGGGAAAGCTCATTTGAAGAAAGGCGAAATTTGTTTAGAACTGTAATTCAAGGATAGTTTAGAACTCTTAATTCAGGACATCACTGGACATGGAAATAATTTAATAAAAGTACAGTAATAAAATGGTAAAGGATATCCATTGGGTAAAAAAGTCTCTGTCCTTCAAATTTTAGAACTGAGGATACTCCTTAAACATAAAAGAGATCAATTTAGGGCCAGCAAATTAAATAGCAGTGATGAACAAGTTAAAGTAACTCTTAGACCTAAATGAACCTTGAAGTGCTCAGAAGACCCAGCTTTTGAGAAGAGGTATATCTGAAGCTTCAGATCAAAGAACACATTTCAGAAGTTGTATTTATAGATTTGATGTGTTTAACATCAAGAGCTACAAAGGAAGAATACAGAGCCTATGATAGTTATTACTTTTTAATAGGTATTTTCCAAATGCTGTGGTTATTTTTCAGTATCATTCTGAGTTAGCTTTCTGATCAGAATTTTGCTTCAAAAATCTTGTCTGTTTTTGGTCTGTCTGCTTAATCTTGAGATGATTCCATATTGTTACATAGATGGAAGGTTGACTTTATGTTTTATGAGTTGTCTGATCTAATCTGTTTAAAATATTCCATAGGTAACTAGTCTAATCTGTATTTAACATTTTATAGATATTTAATATATTCTATAGATGATCCCTGCCCTCTATCACACATACACATTCACTTGGGATGACCAAAGGTCACAATGAGTTAAGGGCAGAACCCTAGTCAGAAGTCAGGTTTCCCAGCTTCTAACCTTTATTTTGTCCCTATACTTTCCCTTTTTCCTCTTTGGCCTAACCTTGACTGTGTCCTTCAGCTTTATCTGGACTCTTCTCAGAAGCCATCTATTGCCCAGAAGCAGAGTACTCAATCAGCTGGCCATCTGTCTGTCTAACCATCTGTCCCCATATACATCCATCCTGTCAACTAACTACTAGCTTATGGGCTAACCCATACTATATTTTGGGAATATAAAGATGAATAAAGCCTCCTTTTTGCTCTCTAGAGGCTCATGATTTAGTAAGGGAGACAATTCTGGGATCACAATGGAGAAGTAAACTGGGAGATAGAGAGGTGGTATTGATGTTGGAATAGGGGAGATTCCAATGACATTGATTTCTTTCATATTTGAGAGTTTACTTGATCTTGCTGCCTGTCTAGAGTAGTTCCATTTTTCTTCTTTCCTGTTTAGTAGCTGAAAAGCCATGTTCGCAACACTCTTCTCTGTTAGGGATAAGGATTGATCATATCACCTTTTCGTGAAGGGTGGTGACATAGAAGGGCAGGGACTAGTGGAGTCAGTGAGGGTAGTGGGGATATGACTCAGTTACCTCTGCTCCCTTGCTCACAGCCAGCAGCTTCAGAGGAGAGAGAACTCATTTTGATAAAAAGTGCTGTGTTCCGGATACAGGGTTGGGACCAGCTCCTACGGAAAATGTGTAAGAGTAGGTACAGGTTTCTTATTGGCAGCCTCTGTCAAATATCTGCAAAAGCCCTCTTTCAGCCTCTCAATTCCATTGCTCCCTACTACATCAATGAAAATGAAATAAAGATATTAAAATGAAGTCTTCCCCTCTCAAGTTATATCTAGTGTTAAAGTGAAAGTTTTCACAAAATTTCTAATTCCAATTACTATATGATTATAATTTTATACGCATAGAATAGTTTTTAGTTAGTGCATCCTTGTTCCAAAATTTACTGATGAACTGTGTTAACACTAGCAAAGTATGTGTACTAGATTATTCTTAGCGCTCTGGTTATCTCAGTATAATTGTATAAAGCGGTGGATCTTAACTTCGATGTTCCCACATATTAATATAGCAACACGAGAAAATGGATGGGGTTTACAACCATGTGCTTTTGCAAGTAGCCTAGAGCATGCTTTATATGTGGTCCATAATCTGACTTAAAATCTGAGCCTAAGAATGGAAGTGTCCTATGCGTCAACTTTTGAGAATCATTGACAACTAGTATTAGCATACCTTTATTGTCCAAGAAGTATTTCTAGCTAAAAATCTAGTAAGTTTTAAAAGGAATTAAATATACTTATGGATAAATAAAATAATGAAAGCAAACTAGTAAAATTTGAAGGCATGCATGGTTTAAGATTGTGAATCAGTTTGTAACCTTTGTGAGGTCATCTTACTGATCTGTTTCTCTATCCCTACTGCAGTGTCTGGTCTGTAGTAGGCACCCAGATTAAATGTTTAAATGTTGATTTAATTAGTGAATAATATATGAATCAAGGGCATATGCCTAAAAGCTGTATTTTCTGGTCCTAAAGCAGAAATCTGTATCAGTCAGGATTTTCCAGAAAAAAGAACCAAGTAGTATGTATTATTTATCTATTTATTTATTTTGATGATTTGGCTTAAATAGTTATGTGGACTGGCAAGTCTAAAATTTGTAGGGCGGGCCTGCAGGCTGGAAGCTTTCAGACAGCAGCTTATTCTTGAGGCAGAATTTCTGCTTCCTTAGGGAAACCTCAGTTTTGTTCTTAGTGCCTTTCAGCTGATTGTGTGAGGCCCACCAATATTATCAAAGATAAATTTCTTTAAAGATAATATGCACTAGCCGCAGGTATGAAATACCTACACAATAGTGTTTAAATGACTGACGTAGCCAAATGGGCATATGAAATGAACCATTACAGTGTCTTTAGGTTTAAGGACATGAAACCAAATGTACAGCCTGGTTTGGCAAACCTGTGATGAGCCCAGGAGCTCTTTGTGCTCTCTGAGGCATCCAGGGCTAGGTTGATACTGGGGCAGGATTTTGACAAGCTATGTTGAATGTGAACAAAGAAAGCTGCTTATCTTATTAGGAAAAGGGGAGATAAGGTTTACATCAGTGGGTCACTGAAGAAATGCAAACTAGTACTTTAAGACTATTCTTAAGAAATCACTATTTACAGCAAGGATTTCAGTTTGGGGATTTTAATTATATTAGAAAGTGGAGAAATACTCAATTGGGCCATGCCTGAGTTTTGTTTCTTAACTGTGTTTGACTTTTGGCTTTGTTTTGTTTTATTTTGCTTTGTTTTTGTTTTGCCCTTTTATTTACTGTCTAGTCTTGTATAAATTAATGCTTGTCTATAGTTAAAAATAAATTGAGTGACTTAAAATTTTTTTAATGTTTTTATTTTATTTATTTTTAACGTTTATTTATTTTTGAGACAGAGAGAGACAGAGCATGAATGGGGAAGGGTCAGAGAGAGAGGGAGACACAGAATCTGAAACAGGCTCCAGGTTTTGAGCTGTCAGCACAGAGCCCGACGCGGGGCTTGAACTCACGGACCACGAGATCATGACCTGAGCCAAAGTCGGACACTCAACTGACTGAGCCACCCAGGCACCCCAAAATATGTTTTTATTTGAGTTTTGAGAGAGAGAGAGAGAGAGGAAAGGAGGGTCATAGAGAGAGGGAGACACAGAATCTGAAGCAGGCTCCAGGCTCTGAGCTCTCAGCACAGAGCCGGATGCGGGTCTCGAACCCATGAACCGCGAGATCATGACCTGAGCTGAAGTGGGATGCTTAACCAACTGAGCCACCCATGCGCCCCTCAAGTGACCTTAAAGAGGAGGAAATACAGATGTAGTCAGTTTTGCCTTCACTTTTTACGTAATTTAAGATTTTCAGGGGAATTGGTATTTTGAGAGAGGTTCAAGTGTGTTTGTTTTTGGCAATGGCTGGTAAAGGCAGGTAGATTAATGTGGACTAGTCCAATTTAGATATGATAGTCTGTGAAATTCATGCCAGCTTGAAGATTTTAGGGAAGGGTAATTGTAAAAATTATCTTCCTAGTGTCATTTTATCATGTCTGACATTTTTTCTTGAATGTCAATTCTCTTCCTCTCTTTCTTTTGATCTGAATGTGTAATACTTTTCTTTCCCAAATTCTGCTGATTTGCCAGCAGTCTTTCTTGTTTCCTCTCTTTTTTCTTTTCCATTTACGTTGTCTAAATTCAAAGAGCTTTCTTTGTAGAAATTGAACCAAATAATAAGGCAGCATAAAACTCCGAGTTCAGCAGAAAGTGATTTGCTTGTGATTAACCCTTGAGAATTGAGAGTCACTGCAAGATAACAAAGAAAGAGTGTTTTTTGATACAACTTGCTCATTCTTCTTTTCCAATCGTAGACGAGACCTTTTTTTTTCCTCTCCAGTTGTTGTGAATTCACATACTGCTTTGGTTGGGCCTTATGTATTATACTTATCATGGCATGGCTTTAGAAAAATAAGTACCAAAAGAGAGCTTATGGTCTCCCTTTCCTCTGACTGCAGTCCTGTCACAGACTTTACTCTCAGCAAAAAGGGAACTCATTTTCCAGTTGTTTAAGGCACATAACCTTGACATCTCTTCTTACCCCCCAGCTTTATTGAGGTATAATTGACACATAAAAATTGTTTACATGTAAGGTATACATGCAATTTGATACACATTGTGAAATGATTACCACAATCAAACTAATTAACACATACATCACCTCACATTGTGTGTGCGGATATGTCTGGTGAGACACTCAAAGACCTACTCTTAGCAAAGTCAAGTGTAAAACTTAACTCATCTTATAACTAAAAATTTGACCAACATCACCCCCATTTCTCCTACCCCCAGCCTGGCAATCACTGTTCTACTCTGCTTCAGTGAGATCTTACAGTTTTGTCTTTCTGTGTCTGGCTTATTTCACTTTGCATAATGCCCTTAAGGCCCATCCACGTTGTTGCAAATGTTAGAATTTCCTTCTTTTTTGTGGGTGAATAATATCCCTTGTATATATACATATTTTCTTTATCCATTCATCTGTCAGTAGACACAGTCTCTCAACAAATCTTAATGCCTTTATCTTGAAAGTATATCCAGAATCTGACCCCCCCCCCCATCACTAATCACTTTGATCCCAGCTACCATTATCTCTTGGATTATTTTAATAGGCTCCTAACGCATCTCCATACCTATGGCTTTGAGATTCTATTCTTAACATGACAACTAGTGGTCATTTTACAGTTCTAACTAAGAT
The DNA here is from genome assembly GCF_027475565.1 of Acinonyx jubatus. NCBI lineage: Eukaryota > Metazoa > Chordata > Mammalia > Carnivora > Felidae > Acinonyx > Acinonyx jubatus. The sequence goes on along the minus strand of NC_069380.1, from coordinate 27,244,512 downwards.
AATGTTAGGCCTCTTCTCAAAACAATCAAGTCTCCTATCACTCAGAGAGAAGTTAAAGTTTTTATGTTGATCCTTAAGGCCTGACATGAGCTGTTCCCCATGTTATCTTCTGATCTCATTACCTTTTTCCTCCCACTTCTGCTCTGTGTACCCTGGCCTTCTGGGTATTCCTCAGACACACTAGGTATATCCCTGCTTTGGGGCCTTCAAACTTGTTCCACCTGCCCAGTGATCTATCTTCCTTAAATAATGGCATGGCTTCTTGACTTCCTTCAGTTTTATTTTTGTTTTTTTTTCCAAAAATCACGTTTTCAGTGAATCTTTCCCTGCTTATTCTATCTAAATTTGCTGTTCTCAGTATATAAATACACATCCTTGTCTTTACCTGCTTAATATTCTCCATAGCACATAACACTTTCTATTGTCTCTTTTCCTGATTTATATTGTTTAATGTCTATTTCTTGTGCTAAAATGTAGCTTCAGAAGGATAAGGATTTTGTCTGATAAATCATCAGGACTTAGAATTGTGACTGGCATATAATATCGTAGGCACTCACTGAGTATTTATTGAAATCAGTCAACCAGTCAGAGATGAGAGATGGCCTCCAAACAGCTACTTGAAAAATATCTAACTCTTTTATTGGGAGTTTCTTTATTTTTCTTTGTATAACAACTCAATCATTTCTTCATGTTTTCCTATATGGACCTGTGGATTATCTTCACTTACGTAATGAAATTTACTGACGTACGACTTTTTACTTCATTTTCTTGGTCATCCATGAGACTTTTGGATATGTATTTATCTGGTCCAGGATGTTTAGAGACATGATTATGTGTTATTTTCTTAATTAAATGTGACTGTCCTTGTCCATTATATTTTCCTATTTTGAATAAAATTCTATTCAGTAGCAGACACCAATGTAGTACACAAATCATACAAACTCCAAAAGGCATCTGGATAGTGGGGAGCCTTCTTAAGGTCATTTTTATCTCATTATACAAGTTTTTGAAAACCTATTATGTACTGGATACTTCGTCAGATTTTGGAAATGCAAAGAGATAAATAGTCCCTACTTCCAGAAAGCTCACCTTTTAGGAGTGGTTGAAGTAGACAGATAAAACCATTATTAATAATGTATCATGTATTATAATAGATCTGTTAAATACCGTGAGAGCACTAGTGAGGGCACTAAAGAGGTTTGCTTGGGTGAGGAGGTGAATGGGGAGAGCTTCATTGGGAGATGACTTAAAGCTATTTGTTGAGGAATAAGTAGGGATTTTACAGGTGGACTGAGCAGAGAGGAATAGAAAGGAGTAAAAATAAAGAAGGACTAGCAGAGATCTGCTATTGTTTGCACAGTGTGCTGGTCATTTTTTATAATCTTGTCTCATAAATCATTTTGACCATCCTATGATGTAGGCATTCACATTGCCATTTTATTGATGAGGAAATGGGCCCAGACAGATCAGCTTAGGGTAACAGAACTGGTAAATGTTGGTTTGGATTTTGAACCTGATTAACTTTGAAGCCCATGTTTATCTATACATTCAGGAGTGGAATGTATGGATAATCAGGGTGGAAGACTGAGAGAGTTCATACTTGCTGCATGGATGAAAAACATGAATGAAGTCTTATATAAAAAGTAAATATTTAGAATAGTAAAGGCAAAGAGGAATGGTATGAATTTGGGTTGAGGATGATGATGATACTGAACAGATTTGAAGGTCAGCAGACATCAGAAGCCATAATTTTCTACTGATGCCATTTAGTGTGAACATAAAACTTTTCTTCAGCCAGACTTAGCAGTCTAGGGAAAAGATTGTCTATGGTAACTCTCTAACCATTTTGAAACCAATCAATGATTTCATTGAGAAGTTACCATTCATTGGTTTCTGCATATGCTATTATGCATATGCCTGGACATTTTAAAATTTAAAATATTCATACTTTGTGTATGGTCAAAGGTAATGCTTTATGAAAAGTGAAAACCGCTTTGTGGCATTTTTCACAGATATAATCTAAAATTGTCATGAATTTTTAAGACTTAATTAAATACCATTGGCCAATATCACATACATTTGTTATGTGTATACATATAGTCTTTGTTTTCCATGGTGACCATAATGAAATTGTTAAGAGCTGAATTTCCAAATTTGGTGCAAGTAGAATATTTTCTGTTTTCCTTATATATAGACCACTGTTCCCAAACACTAGTCTGGACCGGTTGTAAAGAATTAGTTGGTGGAATTTTTAACTGATTTGTAACTGATTTCTTTCTTAGGTGAACATTTGCCCCCCCAAGTTTTAATTTAAATTCCAGTTAGTTAACAGATGGTGTAATATTAGTTTCAGGTGTAGATTTTAGTGATTCATCACTTACATACAACACCTGGTGCTCATCACAAGTGCCGTCCTTAATCCCCATCACCTATTTAACCCATCCCCTTGCTCATCTCCCTTCCAGTAACCCTCAGTTTGTTCTGTATAGTTAACAGTCTGTTTCTTGGTTTGCCTCTCTCCTTTCCCATGTTCATTTTTTAAAAAGTTTGTTTGTTTGTTTGTTTTTTGAGAAGGCATGAGTGCACAATCAGGGGAGGGGCAGAGAGAGAGCGGGAGACTCAGAATCCAAAGCAGGCTCAGCACAGAGCTGTCAACACAGAGCCTGACACTGGGCTCACACTCAGGAACCGGGAGATCATGACTTGAGCCGAAGTAGATGCTTAACTGACTGAGCCATCCAGGTGCTCACTGCCCAGATTCATTCGTTTTTTTTCTTAAATTCCACATAAGTTAAATTATATGGTATTTGTATTTCTTATATGTGCACATTTTTATAGAAAGATCAGCTTCTTTAAGTATGTGCTAGCCTAATTTTGTACAGAAAAGAAAAATGTATCTAAGAATTTATTTAGATCTTCTGAATACCTAGAAAATAATAGCTGCTTTTCAAACCCATATACATCTGAATCTTCAGAGAAAATGTTTCAAAACTAAAACTTGCACAAGGCGGCTTTGTGGATATTTCTAAAAACAATAACAAAAATCCTTGTATAGCATCCATATTTACCATCTTATCTCTCCTATGTATGTATGACACCTGTGAAAGTTGTAGCTAAGTCAGAGTACAGTTGTATACACATATTTCTTTTCAGTTTTTTATTTTATTTTATTTTTTATTTTTATTTTTTAAAAAAATTTTTAACGTTTATTTTTGAGACAGAGAGAGACAGAGCATGAATGGGGAGGTTCAGAGAGAAGGAAACACAGAATCTGAAACAGGCTCCAGGCTCCGAGCTGTCAGCACAGAGCCTGATGTGGGGCTCGAACTCATGGACTGTGAGATCATGACCTGAGCCAAAGTCGGCCACTTAACCGACTGAGCCACCCAGGTGCCCCAGTTTTTTATTTTATTGTTTAAGTTTACTTATTTTGAGAGAGAGAGACAGCACAAGCTGGGAAGAGGCAGAGAGAGAGAGGATCCCAGGCAGGTTCCCACTCAGCGCAGAGCCCCATGTGGGGCTCGAACTCACGAACCGTGAGATCATGACCTGAGCCAAAATCAAGAGTCGGATGCTCAATCGACTGAGACACCCAGGTGCCCCTACACATCTTTCTTTTTAAAGAACACTGCCTGATTTCTTCTATTTTCAGCACCTATTGTAATTTTCCTAAGTCAAAGAAATAACATTTCTCTAGTTTTCTGTGAAACCACAGATGTACCATGTCTAGTCGCATGAGCAATTTTAGACATTTAACCTGGTTATTGCCTAGTTGTTAGAAAATGACTGTCTTTGTGGTAGTAATGCTGTGCCTCATTCACCATTTTGCTTTTAAATTGTCTTTTCAGTGTCGTTTTTGTTGTTCTGTTACTGGCAATTTAGTTTTAAAGAATCATTATTTAAAACACATTCAAAATAAAAATTGAAGTATATCGTGTGCTTGACACTGGATCAGATATGATGTTGCTTATATAAAAGAAAGAAATTAGATCCTGTTAGCCTGAGGATATAATACTGAAATTTAAGTAAATGTGAAATAGCATAGTGATAGAGCATATGTGAAATTTTTTTTGAATAGTGGTAAATTAGAGATGTTGATGGAATTCTCTGATATTTACAGAGTTAGGCCAAATGAACCATGGGCTATTTAAATGCCCCAGTATGTTTTAGATGTTATTTTACTTTTAAAAATTAAAGTCGAATAAAGGTATTGTCAAGAATTCTGTGTGAACTACTTGCTGAGATTTCAGATTCAATCTCCTGTACTTCCTGTTTTCTACATTTGCAATTAGATAGTTTCTTTTCCCCTTTGGGGTCATTCAGATATGTGGAGGGCTGGGGGAATTTATTGTTGCCTTAGAGCTCTCTCAATTTGTGTCTGAAAAAAATACCAATGATGTTTTAGTGCATGAAAAACTGTTACATAGCAGATAAATGTGTTTTTCTAGGAAATTGATCATATTCTTATTTTGGACCAGTTAATGTTAAAGTTTTAACTTAAGTGCTTTATATCTAACAGTTTTAGTATTTCCATAGAAAACTTTATGAGAAAGACCTATGTTCTTATTTCAGAGTCTAAGATCTGATTGTGTATGATACATGGTATTTTTTGAAAATCTCAAGTGGAGTTCAATTTCCAAATAATATATTTTTATTTGTTACAAATGGTTTATGCTTAAAAAGTGTAAACTATTTTATTTTATTTTATTTTTTATTTTTTATTAAAAAAAATTTTTTTTTCAACGTTTATTTATTTTTGGGACAGAGAGAGACAGAGCATGAACGGGCGAGGGGCAGAGAGAACGGGAGACACAGAATCGGAAACAGGCTCCAGGCTCTGAGCCATCAGCCCAGAGCCCGACGCGGGGCTGGAACTCACGGACCGCGAGATTGTGACCCGGCTGAAGTCGGACGCTTAACCGACTGTGCCACCCAGGCGCCCCCAAAAATGTAAACTATTTTAATATCAATTAATTAAAATATAATTAAGGAGGTAAATCAGTTATAGTTCTCTTCCAATAAGGAAAATGAGGTTGGTTTTTTTTTTTTTTAACATTTATTTATTTTTGAGAGAGAGAGAGACCAAGCGTGAGTGGAGGATGGGCAAAGAAAGAGGGAGAATCCAAAGCAGGCTCCAGGTTCTGAGCTGTCAGCACAGAGCCTGATGCTGTGCTCAAACTCACAAACCATGAGATCATGACCTGAGCCGAAGCCGGACGCTCAACCGACTGAGCCACCTAGGTGCCCCAGAAAGATGAGTTTTTGATGAAAGCTGTGCACAGCTTTGTCCATTCAGTGTGGGTAAATAAGATTTGACTGCAGTTTTTGGTCATATATTGAACATTCTTATTTGCGCCAGTGATCTACCTAATTTGGGTTTGGTTTCTTTTTGATTTTAAAGGTTGTAGGCCTTTTCATGTTTATCTTTCTATAAAGTTAGTCTTGAGAAACAGAGGTTAACTCTGTCGTCAGTGTTATTTTTCTGGTATTATTTTGATATATTATTGTCTTATTAATACTTTTCTTGTATTGTTGAATGAATGTAAAGTGAAGTATATGTGGCAGGTCTTCTCATGTGCTCTAGGACCATGAAGGTAAATGATACACCCTTTTTGACCTTAGCGAGCTTATTTATTTATATATTTTTTATGGAGGTTCTCATGTTGGGCTTGTGAACTAAAGGGCTTCAGAGAAACCTTTGGATCCCTTCAAATTATGTATAAAAAATTTGCTGTGTGTACATATGTGTGGTTTTCTGGGGTGACCCATAGATTTCACCAGATTTTTAAAAGGTTCTTTATATGTAGAAAAGCTAAAGGAGACAGAGCACATCTAACTATTAACTAGTGTAGTAAATGTTGTAATAAGGGTAAAAATAAAGGTCTTTGGGAGATTAAACGTTGGAGGCCCATCACGTTTCAGGTCCTACATAGGACTCATTTGATATGGACCTTTGCCTTGCTACATGCTATGTCTGTTGTGCATAATATAGTGACTGATGTATAGTAATTTTTGTGTCAGTGAGGGTCCTGGCAGTAATGGATGGTTTTTTTTTTGAAGATAGTTTAATGAAGAGATTATTTGCAGAGGTAGGCATGGTTTAAGGTAACCAGAAATGGGTGATGAATCATCCAGAGGCTAGCAATGGTTGGAGACTGTTATCCACCCAGAGAAAGGGGCAAGAGAATGGGAATTATGTATGTTCCAGAACCCAATGAGAGTCGTGGGCATGGAAGAGGAGCTCTTTAACAGGAGCTGTGGCTGAAAAGGAAACATAACAGGAAGTAAATTGTACCATTACTTCTATCTTTTTCCACCTTTTGCTTTTCTGCTGATGCTTCCTGTTTAAGAAGACGGTCTTTTGTGCACAGTTATCAATCCCACTTGGCCACATAAAAGTGGGTGCTGGGCTCTGCATACTTCCCTACCAAGAGATGAGGAGTTCACATACCCTGTGCTGGGATTACCACCTTTGTGGGATTTGTTCTGCTGAAGCATAGTCAATGGCTCTCACATATGCTCTCAGCTTTCAGTATTTCAGACTCCAGGGATGGTGTGGGGTGGAGAGGGGTGAGTTCTTCTGTTGCACCACCAGAGGGGTGGGTGTTTGTAGGCCCATTTCCCTTAGCTAGCACTGGGGGTGGGGGAGGGGGAACCCATTAGCCATAACGGACTGATGCATACAGCTGGAGCTGAACTTTGTCTTCTTTCGCGTAAGTAAAGCATTTTTCAGTGCTTGACTGTGTAATGTTTTCCTTGGCAACTTTGATACCAAGATGCAACAGGCAGAAGTGTTTGGAGTCCTCTCCTGGGATTCGTCACCTGTGCCTGGTGTTCTTTTTGAAACTTCCTCTCTTTGGTAAAACCCAGACAGAAACTAGTGGGCAAGTGAGGACTTGGATAATGTGGATAAGGGGATGCAGAAGTACAGAGCAAGTCAGAGAAGGGTGGAGAATGAATCTAGAAGGACAAATGGAGAATGACAGCAGAGTGCTTAATACTTATTTGTTGAATTCAATTGAATATTGTTAAACATTTTAGATTTACATATTAAAGGGAAAAATGATCAGATGCCTAATGGTTTAATGTTTCTGATATAAATATCTCCAAATGAAAATCTCTTTGGAATTGTAGAGGCAACAATTTGTATTTTGAGTAGTTAAAATAGTGAAAGTGACACAATTATTAATCTATAAAAATATGAAATTAGAACAACACAACTTTTTAAGACTATATTTTTCAAATATGGTTTTTTGAAATGTGAGAATTTGTATTATTTAATTTAGAGAAGACCAACTCATTTTCTAGGGCCTACCTCAAAAATTACTTCTATGAATCTTCCCTTAGACAAATTTAAGTGTTTGCAGAACACTGTTCTTTTTTCTGCTATACCACTTATATTCAATTAATAGTAGTTATTTTATTGATAATATTAAAAGCAGTTCACATTTACTGACTGTTTACTATGTGCCAACCCACTGTGTTAAGTCCTTTACATACATAATTACATTTTATCCTCACAATAACCCTAGGAAGTATAGATACTGTTGTTTCGCGCTTGAGATGCCTCACCGGACAGAAGTTCCACAAAGGCCAAAGGTCTTTATGTGCTGGTATTAATATTTCTGCAGCATTTTGTTGTTAGCGTCCCCTAGGTATTCTTTTAGTTGAGTACCTTTTCATATGTTTATTAGCCATTTAGATTTTTTTCTATAAAGTCCCTGACCTTTTGCCCATGGTTCTGTTGGATTGTCTCCCTTATTAGTAATATGGAGGAATTCTGTACATGTCTTTGGATATATGCTCATTGTCTATTATGTGTTACAAATGACTTCTCCAATTCTGTGGTAGATTTAGACTAAAGTGTTAAGAACAGGACATATCTGGTAGGCAAATATAAATATTTCTAGACAGATGAAAGACTAAACAAGGTTATAAGGAAGGAATAAATTCACACATGAAACAGTTGAGTAGTTTGTTAGGACTGAGGTTCATTAAAGTGAACCAGTGGAAGATAAGACTGGAAATTTCAAACCATACAGCCTCAGGGAAGCTTTAGAAAATGGTAAACATATACCTCAACAGAATATCCTCTTTAAATCTATACTCTTTAAATCTATACCTCCCTTCTGTTCAGGACAGACAACCTGTCTAGACAACCTGAAGGGAACTTTGGAAACTGTTTTGCCTCTCTGGGTAGCTAGCTCTAGACTTCCTCTGCTCTGCTGGGGGAAAAAAATCTTTCTTTACTAGGGTATCCAGTGTTACTGCCTGGTAAAAAAGTATATCTTAGCATTAGAACTGAGGAGGAGAACCATAGATGAACTTCCTTCATCTTGTCTATGAAGAGCTCTAGATTTCTAAGAGACAGATGCTGGATATTAAAGTTAGAGCACTTTCATAACATCCCTCCAGGCTCAACCTCTGTCTTACTACTTCTGCACCAGTGTGAAATGAATCCATTCTGTTCCCTACTGAGGAAATTTTTTTTCTAGATGTATTTTTTAGTCTTTCCTGGATCTTAACAGATTTACCTCTCACCATTAGAGAAAAACATTTCTATCGTGTCTCTCCTGAGTTCTGTATCCATCAAAATTTGATTTGGCTGCAAGCGCCTAAAAATAATAGTGGCTTACAAAGATAGAATTTTATTTTTATCTTGTGTAAATAGAGGCAGTCCTGGGGTGCTATGGCGTCTCCCTGATCATCTGGGGCACAGTCTCCTTTCATCTCATTGTTTTTCCTACTTTATCCAACATGGCTGCTCTAGGTAGAATATCTACATTTCTAGCCAGTAAGAAGGAGGAATAGAAAAGGAGAAGGACATTTCTTCCATTCCCCAAAGGACTTCTCAGAAGTTGCATATACCACCCTGCTTATATCTTATAAGCCAGTATTTAGTTAACATAGTCATAGTCTAAGGGAGGCTTGGAAATATGTCTGACTAAAAATAGGAATTCCCAATCCTAGAGAAGAAAGGGGGAATGGATGTTGGGGTGGGGGAGCTATTGAGCTCTGTTATGTAAACCTTATCTGTTTTGATTTAAATATTTTTCTGAGATGGTAAAGGAGAAAAGCATAGAATAATATGGAGTATATAACCAATTTAAATTAGATTTTGATCAGAATGAGCTCATAACTTTATGGATTCTAAATTCTTGGCTCTTATTTAAAAAACTTTACATTGGTCTGTAAAGGTAGAAATAAACTAACTTTTAAATTATTCATAATTCTTACTAATTTTTGGCACTTTGACTTCTTTACTAAACATAGATCTAATGTTTTATCAAAATTTAAAATATAGCAAATGCTATTGCAAATATAAAGGAAATATGTTCCTTCTATCTTTGTAGAAGATAAATATATTTAACCACTATTAAGAATAGCCTATAGAAAATATTTTAGCATAAAAGCTCTTGGGTAGAATGAATTCATATATACAGAAATTAAGTGAAATCTAGAATAATTTTAGTTTACTGAAAATTAATTTTTTTTAATGTTTATTTATTTAGAAGGACAGAGATATAGAGCATGAGCAGGGGAGGGGCAGACAGAGAGGGAGACAGAGAATCTGAAGTGGGCTACAGGCTGTTAGCTGTCAGCACAGAGCCTGACGCGGGCTTGGACTCACAAGCCATGAGATCATGACCTGAGCCGAAGTTGGATGCTTAACCTACTGAACCACCCAGGTGCCCCAAGTTTACTGAAAATTAGCTAATATGGTACACAGCAGGTAGAATCCCATAGACACTGCAGATTTAAAAAAAAATTCTGTTTTTCACAGCAGAGCTTGAATAAAATGTAGTATTTAACATAATTATTCTCATTATTTTAAATGGTTTACCGGGGTGCCTGGGTGGCGCAGTCGGTTAAGCGTCCGACTTCAGCCAGGTCACAATCTCACGGTCCGTGAGTTCGAGCCCCGCGTCGGGCTCTGAGCTGATGGCCTAGAGCCTGGAGCCTGTTTCCGATTCTGTGTCTCCCTCTCTCTCTGCCCCTCCCCCGTTCATGCTCTGTCTCTCTCTGTCCCAAAAATAAATAAACGTTGAAAAAAAAAAAAATAAATGGTTTACTTGAAGAAAAAAAAAGCCAGTGTAAGACTATAAGTGATAATCATTTTTTTTCCCTCACAGGCAAGAAGTTTGATAGCTGTCGGACTGGGTGTTGCAACTCTTGCCTTTGCAGGTAAGATAAGTAAAGCATACTGCTCAATAAATGTTGCAGGAGAAATATTTCCAAATAGCTTCTATAGTGATTCATGAGGATACCCTCTGTATTCTGAGGTTTGGGTTTTAAGACATTATACATTTTCATTTGTTTCTCCATTTATAGTCCCTGAACATTTGTCAGTGTAGCAAAAGCTAGATAACTGTGTAGTGAAGAAAATTAACAATAAGAAGCTAGGAAAACTAGCCCCAATAATAGTTGATCTTCATAGTATTTTTTTTTAGCTTGAACTATAATGTACTTTAAAAACATTCTTCAGTATGAAGCAATGTAAGTGATATGGGGTTCCTCTGTTCTCCCTTGTTTTTTTGTTTGTTTATTCTTGTTTTTTTCTTGCAGTAAGATGTCACATTTCCTGAGCAGTCACTTTTTTTGATGAGCATAGTTATTCCCTGTAATGTATTAATTACTTCATTTTTTTTAAACACATTGGTGTAATTTCTTCTGAAAACCTGGGAGAATTTCTTTTACTGTCCAAATCATCAAAGAATAGTTATAAAAATTTAAAGCAAAATTGTTATCTCTTCCAGTTGTAAATTGGATAGCTATTTGCTAATCAGGTGTTGATCTGAGAGCATCTCTCGTTACATTTTTTGTTTTAGCATTTGTGTTTCTTAAGTTTCGTGGATTTGATTTTGTTTGTTGGATCTTCTCTTTAAGTGAAGCTACATTCCATGTGGTTATGTGGAGTTGGTAAGATCCAATTGCAAAATGGGACATAAAAGATTGTTGTTTTGTTTTATATGATACTTAATTTCACGCAACTCTCTTAAAGCACCTTAAGCATAAACACTTAAAAATCAAGATCAGTGGTTCAGATTCTCTTGGTCTTTGTGCCATCAACGTCTTGTGTCTCATCGTGATGACTACACTGAGGTTTTCTGAGAAGACTATCGTCCAAAAAGGAATTCTGACAAACTTGGCCCTAAACATGAAACGTGAATTTTAGTATCAACTATTTTAGCAGAATTGGTATAGTTATTTTGAAATTCAAATGGAAGATTTTTATTTGAAATTAAAGACAGATGCTGTACTTTTGCTAGGGTCTTCTTTCTAAAATGAGAAGATTTGGTGTGTGAATTGTGTAACCATACTTTTGCCAAGTTCTTATTACTAACTACAATGCTAATAGCAGGCAGCTCTCTTCCAGAGCCAAATGCAACTGAATAATGGAATTTAGGAGAAAGTACACTTAGACTTGTTGGAACTTGGTCTTCTGGTTTATGGTTAACGTAAACCTTCAGATGTCACTTGTTGAAGACTTTACCTACTTTTTTCATCAAGACTGCCTGATTATATGTGCTTTTATATTTTATATTTTGAGATAATTTAAAAGCTATACTGTGTACTATTGTAGAATCAAATGGAAATTGACATCTATAGGACAAGAGGTTTGGATGAGTTAGGCTCTCACTTAATTCAGTGTCACTTATTTAACTTATTTAATTTCCCTTTATTTAATGCTCTCCTTGAGGTCAAGAACTTTTTCTCTTCTATGTGGATTGACTATTTCCCATCACCCATATCTAGCATCCTATTTTTCACATGTTGTTTGCACAGGAATAATAGTGTGTTTAGACAGGTAACTTCTTTTTTTTTTTTTAATGTTTTCTTTTTTTAATATTTATTTACTTTTGGGAGACAGAGTGCAAGCAGGAGAGGGGAAGAGAGAGAGGGAGACACAGAATCTGAAGCCAGCTCCACGCTGTGAGCTGTCAGCACATGGCCCGACGTGGGGCTTGAACCCATGAAGCGTGGGATCATGACCTGGGCCAAAGTCTGACGCCTAACCGACTGAGCCACCCAGGCGCCCCTAGACAGGAAATTTCTAAGAGGTGTATGTAATTGAGCTTTCCCAGTGGAAATCTTGATTTGCAAAGAAGGTTATGGTTGGAAATTGAATAAAATCCAGAGTATCATAGTGGGTTTTCTAGCAAGACTTTTGGGAAGAGAGACACTACTGTTGATCGGTACATAATGCTGATTAGGGTACAAAAGGTAAATTAATCAGGTAATATTTTATTCTTGTTCTATGCCCTCAAAATAGTTTGGGACCTGTTTTGCTATTGATGACTCAGGAGTTTTAATTATTAGGATACCTCAGAAAAGAAAGCACCAAAATAAATTATGCTTTTAGGAGAATAGTTAAATTTGGTGAGAAATTGACAGTAAATATCTTTGGTGAATATTTCTTACATAGTTGCTTTTTACTTTGTAGATAATTCCATTAAAATTGTTCCTATGTTTTACAGATCCTAAATAGTATTTGTTCTCTTAAGTATTTCAAAGTGATTATCACTGGGAAAATCAGTACAGATAACCAGATGTGTGAATCTACACATACATGAAAGGACTTTATCTATAGTTTGTGTTAGAGTACTAGGATGTTTTTTTTTTTTTTTTTTTTTTGGTTACCTATCCTATCGTATAAATAGAAGATATTATACATAAACATTGACATTTTCTAATTTTATAATCATTAATTAGAACTTGATAAATAATAACTTTTTTTATTTTTATTTTATTTTTTATTTTCGAGAGAGACAGAATGTGCGAGCCGGGGAGAGGGGAAGAGGGAGAAAGAGAGAATCCCAAGCAGGTTTTATGCTCAGCACAGAGCCCAATGCAAGAGCTCCTCCCACGACCCTGGGATCATGACCTGACCTGCAAGAGTTGGATGCTGAACCAGCTGAGCCACCCAGACATCCCTCAATCTAATAACTATTTTAATTCTGTTAAAATGAAATGCTTCCTCCATTCAATAAATTAGACATTTGGAAAAATAGAACTTTCTGGTAAATTTTGAAATAGTTATTGAAATAATACATAGAAAAGAAACTCGATAAATATTGTAGTTACTACCTTGTGGGTATTGTCTTTCCATATTATGGAAAATATGTTTGCTCTTATTCCTGTTGTTTTTTTAGGTCGCTATGCATTTCATATCTGGAAACCTCTAGAACAAGTAATCACAGAAACGGCAAAGAAGATTTCCACTCCTGTGAGTTAAAGATGGCTTTAGTTAGAAGGCTTGTTTTGATTTTTGTTTATATGCCATATTTGATAGTAATTTAGAAAATGTCTTAGATTTTTCAACATTTGTAGTTTACTTTCTTCATGATACCCTTGGGGTGTTTGTCTATTTCTTGATTTGTTTCAGTCTCTTAGTCACGTTATTTTTATTTCTAATCTTATTCCTGCTTTTGACATCTAATTATTATATCTCTCTTAGTAGTATTACACCAACTTTGAGGTAATTTATCTTCCTTGTTTAATTAATATTAATTCTTTTAGTGATTGTCTATATTAATTCTTGTGGTAGAAGCTGGATATAGTTGATGAATAAAACAGACAAGTTCCTTGCCCTGATGGAGCTTACCTAAGAGTTTATTTCATCATAAAATTTGAAACTGATCCCCGTGTACCACCGCCTGATCATTTCAAACATAAAATTATAAGATTCCAATGCTGAAATCCTATAGGGTTTATACATTCATCTATAGGCATTGTAGCTACTCTGCTGAGCTAAATGTAAGTGAAGAATGAATGATAGTAGATACCTAAAAGCTACTGCGTAGTGGACTGGTTTGTAACTACTGGACACAATGCAAAGAAAACTCACTGAAGTGTTGCAGCATAATCGTTGACTTCTGGGAAATAGAAGCAGATATGGGATAGATCAGCTTGGCTTGCAGCAATTGGAAAATGAATGACTTGTTTTAGCAAAGGCATTACAGGCTTGTGAGGCTTAGTTAGCCATGAACAATGACCACACTTTCAAAGGATGACATACAAATAATTAAACTCAGGTCCAAAAGAACTGCAAGTGATTTTGCAGACCTATAAATGTATGTCTGTGATTAGAGGGAGCATGTGTGTTTTTTTTTCTGTGTTCCTATTTATATTTTATTTGGCTACAGTATTAATAGGTATTTAGCATTCGTTCAGTAATTATTCATTAAGGGCCTTCTACATGCCAGACATTACTGTGGAGAGTGGGGTATAGTCAAGGACCATATAAAGATATTGCCCTTAGGAGTGTATATTTTAGTGGACACAGACAATTAACAAGTGAATGAATAACTAAAGTATATTCTATGTAGAAGTGTTGACTGCTTATAAGAAAACTGAATCAGGCTAAGAGTTTAAAGAATAACAGCAGAGAGGAATTGATACTAGATGGGTCAGGGAAGGCCTCACTGAGAAGATGAGAGAGCAGATGTGAATCTCTGAAGAAAGAGCTATCTAGGGACTGAAACACTGCAGAGGTCCTGAAGTGGAAATGAGCTTTGCAGCAAGAATAACCCCAGTGAAATATGCAAAGGGAATAGTGGTAGAATAGGGACCAGATCATTTGAGGCCCCATAGACTATGATCAAAACTGTGAATTTTACTTCAAGTATAATGGAAAGCTTTTGGAAGGTTTTGAGCATGGGGGCAATGTGATTTGCATTTTATTTTATTTTTAATGTTTATTTAATTTTGAGAGACAGAATGTGAGCGGGGCAGGAGCGGAGAGAGAGGGAGACACAGAATCCAAAACAGGCTCTATCCAGGCTCTGAGCTGTCAGCACAGAACCTGATGCGGGGCTCGAACTCATGAACCATGAGATCATGGCCTGAGCCGAAGTCAGACGCTTAACCAACTGAGCCACCCAGGTGCCCGTGATTTGCATTTTAGATGATCACTTTGCTGCATGGAGGGTCAACAAGAACAAGCCAGAGTGAAAGCTCTCAATCCAGTTAAGAGGGTATTGAGATACTTCAGGTAATAGATAAATGGTGGCTTGAAATACAGGAATGAAAATAGTGGCATAGTTCCTTAATTCAGTGTTACTTATGTCTTTCCATATGTTTAT
Organism: Acinonyx jubatus; assembly: GCF_027475565.1. Taxonomy (NCBI): domain Eukaryota; kingdom Metazoa; phylum Chordata; class Mammalia; order Carnivora; family Felidae; genus Acinonyx; species Acinonyx jubatus. The sequence continues at coordinate 27,229,426 of NC_069380.1, read as the reverse complement.
AAATAATGAATGGAGAGAATTTCAGAAATTATTTCTCTTCTGTTAAGGTGATATTCAGTAGATATATTTATGCTATAAATAAAGGACTCCCAAGTTTTGTAGAACTGCATTATTTAACATTGTAAAGGAAGAGAGAGCAAGAAAATGAGAAAATTTTCACTGCTCTGTGGAGGCGCACGGATAAGGTAGAATAATTTGAGAGATTGTCATGGGTATACTAAATAGAGAAATAATGTGTCCCTCTTTCCTTTTCCTTTGTGGGCTTGAGTTAAGAAACAGTTTTTGATAAATCTGGCCCTGTTTTCCCCCACAAAATACTACTGTTGCAGTTTGCAGTGGAAATATTTTTTAGAACATCTTTATCATCGTCACTGTCATCATAATTATACCTCTGTGAAGATAAGGGTGTTTTAAACAATTCTTTAAATATTAATAATTCTAGGGAAACTGAGAAATTAAATATGTGCATGCTTTCTCTTGGCACTAATGATTCCAAAAAGTCAAACTTCATAAAACACAGCATTTACAATGTTTTGATGTTATTAATATGATTCATTATTAAACCAAATAGGGTTGTTAAAAAAATAGGAATTTGTAACTGTGTGCCACTAAATCTCTGTCGCTCAAGAGAACCTGGAAAGCATTCAAGGTTCAAGTTTCTATGTTTTTTAAAAAAATTTTTTTTTAAGGGAGCCTGGGTGGCTCAGTTGGTTAAGCATCCGACTTCAGCTCAGGTCATGATCTCACACTCCTTGAGTTAGAGCCCTGCCTCGGGCTCTGTGCTGACAGCTCAGAACCTGGAGCCTGCTTAGGATTCTATGTCTCCCTCTCTCTTTGCCCCTCCCCTGCTCATGCTCTGTCTCTCTCTGTCTCAAAAGTAAATTTAAAAAAATGAAAAAAAATTTTTTTTAATGTTTATTGTTGAGACAGAGACAGAGTGTGAGCGGGGGAAGGGCAGTGAGAGAGAGAGACAGAATCTGAAGCAGGCTCCAGGCTCTGAGCTGTCAGCACAGAGCCGCCCCACCCCCCCCACCCCCCCCATCCCCCCATCCCCGTGAGGCTCAAACACAGGAACTGCTAGATCATCACCTGAACCAAAGTCAGATGCTTAACCAACTGAGCCACCCAGGCGCCCCTCTATGGGTTCTTTTTAAATTTCTTCTTGAAGCTTGTTTTCTCTGTACTTTATTTAACATCATTTTGTCCTTAAATCTCATCTTTGTATTTTCATACCTTTTTTTCCCCCCATTTTTCTTGAATACTACCTGGAGTAATTTTTTCATATGGAATGCATGGATGGTAAATGTTTTAAGTTCTTCTCTACTAAACGGTTTGTTTCTTTTCTCTCATTGTTAGTCACCAGCTGCTGGCTCCTTGGAAATCTGGTGAGCCAGTATGAGGGAAGAACAGAAGTTTCTGCTCAGGGGCCACCTGGCTGGCTCAGTCAGTGGAGCCTGCAACTCTAGGCTCATGAGTCTGAGCCCCATATTGAGTGTAGATTACTTAAAAAAAAATCTCTGCTCAGACTGAACCTCAGTGCCCACATACATGCTTTCCTGTATACTCTCAGCCACATTTTCTGGTAACTGAGACTCTCAGCTGGAATTTCTTGTGTTCTTATTCTTACTCCTTTGTAAGCAGCCTGTTTTGGTTTTCTTTTGTTGTTTGTGTTTTAGGTTTTTAGTTTTTTGGTAATTTTTATTTGTTTTTTAACTCTGGAAGTTTTGGGTTTTTTTTTTTTCTTTTCTTTATTACTGATGTTCTGAAATTTCACAGGTATTCTCAGTGAAATTTAAGTGAAAAGTCCCTATCTTTTATTCTAGAAGATTCTCCTATACTTTTTCTTTAATTATTTTTTCTGTTACATTTTCTCTCTTTTCTGTTGCTGGAACTCTTACTAGAGACACATTGGACCTCTGAGTCTATCCTTTATGTCACTGAACAGTTTCTTTCTTATTTTTCATCTTCTTATCTTTTTGTTTTACATTCCACAGTATTTCCATAGCTTATCTTCCAGATCACCAGATTGGGTTTTAGCAATGGCCAGTCTGTTATTTAATCCATCACTAAATGTTTTACTTCAGTAATATTTAATATCTCTTTTCATAGCAATTTACTCTTTTATGGATATAAGATACTAATTTGAAAGTTGTCAAGTCCTCTTCTGCTTTCTGATTTACCTCCTTCCTCCAAAAGCCAGTTGTTACTTGTTCATCTTTCTTCTGTTTTATTGCCCCCCGTGGTATTGGATTTGTTCAAATGTCTGACAATCCTTGGTTATTGGTGTATGTTTGTGAGGACTGAGTTGAATAATATAAATGTTATAATAGTATAACAGTTTGGTAAACTCACTTTATTAAAAAAAAATTTTTTAATGTTTATTTATTTTTGAGAGACAGAGCACAAGCAGGGGAGGGGCAGAGAGAGAGGGAGACATAGAATCTGAAGCAGGCTCCAGGCTCTGAGCTGTCAGCACAGAGCCTGACGTGGGGCTCGGACTCACAGACCATGAGATCATGACCTGAGCCAAAGTTGTACACTTTAATGGACTGAGCCACCCAGGTCGCCCCTGTACATTCACTTTAATTGAACAAGAGTGTTGATAGTGGGCTGTGAATACAAAGATGGTTTATGTCAACAGGCATGTTTTCCAAAGCAAGGAACCCAGAGGCAGGCTTGAGACCTCCAGAGAGAGGTTGAGGAAAGATTAAGCACTGAATATGTTTCATTCCTTGGCGTAACTGTCCCCCTCACTGGCCTCCTGGGTTCTGTAGTGTGATCTGCTAGTACTCTCCTTTGCTTCTGTTGGGACCTACCACCCACAATGAGATACATCTCAGGCTAGTAGTTGTTTTTCTTAGCCAGAGGGCAAAAATGGCAGATGGTGGGCCCCTTATGCTCTGTGTTAATGGAGTTAGAAATGGTCATCTCTGCTGTTCTGGTTTAATTAATTATCCTGATGTCATTATTATATTTGTTGACTCTAAAGTTAGTGTTTTCTTTATTTCCTGGGAAGGCTTTTCCACTTTCCTCTGGTGTTTGAAGCTGCAGTGATGTTTTTGTGTCTTTAATCGTAATCTTACCTGTTTTCAGCTTTCTGGTTTTCTCTTTGTCTCATTTCTTGTTTTCTCTCTCTTCTTATTTCAGAGGCACTTTAGGAAGCAAAAGACCTTTTTTATTCAATCTTCTGTTTTGAACCAGTAGTTTTTTTGCTTGACCTTTCATATGTTAGTATCTGTTATAAACTCAGTCAGTGTTTACCCCTAATTTTTTTCCTGGGGAAGAAACCCAAGTCACTCATCTTCTTCTGAGGCTTTTCTTTTTCTTTTTAATTTTTTAAAATGTTTTTATTTATTTTTGAGACAGAAAGAGACAGAGCATGAGCAGGGGAGGGGCAGAGAGAGAGGGAGACACAGAATCCAAAGCAGGCTCCAGGCTCCGAGCTGTCAGCACAGAGCCTGATGCGGGGCTCGAACTCACGGACTGTGCGATCATGACTTGAGCCCAAGTTGGACATCTAACCGACTTAGCCACCCAGGCGCCCCGAGGCTTTTATTTTTCTATTTGTGAAAATGTCCCCTTATTTGAATACAGTTTTTAAAAATTGGACTTCTTTTGTTTTATGGTTAAGTGAATTTCATGGAAACAACACAAATTAAAATCGTACCTCTGTGGCTCTATAAATGAAATAGATTATTGTAAATAATAGGAGATTATAGTTTATGGTAAATTTATTTCTTCTTAAGATTATGGAATGATATAGTTCTTCTTTGGTTGTGTGGAGGGCTTTTGTATTTTAAGCTCTTGGCTGAGCCAGTTAACGAAGTTTTGTTGAACTTGGTTCATTTCATATCTCCTTTGATAAGATGTGACACCATGGCATTTAATGCTAATTTCAGAACGAAAATGATTTTGAGGTATGTTGTTTATGTATATAATTTATGGATAGAATAACACAAAATAATAATTTGTAAGGTGCAGGGTATATTTCAAATGGCAGCATAAAAGTCGTGGCATCCTGTTTCTATTCTTGGAAATTCTGTTAGAAAAATATAACCATTTACTCTATTTGATGGAGTTTTTGTATAGTTAAACTGTTCCTTATAGATATGCAGAGATTAACTTATTCATAAGAAGGTCAGTGTTTTAGGGTAAGAGTCTCATCTAAATGCTATATTTTAAGTAGCTTTTTCTAGGGCACCGGGGTGGCTCAGTCGGTTAAGCAGCCAACATCAGTTGAGGTCCTGATCTCACAGTCCGTGGGTTCGAGCTCTGTGTCAGGCTCTGTGCTGACAGCTCAGAGCCTGGAGCCTGCTTCGGATTCTGTGGAATCCAAATTCTGTCTCTCTCTGCCCCTCCCTGACTCACTCTGCTTTGTCTCTGTTTCTCTCAAAAATAAATAAACATTACAAAGAATTTTAAAAAAATTTAAGTAGTTTTTTCTGTGTCTCCTTTTCTACCTGGGCAAACCAGAAAGTAAATCAATTGCTCTGATACAATACCTGCTGTTAGGGCTAATGAGTTTCTGACTCATGGGGTGACACTTCATGAAACATCAGTTTATCATGTTTATTATGCTGAGATTTTGGAGTTCCCTAAGGTAAATAAATACTTACAGAAATGTCAGGGAGTAAGGTACGTATCTAGTAAAAATTTTGATCTGTTGAGAGAAAACTTAAAACTAGCTGTTATTCCTCTGTGAAGTCCCCTCGTTCTTTATATAATCTCCACGTGCATGTGTGTGTATAATTTGTCCAGGTTACTATGTGTACTTCCATAATTTGATTCTTTTGCTCCCCTTACAACTTAGAGACGGGTATTTTTAGTTTTCTTTCTAGATCGTAAATTACTTGAAACTTGAAATAGTACGTCATATCCCTCACGGCACTGGTGCATTGATACATTAGCATCTATGTGATAAGGATGGAACTTGACCTGTCTCTTTTGAAATGTTGCTGGCATGTAATAGGTGCTGAAGTGTTTGTGAAATGAATTAATTGCCAGGGAATTATTCCCAGGTGGAAATTTATATCAAGCTGTTCAAAGAGAGCAGCTTATATAAATGACCAGATCTGGCTCCCTGGGACTCATTTTTAAGTTTGTTTTCTTGGTCTTTTATTTAGTCCTCCTTTTTAAAAAAATTATACGAATAGTCTGTGTTCATTGTTGAAAACTTAGGAAATAAAAATAAAGAAGAAAAAAAATTATTCATAACGTCACCAACTAGAAGTAACATTTTAGTGTATATATACTTTCAGAGTTTGTTTTATGTAAACATACACTTATTTATCCCTCCTTACAAAAATAGTTTCATGTTTTAGAAACATGTATACAGTACAGTCATCGATGCACTTTTTTTTTCCTTCTAAACTTGAGTTCGTGCATCCTGTTGCTTTGTTACGAGCTCCTAAAGAGCTGTCTCCCATTCCTTCTTTCCTGTTCTCTCTCAAACCCAGTCTCATCAGACTCTCACTCCTACTCCCTGCGACTCTTGTCAAAGACTTTGACCTCTTTGATAAATATAGCAGTCAGTTCTCAGCTCACATCTGATTTGACCTACAGAAGTGTTTGAAACTTTTTCCCTTCCTTACTTTGGGCTGCTTTTCCTTCAGCCTTACTGCTGGTCCTACTCAGTCTGCTTACGGATTCCTCTCCATTTGTGTGCCCCTAAAACCTACAATCTCTAGGGCTCACTGTTTGGACTTCTTACCTACTCTTACTCCTTAGGTGATCTCATTCAGTCTCATGGCTTTACATACTGTCTATATATACTCGTGACTCCTAAATGTTATCTCCAGGTCAGACTTTTCCATTTAGATATTTAACAGACATTTCAAACTCAATGTATCCAAAACCAGTCTCCTGATACCTATTACCCTCAATAAACAACTGCTCCCTCTCTAAGTCATTTAGTGGCAGTTTGGCAATTTAGGCCAGAAACCTTAAAGTCATTTGCAGTTTAAGTTCCTTGGAACTGAGACAAAGCAGACAGACAGAAATTAGCAAGCTGGTAGTTCATCAGGGAGTGCTTTTAGGATCAACAGCTCCAGAAGGGAAGAGAAGGAAGGACAGAAGGACAATTTAGGCTGCAGTAGGCCTCAGCCAACCCCATAGTGAGCTCTGAAGCACGGGTAGCTCATTGTGGTTGTCCCAGGTTGGGGCAAGGAGCCACAAGACTGAATGATGTCACTTGATAAGTGAATATAGATAGGCAGTTTAAGGACTGAACTCAATGAACCACAATGTTTATACCCCCATATCAACCAGTCATTAAATAGAAAACTGCCCTGGGAAGGGGGCCTGAGCTTGACTTTCTTTAGCCAAGGCAACTCCTCTAACGAGTCTGACAGCTGAGTGCTGTCTGCCAGCAACAGCCCCAACGTCCACGAAGTAAGTCCTTCACGTCTGAAGGGGGAGCTGCACGTGTATAGCAGTGTTTACTACATCATCTTTAATCCCTTTTTCATATCCCTTATGTAATCTGCCAAGCAAATTATTAGTTTTCCTTTCAGAATACATCTAGAATGTGACCAGTTTCAAACTACCTCCTCTATTACCACGTTGGCCCATACCACCATCATCTCTTGCCTAGGTTATTGTTATCTCCTCTTAACTGGTCTCCTGATTCTCTCCTGCACCTTTCTTCCTATTCTTCACATGGTATTTAGAGTAATCCTTTCAAACGAAAGCCAAATGACATGACTCCAGTCCCCTGGTTTCTCCTACCATTGAGAATAGAATCCTAAAGATTGCTGCTACTTACAGGGCCCCCCACAATCTGTCCCCTAGTTGCCTCTCTGATACTACGGTCTTCCTTGCTCATGCATTTCCAGCCACCTTTCAGTGACCTTTCAGTCCCGTTTTGTGCTCTCTCTTGGCCTTGCTGTCTGCTATTCTGACGTCCTCCCCACTTTGTCAGTTCCTCCTCTTCCTCTTCCTTCTCTATCAGCCAGTCCAGTGGGTAAAAAAGATGTGTGTCATATCAATATTAAATGACTTGTTAAGGTTACCCAATGAGAATATTATTGCAGAGCTTAGGAAGACTTCGAGCCTTTGCTTCTGTTGATTTCTTTGATTCTGTTATATCTTAGTGTAGAAAAATTAATGTATTTGAATGTGAAAAAATTGTTAATGTTTTTTAAGTTCGTCTTGGTCATAGTTTCTTGTAAAGGATCCTTGTTTAGTGCCCTCCCCCCCACCCCCTACAGTTTCAGGTTGCCTTGTAATAAAATGCATTACTCTTATTGCAGCTATGATAGGTTTGAGGTCCTGCCACCTCATACATGCAACTAATTATTTCATGCTCCTTCTTTCCTGTACAGAGCCTTTCATCCTACTATAAAGGAGGATTTGAACAGAAAATGAGTAGGCGAGAAGCTAGTCTTATTTTGGGTATAAGGTAGGTGAGCTACATAAGTCTTATTTTATTCTGTGGCCAAGCTTGTCTTGAAAAAGGGAGAAAATGTTACAGTAAAGTTTTCCTTATATTTTAAATTATGAATAGGAAGCAGAGGAAAAAATACAACATTTTTACATTTTAAAAGCCCAAATCCCTAAAAATATCAGGCAAAGATGTGATGTGTCCTTATTCCTTAACAAGGGGCTCTGAGCTCTTATGTTTGAATACAGTACTAAAATTTCAAAGCAATTGTCAAAATCTCCCTTAACTGTGATACCCCATTCTTTCTGAACTCAGTTTTATAATTTATTATCTATCATATTTTCAGTTATAATATAGGATCTATTTCACAGTTCTTTTCTATTTTCACAATTTGACATCTAGCATATTTTATTATAATTGTTTCACCCTAGTATCTATTGTGTGACTTTGGACCACATAGGAGAAAGCTAATGATGTTGTGTGATTGCTCTGTGATAACATTTAACACTTAAAGTTAAGAATATGCCCCCTGCCATTTAGTTGCTAGTCGCTATATTCATTTGTTTACCTTATGTTCCCTTAGAGCCCACTCAAATTTTTGTGGGGGTTGGTTTCAGTATGTCATCTGCAGCAGATCTTCTGGTGATTTAATCACCATCACTAAGCAGAATAGGTCATAAAGTCCTGTATTGATACAGTTTTTTGGATCTCTTCTAGATTTGCACATTTTTAAGGCCAAAACATGTTATTATTTCTTTTGACTTAGCAAGAAAAGATAAGGGGTAGGGAACAAAGGAAATGGTTCGGTTGAGCTTGGTGCTTTATTTAAATATAAGAGATGAAGTTTCTCACTGAGAATAGGTTTTAGGTAGGGGAGGGAACCAAAATAGGAAGTTGGCTCTATTTCTGACCATTCTTCGCTTTAATATTAATCAGGATGGCCTTGTTATTTTTCTGGAACTATTATTGGGCCCCCATAGCATCCCATTCATAGTCTTGAAATGTGAATATGGAACTTACTATAAAACCAAACACAAAGGTTTTTGAGAATATCAGTCGATATCATCCAAAGCATTCCTGTTGTTACAACAGGTAATTAGGAGTTGACTTAAGATTTCTGTTTTTAAAGGTTTATCTTGTTAACCTAGAAATTGTAGAAAATTTCACAAAGATAATTTGCTGGTTAAGCGTATATACTCTCAGGGAGTCTGGGTGGCTCATTTGGTTAAGTGTCAGACTCCTGATTTCAGCTCAGGCCATGATCTGACAGTTTATGAGAGTGAGTCCCGGATCTGGCTCTGCGCTGACAGTGTGGAACCTGCTTGGGATTCTCTCCCTCCCTCTCTCTCTCTGCTCCTCCCCTGCTCACTTGCATGCACATGTGCTCTCTCTCACAATGTAAACTGAAAAGTATATGCTCTTAACAGGTGAATCTATGAATACCAGTTTTACCATTTACTAGCTGCATGACCTCAGTGTCCTCATTTGTAAAATAGAGATAATAATAGTTTCTGTCTGGTAGGGTTGTTGTGGAGACCGATACATAGATAATTCTGCACGTAAACACAGCACTTAGTGCCACAAGATTAGAGAACGCCACTCAGTCCCATGAACCCCACTTCCCAAGTCCCAGTCACGTGCATTCCAGGGAACAGTTTGTATTCCTTGATGTAGGCAACATGATATTTAAAGTTATATTTCAATTTCATGGTGAAATTGTCTGTACTGGAGATACATCCAAGCTTTATTTAATTTTTGCACTGTGTTTAAGAACTAGGATTCTCCCATCCTGTTTAATCTTTAGAATAACAAATAAATGTCTTATGTATTAACAAATAACAACAAATACCAGCTGAGCCAAACAGATTCTTATCCTGCTTCTGTCACTGAAGCACTGCATTATAGGATCCCAGTCAAGTTATTTTTAGCTTTTCTGCCCTTCAGTTTCTTCATTTTTGAATGGAGTTAGTAATATTTAGGCTTGTTGAAATAATATAAAATGATATGACGATACCTTTTTATAATAGTGCCTACCAAATAACAGATGCTAAATAAATGTTGGCTCCTCTTTCTTCCCGTTTGTATCACAAATGCAGAAGCTAAATATTTGCCCTTTACATATTAAACAGAAAGGTAACCCTTATTTGCTTTCCTCTAGCCTTTTCTTTCAGTCTGGTAGTGTTGTTTTTGACAAGACTCTTCAAGATGTGAATACGTTGCTGTGGCTCCCTTCTCTGTGATCATTGAATCTAAACTACTTAGACTATGTAACAAGTAGGCAAAGGCCCAGTGGAGCTGACTGTTGATGACCTATTAAAAAAATACTCTATATGCTATTAGATGAGTCTATGCATTCTTATTGATTTCTCGAAGCCTAAAATATTTTACCGAGCAGCCCAGGAAAACTATTGTTCATACTTGCTACTTTCTGAAATGATTCACATTTGAGATTTTCATACTTTCTGAACACTCCTGTGGAATTATGTTAAGCTAAATGTTATTCAAAAGACCAATAGTAAAAGTGATGAAACCAAAACTGCTCCATTTGCCACGAGATTAGAGAACACCACTCAGTCCCATGAACCCCACTTCCCAACTCCCAGTCACACGCATTCCTGGGAACAGTTTGTATTCCTTGATGTAGGCAACGTGATATTTAAAGTTATATTTCAATTTCACGGTGAAATTGTCCGTACTGGAGATATATCCGAGCTTTATTTAATTTTTGTACTGTTTAAGAACTAGGATTCTCCCATCCCGTTTAATCTTTAGAATAACAAATAAAGGTACTAAAGTGTATTAAATTCCTAGAGCCTTAATATAGCAGTCAGGAAAAGGGAATAAATTCTGCAGGCACACAAGAATATTTCCCTTATCCCCAGAGCTCACCACTAGGACTCTGATCATTATTATCTTAAAGGCATAATGTTTTGAATGGCCATACTTGTACATAGAAACTTTCCTTGCATTTCTTACTTCCTTCAGTATATTTCAGTGGTTGGCAGACTACATTGTACATAATGCTTTATGGACTTTTATGTACAAAACCAAGTGTTAAAGGCAATGTAAGTGATTATGAACGATAATCTATGAGATATAATTATCAAGGATAATTTTCAGATTTTGTCCTACATGCTAAATTAAAGTTTAATATCCAGGGTAAGATGCAACTTACCATTTATACTCTCCCCAAAGAACATAGAATGTACATTTGGATTTTACCCAACTTACATCTTCATTATCTAGTGGTTCACATTTGATTTGTTTTATGAAATGTTTTTTAAAGCACCTCTTTTTCCATTTTAAGATTTTCTGCAATACAGTAATCCTTTATAGTGTCAGTGTTTACTAATATAGAGCCATTATTTGAAGGAGTTTACCTTTTAGAGCCATTTTGTTTTGGAGGACTATATAAAATGCATTAAGCATATATTGCATATTCAATACTGGATGCTATTTTAAGATACAAATCATAGCTTCTGCTCTTTAGTATCTACCTTAAGAAGACATGTCAAATACATGCAGAACAACTAGAAAGTATAACTAATAAAGGAAAGAAGGGCTGTAGAGCACCACACAGGAGAATGAGAAATGTAAGTTTGTGGCAGGAAACTAACCATACTGGAATTAAAAAAAATAATATGTGTTCCATTTCTTAATAGGCAATTAATAAAGTATTCACAGCCATGATGTAATTTTAATGACTTATTTTTCAAAACTTAGTAGTCTTTAGAATCAGACACTGTCTTGATTATCCGGGAAGTATCTACAAACCAAAAAGTAAGTTTGAAATGGTCCCCCAAAGGACTTTCATAAGCCAAAAGGAATACCCTAAAGTCCTTATACTAAAAGACTTTTTTGTTATTAAAACGGTTTTTTTAATTTAAAAAATTTCCCTCTTGTTTCATTGAGATATAATTGACATATAACATTGTATATTAGTTTAAGATGTATAACATAATGATTTGACACATGTATAATATGTACAGATTGCAAAATGGTTACCATAACAACTTTAGTTAACATCCTTCACCTCACATAGTTACAGATGTATTTTTTCTTGTGATGAGAACTTTTAAGATCTACTGTTCTAGCACCTTTCAAATATAAACTACAGCCTTGTTGACTGTAGTCACCATGCTGTATATTCCATCCCCAGGACTCACTTATCTTATAACTGTAAGTTGTACCTTTTGACTACCTTCACTCATTTCCCCCACCCTTCTCCTCTTGCCTCTGGCAACCACCAGTCTGTTCTGTTTTTGGGAGTTTGGCTTTTTTAGATTCCACATATAAATGAGATCATACAGTATTTGTCTTTCTGTCTTTGACTGATTTTTCACTTAGCATAATGCTGTCAGGGTCAATTCATGTTGTCACCAAGTAGCAAGATTTTCTTCTTTTTAATGACTGAAAAATATTCTGTCGTGTGTGTGTGTGTGTGTGTGTGTGTGTGTGTGTGTGTGTGACATTTTTCATTCATTCATCTGCCCATGGACACAGGTTGTTTCCATGTCTTGCTACAGTGAACATGGGGGTGCTGATATCTCTTTGAGAGACTGATACTTTTTTTTAAGTTTATTCATTTATTTATTATTATTTTTTTTGAACGTTTATTTATTTTTGGGACAGAGAGACAGAGCATGAACGGGGGAGGGGCAGAGAGAGAGGGAGGCACAGAATCGGAAACAGGCTCCAGGCTCTGAGCCATCAGCCCAGAGCCCGACGCGGGGCTCGAACTCACGGACCGCGAGATCGTGACCTGGCTGAAGTCGGACGCTTAACCGACTGCGCCACCCAGGCGCCCCTATTCATTTATTTTTGAGAGAGACAGAGACAGCATGAGTGGAGGAGGGGCAGAGAGAGGGAGAGAGAGAATCCCGAGCAGGCTCCACACTGTCAGCACAGAGCCCAATGAAGGGCTCAAACTCAAAACCAAGACATCGTGACCCGAGCCGAAACCAAGAGTTGGACAGTGAACCGACTGAACCACCCAGGCGTCCTGAGAGTGATTTTATTTCCTTCAGATATATACCTAGAAGTAGAATTGCTGGATCATATGGTAGTTTTATTTTTAATTTTTTCAGAACCTCCATACTGTTCCATAGTAGCTGTACCAGTCTACATTTCCACCAACAGTGTACAGGGGTTCCCTTCACATCTTTCTAACACTTGTTTGTCTCTTGTCTTTTTGATGGTAGTCATTCTAGAAGGTGTGATGTGATATTTCATTGTTGTTTTGATTTGCATTTTCCCTGATGACCAGTGATGCTGATCACCTTCGCGTGTACCTGTTTGCCATTTTATGTTTTTGGAAAAATATCTAGGGAGATCCTCCACTCATTTTAAAATGAGATCTATCTATCATCTGTCTCTCTGTCCGTCTGTCTATCTTTGCTATTGAATTGTATGAGTTCTTTATATATTTTGGATATAACCTCTTATCAGATATATGATTTGCAAATATTTTGTCTTATTCCATAGGTTGTTTTTTCACTTTGTTGATGGTTTTCCTTTCTGTGTAGAAACTTCTTAAACTTTGATGGAGTCCCATTGTTTTAATTTTGTTGCCTAGCTTTTGATTTCAGATTTTAAATATTACTATCAAGAACGATGTCAAGGAGTTTACCCCCTGTGTTTTATTCTAGGAGTTTTATGGTTTCAGGTCTTTAGTTCAAGGCTTTAATCTATTTTGAGTTGATTTTGTGTATGGTATAAGATAAGGGTCCAGTTTTATTCCTTTGCATGTCAGCTGTCCAAATTTCCCAACGCCATATTGACAAGACTATCTTTTACTTGTTTTACATTTTTGGCTCCTTTGTCATAAACTAATTGACCATATATACATGGGTTTATTTCTGAGTTCTCTCAGAACTGTTTCATTGATCTGTGTGTTTCTTTCTAAGTTAATATTATACTGTTTTGATTTTTATAGCTTTGTAATATACTTTAAATGCAGGAGGTGTGATGCCTCCAGCTTTGTCATTTACCAAGATCTTTGGCTGTTTGGAGTCTTTTGTGGTTCCATACAAATTTTAAGATTGTTTGTTCTATTTTTGTGAAAAATGCCTTTGGAATTTTGATAGGTCTTTCATTGAATCTGTAGATTGCTTTGAATAGTATGGACATGTTAACAAATTTCTTCCAACTTATGAGCATGGAATATCTTTCTATTTATTAGTGTTTTCAATTTCTTTCATCAGAATTTTACAGTTTTCATTGTACAGGTCTTAACTTCATTGATTAAGTTTATTACTAGGTATTTTATTCTTCTTGATGCAATTGTGAAAGGGATCATTTTCTTTTTTTCTTTTTTTGGAGAGAGAGAGAGTATGTGTATGTACATGTGAGCAGGGGTAGGGGCAAAGGGAGAGGAAGAGAGAGAATCTTCAGCAGGCTCCACATCCAGCACAGAGCCTGATACGGGGCTTAATCTCACGACTCTGAGATCATGACCCGAGTCAAAATCAAGAGTCAGATACTTAACTGATTGAGTCATCCAGGCACCAGTGGGGTTGTTTTCTTAATTTCTCTTTCTGATTATTTGTTATTAGTATATAGAAAGGTAACAGATTTTTGTATATTGATTTTATATCTTCCAACTTTACTGAATTTGTTGATCAGTTCTAAGTTTCAGGGTTTTCTTTATATAATATCATGTAATCTGCAGTTTTACTTCTTTGTTTCCAATTTGGATGCCTTTCATTTCTTTATCTTGCCTAATTGCTCTATGACTTCTAGTACTATGTTGGATAAAAGTGGTGAGAGCAGGCAACCTTGTGTTGTATCTGATCTTAGGGGAAAAACTTTGAGCTTTTCACCATTGAGTGCGATATTTGCTACGCATTTGTCATATGGCCTTTATCATGTTGAAATATGTTCCCTCTATACCCATTTTGTTGAGAGTTTTTATCATGAGTGGGTGCTGAATTTTGTCAAATGGTTTTTCTGTGTCTTTGGGGAGATCATATGATTTTTATCCTGTATTTTGTTTCACATTTATGGTGTTTCACATCAATAGGTGGATGTTGAACCATCCTTTCGTCCCTGGAGTAATCCTACTTGTTCATGATGTATGATCCTTTTACTAATATTTTGTTGAGGACTTTTGCATCTATGTTCATCAGGGATATTGACCTATAATTTTCTTTGCTATAGTGTCCTTGTCCGCTTGTGGTGTCAGGATAATACTGGTCTCATAAAATGAATTTGGAAATGTTTCTTCTTGTTTTTTGAAAAGTTTGAGGGGAATTGGTATTCTTTAAATGTTTGGTAGATTTCATTTAAGCCATAGGTCCTGAGCTTTTCTTTGTTGGGAGGTTTTTGATTAATGATTTAATCTCATTATTAATAATTGGTCTGCTCAGCTTTTCTGTTTCATCCTGATTCAATCTTGGTAGGTTGTACGTTTCTGGGATTTATCTGTTTCTTCTACATTTCCATTTTGTGGATGTATAATTGTTAACATAGTCTCTAATGACCCTTTGTATTTCTGTGGTATCACTTTTAATGTCTTCTCTTTCATTTCTGATTTTATTTGAGTACTGTCTTCTTTTTTCTTGGTGAGTATAGCTAAAGGTTTGTCTATTTTGATTATCTTTTAAAAAATAACTTAGTTTCATTGATCTTTTGTCATCTTTTTAGTCACTATTTCATTTATTTTTACTCTAATCCTTGTTATTTCCTTCCTTCAGCTAAGTTTGGTCTTAGTTTTTCCTTTTTTTTCTAGTTCCCTGGGGGATAAAGGAGGTTATTTATTTGAGCTCTTTCCTTTTTCTTAATATAGGCATTTATTACTATAAACTTTCCTCTTAAAACTGCTTTTGCTGCATCCTATAAATTTGTTACATTATATTTCCATTTTCTTTTGTCTCAAAATATTTTTTCTCTTCTGATTTCGTCTTTGACTCAAGACATTTTTTATTCATAGAAGAATGTTTTATATGCTTATTGCTTTAACATGTTTGGTGATCTGGTATTTAACCTCAGAAGATTAGAAGTAGTAAGTAATGGTCAAGGAATAGCTAGAGACTGGAACAATGGCAGAATCAAGGCTTGACAGCTGATAGCAAGGGAGGCAGTTCTAAAAGTAAATAGAAAAACTTAAATGGAAAGCATTCTAGAACTCTTTAAAACAAGGGTAAGCAAATCTCCGCAGACCTTAAGAATTTCTTTGCACTTAATTTATACTCATGATAATACTTTTGAGTCCTTCAAGAGACGTCAAATTAGGTTATTTATACCCCACTTTTGAAAGGAAATATGTAATGTACTTTCATAAGCATCCTTTGTCTTCATAATAATTACTAAAAACTATTTATTTTTGAACACTTTGAACACTGTATATGATGTTATGCTAATCCTTTTACTTGCATTAGCTAATTTATCCTTAGAATAATCCTGGGAGGTGGTTTATTGTGTCCATTTTACTTAGGAGAGTTTAAGTGAGCAAGACAGAGTTTTGTAGCTAATGAGTGGTGGAATCTGGATGTTAAACCTATGTCTGAATATCTCTCTAAAAGTACCTGCTTTTTAGCTATTGCAGTGTGGTTCATTCATATGAATTAAATTACTTTGAGTTTTGCAACAGCCATGCTATACTTTAAGTCAGTTGCTATTATCCCCATTTGAGACCCATAAATACTAAGTAGCTTAGATAAGATAATATAGCTATTAATAAGCAATGCCAGAATTTTGTTGTTGTTAGTGTTAATTTTGTTTCCTTGCCTGGAGAATGTGCTAGTGAGAAACATTTCCAATACTGGATAGATTAGTTTTTACTGAAATAATTTTAGGTTTATTTAACTTTCTCCTTTAATTTTTGTTTACAGCATAGGCTCTAACAGCTAGGCTTTTCCCATAGGCTTCTCCCAAGCTAAATAAATTATGAGCTATGAAATCTAACAGAAGACCATGGGGGAGGAGAAGAGGGGAAAAAAAGTTACAGAGATGGAGGGGGGCAAACCATTAGAGACTCTTAAGGACTGAGAACAAACTGAGGGTTGATGGCGGGTAGGGGAGAGGGGAAAGTGGGTGATGGGCATGGAAGAGGGCACTTCTTGGGATGAGCACTGGGTGTTGTATGGAAACCAATTTAATAATAAATTATATTAAAAAATTATGAGTTATGAAGAGTTTTGAGATGCTCTGTTGAAATGTAATAATAATAAAAGCTAACTAGTTTGGAACACTTGATCTAGCACTTTGTTGGCTTTAACTGATTCAGTCCTTACAGTTGCTCTGTGAGGAATATGTCTTTCTGAGTCCTGTTTTACAATGAGAAAACTGAAGTACGGGGAGGTTAAAAAATTTCACCAAGGTTACCCCTATCCTAAATAGGAATGGGATTAAAATCTGGTAGTCTAGGAGCTCTGGAGTCTGAATATGTGTCTATTACACACTATATACAATACCTTCTCCTCAAATAACTTGAAGCATAAGTTTTCAAACTGAGTATAATCTATAGACTGTGACTGTCCTACCCTATATATTGTGTTTTATTTTTTAAAGTGATTAAGAATAGAGATTGGCATTACAAAGGAAGAAAAATGCATGAGACATTGAATCAATGGTTTATTTTGATAGTTAGTAAAATTAAGTGACAAGCTGTAATTTCATATTTATCCACAAGATGGTGAAATTCTCATTAGTTTTTAATTCCTTAAAACCCATATAAACTGTTAATTTATAATCTGCATTTGACACTATTTATTATAAGCACTTTAATTTCTTTTTACAGCCCATCTGCTGGCAAGGCCAAGATTAGAACAGCTCATAGGAGAATTATGATTTTGAATCACCCAGATAAAGGTAGGCAAAATTCCTAATTTTCAAAATATGTGGATGTGAATCTGCTCTGAATTTCTTTTCAGTTTACTTAAACTCATTATAAGTGATATATGTATACACACACACACACACACACATACATACATATATTTGAAATGGAAGATTATGTGCCACATGTATTGTGATTTTTCTTATAAATAAATATGCTTTTGGGTTAGAGTTCATTGACCCACAGAAGTGGTGGGTTTATATCATAAGCTTTCAAGAATTTAGTTACTGATTTTTATGTATGTGTACCTAACTACTGTTTGAGGCTCCTAGCATTTTGATTGGGAAAGAGAAAACATGAATTGTAGACTCTGTATAAACTGATTTGGGCATCATGAGTTATGTTGGTTTAACCTTAAACATAAAAACATAAGATTTAGAGGCTATCCTCTAAATCTCTGTAATATGTCATAGATAATTCTGTATTTCTTAATTTTATTCTGGAAGGCTCTGAGGCTGAGCCATTTGTTTTTAACTGGCCAGGTTTTTAATGTAAATTTATCTTACAGAAAGACAATTATTATAACTTTAACTACACTACAGCTGCTTGAGAGAGAAAGCCCATATGTTCATTAGTGTTTCTTCTCTAAAATAACAGATGGTAGAAAGTTGCACTGTATTTCAGAAGTCAAGGGTGGCAGGGGGGAGTGAAGGGTTTTTTGGATTCTTATTTACAGGATTTCAGTTTTCTAATTATTTTGAAAAAAATTAAAAACAAATTTTGGATTTCTGCACATCCTAACTCACCAAAGTAGGGCATTCTTTTTGAGTTTTCTTACTTAATTATTTCCTATAAAAATTCTTTTCACTAAACATCATCATTGATTTTTGCATTTGCTATTCTTTAGTATGAATAAACAGAAAATAAACTTTGAAAAGAGGTTTTGCTTAAAATTTCCAAATAGCTTTAACAGTTACTGAGAGATCTACTCAACTGTTACTTTGTATTGTGGGGTTTCTGAGTAATTGACTCAGGCAGAAATGTGTTTAAAGTGCCTCCTTAAACCCCTCTTTCTCCTAAACATCCTTTGTCCCTTCCAGGTCAAGTGTGTGCCCTTCTCTGATTGATTGCAGTGGGATCAGGCACTCAGGTCTTTCAGACGATTGACAAGTTGTTGACGGTGCCTACTGGCAAGGAAACCAGTTCTAAAATGGATCTAAGAGAACATCTATTTTCAGATACCTGTAGTGAAAGAAAAAAGAAAATGTGTATCTTATACAGTAGTATTCAAAAAATTACTTGATTTCTGTTGAGGTCATATATTTATCAGAGGTGGGATTGTTGATTGCCTGTAGCATGCTTACTGATAATCCTGTCTGGCCCTGTGTAGGAGGCAGGATGTTAGGGAAGGGACCTGGAAGCAGGAGGCTGGCGTTTTTCTCTGGCTTCTGCCTTCCAGCCAGCAATATGGCCTTGAACACTTCCTTAAACTCTCCAAATGTCAATTTTATGTTCTGGAAGATGAAGGGATTTATTTCTAAAGTCCTTTTGGTTATAGAATGTAATATCTTTATATACCTATTCAATTAATGAAAAACCTGTAGTCTGTATTTTTCTTTCTTTCTTTTTTTAACTTTTATTTATTTTTGAGGGATAGAGACAGAGCATGAATGAGGGAGGAGCAGAGAGAGAGGGAGACACAGAATCCAAGGCAGGCTCCAGGCTCTGAACTGTCAGCACAGAGCCCAACACAGGGCTCGAACCCACAAACTGTGAGATCATGACCTGAGCTGAAGTCAGACGTTTAACCGACTGAGCCACCCAGGTGCCCTTGTACTCTGTATTTCTATTCGGATCACTTTTTTTTTTTTAAGTTTATTCATTTTTGAGAGAAAGATAGAATGGGGAGAGGCAGAGAGAGGGAGAGAAAGAGAATCCCAAGTAGGCTCCATGCTGTCAGCACAGAGCCTGATGTGGGGCTCACACTCACAAACCGTGAGATCATGACCTGAGCTGAAATCAAGAGTTGGACGCTTAACCGACTGAGCCACCCAGGTGCCCCCAGATCACATTTTTAAGAAAGATACTTTTAATCATTTTGGATTATTGTACCCTTTAAGAATATGTTGGCAACTGTGTACATTTTGTCCATATAATTAATTGCTCATTCACCCACAATTTTAAAAAACATTTGGAGTTTCAGAGAGTTCATAGACCTCTCAACACCCAGCCATATGCTCACAGTTAAGAACTCCTGTTCTAGGGACACCTGGGTGGCTTACTTGGTTAAGCATCTGACTTTGGCTCAGGTCATGATCTCACAATTCCTGAGTTTAAGCCCCACATCAGGCTCTGTGCTGTCAGCACAGAGCCTGCTTTGTATCCTCTGTACCACCCCCCACCCCCGATCCTCTTCTGCATACATACACATACATTCTCTCTCTGTCTCAAATAAATAAACATAAAAAAGAACTGCTCTAGTACAAGTAGGGTGAATTAAGGAATACTGGAATTACTGCAGGGAGAATATTCATAGATGATGGAGTTGGGAGATAATAGTCCATAAATCCTGAAATTGTCTCTTGAGAAGGAAGGTTGTTTTATTTTATTTTTTTATTTTGTTTTGTTCTGAATGAGAAGAAGATAACAGATTTTAAACAAAAATGCCTCACTGTCCTCAGAGAGAGAAAGCCAGAAGTATTGGGGGAAATATGAGAATGGGCAACTCTTAATTTTGTCTCCTCTTTTTCTTTCTTTTTTTATAATTTTTTTTTAACGTTTATTTTTTGAGACAGAGAGAGACAGAGCATGAATGGGGGAGGGTCAGAGAGAGAGGGAGACACAGAATCTGAAACAGGCTCCAGGCTCTGAGCAGTCAGCACAGAGCCCGACACAGGGCTCGAACTCACATACCGCGAGATCGTGACCTGAGCCGAAGTCGGACGCTTAACCGACTGAGCCACCCAGGTGCCCCTGTCTCCTCTTTTTCTAATTCTTCACCATATTGCTTTGGCCAGATCAGCACTGACTGTTACATAGGTAGTTGAAAAAATTTAAATCCTCTACTCCATGCTTCTGAAATTCATGAATGTACCCCCACTTTATCCCCAAGTCACTTTTACTGCCAGCTAGTAAAACAAAGTTAGAACTTCAGATGTGTGATCAACTATAATTTGTCACACATTTCATTATCAGATTATGCAAAGAAAGTGACACCAGAAAAGTAGGTGTGGTAATGGCTGAAAATACATTTTTTGTAACCAGTTTTAAATAAGCATTCAGATGTGCTTTGGTAAAAAGTAAATTTTGCTATTCAATTTAGGGAGATAAGATCTCAGTTGATCTAATGTATTCAGATTAGATTATGTTTTTTTGAAATTGCTGGAGAGGCTAGATGTTTGGAAATAAGTAGTTTGATATTATGCCTAATGAATGATTATAGAAAGGAAGACAGACTAGGTAAATTTGAAAAACTGTAGAACCTCAACAATCTCTTACAAACTCTCTAATCCAGTGCTACTCAGAGGATAGTTTGCTCGTGCATGCAGGCCGGCTTGTCACCTGTATGCAGTGAGTTTCAAACAAAAATCAAAGTAAGCATTTAGAAGCCGCTGTAGCAATTTGACATTGTGGTGACATCCAAGTGTGTGATACTTTTGTAATTTGTGAAAGTATCGGGCCACTACAAATTGGAAATATTTTAAAAGGTGCTTGTTTACCATAGTTTGAAAGACACTGATCTGATCAATGTTGCCTCCTAAGTCAGGACTGTTTCTGCTCATCCTGGGGAAAATGGCCTGTTAGCTCTCCTGAAAGATTTTTAGTGATGGAGCTTTCTGCTTTGCAAGCAGCCCGCGGGTAGGCAGCTCTACCTACTAGAAAGTTCTTAGATTTAGCTGCAGTTTACCTGCCTGCAGCAGAGATTCTCCGTCTTTTCTCATTTATGCCCTCTTTCAATAAACATTGTTTATCGTCACTCTTCTTTCACAGTGTTTCAATAAAAATTAAATATTGGGGCTACAGACAAATCAAAGTATACCATTGAATGGATTTCCCCTAATTACTCTCATTGTAGAAGAAGCTAAATTTGACAAATAACCCTAGTAATAAGATATTACAATTTATTACAATATGTTACACTTAGAAGGTGTACTGCAAACATTTATAAAAAGAAAGACATGATCACCAAGAGTCAAATGGATTCACTAAGAAAAAGTGGTGCTTAATTAGCTTGATTTCCTTTTTTGATAGATGTACTAGACTCATACTTGTTTCAAAGGGCTCATCTTTTCTTCCCCTTATTTCAACAATTTTAATTAGATTTAAGGCTGTGTATTTGAGTTAATAACTTTTTTAGTAAATGTATGATTTTGTTTTATCACATTGATTTTCCTTGGTAAATAGATGATGTGATCTTTAAAACATGAAGAACATGGGTTATTCATCTTTATAGTCTATATAGCTGACACTTGAACTTTTTTTTTCATGAGTAATGAATAAGAAAATGGATAAAAAGCAAGCATACAAATAAAATTTACAGGTAAAATAGAATTGGGATTGATAATACATAATGATCATATGAAATATTTTACATACTTATTGATTGATATGAAACCATCTGTAACTATTCTTTCAGTCATTCAGAAGGTATTTATTTAACTTCTGTAATGTGCCAGATGTGGTAAATCTTGGGGCTTTAACTGTAAAACAGGACGACTGGATCTTTGGCTTCATGGAGCAAGAATTCTACTGGAGAGACAGACAAAAAAGAAGTAAACCTATTTCACATCATAGTTAGTGTAGTAAAGGGTGTAAGAAAGAGGCAGCTTTGCATGCAGTGGCTGGGAAGGCCTCCGTGAGGAGACCTGAAGGATGAAAAGAAGCCAGCTGTGTGAAGAATGCTTGCGAGGCCAGGAACTAGCATAAGCAAAGGCTCTAGGGGTGTTTAATTACTTGAAAGAAGACTAGAATGATGGGGGTGTAATATGCAAGGGGAGAGAGAGCAGGAGATGAGGTGGTGTCCACATTTTGAAAACTGCAGGTGTGCTTTATGATAATGAAATGCTGTAGGTGGTGTGTAATACTTGATTCTAAACACAGTGGGAAGTTTCTGTCAGCTTTTAAGCAGTAGAGTGATGTAATTTACTTCTTAAGAAATTTTTCTCCTCAATCTCTGCTTTTTTTTCTTTTTTTAAATATACTTCGTTTTGAAGTATACAAGCAGAAAAGTGCACAAATCATAAGTATTTATCTACATAAATTTTTACAAACACACCTGTATAACCATCCCCTACGTCAAAAACTAGAACATCACCACACCCCTGAAACCTCTTCAGGAGCCCTTCCAGTTCTACTTCACTCTTAAAAAGAACCACTGTCTTGATTCATAGTATCACAAATATGTCTTGCCTCTTTTGAATGTGTGTAGTCATTTGCACCTGGCTGCTTGCGTTCAGTATTTATCCTTGTGAGAATTATCCATATTGTAATGTGAAGCAATAGTGTGTTCATTCTCACTGATACATAGCAGCCTTAGCAAGGTGGGCTCTGTGGGCCACGAGGGGTTCCTGAGACCCTTTCAGGAGCTCTTAGGTGAAACTGTTTTCCTTTTCCTGTGTGGACATTTGTAATGATGTTGCAAAAACATCATTGGTGTGTAAACTGCTAGTGCCTTAGCACCAGTAAAGGCAATGGCACCAAAGTGTCCATACACCCATATGAGAAAAATGCATGTTGACTCCATCTCACATCATATAGAAAGTTAATTCTTAATGGATTTTAATGTAAATGTGTGATACGAAACAGCAATACATCTCTATATTTCAAAACACAGAGTAGATAAAGATTTCTTAAATAAGGCATAAATAGTACTTAAGGTATTTAAAAGGAAAAATGTGCCTCTGTTTGTGAGAAAAATTAGCCTGTAGTTTTGCTTTTTTAGAAAGTTAATAGATTTTGCTATCAGGGTCACTCTAGCCTCTTAAAGGAATTGGCAGTGTTCTCCTTTGTTCTCTGAATGAGTTTGTGTAAGATGTGTTACTTCTTGTTTTAATATTTGTAAGAATTCACCAATGAAGCCATCTGGGCTTGGAGACTTCTTTGTGGGAAGGTTTAAAATTACAGATTCACTGGGGCGCCTGGGTGGCGCAGTCGGTTAAGCGTCCGACTTCAGCCAGGTCACAATCTCGCGGTCCGTGGGTTCGAGCCCCGCGTCAGGCTCTGGGCTGATGGCTCAGAGCCTGGAGCCTGTTTCCGATTCTGTGTCTCCCTCTCTCTCTGCCCCTCGCCCGTTCATGCTCTGTCTCTCTCTGTCCCAAAAATAAATAAACGTTGAAAAAAAAATTTTTTTAATTACAGATTCAGCATTTAAAAAATATACACTTCTTCAGATTTTCTGTTTCTCCTTATCCCTAGTTTTGGGTAACGTTTTTATAGGAATTTTTCCAGTTCACCTAAAATTTCAGATTGGCACAACGTTGTTTATAATATCCCCTTGTTACCTTTTTTTGTCTTTTAAAGTTTATTTATTTATTTTGAGAGAACAAGAGAATGAGAGCGATGGAGGGGCAGAGAGAGAGAGAATCCCAAGCAGGCTCAGCACTATCAGCTCAGGGCCCAACTCAAACGGTGAGATCATACCTGAGAGAAATGAAGAGTCAGACACTCAGCTGACTGAGCCACCCAGGCACCCCTGCCCTTAATACCTTTTTAATGTTTGTAGTAGCTGTGGTTTTCACTACTTTTTCATTCTCAGTGTTAACGTAATTTGTTCATTGGTATCATCCCCTTTGTTCTCTTGACAGGTCATGCTAAAGGTCAATATATGTGTATCAGTCTTTTAAAAACTTATGGTCGTATTTTGTTATTCTGCATTTGTAAGTTAATTTTCTGTATCATGAATTGTTATTTTTATTTCTTCTAACTTTGGTTTTAATTTGCTGTTCGTTTTCTTTCTCCTTTTTTTTTTTTTAAAGTTTATTTATTTTGAGGGAGAGCAAGCAGGGGAGGGGCAGAGAGAGAGAGAGGGAGAGAGAGGGAGAAGGAATCCCAAGAAGGCTCTGCACTATCAGTGCAGAGCCTGACACGGGACCCAAACCCATAGACCATGAGACCATGACCTGAGCCAAAGTCAGATGCTTAACCCACTGAGCCATGCAGGCACCCTGCTGTTCTTTTTCTATTTTTTAAACTGAATATTCAGATCATTGGTTTTAGCTACCGTTAGTTCAAAGTATTTTTCTTTTCCTCATGTGTTAACATATATTGCCTAATTTCCTAGTGACCGAATATTTTCTAGTTATCTGTGTTAGTGATTTCTGTCTTCATTCCACTTGGGAAGAGAACATACTCTGGTTTCAGTTCTTTAGAAGTTGTTGAACCTTACTTTATGATCCAGCATATATATGGTTAATTTTTGGTAAGTAATCTGTGAACACATTGTATAGTCTGTAATTCTTGAAATCAGTATTAAAGATATATGAGTAAGGTAAATTGTTTTGTCAATTAGATCTTCTATATCCTTGCTGTTTTGTTTACCTACTATGGTTGTGTATTTGTTTATTTCTCCATTTAAGTTTTGTTTTGCTTCACTTACTGTGATGGTATGGTTATATAACTTGAGGACAGATAATTTAGAATTCTTATATTTTCCTTGTGGATTGACTCCTCGTTTTGAAATATCCTTCTTTATATCTAGTATTGCTTCTTGCCATAAAGTCTGCTTTATTTGAAACTGTAGCTTCCCCAGCTTTCTTTTGGTTAGTGTTTACATGGTATATCCTTTCCTGTCTTTTTCTTTCAGCCTTTTTTTAACTTTTGAAGTTTGACGTTTCTAAGCAGCAGGTTTTAGTTTTTTAATGAGATCTAACAGGTTTTGACTTTTAATACAAGTATTTAGTTCTTTTATGTTTAATGTACTTATTGATGTTTGAATATATATATATATATATTTATATATATTGAAAAGAAGTTGTGAGAACAGACATTTTTGTCTTGTTTCTGATCTTAGGGAAAAACATCCAGTCTTTACTACATTAGTATGGTATTATCTGTAGGTTTTTTTTATGGATGCCCTTTATCAGGTTAGGAAATTCCCTTCTATTTTTGTTTTTTATTCTGTAGATGTAATGGATTCCATTAATTGGTTTTTAGTTGTTAAACCAACCTCAGATCCCTGGGATAAATTTCACCTGGTCTAGCGTATAATTTTTTTATATGTTGCTATATTCAGTTTTCTAGTATTTTGTTGGGTTTTTGGAATACATATTCATAAGAAATATGGATATGTAGTTTTATTGTGATGTCTTTGGTTTTAGTATCAAGATAATGTGGGCCTTATAATATGAGTTAGGAAGTGTTTCCTCCTCTTCTATAAACCGTCTAGGCCTGGGCTTTTCTTTGTACATAGTTTTTTGATTACTGATTCAATCTCTTAAGTTGTTATAGGTCTATTCGATTGTCTATTCCTTCTTGAGTCAGGTTTCAGTAATTTGTGTCTTCCAAGGAATTCGTCCATTTTATCTAAGTAATCCAATTTGTTGAAATGCAACTGTTCATAGTATTCTTTTATAACCTTTTTTTATTTCTCTAAGGTTGATAGTAATACTGGTTTCTAATTCCAATAATTTGAATCTGTTCTCTTTTTCTTGGTCGAACAAGAAAAAGGTTTTTATTGCTGATCAACAAGTTAAAGGTTTCTTTTCAAAGAACCAGCTTTTGGGTTCATTGATTTTTCTGTAATTCTTTTTTTTCTATTCTCTCTTTCATTAATTTCTGTTTTAATTTTTACTGTTTTCTTCCTTGTAATTGCTTTGGGTTTAGTTTATTCTTCTTCTTACATTGTCTTAAGGTTGAAGGTTAGGTCATTGATTTAAGATTTTCTTTTTTTAACATAGGCATTTATAGCTATAATTGCCTTGTAAGCACTGCTTTAGTTGTGCTCCATAAGTTTGAGTATGTTGTGTCTTCATTTTCATTTATCTTCACGTACTTTCTAATTTCCCTTTTTTGACTCATTTGACTCATTGATTGTTCAAGAGTATGTTGTTTAATTTCCACATATTTATTTCCTAAATCTGTCCTTATTGATTTCTAGTTTCATACCATTGTGTTTGGAAAACATAATGTGATTATTTCTATCCTTTTAGCCTATTGAGGTTTGTTTAATGGCCTAGCATATGGTCTCTCCTGGAGAATATTCCATGTGCACTTGAGAAGAATGTATATTCTGCTTTTTGGGGGGGTGGAGTGTTTTGTTCTGTAGATGTCTGTTAGATCTAGTTGGTATAAGTGTTGTGCAATTCTTCTGTTTTCTTGATCTTTTTTCTAGTTGTTATATCCATTATTGAAAGTGGGGCATTAAATTTTGTTGTTGAATTGTCTGCTTCTTTCTTCATGCTGTTAGTTTCTGTTTCATATATTTTGGTCCTCTGTTGTTAGATGCATACATGTTTATAATTGTTATATCTTAATGAATTTGATCCTATTAGGTGTTCCTTTTAAAAATCTCGTTTACATTTTTAAAGTCTATTTTGAGAATATGCTCTCTAGCTTTTCTATGGTTGGTTTTTTCATGATATATCTTTTTGCATCCTTTTACTTTCAGTCTGTGTTTTTGTGTCTCTGGCAAACAGCATATAGTTGGGTCATGTTTTTTTAAATAAAATCTGACAACGTTTTGATTAATTGAATTGTTTAACCCATTCACATGTATTATTACTAATAATATAGTTGGATTTATGTCTGATTTACTTTTTGTTTTCTATGTCTCATGTCTTTTTTTTTTTTACTCCTCTGTTCCTCCTTTACTTTTTTCTTTTACGTGGAGTGAATATTTTCTAGCATTTTAATTTCATTAATTATTTTTTCATTGTTTCTGAGGTTTTTAAAAAGTGATTGCTGTAGGGTTTCTCATATGTACCCTTCTTTATCAGACTCTGTTTCATATTTGTACTAGATTCCAGTAATATTTAGAAACAATAGTCTTACATAGCTCTATTCTTTGTGTACCCTTTTTGTGGTATTATTGTTACACGTATTATATCTACTAATGTTACAAACCCAACAGTACGCTTAGTATTACTACCTTATCATCTCCTGTTATTTCCTTAGTCCATATTAGCTTTGTTCCCACAGACCTCCTTTGTACTATTACTAGCATATATATTTTGCATATGTTTCTAAATGTTATAGGTTCAACAATACATTCTGTATGTATTATCTTCTACCATTCATTGCCTTTTTGGTGAATTAAGAGAAGAAAGAAAAATATGTGTTTATATTGTCTTGTATAATTATGGTGATCTTTACCTAGTGTTCTTTGTGTGTGTGAATTCAGATTGCTGTCTATGGTCATTTGCTCGCAGCCTAAAGAAATTCCTCTAGTATTTCTTCTCAAGTGGTCTGCTAACAACAAATTCTTTCAGTTTTGTGTATATGGGATAGTGTTTGTTTTGCCTTCGTTTCTGAATGAAGGCCTTGCTGAATTTAGGATTCTTGGCCTACCGGTTTTTTCTTTGAGGACTTTGATTATGTATCCCACTGCTTCTGGCCACCATTGTTTCTGTTAAGTCAGCTATCAGTCTTATTGGAGGGTTTTTTAAATAAGTGACACATTGTTTTCCTGTTGCTACTTTTAAAAGATAAACCTAGGTGGGCGCCTGGGTGGGTCAGTCCGACTTTGGCTCAGGTCATGATCTCGCGGTCCATGAGTTTGAGCCCCGCGTCAGGCTCTGTGCTGACAGCTCAGAGCCTGGAGCCTGTTTCAGATTCTGTGTCTCCCTCTCTCTGACCCTCCCCCGTTCATGCTCTGTCTCTCTCTGTCTCAAAAATAAATAAACGTTAAAAAAAAATTAAAAGATAAACCTAGGCATATTAAAAAGGTTTATTTGAGCAAAAATCTGTTTGAATTGCACCAAACTGCAATTGGTTAGGAACACGCCACTGACAGGAGCTAGGGGAAATACTTGTATAGAGAAGAGGCAGAAGCAAAACAAAGAAATTGTTTGGTTGACTACAGCTTAAGCATTTGCTTTATTTGGAAGAGTCTGGTTGGCTGTTGGTGATTAGTTGCCCTCAGGTTTCAATTTCTTAATGTTGAGGGATTTACAGGCTTAAGTTTTGGTTTGGTTATGTAGGCTACTAAGGCATTAAAGCCACTTCCATACAATGGCCACCTTACTTAATTTAACACTGCTTTATAGATTTTCTCCTTGCCTTTGACTTTCAGCATTTTTACTGTGATGTGTCTGTGCTTAGACTTCTTTTTATTTATCCTTCTTGGAGTTTGTTGAGCTCTTTCGGTGAGTAGGTTATTGTTTTTCAGGAAACTTTGGACATTTTTAACCATTATTTTTTTTAAAGTTTTTTTTTTTTTTTTCATTTTCTTTCTCCTCATCTTCTGGTACTCACATTACATGTATATTTGTGGTTTTAATGATGTCCCACATTTGTCTGAGACTGTTGTTTTTTTCTCATTCTTTTTTCTTTTTGATCTTTGGCTTGAGTAATCTCAATTGCTCTATCTTCAAGTTCACTACTTCTTTCTTAGGCCAGTTCAAGTCTACTCTTGAGCACCTCTAGTGATTTTTCAATTTTGTTCTGTGGATGTATAATGGCTTCTTGGGAATCTTTTCCTATAAATCCAACATCTGATTATTTTCACAGATAGTTTCTGTTGCTGCTTTTTCATTGTGTATGTATGCGTCATATTGTCATGACTTGTTAATTTGTATGCCTCATAGTATTTTGTTGGAAACTGAACATTTTAGATTATGTATTGTAGCAGCTCAGGGTATTTGTCCACCCCAGGGAGGGCTTATTATTTTTATTTATTTGTTTAGTAACTGGATTATTTTAGTGAAGTTGATACCCTCACCCCCCCCCCCCCACCTCCCTTTGTTAAGCTTTGTACACTGTTCCTCAAGGTGGCATAGTTTTGGGTATGCAACTCAGCCACTGTGGGATGACAGTGGCATTGGTCGGGCACTCTTCCTCTCTTTTCTTGATCACACCCAATTGTAAACTCCACTAATTGCTGACCAGTTGCTCAGTTGTTCTCAACAATGCCCTGGGACACAAATTTCTCTACGAATGAATACAATCAAATAGTTGCACCTTTGATGAAACGGTTTCTGGAGTCAGTGTCTGATGTTTGTTCTGAACCCAGAAGGGCTCCTCTCTGCTGTTTGTTCCCTGTTTCTGTCCTGTGAACATACACAGTCACTGTGTATGTTCACTAGATTCATGAATCTTCTCCCAGTTGCTTTTCAGAACCCCTGCTGTCCCTCCCTGTACTGTCCTTGAGAGCACCCTCCATGCTCTGTTGTGAATGAAGTCAGTTCCTTTGGAAAGAGGTTTGGGGCTCTCTGTTTCATGGCCTGTTTACTTCATAGGAAAAATATCTGCCAGGGCTCTGGAGTTGAGACTGGGAACTATGGCAGTCTTCTCTCCAAATGAAACCCCCGCTGTAGGATCTAAGCATGCAACACAGGGAGCAGAAGCCTGAGGTCTTCTTGGCTTGCCTCTCTTGTGTGGAACCACCATGCTTTATGGACTGGAGAAGGACTCTTGAGGCCCAGTATTCTAAAGGAGCCACACTTAAGGTAGAGCTTCTGTATCACTTGCTTAGCACTTAGCCTCAGCAGCAGGCAGCTGGGGGAAGGAAGAGAAATAATGGAGATCATGATCCTCCCAGAAAGAAAACCCTTTGTCCAGGAGGTAGGGAGAGA
The DNA here is from genome assembly GCF_027475565.1 of Acinonyx jubatus. NCBI lineage: Eukaryota > Metazoa > Chordata > Mammalia > Carnivora > Felidae > Acinonyx > Acinonyx jubatus. The sequence continues at coordinate 27,199,539 of NC_069380.1, read as the reverse complement.
GGGGAGCCCTGTGTTTTTGGCTGCATCAATCCAGCAGAAGTGTTTTTGTCTGGCTGAGCCGAGAGGAGAGGAGGGAAGCTGTTTTGGTTCAAATACCAGTTTCCTGCCTTTCTTACTGAATTGTCATAGATTTTCTTGACTAGATGTTTCTTTTTTACTTTTGCTTTTAAGACCATTTCAGAGGTTTTAAGTGGCTGGGGTTATTTACATAGTTTTTACCAGTTCCACTGGGGAGCAGATCAGTGGAACTCCTCATGCCAGAAGTCCATCTGTCTCCACATGATTTTAACATCTTTCTTTTAAGAATTGTGGGTAGCCTTTAAGGATCCTTCAAATCAGCAGATGGTAATACTTTTTACTTCTGTCTTACAGGTTTGGAATGTAGACATTCATAAGTTTTAATGAAGGTTGAAGAATATGTAAAAACCCATGGAAAGATCTACCTAAGGAAAGCCCAAGGATATAAGGGAACTTGTATTTTCTTAATCCTCAGATTGGTGTGCTAATTATGAAACTCACATTAGTAACAATTATTCTACTTAATTAGGTATAATTATTAAGTTATAACTAATATTATTAGTTATATATAATTATTAATAATTATACCTAACTTTGAAACAGTTACTAATTATAGAATATTTATTTTCTTTTGTACTTGTTAGGATTTCTTACTCAGCTGTTTTGCAGACATTTATTTTTTAAAGCACCTACTCATGACACTCTTGTTACTGTTTTCCGTATCTTTGGGTCTTTGGAGTGGTTTTTCTTCTATGAAGCTGGTACCTGATGCAAGAAAAATAATATGGCGTGCCTGGATGGGCTTGGTCAGTTAAGTGTTTGACTCTTGATTTCAGCTCAGGTCATGATCTCACACGTTGGTGAGTTTGAGCCCTGTGTCTAGCTCTATGCTGACAGTGTGAAGGTTGCTTGAAGTTCTCTTTCTGCCTCTCTCTGTCACTCCCTTGTTGTCTCTTTCTCTCAAAATAAATAAACTTAAAAAAAAACTTTTAAGAAAATAATAGATAGTAACTCATCACTTTTTCTACTCCTCCACAAAGAGTACCTCAAGCCCCATCGGTGTACTCAGAGCTGTGTTGATAATACAGAGATATAAGGTTGTTCTTCAAGGTATTTATTATCTAATGGGTACATAAATATATACTTCAAATGATAAATCACACTCATGATTTCAATCTTCTCTAGAAGGAAGGGGATGGCCTAGGATGGGATTATGGGCTTGAAGAAAGCAGAAAAGGTCTACAACAACCACATGTTCGATATGATAGGAATTTAATACCCAAGAAATCTTGTAAACAAAATGGTGTGGTATGGTGATCAAGAAGATTGCCATCTTGGGGTACCTGGCTGGCCCAGTGGAGTGTATGACTCTTGATCTTGGGGTTGTCAATTTGACCCCACATTGGGTAGAGAGATTACTTTAAAATCTTTTAAAAAAGAAGAATATGGGCAGCTCAGGAGCCAGGCTTCCTAGGAATCCTGGTTCCACTTCATATGAACTCTGTGGCTGGTGTTGGGCAACTTACTACACTTTGTTTTGTGATTTAGACTCTTTAATTTATGAAAATAGAATTGGAAACACCAAATAATGCCTAGTCACTACCCTCATCATCATGGTCTTGATCATAGGTTTGTTGAACCTAGTGATTTTTGGACAGTATGAATTTGTAGTGTCATCAGACTGCAGGAGGTCGACATACCTCAGTAAATTTTTCAATAAGCTTTTCAAAATTGAAATATACATTCATGAAAGTACATAGATGATAAGTATACAACTCAGTGAATTGTCACAAAATGAATTCGTTTATGCAGCTATTACCCAGATTAAGAAATAAAACCGTACAAATCTCTCCTCAGGTACTTTTCCTGTCATTCCCCACTCTTCAGAGGTGACCACTGTCAGGCTTTTATAGCCATAGATTAGCTTTGCCTTTTTTTGAATGTCATGTAAGTGGAATCCTGTAGTGTGCAGTCTTCCGTATTCATCTTCTTTCATTTATTATCTTTGTGAGATTCATTTATGTAGCAGTGAATGTTATAGAAATGATTCATTCATTTGTATTGCTGTATAGTATTCCATGGTACGAATATATATTCTCCATTCATTTTTTGTTGTGTTGTCTCCTTTTCTTATTGACGTTTGAGAACATTATATATTCTAACATTCTAGACATGAGTCTTTTGTGTTGTAAATATCTTCTCTCTGTGTCTTGCTTTTGCCTCTTAATGGTGTCCATTCATTGAACAGAAATTCTTAATTTTAGGGGTGTGTGGGTGGTTCAGTTGGCTAAGCATCTGACTCTTGATTGCAGCTCAGGTCATGATCTCCTGGTTCGTGAGATTGAGCCCCGTGTCAGGCTCTGCACTGACACCACAGAGCCTGCTTGGGATTCTCTCTCTCCCTCTCTCTCTGTCCCTCCCCAACTCATGCACACCTGCATACATTCTCTCTCTCTCAAAATAATTAAATAAACTTAAGAAAAAAATATCAATGTTAATAAAGTCCAGTTTGTCAGATTTTTCCTTTATACCTAGTGCATTTTTTATCTGTTTACGAAATTTTTGCCTGTCTCAAGGTCATGAAGATAATTTCTGAAATCTTTTACCTGACATAATTGTATTTGTAATAAACTGGAATCAATTTTTGTATATGGTGTGAGATAAGGGGAAAGTTTCAATTTGTTTTTAAGTAGGCTCCACGCCCTGTGCAGAGCCCAGTGTGGGCTTTTTTCTGTCTGCTAATTGCTAAATGAGCATGTTACGATTTCAATATCCAGAGTGCATATCAATCAATTACAGGTTATATTTGAATTCAATTAATATTTTAATATTTGTTGAGGACATGCAGAATGCCTGGCATTGCCTTGGTAACTCTAAACATTTAAACAGCTTTCCAGGATTGACATTACCTAAGTTAAGATCATTTTCAAAGATAATCATGAAATCAGTTTATTTCATAACCAAGTGCATATGGAAACTTTCATCAACGTTGCTTGCAATTCTTACTGTATATTCAAGGACACTCCTTGATATATTCCATATGTGTTTATAGCAGTTCAAATCTTGATGTAAAAATGTCAGTATTATCCTCAAGGGCAAAAAGCTAAATATAGCTTCCTCCAGCATTGCCCTTTCTGCTATAACCATGTTTGTTGATTTGTTTCCCTGCTTTTTTATTCCTATATAAAGTGGGTGGTATCATATTAATGAAAGGCTTGGATAAAACCTGGACAATTTACACACCAATGCTATCTAGGTGTATTTTGTTTTTTTGTAAGCTAGTGAGGTCTTATGAGGTTTTCAAAAGCCATAGATGGTTTGTACTCAAGGGGAGAGTAAAAAAATAAAAACAAACACAGAGAGATAGGTGAACCATAATATGATTGTTAGCTCAAGCATTAAGCAGTAAAAATGTTCAGGGGTAGAAATGAGAAGGCATATAATGCTTAAATAGCCTAATGTGACTGTTTGGGGCTAGTATTTTTGTATGTCAGTTAGGTTCTGTTTGTGATTTATAATGATTCTGAGTTTGAAAATCAGCTCAATTTCCTTACTATTTGCATTAGAAAGACTTCTAAAAAAAAGAACTGATGTAATTTTATTTTAGGGTACAGTGAATCTAAGACTACTCAAGTATACATAAGTATCCTAATAGGATTATTTTGGAGAACAGAGAGCATTTCCTTTAAACATTATTTTTATTACCACTCATTTATTAGTTCATTCATCTACATTAGTAAATATGATTTTTAGGATTGGATAGTACATAGTTGATTTTCTAACATGTTTTTCATTTTTGTAGAAATGTATGGTTTGATACATCTCTGAAAGTTCCTGTGGATTGCTTTACCTCCTTCAGAAAGATACCCTCCTTCATAGATGAATATTCTTCTCTTTACAGAAAAAAAGTCTTGGAGAGAGACCATTATTGTATTTACCTAACCATCCACTTAATTTCAGAAAATTCTGTGATCAAATATTTGAATGGCAGTGTCTGACCAATGAAATGTTTGAGTGTTTTTCAAATTATTCCTGATCATAGCTTTCTTTCATTATTTTCCTCAGAGGTTATCTTTGATTGTTGGGTATCTGTAGTGCTTCACTAAACAAATTTAATTTATGCTGTTATGATTTCTACTTAGCTTGTAAAATAATTTGTCAACAGGATGAATGTGTGGGAAAATATCAGAGGATTCCAATTACGAGTGTTTTTCTTTATTTGAGACTTTAAAAAATGTCACTGATGAAGTTTTAATCCATTTGTTTTTTCTTTGTCCTCCTAGGTGGATCTCCTTACTTAGCAACCAAAATAAATGAAGCAAAAGACTTGCTGGAAGCAACCACCAAACATTGATTGATGCCCAAGAAGCACTCTGAAGGAAGAGAAGGGGGAATTTAAAGCAAGAAAGTCCTGCAAATTAATCTAAGCCACGACCTTCACAATTTCCGTACATGTATTGACCACAATCATTTATTTCAATATTAAGGTATATAATAATAAAATATTAATAATCTATCTGTTTATTATCTTTTAAAGGAACACTTTGCTTATTTTCCTCCTTTCTCTGTGGTAGTTACACAGTGTAAGATTTTTGTTCATTAGTCCTAAGGTCCCCCGGCCCCCCTCCCTCACTCAAGTGTCATCATCAGTAACGTGGGATTTGTGAGCAATTAGTAGAGATTTTCTTACTGCTTCTATTTATATTCACATTGTCCCTTGTTTCCTCAGAGGACTTTAGTACTCTGCCTGTGTAAGGTGCTTTACATGTTTTGAGATCAAACACTGACTGCCATCCCATGGGGAAATGATCGGAAACTCCATCGAATTTACTAAATGGTGTTTTGTAAAGTAGTGGTTAGGACTTGTTAAAGAACTCTGTTCTCTCTGAGACCCTATAAGTGAAGCATGAGAACTTGGAGAGCTACTAAAATGATTAAAGATTTGCAAAATGAGCCCTGTGAGGAAAGGCTGAAAAGACGTAGGAAAAGTCTGAGGAATTTGTCTTTAATTATAGCCTTCCAGTACTGTATATTTATTCAATTATTCATTTTGCAAGTATTTATTGACCACCTATGATGTGAAGGCACTATAGTGGGTCCTCTGAGAGTTACAGGTGTGAACTAACCATGGATCTTGACCCCCCCAAAAGTTATATTTAGAGGAAAGATAAATCACAGGAACACTATTAGAGAAGTACAGGTGATATGCTAAAGAAGTTCAAAGAAAAAGAGAATATTTTAAGCTGAGAGCATAAGGAGGAGCCTCAGAGAATAAGTGGCTTAAGAGCTGGGCTTTAAATACAATTAGTAAGAAATATACCACATGATTGGTGAGTCAGTGTTGTTTCCCCTGAGATCAGTCACAATTAGTAGAAATAAGATTTATTAGTATGATTGCAGTACAAGGTTTCTCAAAAGCAATTAGATGGATGCATGATCATGAAGGGCCAGCCTTTTATACTGCATGGAATTATTATCTCATAGAGCCCCAGTCATCATCACTTTGCTACCCAAAGTTGAGAAAACGGATTCAGATACAGGGTACCAGCAATATTTTCCTGTAATCCTTTATAAATCCTGGGTCATCCCAGGTAAACTGAGCCACTATACTTCATCTGTCTTCAAATACTTTTTTAATATTCTAGTTGCATCTCTCAATTTATGACATCCTATATAGTTTGATGGCTCTCAATATTCACAATATTGACATCTTGAGTTGAGTAATTCCTCTCTCCTGTGCATTGTAGGATAATTAGCAACATCCCTGCCCTTAACTGCTAAAGGCCAATAGCACCCCCTCAGGGTGACAACCAGAAATGTTTGCAGACATTGCCAAATGTCCCTTGGAGGGAAAATCACCCCTGGTTGAGAGCCACTGCTGTAAATTTTAAGTACTTTTTCCTTTGGTACATAAAATAATGATCTCACTGAAAATCAGTTGAATCTTAGGATCACTAAAATATTGTTCTCACTTTAAAGTCCCCATGGATGTCCTAATTTTCTTGTGCATTAGGGTTTTTCGTTTTTCTGGTCATTGTTATCCCTGTACCTTGAATGCCCTGATCCCTGCATCTGCACCTGCCAAAAGCCCAGGAATATTCAAGGCCAGGCTAAAATGTATCCCTGTCTTTCTGGCGTTTCCAGCAAAAGTAATACCATGAGTTGCCAGTTCTCTGAGAGCAGGGACCATATCTATCTGTTCACTGCTGCGTTGGCATTCAATAAATATTTGTTGAATGAATGAATAAATTCCCATAGCACTTTATTCCTCACTCATGATAGTTACAACTTGGTACCTTGTGGAAAAAAACTCTTTGTGTAACATGCCTTATTTCTCAAAAATGCAAGAACCATTGGAGCAAGAATCTTGTCGTTCATCTTCATAACCTCTTTTTAGTATGGAGCACTAGCACACAGCAGATACGAAGTTGTGAGCACTGAGAAAATGTTGTTTTCCAAATAGTGTGTTTTAAAAAATGCTACCACTAATTTTAAAAGTTATCTTAAGCAATATTGGGGTGTTCTCAGGACACACTTTTTAAAAAAAAATTATTTTTTTTTAACATTTATTATTGAGAGACAGAGCGAGACAGAGCATGAGCATGGGAGGGGCAAAGAGAGGAGGAGACAGAATTTGAAGCAGGCTTCAGGCTCTGAGCTGTCAGTACAGAGCTCAATGCGGGGCTCGAACCCACCAACTGGGAGATCGTGACGTGAGCCGAAGTCGAACGCCCAACCAACTGAGCCACCCAGGCGCCCCTCAGGATATACGTTTTAATTGACATGCTATTTTCTAATCCATACTGTATTTTATGAGAATTTGAGCCTGTAGCATTAGCTTGGAATTTCCTTCATCCCATTTTCCTGCTAAGCATGTGCCTAAGAGTCTGACAAGATACAGTTTTGAAAACTCTCCTTCTGTTATGTGATCTTGGGCAGTTAATCTGCAAGTCTATAGTGACCTCATTTATAAAATAGAGAAAATAATCCTATTTAATAAGGTTATTGTAGGAAATAAGGATATGTAAAGCATTTAGTCACATAGCAAATGCTCAAAAAATAGAATTATTGCTTTGTTCACTGCCCATTTAATTTAAAATCTTTCAGAATACCTTGAATTAAGGTTTGAAGGTGTGTTCCAGTAATCATTAATTTTACTCTTGAATCTGCAGTTTGGGTACATGGTGGGGACAGTTTGTCTCTATTCCATGCAGCATCAGCTGTCTCTGGAGGAGCCACTTCATGTGGCTGGCAGTCAGGACCGGCTTTGGCTGGGAAGTTCTCCAGGACAAGTCAGCCAGGAGCCTCAGTTGCTGTCCGAATAGGCTTCTCCATGGAGCTGTGGAGAGAAGCATCATCACATTCTGGTGGCCGTGTTACAAAGAAAGTGAAGGGACAGGAAGTAGAAGCTGCAAACAGGCCGGGTCTGAAAACTGGCAGTGGTTCCGATAGGCATAGAGAATGCCAAGACTCAAAGGGAGAGGATAGAGAGGATAGTGAAAGAATTAGTGGATTAGTGGCCATTTTTTAAATAAATTTTTTTTTAACGTTTATTTATTTTTGAGACAGAGAGAGACAGAGCGTGAACAGGGGAGGGTCAGAGAGAGGGAGACACAGAATCTGAAACAGGCTCCAGGCTCTGAGCTGTCAGCACAGAGCCCCACGTGGGGCTCAAACTCATGGACCGCGAGATCATGACCTTAGCCGAAGTCGGCCACCTAACTGACTGAGCCACCCAGGCGCCCCATAGTGGCCATTTTTAATATGTAGCAGGGCAGGGTTTAGATTTTCCTCTCCTTACTCAAGTCAGTTAAGGCATTGCTTTCAAAATGTTGTCAGGAGTGTAGAATTCAAGTAAACTAGCTAGAGTAGTTTCTGATGACACAACTACTACTTTAGGTAGATATTAATTTAGTAGTCATTCTGCAAATGGCATTGTACTTACGGAATAGAATTTTAAAAGCTACCCACCCTCAACTCCTTATTATCTAAAAAGCTTATTTGAATCGTCACTTATCCTCAGTAAAGATGGCTTTTACATATTTGCTGTCATTGCATATTCTTGTTAATTAGGTTCTTTGTTGATACTGCAGTTTCTGTTTATTCTTATATCTTAGATGCAATCTGAGGAAGCAGGAAAGACCTTTTAAAAAAAAACAATTACTTCCCAGATTCCAGAGAAAGTGTAAGTCAAATGGACAGTTAATTAAAGGGAGCATAGAATGCCACTTAGACTATAATTGGTGGTGCAATCTCCAGCCTAAAGTCAAAAGTGGAGAGAAGTCTAGTAAGGAAAAAAAAAGTATGGTGATTTTGGAAGACATTGTTTTAGTCTTCAAACCATTTCCTTTATTTGGTTTGAAAATTATGTGAGGCAGTAAAGTTATAAAATACATTTCTTCTTAAAATGTGTAATATGCTCAAACTAAATAGAAAAACAGATTCTTAAAAACAGATAACTTTTTTTTTTTGCCTGATACTTTTGAAATAAGAAATATTAAGAGCCGTATTACCAGTCATGCTTGTGATGACCAGCATGGTCATTAGAAATAACGTATCATATCCAAGGACAGAAATTCTTTTGTTGTCATGGGGAACCTTGAACACAGAAAAGAGCCTTTAATGACATATTTCCGACACATTTGGCAATTAGCTTAAGGTGGTTTAATGACATACGTAGGAGAAGTTGAATCAGCTAGGCCCTTAATGTCAAAAATACTGAAGTTTCCCTGACTCAACTCACTTAGAATGAACTACAGGGGCCGTGGTGCAAAGTTAAATATCTAAGTAGATCGGCTCATTTTGCACTTTGGCAACCACGCCATCCACAGGCACTCAGCCCCTTGCCCACAGTCACCTCCTTAAAGGCCTCTGGCTCCAAGGAGGATTTGATGGTAGCAAAGTGAATGTGTCAGCATTGTGCTTCCCTCCTAACAGAAAGGCAACCCAAAGAGCATATCCCGTTAACGCTAGATCAGTATCATCTACTTGTCAAAAGCATTCCGTCAATTACGAGCTGAATTTTATTTATGGCAGAGTTATACACATTAGGAAATTAGAATTTTAACTTATTAGCTGGAAAAGTTGAGAAGTTCTCTGGACTCATTTTTTTAGGTAGAATCTAAGTGATTTGGATCATTGCCCACCAGTAAAATTGCTGGGCATGGTCGACAAAGAAAATGTTCCTTCTAATGATTTTTATGAGCTGAGCAGCTATTGTTCCCAGTTGAGTGCTCTTTTCCTTTTTTTATTGTTGCTGAGCAAAAGAATTTATGAAAAGCTTTTTTTTTTTTTATTAAAAACCCTGCTCAATTGAAATGCAAGTTCATTAAGTACTATTCATTTCTCTTCCTGCCATAATAACCCCCTGTCCCCCTCTGCTCAATTCAATAGTGCCTAGCCACACTGGTCAACACTTTAAGTCTGAACAGACTACTATATAATATAGATATGCAATCTCCAACATCAAGAAAGAGTTTTATTTCAGATGGGCAGAGTATGATCACTCAGGCTAAAATTGGCCATAAATTTCACATTAGTTCCTCAAGGGGGGAAGATGCCCCTGGAAATTTAAATCAACGGTGGGAAACTTAATTCAATTTTGACAAGATGGAAATCACATTGAGCTATTGGTTCAGTATTGACATCTAAGCAGTAGTGCTAAAGACTAAGAAATTCGAATCGGCTTGTTAGTGTAAGTTCAAGAGATTTTATTAATAATAGCAAATATTTGTTGAACACCATGTGCCAAGCCTCCTACCTGCATTTTCTCTTTTAATTTCCACCGTACCCCTAAGAGATAGTTACTATCTGTATCCCCCATTTCACAGATGGAGAAAGAGAGGTAAGGTCAGAGGAGTTTAGGAACCTTGCCAAAAATTACATAGTTAGTAAGCAGTGAAACTGGGATCCAAATCCAGTTTGGCTTGACTCTGAAGCACATGCTCTTTACATGCTCTATTGTATTAAACCAATTCTGGACACATGGGAATCGTCGTAAAATGGAGGGACTTGACTCATTATTTGCTTGTGAACCTTGGGTTATAGATTGTGAAAGGCTTGTGGGAAGGGTCGTGTCATTTGGCGTTATGAACAAGGAGTGCCTAAGGTCTTTTATTCTGCCCTGGGAGCTTGTGATATCCATCCAACTGCACATACTGAGGGTTCACTTAAGGAGTTTAGCAGCGTGAGTTTCTGACTTCAGTGGGGATGAGATTTTATTTGAAACTTTCATGGGCAGAAGTTTCCTACGAAAACATCTAGAGCAACGTTCAGAAGATGGCTTGTGAAATTGAATCAGCAGACCTTGGGGGAGAAATGAAGAAATTGCTCGGTGTAATAAAGATGAGAATAAGAAAGCTGAATTTATTGAAAGGAACAGAGAGGTAGTGAAAAAATTAAGGTTAACAAGAGAGACAACTGAACCAAGAAGAGATCACTTACAGCATTTGAAAGAGAATTGCCAGTGCTCAGTAGAACATTTCAAAATCATTTGCCAATATTCCCAGCTGTGGACTGGGTTTATTTGTTCATGCCACGCTTTTATGCCACATTCCCAAATTACATTTTGCACAGTTATAGGCTTGTCTAGTAGGACCCATAGATCTTTAGTCGCCAATCTAAGAATGTGTCTTGAGATTATCACTTAATTTTCTATGCTTTCAGAAAGGTGCTCTAATCAAATGGTGAAAAGATTTCAAACTTCCAGAGATTTATAACTATGCATGACTCTCCTATTCATAGGAGATTTGTGCGTTTCTTGAATGTTAGATACACATGTATTCAAGAATAAGTACATTCCAAAGCCAACTCCAGCATCTTCCATCTATCTACTCTTAGATTACCCTTGCCTTTGTTCTTTCCTTCTGTAAATGTGGATAATCAGGAGTTGACTTCAGAAGTGTTTACGTTTTGGTTTCTCTGCCTCTGGAGTAGGATGAAATCTAATAGTGTTTGTCCTGTGATGGTGAGATGCCATACTGTATCTGCGTGGTCTCTATCTTTCAAGTTGTGCTGGCACATTCTATAGTACGGTGTTGCAGAAAGCCGCATGTCCACACAGAAATGCAACCTTCCCTGATTAACCCTGCTTGGGTCTGATTTTATGCCTTGTTCCTCAGCTTCTTGGGACATAGGTACTCAGTTAGCACTTGATTCTGTCCCGGTTTACACTTACATACTATATACTTGTTTGGGCTTTTCTCCCCTTGCAAGCAGATTTTTTAACCTAATATGTAAAAATTAAATACATACATACATATATACATACACACTGTTGTGTTTGTTTTGCTTTAAAATTGTAAAGGATAAACTGTGGGATACTTTTAGCTGTCTCATTTTCCCAGCACAGTGAAAATGAAGTCTGACTTGCTAAAATTGAATTTACACTCAATTTTTTTCTGTCGTACAACTCTTGTAGAAAAGGCACTAATCTTATATGTAACGTAACTTCGTCTACACTGAGCTTTCATTCAGGCGCTGCTTTTATTTCTACTTCAGGAGATGCCTGGCCGGGTGTCCCTCAAGACACGGTATTGATTGGTTTACTTCTAAGGATAACTGTCAGGCACCAAAATTGTGAACATGTGGATTTTCTTAGAAGCCGTTAGTGAAACTTGGGTTTTTACCCTGCATACCAAAATAAGCAAGGGGGAAAAAAAAATAGAAACGAGCCCAGTAATACTTTAAATTTTATTTTTGTAGGTATCTTGTAATGCAAAAACCAATTCCCTTGGTTTCCTTCTTCCTTGCCTCGGGTGTATCCCTAGCAGTTTTTGGTCTGCGGCACTTCTAAATGCCTAAACAACTCGAAACGTAGGCATTGGTAGTGGAAATGCTGACACAACCCGAACTGTTACCCCTAGAATGTATTACCATGTGGGCACAGATGCCAGATTCCGTACTTAGTGTAAGTGAAGGATAAGGCTACTACTGTTCAGTTTCCAGCTTCTCACAGGAGGGGAGTCCAGGTAGGTGTGGACCCTCTGTTTCTCCAGTCTCGCCCTTCATCATCCCACTGCCCCCACACATGCCGTGCCCCATAAAGTGGTCGCTTCGTAATTACCTCCCACGGCCAGAGCGTGCAGCAGTCACTTAAGTGTTCTGGGAGGGTCTCGTGTTGTCCTGAGGCCCCATCCTGTGATCTGTTCTTCAGATCGGTGGAGGAACCAGGACTGACGGTGTTGAGCCAACATAGGGTGTGTCTGTCATAAAATACAAGCTTGAATTTTGTTTCGTCGGGAAGGGATGTTTTTCACAGCAGTCTGGTGAATTAAGAACAGTATACAGAATCATACGGTGAACGCGTTATATTTGGCTCTGCCGATAGGATTTATGTATGGAACATCAATTTTCTGTACAGACATAATTGAGTACATATTACCATGGTGTGAGAACTGCAAGAATGCGTATGGTGTGTGGGATGTTAAGTTTTAAGAAATGTAACGAAGGGGAAAATCAGAGAAACCTGAAAACAACGCAACTGATAACATTAACTTGAATTTTTTTGCTCAGAATACGTGTGAAGTATGTATGTTCTATGCAGAAATACAAAGACAAATACATTATTTTAATATGTTGCCATCTTCCTTTTGGGGTTGAATTTTTTCGCAGAGCAAGAATAACCTAGCGGGCAGTTCCTAGGGTCTGATGTATGGCTCAGTAACACTCTCAGTTTGTTAACAGCTTCTTCCCGTAGGGCTGTAAGTAAAGTGTGGTGTCAGGAGGTCTGAGGGTCTCTCCTACTTCCTACTATCCAGGGAATAGTGTGCTTTCCCCCAAAGCCTGGCTGAAAGTTGCTCTTGGGGAAAGAAGAAGAACCTGGCTGACAAATCTGTCACCCGTTTGAAGAATCATCTGGAGCCACAAACAACCTAGTTAGTGGAGATCAGCAGGAGTTTAGGCAGTAATTGTCCAGAGCCCCATTCATTGGCGGTGGTGGAATTATTATAGAATAATGTGACTTTAGGGGACATATTGATCAACCGAAAGAGGTTTAAAGCTTCTCAGTGTTGGTGTTACAGTAACGGTTTCGACTTTCTGGATTCAGTAAGGAAATGCATAGCAGTTGACTGCTTGACTTCAGGTTTTGTGTCCCCCCTGTGTTCCCCCAGTAGCATCCGTTTCTGGTTCTTAGGCTGCCTAGCCTGAAACCGAGCTTTTGGTCTTTGCTGTCTGGGAGTTACACGCCCACAACGCGGCAGTCAGAGTTTTTCTTTCTCCTAATAAACCAAACTGCCTTTGTCGTCTCCTACTCTTGGCCTCTTTTTCACCTTCGTACCAGTCACGCTTGCATCAGGCTGGGAGCCGCCGCAGCATCCGGCATCGGGGCACTGGGGCGTGATTCCTGCTGGGCTGTCGGTGAGCTCTGGGCCCACAGCCCAGCTCCCCAGCCTGCCTCGCCGCGTTTGCTCCTGCTGGAATACCATCCACCTACCTGCCCACAGAGTGAGACGGTGAGACCAATGAGAAACAAGTGGGAAATAATGAGAGACACGTTGAATGTTCTGGACACCTTGAAGAGACATGTTTATTCAAGTCATTATTAATATTTTTGCAAAGTATGGCAACATTGATTTTTTTCATCTGAGAACGATTTTGCATGTGTACAGAGTTGGAATGTTGAATTGAACCTTTCTCTTATAAATGGGCGAAGTACCTCACCCACCACCTAATAGCACAGACTTTGAAGTTGCTATTTTTTATTTCCAGCTTCAGGCATGAATCTTTGCTCCATTTTGTGGGTGGCCGGGAGATAATACTGCATTATTTTAAGTTTTCTACCTAGGGCTGGGTGTGTGAGCTGATGTCGAGCACATACACCATTGTGCACAGGATGCTCTGTGCATCTATGCTGCAAACTCGCCAGGCGCAAGGATTTAAATTTTTCCTTGGCAGCCCAGCCAGTCAGGTGTCCAACTATACCTGGAAGCCAATTAGTATTTTTCACAGAGCCAGGTGCAAAGCTGCCAGGTAACATCTGTAAGTGACTCGCGTGGCTCTGATGGGATCTGCATATGTTCAGCCCTATATGAAGATGTTTTTCACTTGACACTGAGTCATCTTTGGTCTTGTTCTCCACCCACTCCATTAAGCAGACGCACCTACACATGTTGCTGATTTGATTTGCTTTCAGACGAGGATGGTGCCTCGAGTTTCTCTTCCTGATGCTAGTATTTCTGTAGATGCCTCTTGGAAAACTATCTGCCCATCCAAAGTGCTTTCAGAGGGGACGGGACGACAAATCCTTATGTTAATTATCAAGGCATTTTCTGATAATCCTGTAGGTCTGACCTAAATTACCCAATAAGGATTTATTTGAGGATTTTGTGTTTTCTTTTTCAACAATGTGTTTGAAGATGGCGGTTTTCCTCAAAGAAAAGAACACACCTGAGTTCCTGTAACGTTGAGGACTGAAGACTTGGGTTCTAATTGCCCTGGTTCCGCAGCTAATGAGCTATGTGACTTTGGGCAGGACACAGCCTTTTCGAAATACTTGAATGCGCTGCTTTCTCAGATGCGTGCAATCTGGAGAAGCACTTGTTCCCGAGTCACACAGATCTAAGTTTAAATCTCTGCTCCACCTTCTGTTAGTAGAGTGATCTTGTGGAAGTTCTGTTTCCTGACCCATAGAATGGGTATAATATTATGTACCTCAGAGGGTTATTTCCAGAGTTTAAAGATTTCATAGATACGGATGTGCGTGCTTGTTAGCGCCTGTGCACGGTAGCTTTTCCACAAATGTTCATTTTTACTGCTTGTCTCTTTGACTTTACTAGTTTTTTATTTCAAGTACTACACAAACATAATAACAATTAAATGATTTTTAAAGAATGAATAACAGGCACCTGGGTAGCTCAGTTGGTTAAGCGACCGACTCTTGATTTCGGCTCAGGTCATGATCTCAGGGTTCGTGAGTTCGAGGCCCATGTCAGGCTCTGTGTTGACAGCGTGGAGTCTGCTTGGGATGCTGTCTCCCTCTCTCTGTGCCCCTCCCCTGCTTGCACTTTCTCTTTCTCTTAACAAACAAACAAAAAATAAAAGAATAAAAGAACGAATAGCAAATTACCAATAATTCCAACATCTGAACATCAACCATTTTCTTTTTTCTGGGGCCCCTTCGAGTGCATCTTAATATAGAGCCTTAGGAATCTTCTAGAAAACCCCTGTGGACAAATACACAGATCTCTAGATGGGAAATCAAACTATATTTTACAATGACATTGTAATAAAATTAGAATGTTTTTATTGAAATGAATAACTGATTATCAATAATTGTGACTAAATAAGAATATTTATTCTTATTTATTTAACAGCTGAAAAATCGATCCAAGAGAATTTAGAGAAAAAAAACAGTCCTTTGGCCAGCTTTACGGCAAAGCCAGGTATGACAACTGGTAATTACTGAGTGCCTGATATTTGTGCCAGACAGTATTTAAAAAAAAATTTTTTTTGTTAGTGTTTATTTATTTTCGAGAGAGACAGAGAGAGAGAGCGTGAGCAGGGGAGAGGCAGAGAGTGACACACACACACACAGAATCCAAAGCAGGCTCCAGGCTCTGAGCTGTCAGCACAGAGCCCGATGCGGGCTCGAACCCATGAACTGTGAGATCATGACCTGAGCTGAAGTCTGATACTTAACCGACTGAGCCACCCACGCACCCCCAAAACATGCTGTATACATGATGTCTTTAATCCTTACAACAACCCACTCAACTAGGTATTTTTATCCCCATTTCATCCATAAATAGGGGAGTTCAAGAGCTTAAGCACTTGCTCAGAATCCCAGTTAGGAAGGAATGGAGTTGCCTCTGCTTCCAATCCGACTAACCCCGAAGTCCGTCCTCTTTCTCTTGTCCAGCTGCCTCCCAGGAAGCGTTCCCAGCCAAGTACAAAACTCGCCCTCGAGACTTTTAGCCTGAGTTCCCGAAAACGTCACTCCTGGCTTAGAGAGGAGGCTGGGGATTTTATGAAGTCTCCTCGGGGTGGTCATTCATTCCAACATGATCACAGTCCAAGGGCCTCCCTACCTCTGAAGACATTTGTTACTTGTCATGTTGCGTTCAGGATGCCAGAGGAGGCATCCAGCGAAATGAACGGAGGCCCTTTTGTGACAAATAGACTTAAGGAGCTGAAGCTGGAGCGGGAGAAGACCTTGAAGATCTGCAGGCCTCCTCCAGGCACTGTCTGATGGATTTCCAGATCCATGGCATTTTCTAAGCACTTGATCACAGCAAAGAGGATAAACATTGTGAGTTAAAAGGGATAGCATCAGGCCTGGGGGCAAAAGAGAGTGGTACCACTTTTAAGTCCCCTCCGTTGGGAAACGGCAGGCTTCTAAGAACTCGGGCTTTGGAGACAGACTAATGTGGTTTTAAATTCTGGCTCATACACTTCCTTGCTGTGTGGCTTTGGACAAGTTATTTAACTACTTCTTTATTTTTTCTTTCTTTTTTAAAGATGTAGGTCTACAGTTTTAAGGAATTATTTCTTTTAAAGTAAAAGGAGATCACAAATTATTGCTTTATACCATTATATCACTCTTGTTTTATTGACAAGGTCTTTATTTATTTATTAAAAAAATGTTAATTCCAGCGTCGTTAACACCCAGTGTTATATTAGTTTCAGGTGTACAATATATAGTGATTCAACACTTCTGTACATTACTCAGGGCTCATCATAATAAGACTTTACTTAACTTCTCTGAGCCCTCAGTTTCCTTATCTGTAAAATGGGGATCGTGTCACCACGTCACACAATTGCCATGAGGATGAAAGAAAGTAATGCGAGCAAAACCTCCTGGTGCACAGCCAGCACTCCCTAACTGCACATCATCTATTTCCTTTCACGAAGCCAGGGCTCCTCTATTTGGGCTGTTCCTTGGAATCACGTCTGTAGCTTTTACAACCCTTAATGCCCAGGCAGCACCCCGGATCAGACTTTCTGGGATGGGAGCCAGGCAACAGTTTCTTTAAAGCCCTTCTGCTATTTCCTTGTCCAGCCAAGGTTGGGCATCCCGGGGCTGGGTACAGTACGAGTGACCCAGCATGTGCCCAGGCTCTGTAGGAACACAGCTCCAGCAGGTGTGGGGCCTGAGGGCCGCAGTGCAGTGTGGGAGGGACTCTCCGCTCTCCCTGGGGGCTGCGGGCACAGCTGTCCCCAGGGCCTGGTGGAGGTTAATCACCCTGGGGCCTCTCCTTCCCCCACAGCACTTTTATCCAAGTGAGACCAGCTTCACATGGAATTTGAGGGCGTCTTGGAAAAGAATCAGGGCCAAAGCAGACTGCTTAAGGGGAGATGGCATGCAAAGAGGGAGAAGAGACAGCAGAAGGAGATGGTGAGAGCAAGCCTTTCCCCGCAGGTCCTGACATCACAGGCACTCTGACTTTCAGTGGAAGGTGCCCAGAGTTACCTTCTCTTTCTTCCTCTGGAGTCAAGGACCGCTGATAGACTCATTACACTGAATGGGGTCTCTCCGAATCATTATTGGGAAGTGCAGTGTGGTCTGTCGCAGGACCAGAGGTATCACTGGGCAGCTAGTCAGAAATGCAGACTCTCAAACTCGCATCCCTCGGCAAACCTGAGTCAGAATCTCTAGGGATGGGGCCTAGGACTATGCATTTGAACAAAGTTCCCAAGTGAGTCTTGCGCTCATTAAAGAATGAGAAGCACCACTACACTAAAAATAAAACAGGCTTTAGAGGTGAACGTGCTTCTGAATTTGAACCCTGGTTCTGTCATTTACTTTGTGATCTTTGAAAAGTTAACTTCTCTGAACTCTAGTTTCCTCATCTGAAAATTGGTGGTCAATATTTTTACCATAATAATGGACTGCCAAGGGAATTGTGGATGGAGTCCAGGGGGTCTGTGAACTTGGGTAGGAACAAAAGCATTTTTATTTTCACTAATCTATACCTGAAATTTAGCATGCTTTTTAACTAGGAATGTAGGCAGCAAACCACAGGAGTTTTAGCAACCGACAACTTTGTCAGCAGTAGAAGGCACAGAGATTCGCATCTCACATTACCATTGCTGCAGATATCTCTACATGCGTTTGTTTTCATCTACTTCAAAATTACAGTTGTTAGACTCACTGCTAGTTCTCAGTATTTAATGTATTAATAATGAGGCACTGGGGCGCCTGGGTGGCTCGGTTAAGCTTCCGACTTCAGCTCAGGTCATGATCTCGCAGTTCTTGAGTTCTAGCCCTGAGTCGGGCTCTGTGCTGACAGCTCAGAGCCTGGAGCCTGTTTCAGATTCTGTCTCCCTCTCTCTCTGCACCTCCCCCATTCGCACTGTGAGTCTTTGTCTCTCAAAAATAAACATTTAAAAAAAATTTTTTTAAAAACTATAATGAGGCACTTACATTACTCCATCATAAATGTTTTTATCTTTTTGAAAATTGTGTTTTAAACTAATTGGTGTCCTTTGGAATTTTATTCATTTATTTATTTTATGTATGTGTTTGAAAACTTTATTCTGAAAAGGGGTTTAGTGGTTCAGGGCACAAGAAAAGCTTAAGAAACCCCTCTCCTGCCTTGCAAGTTTGATGATTACACAAGGGAATTCAATGTGTCTAACGCTTAGCAGGGATGCGAATGAAAGCAACCTGATTGCCCTCCTTGGCATCATCATGCTTTGTCCTACACTCGGACCAAAGGATCCCCCAGCCTTTCCCTGTACACTGTATCTAGTCAGCGTTCCCTGCAGGCATCTTTCTGGTTTATTCTGGTTTTATGGAATGAAAATTATTCTGCTCTGTGTCAGAGAGGTGAAGGAAAGCTGTCGAGACTCACCCTAGCCAGGAATGGGAAAGCAGGCATTCAACCTTCACACCGCTATGTGTACTCCAGGTGTAGGGGGATAGGTTAAGGGCTCCTGCATCGTCCTGGCTCAAGAAGGCAGCAGAAGTGATATCAGCTGGCTCACTAAACACCTATAATCTCTTAGTTCTTATACATTCAACGAACATATATAGAACATATATAGAAGACGCATAGGGAGAAAGCTCTTGGTGATGGTTTTTTGGATTTGACACCAAAAGCAAATGCAACAAAAGCAAAAACACACAAGTGGGACTACGTAAACTAAAGAGGTTCTACACAGCAAAGGAAACCATCAACAAAATGAAAAGGCAGCCTACCAAACTGGAGAAAATATTTGCAAATCATTTATCGGAGAAGAGGTTACTGTCCCAAATATAGAAAGAACTCATGTACCTCAATAGCAAAAAAAAAAAAAAAAAAAAAAAAAACCCAAACAATTTGATTAAAAAATGGGCAGAGGATCTGAATAGATATTCTTCTAGAAAAGACAGATGGCCAGCAGTTTCATCAAGGAAATGCAAATCAAAACCACAATGATATATTACCTTACACCTGTTAATGGAAAGATAAGAGATAACAAGTGTCGGCAAGGATGTAGAGAAAAGGAAATCCTTGAGCACTATTGGTGGGAGTGTAAATTAATGTGCAGTGAAGGAAAACAATATGGAGACTCCTCAAAAAATTTAAAATAGGACTACCATATGATCGAGCAATACCATTTCTGGAAGGGTATCCAAAGGAAAGGAAATCAGGATATTGAAGAAATGCCTGCACTCCTCTATTCAGTACAGCATTCTTCACAATAACCAAGATACAGAAACAACCTTAATGTCTATCAACAGATGAATGATTAAGACGATATGGTTTATATATATATATATATAATGGAAAATCATTCAACTATGAGGAAGAAGGAAATCCTGCCATTTGTAACAGCACAGACCTTGAGGCATTTTGCTAAGTTAACTAAGTCAGAGAAAGACAAATACTGGATGATCTTACTTATATGTGGAATCTAAAAAACCAAACTCGAGGAAACAGAGAGTAGAATGGTTCCCATGGGCTGGTGCATGGGATAAACGGAGAGATGTTGGTTGAAGGGCACAAGCTTTCAGTTATAAGATGAATAAGTTCTGGGGGTCTAATGTCCAGCACGGTGACCATAGTTAGCAGTACTGTGTTGTATACATGCAAGTTGTTAGGAGAGTAGACCTTAAATATTCTTACCACAAAAATATAAAACGGTAATTATATGAGGTGATGGAAGTGTTAATTAAGCCTATTGTAATTATTCTGCAACGACAGTATATAAGAGGATCCAATTATCAGCTTATATACCTTAAATATATACAATGTTGTATGTCAGTTATATCTCAACAAAGCCAGACCAACAATAACAACAGAAACCAACAACGAAAATCATTAAGTCCAATTGACTCTATCCACACGTGATTATGCACCCATGGGCTTTACCTTTTGTTTGATTGTGTCTTATTCCGTGGTTCTTGGCTTGGGGTTCCAGGATTCTAGGCCCCTGAGAGATTTTTATTTCATTACAAACCCTTCATAACAATGGTCTAACTAGGCCAATGTAAACTGTGCTGGTTTACTGGGCACAGACCATTTAGGGAGCACTGAGAAGCCCGGGGTTAGGAGGGAAAGGAAATAACATTTAGTGAGTGCTCGGTACGGTGCATTTTACATTCACTTTAACCTCTACTTATTAATACACAAAAAGGTATTTACAGAAAAGAATTCTGCCCATTTCACAGACCAAAAAAACCCCTGAAGGCTAAAGAGGGTAAATGATTTTCTGGCAGTCACCCAGCTAGCAACAAGGAACACAGTTGGCATCCAGACTTTGATGGGTCTGCTTGACACCCAAGACAACCAAGGCCAGGCTCTTTAAAACACAGGTGTTGCTTCCCACAGAAGGTGCTTCCTACCACCAATGGGTCCCTGTAGCCACACCAACCCCGCATGTGAGAGACCCTCTGTAGCCTGCTTGAGGTCCATCAGGGTCACCAAGTTGTCAAAGAAAGGAGCCCTCCAGTCTCAGGAGAGTCTTTGAAACATCCCACTTTGATCTTGGCGTGGAACTTGGGCTCTCTGTGGGCCTCATGCACGTTGGTCATCAAGCTCCACTTGACCCGGCTCCATATTTCACTGCGCTGCACGCCTGCCATTTTGCTCTGCTGATGGGAGTATCCATGGGGCCGGATGAAAGCTCTCCTGCAGCCCTTGGAGATTGCATCTGTTGTTGCTTCCTTATCTCTGTGTCCTTTCATTCTAGCAGACAAGGAAATTAAATAGGTCTGGCACCACTTGCTCTCCGGAAAGCTACTTTGGCTGCTAAATCTCCCCAAAAGGGTGGATTCATTTGGGTGTTTCCTTCCGAAGTGAGTGAACAGGCCTTTTCAGAGCTGCCCACGATTAGCCAAAAGGCCTGAGTGCCGTGCCAGGCCCACCTGTCAAGAGGATGGCGGCCAAATGGGGCAGATGGAATCCAAACAGGGCCAACAGATAGCCTCTTAATTTAGCCTCAGAGTCCTTTCCCACTCTATTCCGAGGGCCCCTGGAAATAGGAAAACCGTGGAAGGCAAGAATCTGAGTCAGAGAAAACCATCCAGGAGCCTGTGCATTGCAAACTCACCTCCGGAACGCAACAGCAATTCTTTAGAAGGAAAAAAAAGGCCGAACAACAAAATTAAATATTGGTTTTTATTCATGCTGCCTGGAAGGTTCTCCCTTGCCTTGTCCTTTTTGCGAATAAATGTCTACCTCTCCATCTTTCAAAGGTCATCCCCTCTCAGGAGCCTTCCCCAGCACTGCCCCTCCTTCACCCACCCCACCAGGCAGAGCCCGCTGGTGCTTCTTTGTGTATCCTTAGCATATTGAAATGACCTCTTGACATAATTGTGAGTTCTCATTATTGTATATTTTTAATTTTGACGTCCTCTAAGAGGGAGGTAAGGTGGATTTCAATATACAATTAAAATGTAAAATAAGCCACATACTTTAAAGTAGGTGACAAAATCAGGGCACAGGGAAATAAGGGGTAGAGAGGGAATAAAAAAAAAAACGAAGAATGAGGTTTATGCGTAGAATACATACTCTGGGGTCTTCTACTCAGGCTTCAGATGGGCCACGGCTTCAGCCCTAAGCCTTATAGCAGCCAACCCAACCCTTTTAGGGGTCATGAACAGTGTCCTCAGCAGTATCCTCAGAGCGGACATAATACGTTTCAGGGGCTGTGTTATGTGACATCCTTTACTGTCCCCCTATGGCATCACACCCGAGTGCCCTTCAGGGTAAGCGATTCTGCGGGGAGGCCGATACAATCAGATCTGGCTACACGGGCTCTGTTGGCCTGGCTAGACTCACAGATGCGCTTTACCGAATCAGAGGGACTGCAGGGCTTTCTGGCCTCAGTGGAGATTTGGATACGTGTTGTGTGGTGGTCGTGAAGGATGTCCATTGTCTTCGTTACCGAGCATCCGAGCCTCCTTCCTAGCCTTGTTGAATTCCCTGAGCTGGGGCAAATCCTGCCTGCCCTTGGAGAAGCTGAAAATGGCAGCTACTTGCTCCATCAGCCTTCTTTACAACTGGCAGGTGGGCAGACCTCTAACTTGCCCCAGAGTTATGACAATGTAGGTGCTGGTAGTAGCTGCGGAAGGACGACCTTTTGAGGGCAAGCGCTGGTAACGGCCCTGACTGGTGGCACCCAGTGACTGACGTTAGCAGTATCTGTAATGTAGACTGTGACCTCCCCAGTTGATCCAAGGCACTGTCCTGGCTGCAGGCCCCTGAACCTGGTTCCTCTGCCTTTCTGGTGATTCTGTGTGCCTCTTGATAATCCTCGTAATGAGTTTATTTTCTGCTTAAATCAGCCTGAGTTCGTTCCAGCTGCTTGCAAGAAAGGGCCTGCCTGATTTGCATAGCTCTTCGACTCTGCCTCCTGGCTGCTTGCACACAGAGCGAAGGAAAGTTGACCTACTATGAAAATCAGGATTGTATAAAAACATAAGGACACGATTCACGTCTGCCTACAGAGGGTCCCCAAGAGGCATGGAGAGAAGAATTGAACAGAGGGAAGACTATTCCAGCACTGACCCACCTGAAATCTCAAAGCCTAGAATTGCACAGTCCAATATGGTAGCCAATGGCCACACGTGGTGGTTAAAATATGAATTTAAGTTACTTAACATTAAATACAATTAAACATTTATTTTCTCAGGTGCACTAGCCACATATCCAGTGTTCAATAGCCACCTGTACCTAGTGGCTACCATTTTGCACAGGAAAGATACAAAATAGTTCCATCATTGCAGAAAGTTCCATTGGACCATGCTGGCCTAACCCTTGAAAAAACCCTTGAGTGTCAGGATTACGGCCTTGTTTGGTCACATCCATCTTTCTGGTGGCTGATGAGGCTAGGAGTACAAAGGCAGTGAGGCAGTAGTTCTGTGCTTCTTCATCCTGGTGGACCTCAAATCCACACCGGCTGGCAGGATCCGGAAACACTGGGTGAGCCCTGTGAGAAATAGGCAGAGGTATGGGGAGCCCCAGTTAACCTCCTGCATTTTTGTCTTGTTTATGTCCTTTGTACTGCTCGTTGTTGGCTGCTTCCTAGGAAAACAAAAGTAAGGCAACTTTCAATCTAGTCCTGACCATCATGCTCACGGTTCTAGGACCTGGACTGTGCTCTGCAGCCCAGGAGGGGCAGAGGCTGCCTCATGTAGAGACATGTGTTAGCGGTGGGGCCCCCTGTGCTTATCCAGGACCTGGCACAGTACTTGACATTGGAAGTACCCAGCCAACATTCATTGGGTTGGCACAGAGCTAATGCAGACCCCAAGGAACTTTATGTAGGACAGTCAAATAATGTTCATGCCAAATATCTTTCATTTAGGGGCGAGGGAGACGCTGTAATAACGATGACATGATGATGTATGAAAAAAATGGGAGTATATGGTATGAGCTTATTATCATTGGGCTTATGGAAAAATAGGTTGCATGTGTGAGTTCGGGGACTTTTTTTCTAATTTTTTTTTAATGTTTATTTCTGAGAGAGAGAGAGGGAGAAAGAGCATGAGTGGAGGAGGAACAGAGAGAGAGAGACACAGAATCCAAAGCAGGCTCCAGGCTCTGAGCTGTCAGCACAGAGCCCGACGCAGGGCTCGAACTCACGAACTGCGAGATCATGACCTGAGCCGAATTCGGACACTTAACCGACTGAGCCACCTAGGCGCCCCAATTAAAAAAAAATTTTTTTTTTAATGTTTCTTTATTCCTGAGAGAGAGAGAGAGAGAGAGAAAGAGAGTTATGGGATTTTTTTCTTCTAAAATTCCTTAAATATATATTTATATATTTTTTATATATCTGATATATACATATAGTTATACACAGATATGTATATTTATATATATCTGATATATATATTTATATACAGATATATACACACATATATATTATACAGATATATATATTTATATATATCTGATATATATGTATCAGAGTGGTCAAGAATATGTTCAGACAGATGTGTTCCCTTCTGTGAAATGAGAGCAGTGATAGTGCCTACTCCCTGGGTTGTATGACGAATAAATGAGATAATGCATGAAAAACATTTAGGACAGTCCTCAGCACATCAGATAGGCTAATACAAGATGGGAATTACTGTTATTTTGCTCTAGAAATCTTCAGGATAATAAAAGATCAAGGAGCCTTGGCATCCGTGTTGTGTTATGACTTTGGTCCCCTTTCCTGTGGGACAGGGATGAGAAGGTGCTGGGCCTGGGGGTGGTTTCTGGATCCTGAAAGCCCCAGCCCTCTGCCCACAGGGCAGTTGTGCTAAGTCTCCGTTGCGTGCCCCCTGCACGAGGACGCTGCCAGGCTTCTCATACCATTTTACACTTCTTGGTTTAAGCTATGGAGGTTTGGAGGGATTTTTTTTTTTAATTATAAGTCTGTCATTTTTGCAAATGATTTTCTTTTACAGCAATCCCACTCAAAACAAACACACTCTCCAGTTTTCTTTTTGTTGCCCTGTCTCCTCCTTTCCCTTCACATCCAGCAGCTATTTTTTCTATTAAAATTTTTTTTAATGTTTATTTATTTTTGAGAGAGAGAGAGAGCAAGCAGGGGAGGGGCAGAGAGCAAGGGAGACACAGAATTTGAAGTAGGCTCCGGGCTCTGAGCTGTCAGCACAGAGCTCAACGCGGGGCTCAAACCCACGAGCCACGAGATCATGACCTGAGCCAAAGTTGGGCACTTAACCAACTGAGCCACCCAGGTGCCCCCACATCCAGCAGCTATTAATAAGGGCCTCAGTCAGCAACCTGGGGGGGGGACCCAAAGAGCTGCCTCCTCTACTTCTCTCTCTTTCTCTCTCTCTCTATCTCTGTGTATTTTTGTCTTTTTCCGTGCATCTCTTTCTGTTCCCTCTTCCCTTGACTGTCACTCTTTGGCTCCTTGTGTCCCTGGAGTCTTCAAAGCCCCTCTGGGGACTGTGGTCTGGAACTACTAATAAAACCCATGCCACTCCCCAACCTCCACCACACCCTTGATAGACATTTGCTGCAGGAGCAGGAAGGGGGCTGCACCTCAGCAAATGGTTCCTCTTTCCCAAGCAGGAGATAAAAATGCACCCTTCCTTCTGACAGCCCTTTTTCCTAAAGAGAAATAGTGTACATGGGCTCTTGCTGGGAAAACCTTCTGGGTGAGGAGGTCCCATCACAAAACAAACTTTTGAATATATCAATTGTATTGAAACAAAATCTTTGTGGCTGTTTAACTGATTTAGTCTGCTTGGAAACATGCAGAATAACTACAAATGAAATGTTGTTAATTATAGCATTGCATTTAAAATCCTAGCCCTTTCATAATCTATTTTTTGATCTACTACCCTACTCTTTGTTTCTTAGGATAACCTTTTTATAGTAGGAGAGGTGGTATTATTATCGTCTCCATTTTTGAAGGTGGGAATTGAGGCTCAGAGAGATGCCGTGATTTGCTCACCCTCACGAAGTTTCATTAGCCCAGGACCCCCATCTGCTGGGGACCTTGAGGCCCTCACTCCCCTCCACGGCCCCAGCTCCCAGATTCTCTGGTTCCCATCAGAAATTCCAAATAAGGGGCTCCTGAATGGCTCAGTCGGTTAAGCATCTGACTCTTGATCTTGGCTGAGGGTCATGATCTCAGGGTCATGAGATTGAGTCCTGGGTCAAGCTTCAGGCTGAATGTGGAGCCTGCTTAAGATTCTCTCTCTCCCCCTCTCTCCCCCTCCCCTGCTTTCTCTCACGCACGTGCTCTCTCTCTCCCTCTCAAAATAAATAAACATTAAAAAAAAAAAAAAAAAAAGAAATTCCAAACAACTCAGACCAGACTTGCCCCAGAGAGTCTGGGTGGCTTCAATGCACACAGTGTTCTCTCTAAATTGTCACCTACGGCCACATGCGCTGACCGGGGCTCCAAACTGAGTGCCGCTCAGAGATCTAATCAGGTCCGCAGTTTTAGTCACTGCAGTGAATCTACAGCAAGTGGAACAGCAAGAGCCAAAGCAGAAACCCTGGTGGCAGTAGGAGCTCTCTGAGGGTTTGGTGGAATAAATTACTCAAACGCTTGGGTTTCTCGAGATGCTGTGAAACTTAATTCCTACTATGATACTGGGATAAACAAAATGTAATCTACAGCATTGTCCTAGCTCATCCAAATCGTATCTTCTTTTTCCATGTAAGTGATTGCAAAAAAAACATCGCAGAGACCTTCTGGAGCATTATCTCTTTTGGATCCGATTTTAACCGGAAGGCCAAATATTTCGCACCAAAGGCAAGTGCATAGTTGCCGCGAATGTAAGGCGAACTCCAAGGTGAAGTGGCTCCCCTGTACGATGGGAGATGCAAATGTTTTAAAGCTACTCAACAATTTCCCCTCGCAGCTGCCCATTTTATCTCGTGCAAAACTAGCAATGATACAAGCAGTTGATTATGGTTTACAATAGCAATAAACCTCTCACAATTGGTTGTTTCCAAAATAAATAGCCATTCTGTTAAATGTTAAATAACAAGTCATAAACCGCTGAAAACAACCAATTTCTTGTGGATTATTGCCTGAATAAATTTCAGCAGGAATGGCAGATCATTAAGCCGTGAACACCACAGATCAAAACCATTGAAATTAAAAAAAAAAAAAAAAAATCAATCAACTAATCCATGAAGAAGAACTCCCATTTTACAAACCAAATCACACCACATCTTGTAACATATTCTTTGGGTCTTTTCCTCCGTTGGTCAACGGTTAGCTCTATTCTTGCCCAAATCCTTACACACTTTTTCACAGATTGAAGAATTTCCGGCCTGGTGGTTAAATTGGCCCGTTCTGAGAGCATGAGGTTTCACTCAGCCACATTCTATAGGCATCACGTTTAAAGTCTACAATATTCCAATTGCTAAAACACAGACCTGTCCACTAAGTTAAACATTTTAGTCAAAGCTCAGCGGCAAATATATTCAAACTGTAGCTCTGATCGAGGCTGTTCTTACAAGAAGAGCCAACTTCATCGGGGTGATTGACAGAAGATTCCTCGCCATAGCAACCGGGGTTATCTCTCTGGAATAACAACATTAACCTCCCTCATAACCAGTTTTTCATCCTTACGTAGAAAAGGCAGTTGCATGCATCTTGCGTGATCCTTTATTTTTATTTTTGAGTGAACAGTTCGCACTTAGACAAAAATAGGACAAGATGCAGGGAAACCAAATTAATTTTCAACTTCTCCCGAAAAAAGCATGACAATGGGTCTTGGAGGCAGAACAGGCGAAAGGGCAGGAGGGGTCCCTGTCTCTTCTGAGCACAGGGCGATGGCGGAGAGATTTCTATTCATCGGCTGCCTCTAAAATAGCCTACTGCGTTGCATTGATTTCCTTTGTGTTGTCACGGGGCTGGGGTGGAGACTTTTTTCAGATCTTATTCCTGCCTCATTCTGTGGCCTCATAACCCCTCACACACGTGTGCATGTACACCCCCCCCCACACACACACCCTTACCTTAGCTGCGTTCAAGTACAAAATAATCAATGATCTGTGGAAAATGGTGGGAACATGCCTGCGTTCCATCTGGGAAAATATGCATATTCTATCACCTTTTTGAAAGAAACTGCTAACTGGATCCAAACCGCTTCTCGTCTTACATCTCGAGTTCTCTGGAAGCCTTGGACGTCAGTGGATTAAAATGTCACTGCAGCATCTCACCAGCACCTCGCAGAGATGCTGCGCTTACCTGTGACGCCAGTCTCTGCAAGTGAGAAGTGGGGCACTCAAGCCTCAAGGAACACTAGGACAATGATGACGAGAGTCAGACCGTGAACCTGGAGGGGCTGCCTCCAAGTCTCGTTCTCCCCATCTCCCATCTCAGAATCGTTTCCCATGGGAGCCAACTTAATTGCAACTGCTACCTTGACAGGCCGAACGATCTTTCTTGAGGCTTGTGTATCGTTCAAAGTCGCCATCTTGAAACCCACGTTCCCAGGTGTAGTCTCGGAGGATTTTAGTCCTCTGCTAAGGAAAGGGCCTGGCTGGGAGAGTAAAGCAAGGTGTCACTTGGGCTAAAGCAAGAGGAATTTGGGAATATGGTATTGAAAAAGTGCGAAACAACGTGGGCCTAAGAAGGGGAAGGTAGCAGAATCGTTCCAAGTGAATCTGTGTCCCGACTTGGATTTAAGCGAACAAATTAGCCAAAAGGGATGACAACGGATTTCAAAAAAAGTGTTCTGTGAAGAAACTGTGCACCTACTTTGGAAGTAGGAAGAACTCTTTGAGATCCCCCCTGTATGGGACACAAACATCGGAGGCGCCCTCAGATGCCCTTCAGGAGTACCTTGTTTCTGAAGAGGCCGCCCGTCCCCACATCCCCCACCAACGGCATCGCTGCTTTTGCCAAGCTCTGGAATGGACCCCTTGCCAAGCTGAGGCCCTAAGCCTCACAGCCTCACTGTGGAGCACATTCATTCCAGATGCCGTCTACTCCAGGATTTAGATGTCATGCTACAGCCAGGGGCATGGGACCTGGTTTCGGAGTGGCTGCTCAGGGACCAGAAGACACCCAGAAGAGCAGGATGTTGCCTCCCCGGGAGTGAACATGGACTCAGGTAACTGGAGATGGGGAACCTATTCTGTCTCTGAGGGGTGGCGTCTCCCGGCAAACCTACAGCCGTTCCTCAGGCTGAGGGGACACACCACAGAGCAGCCCGTGTCTTTGGCCACCCACCAAGAAGCCATTCTGGTGGCCATGGCATCACATTGCTCCTTGTCTTCCCTGCCCTTCTTCCCCTTTTCTTCTCACCCTCACCTCTCTAGGGGTTTACTTCCCAAAGAAAATAGCTGTACTATAATCCTTGTCTCAGGCTCTGAAAGGAGGATGTGACTGAGAAAATCACCTAGAAGTGTCATCAGGGCTGTGGCAACGTTTTCTAAACAGCTTTCAGGCAAATAAATGGGTGGGGAAAAGCACAACCCTTCTCTTTCAGTGAGTCTATAGACCACCTGCCCACCCCGCCTTCGTTTACTGCAGGATCCCTGACTCTACAGTGATTTCTGGAAGCTGCAAATTTCCTAAAGGCCGAGGTGTGAGAAAGGGTTGGTTAACTGCTCTTAAGAAATAGTGTAATGAGGGGCGCCTGGGTGGCTCAGCCTGTTTAGTGTCCGACTTCCGCTCAGGTCATGATCTCGAGGTCCGTGAGTTCAAGCCTGGCGTCGGGCTCTGTGCTGACAGCTCGGAGCCTGGAGCCTGCTTCGGATTCTGTGTCTCCCTCTTTCTCTGCCCCTCCCCGACTTGCACTCTGTCTCTCTGTCTCTCAAAAATAAACGTTTAAAACATTTAATAAGAAAAGAAATAGCGTAATGGGCCTTTCTTATTCATCAACAAAGGCATTGAACTAGGAGAAAATTAAGCGTCTTTGCACCCAAGGTGTTTGCAATCAGTTTGTCTTAAAACAGAAAAGAAATGTATTTTAATAATCTAAAGAACACCAACAGCAGCAAAACCCCGTCGCAAATTGCTGGGGCTATCAGACTGAAGAGACCTGGTGCCCACTTTCAAAACACACAGCGGGGGCGTTGCCTTTCCTGGTTGAGAGGAAAGAACCCTGATGCTCTCCCTTTCCCACTCAATGCTCTCTTCACGAAGTCTTGCTAAATCCTGTGGCTCGTGTAAATATTTCATTCTTTACGGGTGTGTTGGTTTATTCATGGGCCTGGCCCAACCATCCTGTGATCTCTCTTTGTTTTGTGGAGTCTGTGTATGACTGGTGGGTTGCAGCTGGTGCTAATGAGGCCAAAGTCTGGGTTCAATCCCCCTGGGGGCCAGTTAACTTCACTCTCCTCCACTGCCAGGGGCTGCGCCCAGCCACTCTGGCTAGAGCCTGTGTGTGTGACACTAGGGGGAGGGCACGCCAACAGAAAGGAGGGAGCAGCAGGAGATAGACGGTTCAACACACTGTCTACACCTCTACTGGAGAATGTAGCTACGTCCTGTGGTGCCTTTGCCCTCTGCAAAGGTCAACGCTGGTTTTCTCCAGGATTCCCTATTTGATCCTCTCTAATTGTGCATGTGTTTTTGGCGTTTTCCTTTTTTATTTAATCAGCAAGTATTTGCCAAGTACCTGCCGTACATTAAGGACCGTGACATAGTTCCTTTGCTTCAATTCCCTGGCACATTCGTTGTTCATTCACTAGAGAAAACTGAAGGCTCTGTTGGGGGGGCGGGGGTACAACCTACGGACACCAGAAAATAAACTAGGTGGGGTTACAGATTTTGTATAATGTTTTGTGAACATATTGAAAAAAAATCATTTGTTCACTCAACAAAATGTGTTGATTATCTTTATGTCTTGGGACTAGGGCTACAGCAGTGAAACGAAACAGATTGAAAAATTCCTGCTCTCAGGGAGTTTATAGTCCAGTATGGGGTCCAATAAACAACAAATAAGAGAAGCTGATGTGCGTTACCTGGTGACAAGTGTAAAGGAGAACAGTGAGGCAGGAACAGGAATGGGGGTGGCTGGGAAGGATGCTGCAATTATAAATAGGGAGGTCAGCACAGACCGGGCTGAAGAGTGAACGTTGCTAGCAACGACCCGGCAGGGGAGAGAGAGGGCGCTGTGTGAATAACAGGCCGGAGAACCTTCCAGTTGGAGGGAACGGCAAGGGTAGAGACCATGAGGAGGGAGCATGCACGGCATGTTTGAAAAAGAGCAAAGAGGCCAGGGTAGCTGGAGCAGAGTGAGCAAAGTGGAAGCAATGGGCAATGCAGCAAGGAGGGAGGGAGGATGGGGTACCAGGGAGGGTCTACAGGCACTTGTGTGGGTGTTGGCTTCTTTCTGAAGAAGTCAGAAAATGCTTCATCAGCTTGGTCTTAAAGGCTGAGTAGTCTTAATGCAATCTCCCATGGAAAGAGGTGTTGCCAGACCTACCGTGTGGTTTGGGAGGCGACATTTGCGTGTACCAGGGTGTGTTTGCAGACTGGAAGACTGACCGGAGTCAGCATCTATCCCCTGCCCCACCCCTGCCCCACCCTGTCCCCAAGTGCGTCTGTGCTAACAAGCCTGGGAATCACGTATGGTCCTGTGGTGGAAATCCACTCGGTCACTGGGATTACTTTTCCCACCAGCTGGGCAAGGGTGTGGGGGGTGGGGCGCTCAGAGCAGATGTAGAAGAAAAGGGAATGAGTCATTTCTTGCCCTGTAGAGTTAGAGTCACCAGTTCATAGCTGACAAAGGAATAGGAAAATCACCTGGCAAGGCAACCCAAGGCCAAATGAGTGAGGAAGAAAGCAGATGTAGCCTGAGTTCCACGCAGGAGAGGGTGACCTCAAGGTGACCTCAGGGTGGCAGGGGGGGGGGGCGTGCAGGGAGTGTTGGGAAGGGATTATGTTGGAACACATAGAGGAGGGGGAGATTTGAGTAGGTTGGGACGCATGGCTGAGATGTGGACCCGTGAGCAGGAGGGAGAACACTACAGATTTATGTCCCCGTGTGAGGGACAGCAGGCTGTTTTGTACATGTTCAGGGCTCAGGAAGGAGACTGCCCAGGCTAGAATGGAATTGCTTTACTGGGAAGGAGTAGGAAAAGGGCTGGCGAAGAGTAGGGCAGATAGCAGAAATCCTGGAATGCCAGATGGAGAAGTTTGGACTTTTCCTCAGGGCGATTCTCTGCTTTGGACGGCAGGGTTATAGCAGACAGAACCATATCTCTTTCCTTTAGGCCTGTGTATATGTATGTTGTAGCCTTGCCGGCTATAAAATACAGGGAACCCAGTTAAATTTGGACTTCAGGTAAACAACAGATAATCTTTCAGCCTGAGTATGTTCCATGAAATATTTGGGACATAAAAACAGGACACCCAGGTAAATTTGGATTTCAGATAAACGATGGACTTTTTTTTTTTAATAGAAGTATGTCCCATGGAATATTTGGGACATACTTATACTGAAAAAACATGCATTGTTTCTACGAAGTCCAAATGTAACTGAACATCGGGTGTCTTTATGTGCTAAGTTTGGCAACCCTAGTATGTAGAATTGAATAAGTGTTGCTTTTTGATGCTGTGGACTCCAGCCGGGGCCCAACCCCCTCCGATGACACTAACTGGCCTGGAGAGCTCTGTCTTGGCCACCTCGGGTGCTGGCCCTCAGCACTCTGATGACTCCAGTCTGAATTACTTAGAAGAACTGGTGGACCCCCAGCTGTCCCCTCAAGGGTCAGCTGCAGCTCCCCAAGTCTGCCCTTCTGGAGTTCAGCACCGCAGTCCTGACTTTTGCCAACATCCGGTAGCAGCAGTGAAAATCAATAGTCTCCTCTCCTTCAGGACTCTGTCTCTCGCGCATGTGGTCCGCCACTCAGTTTAAGAACTGAAGCGCAAAGTGGGAAACGGAACAGAAGTTGTGTTGGAAGTCTAGAATGTGCCGAGCACGGTAGTGAGCATCTTGGACGTATGGTGGTATTTTATCCCCATAGGAATTCTAGGAGATACGCAGTACTCTGCCCATCCTACAGATTCAGAAGTAGAGAGTCAGCAAGGGGAAGTGATTTTCTCAGGGCAAATCCCGCTAGTGGGTCAGAGCCTGGGTTCAAACCCAGGCCGATTTGACTTTTAACACTACTGCCTGCTCACGGAGCCAGATATGCCACACACACGACTGGTTTGTTAGACTAACCTGTCCTCTAAAATTCCTAAGTGATAAACATCCTCTGAGAAACCGTTCCTGGTTGCTTTGAAAATGATCAGGTATCTCTCTCTGCGCTCGCACGATTTCCTTCCCACCTGTGTTGTTAAACAACGCCTGGCTCCCGCCACCCCGCTGTGCCGCAGAAACATTCGCTTTTCTGTATTCCCACTTATCCCTGAGGTCCTCAAGGTCAGCATCAGTGTTTTTCTATCAAGTGTGTCCCTTTCTACCTGCATGGCCTCGGATATTGGTCAGCGCACGGTAGACTCAATAGATATGTGCCACTGAATGCCGTTATAATTTCCAATTGTCTTTTCCCATTTGTGCAGTGATGTCCAAGGATGCCGTCATGTTCGTGTGTCTCATTTGTGACTGCTGGTATTCTGCATTCTCATCTACTTTTTTACAGTGAGTTTTATATGTGTTTGTTCTTACCGAGGGCTCAACTGACTGGTCAATATCAATACTGGGAGAAGGTTCTTCCACAGTCAAATGATGGACAAGTGGCTATATTTGCAGAAGCCCAAACTAGTCTTCCCCGTTGTCCTTCTTTGCCATCTGTTGGGAGGTTTTGGAGGGAAGCAAACCCGACGGGAAGCCTAACTTCCTAGACTTAGGATCTTAAGGCCAATGTCTTTTCGGTCACAGTGATACAGGGATGGGATACCAAGAGAAGGGGCTAGAAGACACAATGAAAGAGAGTGACGGATCAGTTCTGATCCTATTTCCTCACAAGAGCTTCATTGAAAAAGTCACCCTATATTTGAAAAGAGCACACGTTCCCACAAAACCTTCCAGGAGGTAGACGGACAAAATTTTCTCATGGTTCTGCTTCCAGAAGGAAATATGTGTATAAAAGGAAGTGTGGTATCCCATGTGCACGCTGGCCCTTCAGGGGCCAGGCTGTGGAGCTGATGGTTGATGTTCACAGACAGGCTGTGGCTGAGGGGGTGGCATGGATTTTGAGCCTAGCCACCTGACACTCAAGCACTTAGTGAGGTCTATAAATGGAGATCATGGCATTTAAACATTTTTGATCTTTGTGATCTTCTGCAGGCCCGAGGTCCTTCCAGGAGTTTTATGACTAACAGTGATTGCCCTGTCACATTAATTCATTTCACATCGGCTGGTTTTTTATAGGTCCTATCTGGGGCGACGATGACTGTGACAGAAATCTGGGCTTGTTCTTGCTGACAGAGTTAAATTTGGCCTGTGTTCCTTCTGCACAAGAAGAAAGCCTGAATTGCACTGAACAACTGTCTTGAGGGCATGTCCAGAGCTGACTTTGTCTCTCTCATCTTCAACCTTTTATTGTTTTTGTTACTGTACATATTTCAGTGATGTCAGGCTTTTTTAAGGCTCCACCTTGGGAGAAGCTCAAGAAATGGTCTGTGTTAACATTGGCGAGGTTAAGACAGTTTTATGCATATGAGCCTGGCTGTTTATTGATCCCATGGAATAAGAAACCATTTGGAATATCCTGGCTGTGAGAAATATAACCCTTGACCAGCCAAAGCCATTTGTCTGCCTTCTCAGTCGAGGCAGGCGCATTTAAAATTCCTCACCTGGGAGGAACTTCTTGGAAAGAATATTTCATGCAAAACGAATACACTTCTTAGACTTGAATTGCAATTTGGCCGAGAAAAAATGAGCTCGTTATGTCTGGGCATACATTTTGTTAGAGTCCATCTTGAGAGT
Source organism: Acinonyx jubatus (assembly GCF_027475565.1). Lineage (NCBI taxonomy): Eukaryota > Metazoa > Chordata > Mammalia > Carnivora > Felidae > Acinonyx > Acinonyx jubatus. The sequence goes on along the minus strand of NC_069380.1, from coordinate 27,164,774 downwards.
GAGAGCATGGATTACTCAAGGGGTTCTTGTGTGTCATGTATCTTGGAGTAGATCTGGGATGTATCTTGCTCCCCATCCTGTATGAGGGGTTTGAGGCTGGGACCGCTGATTCTGTTGATTTAATGCTGTATGTTGCTGGGGAGGAGATCCTAACAAAGTTCAGAATTTTAAAATAAAGTGCTAAAATATGCTAGGAGGAAATGGAGAACACTTCTCCATTCCTATCTTGAGATCTTTATGGATAGTTACTGGGTGTGGGAGGGGGAACCTCCAAAACTTAAAGTCAGACTTAGATTTTGTATACATTTTGAATTCGGGAGAATGTCACATTGGCCTCCAGAGGTTCTGTTTTGTTCTTTTAAGCTAGTCACTCTGTGAAATGCATTCTCTGAGGAATGTTGAAGAAACATCCAATCGATATTTTCAAGTTTCTACTGCTTTGGTGGCACCAACTGTGCCCAGAACTTTCTTCCTCACAACCTGCTATTTTCGAATGCGCACTGAGCTTAGAAGGTGGCTGAGTGGTGTGTGAGTACTTTACTAGAGAATGGATTTCAATAGCCCGTTGTGAGGTGATAAGGGCTGTGGGCCCTCCTAGGTGGATGAAGGCACGTGACTACAGAAACCTTAACAATTTTAATTAAAAAAAACATGTAGATATATTATACATAAAAATCATCATCGTCATCATCACCATCTGGATTTTGAGAAGTTGCTTTTCAGAGAATGACCCAGAAGGGCAAGACTTTTGAATACACAGGCTCCCCCTCAACATATGGGATATAGGAAGTGCTGTCTGGCTTAGGGTTCCTCTCCTAATGTCACGGACATCATCTGGGGTGTCTGTTAACGCAAGATTTTAGCGCCTTTTTTATTTTTTTGCTTCTCAAATGCTAATTTGCATATGAATCCCACAGGATCTTGTTAAAATGCAGATTTGGGTTCAGTGGTTTTTAGGTGAGACTCAAGATCTTTCCTTACCATCAAGCTCCCAGGCAGTGCTCAGGCTGCACACCCAGGACCCACTGTCTCCCTCCCGCAGGAAGATAAACACAACCTCTCTTTCTGATGTCAACAGGACTGAGCTGGGCATCTCCTCTGGGATCTGGCTGCACCCTGGCTACTCATTTTTGCAACACAAGGGAAGAAACCAAAGGGTTGAGACACCTTTGGGGAAGGGTAGGGTTTTCCAAGGTGGAATGGGGGGAGAGGGGAGGGGGCTCCCCTTACTGGGGAACTGTAAGGAGGGGGCTGTGTGGGGGCAACAGGGAGAGTGAGGAGCAGGGGAGAAAGGAAGGTGGCCGGGGGACGGGGGTGGGGGTGTCCATGGGAAGCACCTGTTCTACCAGAACCTTTCCCAGACTCAAGTCCGTGGTCCTTCCTTCCATGGCAAGCCAACGCTCAAGTGAAATCTACAGAGAACGTCTGTTTCTCCAACATGGTAATGCTACTCTGAGCTACACCTGACCCTTCACTGAAGGCTTTTTTACCAGTTCCATCGTAATCCTCTTACTACCATACATGTTTCAGCTGCACACGAGGGGGTGCCACTTAATGGTTTCTTACCATTCTCTTTCAATCCCGCTCTTCCCTGCCCTTGGACGATACATAGAGTGCATAGCTTTTCTGGTTATTTCCAGGTGACAATATCCATTCTTATTAGCAGACATTAAAAACTCCACCACAATGTGATATCAAAATTGTTATCTGTCACCGTATTTAAACTGCTCCCCTCTCTCTAGCTCCAGCCGGATTCAGAAACCTGGAAGGAAGATATAAACAGTTTCCTTCCTTCCTCCCGGTCAGCCCTCCCCTGGAAGGACAGCCCTGACACTCACAGTACAGATGCCTGACTGGTCCCGATGTCAATTGCTGACACTTTGGCCAGATGAGCCACATTACAGTCATGCTTGAGCCCTGCAAGTGGAGTAAGAGTTAAACCTTAATGCTTCGCTGTCATTCACCAGAAGGCATCATTTTCGAGATCCCTCTGTTAAGGGTCGAATTGTGCCCCCCACCCCGAAAAGATGGGAGTTGAAGTCCTAACGCCCATACCTCACTTATGACCTTACGAGGAAAAAAGGGTCATTACAGATGTCATCAGTTCAGCTGAGGTCATACTGGAATAGGGTGGGCCCCTAACCCAATATGACTGGGGTCCTTGTAAGAAGAAAGCTACGTATACGCAGAAACACACAGACCTCCCTGTGGCCACAAAGGTAGAGGTTGGAGCGATGCCATATGGCCACAAAGGCAGAGGTTGGAGCGATGCAGCTTCCAAGCTAAAGAGTGCCAAAGCTTGCCGATGACAAAAAGAAACGAGGAAGAGAAAGAGAAGGATCCTCCCCTACAGTCTTCAGAGAAAGCCGGATCCCTACTGACACCTTGATTTTAAACTTCTAGCCTCTAGAATTCTAAGAGAAAAATTTACTGTTGTTTTAAGCCACCCAGATTGTGGTACTGTGCTGTTGAAGTCCTAGCAAACCAACCCAGCCTCTTAGGGTCCTTACAGCGTGACTGTAAATTGCATTTGCTTGTGAGCATACCCGATCTCACTCAGTAGACTGAAAGCTCAAAGATTCCCTACAGCCCACTCCCCGACACAGATCACAGCGCTTGCGAGTAAATATTGGTTGAGTGGACACATTTTAGAAGTTTAGAACTTAATGGTATGTTAAATACAAACAAAATACAAGAATTAACAAGGGAGAGATGCCTGCCTGCATTGGATCGGTGTGTATATTTTATTCATTACGACATGATATGATCTCACTTATGATTTGCAGAAGTGAATTATTGTGCTGTAAGCTGAAACCCCAGTCAGTGGCTTCTCTCTGCAGCACGAATGCTACAAAAGTCTTCATCTCCTCTCTGGGTGGCAAAGATGGCCATCGTGTTAGTCAAATGGGAGACCCTGGTCTGCACCGCGTCCTAACTCCTCAGCATCTTTTCCGGTTACTCACTGAGCTGGAATGGCTGCTGGGGGACTCTTCCTGCCTGTGAGATTTACATTATTGGAGATTTAAAGCAAACACTATTTCAGAACTAGCAGTAACTTCAATAATTGACTGAAGTTAATGCCCCAAGGCAGAATCTCAGATCATCAATTTAACTTACCTGGTTCTTAATCGCTTGCAAATAGCTGGCATCTGGATGACTGCTGTGTACCTAAGAGGCCATGACAGGAGGGACCCAGTGCCTTGGAAGAGATTTGTGACGTTAGTCTCATTGGGTCTTTATTTCTTCATGGATTCCTTTCTGAATAGCAACTTAGCAGATACTCAGTTGAGAGGACCAGCTGCCTGTGTGTGTGTGTGTGTGTGTGTGTGTGTGTGTGTGTTCATGCATGAACCAGAGCCAGCAGAGCTGAAGGACTGGGGAGGACCCACACTGCAATCTTTTAGAGGCTGTATAAGAAAATACACTGAAGGCAAGAGAATGAAAAATTGAACTAATTAGAGAGGTTCTCAATTCCTTTAATGATTTTGTTTCTCCTTTCACAACCCCTTGTTCTTTGTATTTAAAGATTCTACTTCCATTTAGTGGTGTCATTTACTTCTTACTGAAGTGAGATGAGCAGTGGCTTTTTTTTTTTTTTTTTGATACTGACAGAGCCCATGCCCTCCAACCTCATCCTTAAATCTATCACCCAGAGGTTCGTCTTACTCAGTCTGGCTTTAATTCAGTCCAATAAATATGAATGATCTCCTACCTTATGCCAGACTCAGTGCTTGACAGTTGAATACAAAGACAAGTAAAACATAGCTGCAAATGATGAGGGGGTTAGAATATGGAGAGGGATTAGATAAATTGCATAGGTGTGGTGGGGTCCCTTCATTTTCTGTTTGTAAGGGGGATTTTTACCAATCCTTGGAGGACAGTCAAGAGGTTAATCATATTGCGTCCCAAATCTGGAGTCTTATCGAGCATCTCCTGGTCATGAGTCTCTTCTCTGCAGCTGGCTCTATGGTTTATCTAAGAAGGAACCCACCCAAAGGGCTAGACCAGGTCTGTCTCACCTAAGGTGAGATAGACCCATGCTTCAGCCTCTTCCGGGTCCACTCCTTCAGACTACAATGTAGATATGTGAAATTCTTTACTGCATAGCTATTTGTTTGGAGGTTCTAATCAATCCAGAAATGGTACACATTGCCACCTTGGCAAGTAAAAATTTGGATCCACTTTATTGCGGGTCCGGAAAGTGCTCAATGACCCTGACAATATAGGTCTCTGGGCAACTCTGGACTATAGCATTGTGGGGCACCCAGGGCCCAGTTGTGCTTTCTTACCCCCTTCCCCAGAATTGAAGTTATAAGGTCTGCGGTGAAGGCCAGCGGACCCCCCACTGAGTCACAGATGAAGGAAAAGGAACTAGGAGGGCAGACACCTAGCCAGGCCTCCCAGCAGCAGGCCTGTCTGGTTTGTGACCTCATCCCTGTGCAGCTTGGGAATACAAAGGACCCTTTAGCCTGAGCAAAGAGGGGCCAGGAGAGCAAGAGAGGGGCTGAGCCTGTTTCCCACTCTTAAGGCCACGCACGCCTACCCGCTGGTATATGGGACAGGATCCCAGGAATTTCTTCCTCTGTCCACTCATCAATCAGGCCAATCCCTCCTCTTTTGGGAACTGTGAAGAAAGGGTGAGAAAGAGGACCAAAATAGGCATTCCGATACTCCTTTCTGATCTTGGAATGGAAATCCCCTTTCCTCCACGAACATGTGTACGTGCATGGGGCAGGAAAGGCAGCCGGGAATGTTCCTGGCAAGACAAACAACTGCCAGACAAAATCTCCGATGAGCGTTTGCAAATACGTAGGGAGGATTACAACTGAAATTCTAGGTAGACGTGTCCTTCTGCCACACCTTCCAGACTTGGGGCTGTACATGGAGGTTGTCCCCTCACGTGGCCCCCTCCCCACCGCTGGTCTTGAATTTCTTCCCTCTGGTCATCCACCCTACGGCCACCTCCCCAGATCTCAGTGCAGGGGCCCCGCAGGTGCACTGGGAAAATGCTCTGCCTTTCTAAAGGGTTTCTTCAAGAATCCTCTAACCTAGAGCTTTGCCTCCGTGTGCAGTGCTGTCTCCGGCTCCGTCATCACAGCCGCTGGGCAGGTGCGCTGGGGACTGCTGACTGGCCCAGGGGAACCTGTGGGCAGGCTGACTGCCTTACCAGGCCATCTATGATGTCGCACCTAGCAAGATTTCCTCAGAGACCACACAGCCTGATCCTAGAACCCACCTGGAGAAAGGGGCATGTTTCCAATTTGTCTCCTTTTGGTCTTGCTTCTTCGGAACAGCGCATGTCCCACTCCCCCACTCCCCCACTCCCCCAGGCCTGGCGCCCTTCCAAGGCCATCAGGAGGTGCTCACTGGTGCAGAGGGAGATGGAGACGAGGTGCCAGGCCTGGGGCACTGTCTCGGATTAAACTGTCTTGATCCGGGACTTCTGATAAAAGCAGGCCGGAAGCAGCATCCCTGGTTCATCCCCAGATAGACATGTAGATAAGTGAACCGATTCAAGGAATAGAGGGTAAGGGCTCCGTGGGAAATGCTGAGAAACTTTTGAAGGTTTCAAAGATGAAAAAAGCTTAAATGTAGGCCGGCCCCAGAGGATGCACCCTGGAGGGAGCTCTCGGGGAGGGAAGTGCAGGCAGAGGAACCCGCCCGAGGGCAGAGGCCTGGAGGCGAAAAGGCAGATCCGGGGCGTGTTCGGGAAAGGTGGGGCTGACCCTTAGGCTGTGGTGCGGGAAGTAAGTAGGGACTTGGGAAGCCGGGACCGTGCAGGGGGCCCGGAAGCCAGGCTAGGGATGTCAGACGCCCTACAAGAGACACCCCACGGTTATTGAAGGTGTCTGGGGAGAGCGGCCCGATCAGAGCCGTGCTTCGGCAAACAAGTCCCACAGCAGCCTCTGCCGGACTGGGGGACAGAAGGCCAGGAAGAAGGGGGACCGGCGGGGATGGCAGGCATGAGAAGGAGGATGGTGAGGAGGAGGAGGAGGGAGAGGATGGCAGGTAAGCCTTAGAATGGCATGCACTGTTTCAAGCACGTCTTGCGTCCCTAAGGTAATGCCCACACCACCACTGGGAGGGAGACTGCCATTTTCACCCTTTTACAGATAACAAAACCGGGGGATAGAGAGGTTAAGTCACTTGTCCGGGGTCACCCACCGAAGAGGTGGAAGACCCAGGGTGCCGCCAGATGCTCTAAGCTGTTTATTCAGGCAAAACACAACGAGGGCCTGAGCGAAAGTGGGGAGCGCTAGAGGCGGGCTGCGATACCGTGGGCCCAGAGGCCACCTGGTCCTGTGTGACGGCAGTGGGGCGGGGTGGGGGGGGGTTGGGAGAAGAAAAAGTGAAAAGGCCCATCCAACGTGTTGCCATAGACCCCAGGCAACAGCAGCGGTGTCGCTGGAATGGGGACGCCCAGAGGGGGAGCTGGCACCCAGAGCAAAGTGGAGCACTGGTGGCCTGGACCAGCATCCCTGGGGCTGGAATCCTGCAAGAGGCTTTTTGCTACTTTGCCTCCTTTCACCTGCCCCTTACCAGCCACCCTTTACCCCCGGGAGCTCTACATAATGGAAAGCACATCGTGTTATTCCCCGGTAAAATCCTTCAGTGTCTTCAGGGCTCACAACTCTAAAAATCTGGGTTCCCGACTCTGGCTGACAAAACCCTACCCGCAGTGGCTCCAGCCAGTCTGTCTGACCCCGCGTCACAGCGCTCTGCCCTGGTCGGCCTGGCTCCCACCTCCCCACACCCATGGAGCCCTGCATCCCCCGTCGAGTGCCAGCTGCTCTCGCTCAGCATCCTTCCAGGCTCACGGGCTCCCGCCGAAATGCTCACTGATAAACGAGGCCTGCCCCGGCTGTGTCGCCTGAGCTGGCACCTCTCGTCCCCATCTGTCACATGCACAGTTCTATCAGTCGCCACCAACGTACTCGTGTTTACTTGCACATGTGCGTATTCGTCTCCTATGGATGCGGAAACCGATTAGCACATGCTTGCTGACTTGAAACCACAGCAATTTATTCTCCCACAGTGAACTCAGGCCGGAAGTCTGAAATCAGCGCTGGGCCTGGGCCAAAGTCAAGGTGTCTGTCCGCAGGGTCATTCTTCCTATGGAGGCTCTTAGAGGAGAACCTGGTCTGGCCTCTTCCACCTTCCGGTGGCCGGCAGCAGTCCTTGGCTTGCGGCTGCACCCCTCCAGCCCCCAAGGCCGGCTCTCTCAGGTCCGTGGCCGCGTCACCTCCTCTCTGTGTCAAAACCTCCCTCTGCTTCCCTCTTAGAAGAATACATATAATTGCATTTGAGGCCCCCTCTGATAATCAAGGATAATCTCCCATACCAAGACCCTTAACTCAATCACATCTACAAAGAACCTCTTTCCTTGCAAGCTGACATTTACAGGTTCCAGAGATTTAGGGCCTGATATTTTGGGGGAGGCGGGGGAGGGGCATTATCGTGCCTCCTGCAATTTGTCTCCCTCGATTGCTCAGCGGGAGCAATCTGCTATGCCCCAGGTACCTAGGACTGTGCCCACAACATAGCGGATACTCAGCTGGTATTTACTAAGTGACTAAATAAATTAATATAGCCCAGTGTTATTTTATTCTAAAAAGTATTTTTCATTATATGTTCATAATTTAATAACAATACGCCATACTGTTCTAACTCCTATAACAATAAAATAGCTTTGATATGACAGTCATCTTACAGAAATGAAAACGATTTAATGAAATGGCATTTTATGAGCTTTAGGCAAAGCAAATGTTTGAATTATCTTGTTTAAATTAAATGGCTCTTTTGTGTTCAGTAGTAAGCATCACTAAGTGTGTCTATCTTGCTAATACAGTGGCATCATTATATTCTAAATTATACAATTTAATTACATGTAACTTGAAATTTAAACTGAAATATTGTTGAGGTACAAGCATAACCTTTACATCCACACGTTATTATTATTTTTTTTTTCAAATGACGTGACACTCAGGAAAATTTAACAAAATCGTATGTTTTCAACCAGCTACATAAACCGTAAGAACTGGGCAAATTCAGTTCTGACCTTTGCTTTGCCACTTATTGGCTGCGTACCTCTGGGCAAGATCCTCGAGTCTTCTAGGATCTCCAGCTCCTGCTCTATAAAATGCAGTTCTCGAGAAGAGAAGATGAATTCAGATAAGCACCTAACAGGTGTCCCTAGCGGTCAGCCAGTGTTAGCACCCCCTTCATCCTTCCTTTCTCACAAATGAGCCAGGGACAAAATCCACTTTCTTTCTTCCTTTCTTCTTTTCTTCCTTCTTTCCCTCCTTCCTTCCTTCCTTCCTTCCTTTCTCCTTCCTTCCTTCCTTCCTTCCTTCCTTCCTTCCTTCCTTTCTCTCTCTTTCTTTCTTCCTTTCTTTCTTTCATTTATTTATTTATTTATTTATTTATTTATTTTTTATTAAAAACAATTTTTTTTAATGTTTATTTTTTTCTGAGACAGAGAGAGACAGAGCACGAGTGGGGCAGGGGCAGAGAGCGAGGGAGACACAGAATCCGAAACAGGCTCCAGGCTCCGAGCTGTCAGCACAGAACCCGATGCGGGGCTTGAACTCATGAACGGTGAGATCGTGACCTGAGCCGAAATCAGACACTTAACCGACTGAGCCACCCGGGTGCCCCTCTTTCTTTCTTTAAAAATTTTTAATGTTGATTTATTTTTGAGAGAGACGGAGGGGGTGAGGGGCAGAGAGGGAGGGAGACACAGAATCCAAGGCAGGCTCCAGGCTCCGGGCTGTCAGCACAGAGCCCGACTCGGGGCTCGAACTCATGAACCGTGAGATCATGACCTGAGCTGAAGTCAGATGCTTAACCAGCTGAGCCACCCAGGCCCCTCCCCCCCCCCAAATCCCTTTTAGATCTGATGACACCACAAACCCACATACACTATACATAAATGCACTGGCCTAAAACATGTGACACGAAGGCCTAAGCCCTTCCGGTGTGAGCCGGGCTTGTTTCTTTGCCATTGCTCTGCGCAGTGAGAAACCACCCCGGCCACATTCTGGGATTTGATATCTCAGCCCGAGGGATGAGGGAAGAGGCACGAGAAGGATTGAAGTTGAGCCCTTTGCAGAGAGGACGCCCTCCTTTGGGCACCTGGTGGTTGACAGAAGCTGGTGGAGACAAAGGAGGGGTGGTCATCAGAACTGTCCCAGGGACAGAGAGGGAGAGTGGGCTAAAGCATGGTGGTGCCCACGTTTCCTTCAAGGGGAAACAGACCATCTATGGGGGAGTGTTTTTGAAACACTGGACAGTTGACCAGTCTGAGGCTGAGCACGCAGTGGTGCCAGAAGTCGCAGAATATGTATCAAAGCAGAATGGGGTGGCTTCTCTTTTTTCCCCTGTACCTCTCTTTATTATGGGCACACCATTTATTTCACAGAATTTGAGATCCAGAAGAGTCCTCAGAGGTAATTTGGCTCAACCTCCTTCCCCACGCAGACAATCCCTTAACGACCTTCACAGCAGATGGCCATCCTTTGTGGTGTTGCTTTTGTTATCATTTATTTTCTTTAGTAATCAGTTTTTGTAGAACATCATTAAGTGAAAGGGTTTATTTTTCAAGTCCCCATTGGAATGGCTGTGTATTTACTGTCTCTGTGTGTGTCCCATATCAAGTTAGACCCTGGGACTTTCTGCTCCCAGGTGACTCCAACTATTAGTAGGGGCAGAAAAGGGGACAGGAGGTCTTGACCTCTCAGGCAAGACTCCTGGGTAGGATTCAGGCCAGGGACTAGGGAAGAAGGTCAGGAATAAAAAAAAAAAGAAAGAAAGAAAAAGAAAAATTCCTAGTTTGAGAAAGGTTTTTCTGACCTTCACTATTGTTTTTCACATCAGGCCAATTGAGATTTTCTCCTTATACAAAGAAAGTTGGTTCAAAGTTGGTTTCAAGAAAACTTGTAGAAATACAGAAAAAACACACAAAAATAATAAACATTTGAGGGTCTTGCGATTATATGGTTTCTTCAATTTTCTTATTCTTCCCTTTTTATATTGGACTGTGGAAATTTTCCATGTTGTTATATGTTCTCCTGCAACGTAATTCCTAATTATGCAGCACATTCTATTGTGTGGCTGTGGAATTATTTACTTTACCAGGCCCTCCTAGTTCCTCTCACCTCTTGCTTCTTCATGCTGGTCAGGGAAGCTGCTTCTGGCAAAAGCGCTTCTTAATCTGCCTTGACTTTCATCCAGACACAAAATGTTTGTCCCAGTATATTTGGATGCGATGATACAATTACCGTGTGTTTCCTGGGAGTGATCACGGTGATGCTACGGAGTCCGTCTTTGGGCTTTGTGCCGATGATGTGTTAATTACACTCTGTCAAGCCCCAAACTTCGATTCCCCAAACGACTCTTGGTAAGAATGATCATTTGTGTTTCACGCCGCAAGTGAGAATCAGTCTAAATGGTAGCTTTAAATCAGCCTTGGCTGCCAACTTTGGCTCCATTGACTTGTCTATAGTCAAGGCTCAGGCCATGGCAAGGCTTGCAGTGGGCTGGCGAGACCAGAATGGGCTGCGGCAGAACCACCTGCCTCACATTCGGTGGCCACCAACCCAGGCCGAGGGTCGAATCAGGGCTCCCCCTCCGGGAGCAGGCAGGGCTGCTCACACACCTCCATTTCCGCCCCACCTGGCTCTCTACTGTCCCTAATCCGCATGGGGCATCTGACTGCACTGTCATTACCCAGGACAAGTGGCAATGGGGCCTGAAGGCAAAAGGCAAACACTTGCAATGGGACCCCCGGAGAAGCTCTGTGACCTGATGTTTTGAGAAAGACGTAAAGAGTCAGGGATGCTAAGGTTACTGAATCTTGAACCTGTGTAGGATAACTGGCTTGTTCGTTGGGTTAGTTGGCCCTGTAAGGACAGATACACCCCCCTACACACACACCTTTCAAAGAAACCCCTGGGCCAATAAGTCTTCGTCTGCTGGTTTGATCTCTGAGTTCACAAATCTCTATCTCATTTGGTGCTAACTGAACAGCTGTCCATAAAGCCAATCCTGGGACACTGACCTTGATTCTAAAACTTTCACCTCCTCTTCTTGTAGAGTCACACACCGGATATTGTCACCGTTTTCATCCAACTTCCTCCCTCATCCAATGCTAGATAGCACTGCTGACTTTACTGGGAGTCCTTGGGTATCAGACTATGAATTTTCACATGAAAGAATGCCCTTCTTCTCTTCTTGGGGATGCAGTTCGTCACTGGGCCTTAAATAGTGTTGCTTGTGTTCCGGGTCTCATGACGGCATTGGTAGTGGTGAGGTTTTACCACGAGGCTTTGGAAGCAGTGGACACAGACATGCAGGAAAGGATGACAAAGGAAGACACACGGGTAGTGGCCTGGGGTAGCGACTGATTTTGCCTGACACTCTCTTTCTCCCAGTGACAGACTTTGTCCCCTAGCTGCAGAGATGGGGAAGGGACCAGGCCTAATAATCATAGCTTCCCTTTCCCTGGCCACAGTGATGAGCCCAGGCATGGGCATGAGACCTGTATAGAGTTCATCAGAGTCTGTCCCTGGGATTGATTCACGAAGGCATGGTCTATGCCATGCGAGTGAAGACAGAAGATGAAGCCAGTACATAAAGAAGAACAAAGATGGCAGAAGTGAGAGACAGGAGGAGAGAGAAGTATTATGGAGGCACCGAACACGGGTTCTGGTCCTTGGGGCCCTGGTCCCCTCCACTGCCACCTCAATTAAATGAAAACATTCAGCATCTTTCTTAACCATGGAACCCATTTATTCTCTCGTCTTGCATAAGCTCGTTTGTGATGCCCCCTGACACAAGTGGCAAAATGGCCCCGACTAATGCACTTTCTGACGCCAGCAGGTGCCAGTGTGATTTGTGAGTACAGATGACACATCCCTCTGGGGACTTCGGGAAATAACATGAGGGCACTTTGAGGAAGACTTGCCTCCTGCAGGCAAGCAGGATGAGGTCTCCTGCCATAATAATTTGGATTGTAAAAGGGAAGTATGACCTTGTTTTATAATCATAGGCGTGTGAAACCAGGAAACATGTAGGTTATACTATCACAAATTCACTCAAATCTCTTACCCAGACTGGCTCTTGGCTGGATCTCTCTCACCTGCTGGTGCCCGAGTGCATCAGACAAGCTCAGACACATGTCTAAAACACGGAGATCACTTGGGCTCTGGCTGGACACACCGTCTACTTCACTCAATACTGTATAGAGAGGTTTATGAGGTCTCAATGGCCAGATAAATGCAGGAGGAGGAGGAAGGGGAGAAGGAGGAGAAATAATCAAGGGTCACATCAGGATTTAAGGTTGAGGAGGCAGATGTTTGGTGAGGCCACAAGCCTAGATAGAAAACCTATTGAGGGGGAGAGCAGGTATGTAAAAGATAAATTCAGAGTTGGACTTAACCACAGACAGTGCATGAAAGACCCAGGGATCCACTGTTCTGCTGTTTTAGCAGATGCTTAGAACACAGCTCTAGAACTTGGGAGAGGGCTAGATGTCACAGGCAAATAGAATTGAGACCATGAAGACCGGATAAAATATTTCAAGATGCTTGCATTAGTTTCCTAGGGCTTCTGGAATAAATTATCACAAACTTGGTGGCATGAAAGGGCAGAAATGTTTTCTCTTCTTATAGTGCAGGAGGCTAGATGCCTGAAATCAGGTTTTCGCCAGGACCACACTCCCTCTGAAGGCTCTAGAGAAGAATCCTTCCTTGCCTCTTCCTACCTTCTGATAGTTGCTGGCCATTTTTGGTCTTTCTTGGCTGGCAACTGCATCAATCCAATCTCTGCCTCTGTTGTCACACGGCCTTCCCTCTGCGTCTGTCTATCTTTGTGGGTCCTCCCCTTTTCTTATAAGGACATCAGTCGTGCTGGATTCAGGACCCAACCTAATCCAGTATGACCCCATTTTAACTTAATTGCACCTGCCAAGACTCTAGTCCCAGATAAGCTCACATTCTGAAGTTCCGAGCGAACATGAATTGTGTGTGGCGAGGCATTATTCAATGTAGTATAAAGGTAAAGAAAAGAATGAAAGAAAGCTAAGGGCAGAATCCTGAGAAGCACTAACATTCTGGAGGTTAGAAGGGAAGTGTCAGCAGAGAAATGAGAGGAGAGATAGAGGAAGTAAAAATGTGAGAGCGGGGAAGCAAGGAAGCCAGAGGAGTAAAGAGTCTTCTTGAAGCACAATCACTAACCCACATCCATAGTTGTTGAGAGGTCAAGTGCGAGGGATTCAAATGGGTCAGTGCATGTGTCCATTGGGAAGTAGTGGTGACCTCCGTAGTGTGACCAACCATCTTCGTTTACCCATGCCTGCGGGGGTGGGGAGCTGCTTTGGATGCAGCCCTTGCAGAGCAATGCCAGGCCCACCTAGATGGCCGGTTTCCTACCTCAGCATCAGCAGTTTTTTGGAACTGAGGATGGAGAGAAGTCAGAGATAAAGTTTAATGGGTTGGGGAGTGAGTAGGAATCAAGAAATGTACTCCTGTGGGTATGATTGTGGCTCTCGTGGTTGTGCTGTGTTTTTCTGACAATTTCACTAGATTGGGAATTTCACTGGTTAGGATGTGGGCTTGGGCTTTAGTCCAAAGTGAGATCTTCAGTAAGGTCAGCTTAGTCTCTATCCACCTGACATCATGGAACACCCAAATTATTGGGGATCAGAGTGTCCCTCAAATTCAGTGAAAGCCACTCTGACCTTTCTTGTCTGGCAGGATACTCTAGGGCACACCATTTAAATGAACCCAATTTGAAAGTTCACCTATCTCTACTAAATATGATAGCTATCTTGCTCTGCCTTCAGAGCACTTATCTTCAAAGCATTCAGCACTAGGCAAAAGTCTTGATTTTTCCTTAAAAAGAAATCATCAGGATGTCTGACTCCATCCAGACCTTTGGATGTATGATTTCATTATTCATGGCTGGCGCTCCTCTTCTGGCTTTTGATCTGTAGTTTACAGAATATGTGCATAAGGAGGCTCTCTTTTCCATAAACTGATCTCTTTACCCTCTCAGCCCAGAATAACTTTCCATTTATTCCTCTGATAAAGCGTTGATGCCGTGAGCCAGCATATATTAAATCTATCATTATACAAACACAGCCCTAGACTTTTATCCAGCCCAGATCAGCAACCAGATCACTGTCAGTGCTCCTCAAGTGTTTTCTGATGATGAACAGCAAAGGGGGCCTGAGGTTTTTCACAACCATCAAATCTGGAGAAGGAATCTTATCTGAGAACAGTTTGCAAGGTCTATCACCAGTATTCCAGTGCTATTAGTAGATTTCTAATGTAGTGAAATAAATAATCTCAGCCTTACTTCACTAATATGCATTTTAAAATACACATCAAAACACCATTTAATTAAAATTCGTCAATAGCTCTCTGCCTCTCTTCTGATGAAGATCAATCATTAACATAGCTTCCAAGGACCCTTCCCTCTCTTGGGAAGTCACAAATACATATATATCTTTTATTGCTCTCTATAGCACTTATAAAACAATTATTTGTTGATACAGACATCAATGTTTTATTCATATATCAGATTTTAAGTTCTTTGGGAGCAGGAGGATATTGTATCTATCTCACCCTTGCGTACCCAACAATGCCCCATCATGCTCTTGTAGATAGTAGGTGCTCTATGAAGTTTATTGAACTGAGTCATATTCAAAGGATTATTGAAAGCATTTACTTTTTTCATGGATTTCTGAGAAATGTAAGAATCTTCATCTTCTCCCATTAATAATATTTTTAGTAAGCTTCATTTCCACTGGCTCTGTTAATAATGTAATTCAAAAGCAAAGAAGTTTATCTAAATATGTATGTCTGTGCTACTTTTGACCTCATAAAGAGTATATTCCATTCATTCAATTCAATTCAGTAAGTGTTCATTGAGTGCCTATGATGTCCAAGGCTCATAGTGTAGGAGTACAGTGCTTCATTTCAGTGGGGTGATTTGGGATTAAAAAAAAAAAATCTCTGAACAAGTTTGGGCTCCCAAGTCCAACTGGAACAATCCACAAAGTGATTCTCTCAAGTTTACTGTGTAGCCCTTCCTCTTCCCTCCATCCCTTCCTTTCTTCCATAAGGCATCGTTGGACATCTCTTAGAGATGGTCGTAACAGCTCTGGATTAGATATTTTGGAAGGAGTGAGACAGAAGAAGAGACCATGCTGTCCTTGCCCATTTGGAAAGAAAAGTTCAGTAGATAAGGCACCCCACAGACAGCAAGAGATCTGGGGTTAATTCCCACCCCTATTCTGTCACTAAGAAGCAAAGCAAACTTAACAAGTCTTCCCCACAGCTCAGGACGTCAGTTTGTTATCCGTAAAATTAGGGCATCAGACTGGATGATATCTAAAGAATAGTAGAGATTAGAAAGTCATTGAGCCAGATGACTCTACCCAGTAACTAAAGCCTTTTGGCAGGAAGGCAAAGTATTGTTTTATTGTTTTTGTTTTAGTTTTGTACCTATAGAGAGCACTGTCCCCTCTCACGGTGCAAATGTTGGAAGAATCCAGTGCAAAGTTAGGTTAAATGGGAGGTCCTTTCCTAGCACCTCAGGGCTTTGTCCTGCTGCCATTCTTTGGCCACTTCCATTACCTATAAGGCTGGGAAAACATCTCAAGGCCTAGCATACTATCTTAAATCTAATGCATAAGGCTGGATATTTATTTTATTAGCATTTTCAACTGTACCAGTGATTTGGAGTTTGACGAGAGTGAATAGATGATATATTTCTTACCTAGTAATTATGAAGCCTTAAGGGAATAATTAGCTCACGGTCTTATAAATTTTATTTACTTTCCAATATTTTATATGATCTATATGAAGATAGAGATTGGGTTGTTTTTAATTTCAGACAGATGAACATAGGTAACCAAATCAACTGGAGACACTGTAGATGCTTGTCTCAAAGAAGTCTGAAATGAGATCAGTTACACGCATTCAGTCACAGCTAACTGAAAACCCAATGACTGAAATCCTAAGAACACCTTTTGCTCTCCCAACAAGTCTCAGGGCCTGGGTTTCTATCTGCGCCATTTTCTTGCTTTTTCAGTTGTAGAATGGCCACCGTAGCTCCAGATATCAACTCCCCACATGACTGTAACCACAAGAAGGAAGCAGAATAGACCTCTCCTTGTGTACCTCTTTTTTTTTTTTTTCAACGTTTATTTATTTTTGGGACAGAGAGAGACAGAGCATGAACGGGGGAGGGGCAGAGAGAGAGGGAGACACAGAATCGGAAACAGGCTCCAGGCTCTGAGCCATCAGCCCAGAGCCCGACGCGGGGCTCGAACTCCCGGACCGCGAGATCGTGACCTGGCTGAAGTCGGACGCTTAACCGACTGCGCCACCCAGGCGCCCCTGTACCTCTTTTATTGGAAAGATCACTTTTCCAGAAGCCTTCCCTCCAGACTTCCAGACTTCCCTTGTATCTCAGTGGCAAAGGAAGCTGATAAAGAGAATATCCATTGTTGTTTTCAGCTTCTACTTGGGAAGGTATACAAGGGAAAAGAAGGTTGGGCATGCCTGTGGATGGCCTGCCAGAGTGTTTACCAGAATGCATCTCCTTGGCCACTCACCATCTCTAGACATGACTCCTCCCCAATAGCCACTGTGGATGGAATGCTGTCACCCATTTTCTATGGGAGGACAAACGTACAGAATCACTCAGTTCCTACAGCTACCGCCAAATCCCCAGTCTCTGGGTGGTTGGTAATCTCCATCATGTCTCCATGTAGACTCTTAAAGTGCAACAGCCTACAACTGAGAGATAACATACCTGCTTCGAACACGGTGATGTAGAAGGAAGAAATTGTCTTTAATAAAATCTTGCATTTGGAAAAGGCATAATGGGAAACACACAATAGTCCCTGGTTTTTAGCACATACCCAGTCCTGTTGATCTTTAATAAACAGTAAGAATGCGAGAGGATTCAATTTCTTAGTTAACCTATCTGGAAGCCTATGATACACAGTAAGAACTATAATACAAGGCAAGGAAAATACGATGCAAGGCAAGGAAAGCCTTCAGCCCCATTTTCTGTGAGAGAAAATGGTGAAGGAAGTCGGATTGGGCAGGAAAAGCCTCCGGCTTGGCTACAGATCTGATAAAGTCTTTGCTAACTCAGAAGGGAGCTTCAG
Organism: Acinonyx jubatus; assembly: GCF_027475565.1. Classification (NCBI taxonomy): domain Eukaryota; kingdom Metazoa; phylum Chordata; class Mammalia; order Carnivora; family Felidae; genus Acinonyx; species Acinonyx jubatus. Next base: position 27,147,589 of record NC_069380.1, on the reverse strand, counting down.
AGCAAAGATAGTTCATTAGAAGATCCCCACATTGTGCAGAAATAGCCAACCCTATCTAGTCACTGACTAGAGGTTTCTCGGAAAGACTGCGGCTTCTGATCTACAGCTGAGCAGCATCTCAAAGGGGCTCACAGCCAGAGGCTATCAGCTAACCATTCTCACTGCGCCTTCTTTCTTAAAGGGGTCCTGAATGGGGCTGCTGTGGAGGTGCAAGGATACGGCCAACAGTATAGTTGACCGGCTTTGTTTGTGTTCTCTCTTTATCAGTTAATGGTGGCTGCTGTGAAGAAGTTAAGAACAAGAGTGTTGGATGGGGAGGCTTCATTTTTATCAGACCTTTGCCCACAGGCGAAGAAAACTGAACGAGAGGAGTTGGAGAGGTTTGGCTCTAACTTTGCCCGGCTTAGCCTTTGCTATTTCCACGCTTCCCTGCTTCTGACTCCAGTAAGTCTCCGAATTGTGAAATGCTCCGTCAGTTTAGATCGCTGGTTATCAGCAGAGAACATCCCAGAAGAGGTCTTTTTCTTCCCTTTGTCACGACAGATCTCTAACCTGTGTTTATCTTTTTCTTGTAGGACCTTGCCAGAAGCTGCAAAAAGGAGCCAACATAACCCCAAATCCTAAATGCTTCTTACCATTTCTCGTAACACTATAGCCTCAGTAGGCATGTGCTTTTGATACAGGTTGGCTGGGTCCGAGGACCTAGAGAGAGTCCCACAGGACCAGCCATGAGGGTCCCTTGGCTTCACACAGGATGGAAATCAAACATGAGCCTAGAGGAAGTGAGAGTAGGGTTGTTGTTTATTTTTTTAATGTTTATTTACTTCTGAGAGAGAGAGAGAGAGAGACAGAGAGAGAGAGAGAGAGAGACAGAGCACGAGCGGGGGAGGATCAGAGAGAGAGGGAGACACAGAATCCAAAACAGGCTCCAGGCTCTGAGCTGTCAGCACAGAGCCCGATGCGGGGCTCGAACTCACAAACCGCGAGATGGTAACCTGAGCCGAAGCTGGATGCTCAACTGACTGAGCCACCCAGGCGGGGATGTAGGAAGCAGGAAAAGTTTTACACAGGGTCCCTTTAATTTGTCTGTTTCAGTTTGAATCTCAGGCATGAAAATTAAGAGTCTGAAACAAATGTCTTCCCACCACCTAGTAAGTGTTACCAGTATCCCAGGCTTTAATGGAAGTCCCCACTGCCCCTGTGCTGCCCCCTTGATTCTGTCATTCTGTATTTTCAGTTATATTACTTGTGCCTCTCTGTTTATTTCAACTAAATGTAAAAATACGTGTTTAGCTACAAGTAACAGAAAACCTGAATTGCAGGGGCTTACACGATAAGTATGCTTTTATTTCCTCAACAAGACGCCTGGAGGTAGGTGGTTCCTGGGTAAGTTTAGCATTTCTATGACATCAAGACACACGACTGCCATCTCATTCAGTGTTTGGCCTTCTCCTCGTGGTCACAAGATGGTTGCCACAGCTCCAGGCCCTATATCACGACCAAGAGGCAGAAAGGAGGGTCACATACACGTGTTTTGCTTGTGTGCCTCCCACCTTCGATCAGGGAGGGAAGCTCCTTCCCAGAGACCTCCCAGCAGTGTTCTGTTAGCACCACCTCAGTGGCAGAGGGGGCTTGGAACATGAGCCTCTAGCGTTTTCACTCTAGAATGGGAGGAGGGCAAAAGGGAAGGGGGATTTGGAGAAGAGCCAGACAACAGTGTTTGCCATGGGATCATGCCTATTGATCTTAGCCCTTCAACCTCCAATTTGAAAACAGAGATGAACCATCTGTTTTTCCCTTCCTGGGGAGTTGCAAGTTATGAATAAATTATGCTGCCAGAGCTCCATAGAGTCCTTAAAACAAAGCACTGTCAATCCAAGGTCCTCATTTCATTAAACCCATATTAGTTTCTATTGCTCATTTGATGGCATCTGATTGTTCCCTAGGATAAGATGTATTGGCGGTATTGGAGGGAGGAGAAAATTACCTCAAATCCACTCTGCCACCCCCCCTTCTCCCCCAGTGCTGAGTAATCACGGGACCCCAACGTCCTCCAGTCTTTTCAGCGTAACCAGAGAGCTAAGGCTACAAGTTCAGGGCAGGGGGATTGACATGTTTGAGAAACCTCTGTGCTGGAGTCCTGAGAAGGCCTTTGGACGGAGATACATTATTCATGGAGCGAATTTAGCCACCGGTGGCGAAGATGGAGCATCGGGGAAGCGCCGTGCCATTACATGCCCCTGAAATGACACGTTTGTAAAGCTACCCATCTGCCTTTCTGCCCCCACTAGGCGCCCCTCGCTCTAATTCCATCTTCCCAATTTCCTGTGTCTCAGGACTCTTCAAAGGGTTTGGAAGCAGTTCTCTGGATTTCTTGGATGAAAATGGCTAGATGTATTTATTTCTATTTTAAAATAGCTTTGTGTTGTTTCCTCATCAAAGTGTCACGTATTTATTTATTTATTATTATTATTTTTTTTAATTTTTATTTATTTTTGAGACAGAGAGAGACACAGCATGAGCAGGGAAGGGGCAGAGAGAGAGGGAGACACAGAATGTGAAGCAGGCTCCAGGGTCTGAGCTGTCAGCACAGAGCCCGACGCGGGGCTCGAACTCACGAACTGTGAGATCATGACCTGAGCCGAAGTCGGACGCTCAACCGACTGAGCCACCCAGGTGCCCCAAAGTGTCACGTATTTAATTTGCGGTCTGTTTTGTCTTGCCTCGTAGTCTTTTACATAGAGGACTGGCTCTTCTTATCTGGGGTGCAGTCTGCTAGCCCTCCCTCATGATGGCTCGCCCTGGGCCAGTTCAAGTCTGTTTTACTTCAGGACGGGCAGTGGACGGCCCAAAGCCAGATGCCCCTGCGCTTCCCTCCTCCTATTCTCAACGCAGTTAAGAAAAAAATAAAGGTAACTCCTTCCAAAAAGAAAATTCCCTTTCTTTTTCAGAAGATACTTCCTTTGGAAGCGGGCCTGGCTAATGGCTGATTATGGACCCACAGGTCTAAACCAGAAAGCTTGCACACGCAAGAGGCCTTCAAGGGGGCCTTGAAGGATCAAACACAGTCATGTAGTCCTTATTGTCATTTGTGGCCTGAGTCCTTTCAGTTGGCCCAGACTTCCCATGCCAAAGGGCTGGGAACAGGCAGACAAGAGCTCGTACTGCCACACCCCCCACACTTCTCTCTCCTGCATCGCACCTACGTCCCTTGTTTTCCGCTTCCCTCCTCAGGTCCTCATTGCTTTGCCCACCTGTCTCAGTTGTACCTCTCTGACGCAATGTGTTTCTTGCTCCCTGGTGCTTGGGGGCCAAACACAGGAGCCCTCCCGCCAAGCAACCACTCCAGGCTTCTAGGGACCCACGCTGCTCTGGTTGGCCTATAGCTTCCCCAAGTTCATCATCCCTGGATCTTGGAACTTGAACTGGCTTCCCCAGTTTTCTGGATTTGGTCTGCGTCTTTCCTAGACCATGGTCCTTTCCTCTGCTTCCCCCCCCACCTTGTGCTCTAGCCAGAGCTGTTCTAGTCCCCCAAAATAGAAATGCTGCATGCTCTCCATGCCAAGGCCATCCCAACGGGCTCTCACCTCCATGGGCTGCTGGGGCTTATTTGTGAGCCCTGACTTGATATCTGCTTTCCAAGAGTGCCAATGGACTCACAATACCATCCAAATGGCCCTGAATCCATTAGTTTGAAACAGTCAGTCACAAGGAATTTGCAGCCCAGATGTCAACTAGGATCCTTGTGCCTTTGAGATTCAAATGACGTCGGCTTTAAAGCACACTGAAAAAAATATGAGATCCCGTCTGCCCAGATCCCATGTCTACGTACTCTCTTTACTTACTGTGTGATTTTGTGCAGATGACGTGACCTCTCTCTCTTTCTTTCTTTCTTTCTTTCTTTCTTTCTTTCTTTCTCTCTTTTTTTATTTCTATAAAATAGGCGTAAGAATACCTTTATATATTTGGGATGATGATTCAATAAAGTGTTGCAAATAAAGCATTAATAACGGGGCCAGGTACACAGTGTTACCATTAGCTCTGCCCCATGAGAAGAACCTTGTGGATGAGTTTACTTTTCTTCTAGTAACTATGGCTCCAGATTCCTGCAGCTACAAGAGTCCAGTTCTAGGGACTGTCCTGCCATCTCATGCTCTCTGATTGTTTTCTACACTGCCACTGCATGCTGCCTGCCACTCTGATCTCTTTACTCCCCCAGCAGCCTCTGATCTGTAAGGTTGTAGCTATAGAGGGCTTCCTGAAGTGTTAGGGCAGGAAAGGGGATTTATAACGCAGTGCTACACAACTTAGATTTAAATGTAAGACATCCCGTTCTTAAAAGTTCTTTAAACTCCTCAGTCCCCAGCCTCCAGCCCTCTCCCCATCTCTTTACTGACTGCCTCTTCCCTTAACTTTGTTTCTCTGTGCGCTTAAGGCAAAGTCCTTGGGTTTTATCTTCTGCACTAAAAATTCCCAGGATTTTCTCGAACAAAGAGAGTGCTCTTGTCCTAAGAGGAACCCAAGTTGCAGCTTCTTCAGTATCAAAAACCCCCCTCTTTCTATGGTGATGATGATAACTACTTGTGACAAGCAACGATTCAAATGGGCACTAATAACAAAATGGCAACTAACAATTATCAGTAGCATGTGGTTTACGGTTTACAAAGCACTTTCGAATTCTTTATTGTCCCATTTGAATAAATTCCCTATTCTCTTCATGCTTGGGAGGGTTTACAAACAAGGGCTTCATACCAGAGGAGGAACACACACAAATACCCATGAACAGACGCATATGTGCGCACAGCTCCTTGTTCCGTGTGGGCTCTGTGATGCTCACATAAAGCTCCATGAGGGACAAGGCCCCAGATCAATATATAGACAAAGTTGTTGGTACAGTGCCTATTGACCCTAAGTCCTGGGCTGGAAACCCCTGACACTGTGGGCCACCACGAGGAGCTATTCCAACTCTGGGCCATTAGTGGGTACACGTATTGAGTTTCTGAAAATACAGAGAACGTTAGGCTCCTCTTCCTCTCAGATTATTGGGTCATTTCCCAGCATGTCTGAAGCCTGAACGAGAGTGAGGCCCTGATGAATCACACTCCGCGTCTATAGTTCAAGCAGGAGAAATGTGAAGTTTGAACAAAGATTTAAGTACTTCCAAGTACACAGCCTTTCATCTTTAAGGACTAATTCACAGCGTGCATTTTATACATCTTTATGGGGTTATGTTGCCATTCCTGGGCCCTTATTTCTTAGCAAATGGGGGATGGAGTGACACTTATAAGTGAATGCATTCAGAGGAAGAGCTTGCCTTGACATGTATTTCACTGGGAGAGGCTGTAAATATTTTCCACACATGTGTCTGTGTATCTGTGCGATGCTTCATTTTGGAAAGCAACAATAACAACTGCGTCATTAAGCAACAGAGATGCTAATGTGTCAGCTTGCCTAGTGGGAAAGACAAACAAGGATCATCTTGTCAAGTCATAAAATGGATTGTGCTTTGGTACAAGCTCCTTGCTGTTTCTGTGTTCCACAGTTCAAGGACTTGAATTTAACCTGTGGTTGTAAGGTAAGGTATCACCATGACCTCAGGCAGCTTACCAGCTTCCTTCTGCCCTCCAGGGTCCCTGCCACGACTGGGATGGGAAGTTGCTGGAAGCCTGCAACATGAACCAGTCATGCCCAGGACTTTTCAAAGTGTCCTGAATAGCTGCAGAAATGGAGCACAGTGATTTGTCAGGCATGTGTCGAAGGTCTCTGCCACCATCACAGCTTGTAAACACACATTTAACATTGTAATTGGCTGATTACTTCTTCAGTTTCCATCATTAGATCCCAAACTCCAGGCTTGGAGCTAATAACTGCCCTTATTTATCTCCATATATCCAGCATCCAACACAATACCTGGCATATAGCAATTAATTAGATTTGTTGATTGAATAAATGAATGGCCCTGTCCCAACAGGACAAAGGAATTAGTGGGTTTTTTTCTGAACTAATGATTCTCCTATGACAATGCTCACCTCCCCTAATTTCCTTTGAGCCACTTTATCTCTCTTGTGTTGCATGTGGGTAATGAATATTAAGAACATTTACGCTTTATTTATTTACTCTCTCCCTCAACAGGGAGACAATGAATAATTCTACCATTAAATCAAATAAAAGGTCAAAGGGATGTGTGATGGGGTAGGAGCATGGAAGAAGGGATGCCTAAGCTTGTCCTGAGGCCAGGCTTGATGGAGATGTCTAAGCATCTTCAGCTGAGAGTGGGTCTCAGCCACCTCCTAGGGGCAGTTTGAAATGCGGGCAGCTGTATTTGTCTTGATTCTGTATTTGTCTTGTCTTTGTCTCTCATTCTCTCTAGAGAATGAGTGGCCGTTAATGGTGGAGTCAAGGATGCTGAACATCCTGTGACACTTTGGTCAATTCCTCTGGTGAGTAATTCTCTGCCCAGAGGCTATCAATACCCAAGATAGGAGTCATCTTTTATATTGTGAGTTAATTTAATTTCAGAATATGATGTTTCTTTTCTTCTCCCACCCTTTCTTTCTTTCTTCCCTGCCTTCTCTTCCTCCCTCCAATACTTACTGAACATCTACTATAGGAAATGTATGGAGAGGATTATGAAGATGAATCAACCATAGACTTGGCCTCAGGGAGCACAGCCATGCAAGGGAAGATATGACATGTGCTTAAAAAACAAGAGAACTGGGCAGAAAATAGGAACTGGAAAGCAAGCAAAGGTAAAATGTTATAGGACATCAGAAGAGATGTACCTGATGTTTTCAACGAGATGCATTTTATAAATCAATACCTGATTGTGTTGTATAAAGCTTTACAGTTCACAAAGGCGTCCCCTGTGTATTTTTTGGTTTTATCACTCCTCACAATAACACGGTCAATGTACTTAGTTTGCCCTCAGATTTATTCCTCATTGGTTGTCTGCTCTACTCTGTGTCACCAGGGCCCTGACCCTGTAGGCCACTCCCCCTCCCTTATTAGCAGGCTTCCAATGTGGTTTGGCCAATGGGATGCACTGGTGGGAAGGGGGGAGGGGGCTTCTACACTAAGCAGTGAGTGGCCTTCTGTGTCTGGACTTCAGAATTCTGCCTCCTTTCCCCTTTCTCTTCTTTCGTTGCAAATCTGTGGTTTGCCTTTACTATCACTTGGGTCTCAGAGCCTCCATCATCTGCGTAAGCAATTCTTCCCGTTAAAATCCCTTGGTTGTAAATATTAGAGGGGGATTGTGTTTTCCTAATTAGATTCTAATTAGAAGGAAAGCATTGCTTTCTTAATATTTAGAGATAAGGAGAGAGAATTAAATGACTTTCCCAAGGTCAATCAGGTACATGAAGCAAAACCCAGGTCTGCTTTCTGATTTTAAGTCCGCTGTCTGTGCTGCCTCCCATAGAGATAATAGCAATGAAAGCGTCCTATAAAGAATTTTCTAAGGTCATATGAAAGCCTCATCTGGTTGTTCTTTCCCGTGTGCTTTTAAATTTGAAAGAGCTGTAAGCTTGTATGGTATGGCCTTTGTTTTCATTTGTTCTTGAAAAAGTTACTATATTAACTAGATTAGGGGAATGCCACACAAGTGCTTGTGGATATAAGCCCGACATTTGACAAAGTCGTTGATAATAGCCTGGTGGAATAATGCACGTTGCTAGAGTCACATGGGTTAGTAGATGATACAAGATAAAAAACAGTCTTCATACTCCTTTTGCTGTAACATCTTGATATTCTATGATTATCATGATTATCTCACCTCAAAAGAAGAAAAAAAAAAGCAGACGTCATATTGAAAGCTTTTTAGCTTTAGAAAAGTTTTTATACATCTGTGAGTCAGAGGTACATTTGTACGCATTACTACACCCTGGCTGCAAGAACATTTTAATTTTCAGTGTTGCTAAATTAATTACTAAACGTTACAATCAGCTAATCAAGTGATTTAATAATAATGAAGGACTGTTCTCTGAAAAGGCCTATGAGGAAGAGTCTGAATTTGCAATAAGGGCCTTGAGGGTTATGGGCCAGTGGGGAGCTGACCCTGGGGAGATGGACAGGAAGGGGGCTCTGTATGAAGGCTCAGTTTGGAGGGACTATTGATTCAGAACACTCCTTTGGGGGTGAGGGCTATTTGTTCAGGTGATGCCATTACTTGATGCCTAGTGTTTCTCCTATAGAATAAGCAACTGAAACTAGGAGTCGAAAGGCACCATATCACAGTTCAGGAATGGTCACTTACACCACATCCATCAGCCAGCAAATCTATTTTCCCTTGAAGGCAGAGGGGGAGGAGTAGGAGGAAGGCGTTTGATGGTGCTATTTCCTTCTTTGCGCCCGAAACCAGATAAATAGCCTCTTTCCTTTTTTGAAGTGCATGGTACTGAAGGCTCACGTATCCACGTCTTTCAAATACTTTGTGATCTCACTCTAGAAACAAACACACAAACAAATCCCAACAAACTGATAGAGATATCAGATTTGTGTTTACCAGAAGCAGGGGGTTGTGGAGAGGGAATTGAAGGAAGGTCGTCGAAAGGCATAAACTTCCAGTTATAAGGTAAAGAAGTAGTAGGAATGTAATGTATGGCATGATGACTAGAGCTAACACTGCTGTATGATATATGGAGAAGTTGTTAAGAGAGTAGATCCTAAGAGTTCTCATCACAGAGACATTTTTTTTCTCTTTTTGTAGTATCTATATGAGACGCTGGATATTAACAAAACATACTGTTGTAATCATTTCACAAGTTACATAAATCAAGCCATCATGCTCTACACCTTAAGCTTATACAGTGATGTACGTCAATTATTTCATAAAAAAAAAACTGGAAAAAAATTATGCACTGCTTGGAAGGGTCGGGTTTGGATAAGTTTACACACAAATCCCAGTGATTCTCGGTTGTGGATCCTAGGGGATAGGGAAATTATGGAGTCATCTTTGTGAGATACAGCGGCTAGGGGTTATTTAGCGCAAGTTATGTTAGTTGTTAGAGCAGGAGTACACAACAAAGAATTGTCCTAGAATCATCCCACGTCCACCTAAGTGGAACATGTGGTGCCCTTATAATTGTCCTGGTCTGTGTTTGGACCATGGCGGTGAGATTACATTCCTGGAGCTGGGATTGGGATGTCCCCCTAAAAGAGAAGGGCTTCCTAGGTATCAATTTTTGGGAGAAAAAGTGAGTAATGAGGAAAAATTCTCATAGTTCTTTGGGGCAAGGCATCTAAGAGTATTTCTGCTTAGAACAGATGTGGGACCACCTGCAAGAGAGAGTCGATATGGGATCATATTGTTTTGTTGCCTGGAGGGGCTGAGAATCCGCAGCAGAGAGGACTTATGAATTGGTGGACTCCTCACTAAATTCCTTTGGACTGTGGAAGGAACAAGCTGGCCTATTTCATCTAACTCTACTGGTGAAAGCGTCTTGTCCACATTGTTGGGGTTGGTGAAAAAGGAGTGTCTCGTAGGTAGGCGTATTTAAGGGGTTGCAGCAGCCCCTGATGCTTTGATGGTGATGGCAGGGGTTCGAATGAAAGAGCTTCAACGGAAGGCAAATCCTAAGTGGGAAAGAATAAGGCTGCAAGGTTCACTCACCCTTTGCCACGTGGGAAGTCTGTTATTGCCAACTTTAAGAGACTGAGGTTTTACTATATTAAGGAAATTATGGCTATATGCTCATTAATACCATTTCTTTATATAGGACTGCTCATTAATACACAGAGAGTCTACATTTCCCAGCAGTTAGTTTGAGGCCACGTGACTGATAACAGCCCAGAGGATGTGGGCAAAAGTAATATAGGCCACTTGCAAACCTGCTTCATGAAATCGCCCATGAGAATCTTAGCTCACTCTTTCTGTGCCCTTTGCATGTGCAGGGTAAAGAGACGGCCACCAGCCCAGTTCCCTGGGTGTTGCATAGAGGCGAACGACCTAGGAGAGTTGCCCAAATACACTGGACTGAGACATGAATGAGAATTAAATTTCTTGTTAAGCCACTGATATTTGCGAATGCGTTTGTCACAACAGCATATCCTAATTTATGTACAAAAATGTTGAAAGACCGCCAACCAGTGAACTGTGGCCATTATCGGGAGAAAAGTACGGTAGTATATGACGAGGCTCTACTCTCTACCTGTTGGTGATCCGGATGCGAGGGCATGTGCCTGGCTCTGTCAGAATAGTGTGTGACTCTTGATCTTGGGGCTATGAGTTTGAGCCCCCACTTTGGGCACGGAGCCTACTTAAATTATCTGCATGAGGACACGGTTAATATGTTGATGAAATTAGGAGCTGGGAGGCAACAGGAAGAGATATATTGTGTACCCGATGGTAACATAGGAATCTAAAAAATAACTAAAAAATTTAGAATCTGGGCCAAAATAAAGCTAAAGTTTTATAGGGCCCAATGGAAACTCCTACACTCGTATCCCAAAAGCCGATCTTATAAGTATAGAATGGATGATATGTGAAAAATGACTTCAACTCTTAACATGACAGCAAGGTCAATATGAGTTGACGTGCTGAAGGTATACAACATAATCTTCAGCTGCCATAATAGAAATACGGAGTCTGAAACTAGGTATTAGCTCCTTTCTATTTTATACTCATCAGACAATAATACTACACTCTTTAGTCGCCTCAGAATAAATTGTAGGAATATCCTCAAAGGAAATTACTCACCGTTACATAGAAGTTTGAATTAATGGTATGAGGAATGACTGACAGGACTGGGCATGTTTACTCTGGGGAAAACCAACTCTGGGGACCTTGATAACTATCTAAAAAATATACATTTTTGGGGGAGGAGTTAGGATGCTAGAGTCACAGGGGGATCCTGGGCTCGTCTTATCCTTCGAACGCAGCTAGATAGGCAACAAATCATTTTGCATATCGAGGAAAATGATCTGAGGATTGCAAGAACAATCTGTGTAATTTGAGGGAGACGATGTGGCAGGTATGCGCTATGGAGAGGGTAACTGGAGTAGCAAAAAGTCGCAGGGCCAGTGGTAGCCCTTTCCATGGAGAGGAAAAAGAGAGAGGGGGAGAGAAAGCAGCGCATCGGGTTTGTGCAAGAAAAGCACTCCCCAAAACCATTGATGGGGGAATCATGAGGAACCGAGTATTGCAAGTGTTCACGAACAGTGGAGCTGAAATTCTGAGGTTTTGGAAGTCCTTCGCTGCTCACTGGACTAGATCTGGGCAGGTGGCAGTCCTCCTGGGGAGAAGGAGGTGGGCCCAGCAACAGACAGTGGACAGTGTGCTGTGGGGAATCCCTGCTGGGTTGCACTGGGAGAGAAAGTTCCCCTCCCTGGAGTGCATTTGGAAGACGGTATATTGCCTAGGAATGAAAGGCCCGGCCTGTGCCTTTGAGCGACTATTCAACGACGGGACAGAGGCGTGCACAGTGCGTGGATACAGTGGTCACAGCTTTTTGCTGTGCATCACCATGAACTCCAGGCACCTGCACAGCTATGCAACTATTTTCTGGGACAGAATAGCAGCAGGTGCAGTGCTTCTGCACTTCTCCTCTGGAGAGAGCTGGGTGATGCGATCTTCCTCCACTCACCAGCAGAGTCAGACGTCAGTGAGCCACACAGGGCCCTCAGTCAAGGCCGGAGCCACTTACACCAAACCCCACCACAAAAGAGGCTGCGTCACCACAGCAGAGTGCACCCAGCACATACTGGAAACACTTCCTGAAGCTCCAGGCCTTGGAGAGCGTACAACCCCTTCTTCGTATAGCATTACTCTCAGGAGCAGGAAATATAACAAGTTTTCAGAATGCACAAATGACAGAATCCTAGACAAAATGACAAGATGGAGGCATTCTCCCCCAAAGTAAGATAAAGAAGAAACCACAGTAAGGGATTTGCTCAAAACAGATATGGGTAATATATCTGAACAAGAATTTAGAACAACAGTCATAAGAATACTAGTTGGGCTTGAAAAAAAAGTATAAAAGACTCCAGAGAAACCCTTGCTGCAGGAAAAAAAGACCTAAAAATTAGGCCAAAATAAAAAATGCTATAATTGAGGTGCAAAACTGCCTGGATGCAATTACAATGAGGATGGAAGAAGCAGAGGACTGAATAGATGATACAGGACATAAAATTATGGAAAATAATAAAGCTGAAAAGGAGATGGAAATAAAACTATTAGATCACAAATATAGACTTAGGGAAATCAGCGATTCTATGAAGCACAATAATACCTGTATTATAGGAGTCCCAGAAGAAGAAAGGCATGGAAAAGGGATGAGAGGTTTATTTAAACAAATGATAGCTGAGAACTTCCCTAATCTGGGGAAGGAAACAGGAATTCAAGTTCAAGAGGCACAGAGAACTCCCCTCAAAATCAAATAGGTCAACACTAAGACATATCATAGTGAAACTTGCAAAATACAAAGATAAAGAGAGAATTCTGAAAGCAGCTAGGGACAAAGGTTCTTAACCTACAAGGGAAGACAGATCAGGTTCACAGCTGATCTGTCCACAGAAACTTCGCAGGCCAGAAGGGAGCAGTGGCATGAAATATTCAGTGTGCTAATGGGGAAAATATGCAGCCAAGAATACTTTATCCAGCAAGGCTGTCATTCAGAATAAAAAGAGAGCTAAAGAGTTTCCAAGCCAAGCAAAAACTAAAGGAGTTTGTGAACGCTAAACAAGCACTGCTTATTAAAGGGGACGCTTTGAGAAAGAGAGACCAAGAGCACCAAAGACTAGAGACGAACAGAAACAATCTACAGGAACAGCAACTTTATAGGTAATACAATGACACTAAATTCATATTTATCAATAATTATTCTAAATGTAAATGGACTAAATGCTCCAATCAAAAGACATAGGGTATCAGAATGGATAAAAAGACCCATCAATATGCTGCTTACAAGAGACTCATTTTAGATCCAAGGACACCTCCAGATTGAAAGTAAAGGGTGGAGAACTATTTACATGCTAATGGACATCAAAAGAAAGCTGGAGTAGTCATACTTCTATCAGACAAACTGGATTTTAAACCAAAGACTGTAATAAGAGATGAAGAAAGGCACTATATCATAATAAAGGGGTCTATCTGACAAGAAGATCTAACAGCTGTAAATATTTATGCCCCCAACTTGGGAGAAGCCAAATATATCAGTTAATAATAAACTTAAAGAAACTCATTGGTAATAATACAATAATAGTAAGGGACTTTAATACCCCACGTACAACAATGGACAGATCATCTTAGCAAATTAACAAGGAAACAATGTTTTTGAATGACACACTGGTCCAGATGGATGTAAACAGATATATTCAGAACATTTCACCCTGAAACAGCACATTGTTTTCAAGTGTACAAGGAACATTCTCCAGAATAGATCACATACTGGGTCACAAATCAGGCCGCGATTGGTACAAAAAGATTGAGATCGTACATGCATATTTTCAGAGCACAATGCTGTGAAACTTGAAGTCAACCAAAAAAAAATTTGGAAAGACCACAAACACATGGAAGAAAGATGTGGAAGTTAAAGAACATCCTACTAAAAAATGAATGGGTTAGCCAGGAAATTAAAGAAGAAATTTAAAAATTTCCAATGAACCAGGAAATTAAAGTCGAAATTTAAAAATTTCCAATGAAGCCAATGAAGCTAATGAAAATGAAAACACAACAGTCCAAAACCTTTGGGATGCAGCAAAGGCAGTCATAAGAGGGAAGTATATAGCCATAGAGGGCTTTCTAAAGAAGAAGAAAATTCTCAGATATACAACCTAATAGAACAGCAAATACAATGCAAAAGCAGCAGAAGGGAAATACTAAAGATTAGAGCAGAAATCAATTATAGTGAAAACAAAAAACAAAAAACAAAAAACAGTAGGACAGATAAACAGAACTAGGAGCTGGTTTTTTGAGAGAATTAACAAGATTGATAAACCCCTAGCCAGACTTATCAAAAAGAAAAGAGAAAGGCCCCAAGTAGATAAAATCATGAATGAAAGAAGAGAGATTACAACCAACACTGCAGAAATACAAACAATTTTAAGAGGATATCATGAGCAATTATATGCCAACAAATTGGGCAATCTGGAAGAAATGGACAAATTCCTACAAACATAAAAACTACCAAAACTGAAACAGGAAGAGATAGAAAATCTAAACAATTCCATAATCAGCAAAGAAATCGAATCACTAATCAAGAATTTCCCAACAAACAAGAGCCCAGGGCTGGATGGCTTCCTAGAGGAATTCTACCAAACATTTAAAGAAGAATTAGTACCTATTCTTCTCAGTCTTTTCCAAAAAATAGAAATGGAAGGAAAACTTCCAAACTCATTCTATAATACCAGTATTAGCAAACCAAACAAAGACCCCACTAAAAAGGAGAATTACAGACCCAACATCCCTGATGAACATCAATGCAAAAATTCTCAAGAAGATACTAGCAAATTGAATCCAACAGGACATTAAAAGAATTATTCACCATGATCAAGTGGGATTTATTCCTGGGATGCAGGAGTGGTTCAATACCCACAAATCAATCAACGTAATACACTAGACTCCTAAAAGAAGGGATGAAAGCCATATGATTCTTTCAATACACGCCGAAAAACATTTGACAAAATACAGCACCTTTTCTTGATAAAAACCCCTCAAAAAAGTAGGGATAGAAGGAACATACCTCAAGATCATAAAGGCCCTATATGAAATACCCACAGCTAATATCATCCTCAAAGGGAAAAACTGAGATCTTTCCCCCTAAGGTCAGGAACACAATAGGGATGTCCAGTCTCACCACTGTTGTTCAACATAGTACTGGAAGTCCTAGACTCAGCAATCAGATAACAAAAAGAAATAAAAAGCATCCAAATCAGCAAGGAAGAAGTCAAACTTTCCTCTTCACAGACAACATGATACTCTACCTGGAAAACCCAAAAGACTCCACTAAAAAATTGCTAGAGCCAATACATGAATTCAGCGAAGTCACAGGATATAAAACCAGCACACAAAAATCTGTTGCATTTCTACACATCAATAATGAAGCAGCAGAAAGAGAAATCAAGGGATCCTCCCATTTACAATTGCATCAAAATCC